>NW_024545782.1:985000-2185000 GCF_018152505.1 Drosophila elegans | reverse complement strand
GAATGGCCCGCTCATTGTCATCTGGGTGCTCACCTGCCACATCGCTGTAGTACCTCCTGTTCTGGGCGTCTGCTGCCCAGGTGCGTTCGATGATTGTTATGCGTTCCTTGTGGAATTTCGCACAGGTTTTGATTGCGAAATATATGTGCGATCCGGTCGTGTACACCTGTTCGTGCGGGTGGCAGTGTCCGGGAATGCAGATATGGAGACGGAGCCGATAGACAATTTATGGTTATGGAGGTTTCAAATGCTAATTGCTCGGGGTGCTCCATTGGCATGTGAAATCAAATGAGTCTTAAATTTTGTAGTCTTGTGGGCTTTAAAATTATGCACTCAGCTTAACTTTGATTACACTTATAGAAAATTTATGCACCAATATGATTAGGACTTTAAATAACTTTCTAACAATAACTTTTTTGAAACTGTTTTTTATTCCTTAATGTTTTTGATTAAGATAGAAAAAAAAATCGGTCTACAGTCAATTTATACGATTGAAGTACCCAACACTTTTGAAATTTATTAAAAGATAGAAATTGAAGCAATCTTCAGTTTAAATACCCTTGCAGCTATTCGAAAATGAAACATTCACTAAAACATCTCAGTTTCGATTTATATACGTAGGTATATGGTTAAAAGCATTAAAGCTATGATGATTTTCAGCTGAACTATCGTCCCCTATGGCAAATATATGCAGTGTTGGGAAAGACTGGTTTTTTCGATCTAGGTAAGATACAAGGTATTTAAAAAATAAGTACCTAGCTAAGTTAAAAGGTACACAATTTGTTAATTATCTAGGTAATGTAAAAGGTAAAAAAAATTAAAAAAAGCATTTATTGTAATATAATTTTGTTTTTTAATTTTTAAGTTAATTTGTTCTTTAGGAAGTTGTAGATGAATTAAGACATTGTGTATAACAAGAAATAAACAAATTATATCTGGCATATGCGTTGGAGTTAGGTTTTTCTTCAAGTTGCATAATTCATAATTCAAAATTCAATTTAGTGGTATCAAGCTAATTTGAAAACAAAAATAAATATATCAAGAAGGGAAGCAATTGCAAAAATTAAATATTCTTGAAAACATTTAAGTTATGAATTACTTGCGTATATGTTTAAAAGCATTAAAGCTATGATGATTTGCAGCTCAATTATTTAATAGTTCCTATGACAGCTATTTTAATAAAATTAAAAGCGTAATCTGAACTGTCAAATTATTAATAAATCGAAAAGAATTTAAAAAAAAATTACAAAATAAAAAAATTACATTTAAGAATACATGTTTTTTAAATATTTTTATTGTTTCTGGTGCTTTATGTTATAGTCGTCCGAGTTTGATGAAATTTAAACCGTAATTCTGAAATATTTAACCATTACTATATGTCGAAGAATTAAAAAGAAAATAAGAAAAACAGAATAATAAAATTTTTTTTAAATTTGTTTTGGACAGACGTGGCTAGATCGACTCTCCTAGTGATGCTGATCAAGAATATATATACTTTATAGGGTCGGAAATGTCTCCTTCACTGCGTTGCAAACTTCTGACTGAAATTATAATATCCTCTGCAAGGGTATAAATATTTCCGTACCTACGTAGCTTATTGTTAAAATAAATAAAAGTCTTCACCTATAGGTACCTATGGAAAATAGGTTTATCGAGCCTTCCAAGAGTAAGAAACCGTGTTTCTTATAAAAATGGGGGAATCGACATTTTTACAAACACCTCATCTTAATCAAAAACCTATTTAGGTGATATATTATTTCACAGAAACAAAGCAAAAATAAGCTTACACAACGCTCTTTTAGGTGCCCTAAAGTGGATGGAGGGCCAGCAGAAGGCTCCTCCGGCTTTGCATGCAGCATGCAACGGGGACCTCTATTGGGAATCTCTGGAGCTCGCATGGATTCGAAGGTGGGGCAAATGTAGCTGGCACTTTTTAGAACTATTCTCGCGGACATCGGTGTGCCGGCATGCGGGTCGGGCGATATGTTGTCATAAATAAAGCGCGCCAGCTCATGAGAAGCGTCGATGGAGAAGTCGCTGCGAAGGGTGATGTTTTGGGTATTAGAAGCAACAACTTCCGCCAGCCTGAAAACGAGGGATTTATTATTTTGTGTACGGTACTTAGAAAAGGTATGGAATATATTTGTAAATTACGAAAATTTGTTTTCATTTGTTTGATCACACCTTTAAGTTTAAACAACCTCAACAACAACCTCAACGTAGTCGTCTTATTTTGATATATTTAACCATTACTTAATGTCGAAGAACTACAAAATAATTAAAAAACTGCAAAGTTATAATTTTTTTTCATGTATGTTTCCGATTGTTCCTATGGGAGCTATATGCTATATGCGGACATGGCTAGATCTGATCTGTTCAGTGATGCTGATCAAGAATATATATACTTTATAGGGTCGAAAACATCTCCTTCACTGCGTTGCTAACTTCTGACTGAAATTATAATACCCTCTGCAAGGGTATAAAAACAAGAAGAAATTGTGGTTTAAAAAAAAAACGGTGCGTCGTGGTTGACACGATTTTAAGCCTTGTAAAAACCGGAAAAAATTCGAACAAATTCTTTATTAGTAAAAATGCCGCTTTCGGGCTGACCGCCTTAGAAAAATAATAAATAAAAATAACAAAATGGCGTCAACTTGACTTCAACAGAAAATGTTTGTTACCTAATTATGTTCGAACCTTTCGAATATTTTAAAAATATAATATACTTATAATACGTCTTTTCTGTTCAAAAATCTCGGGCAGTAAACTCAGAAAACTAGATTCCTTGAATTAAGGAAAATATGGCCTAATTTTAGGAATAATTGCCTTAATTTGTGCTTTTCATACAACATTTGGGAAAATATGACCTTAAACTAAGTTCAAGGCCATAATTAATTTTGTGTGGAAGGCTAAAATTTAAGACAATTATTCCCAAAATTGAGGCATTTTTTATGAAATTAGTCTATGTTTTCCTTAATTCAAAGAATATAGTTTTCTGAGTGTAAATTATCGCATTTTAAATGGACACCAAAAATCCATAGCCAATAGCTCTGCATAATTTAATGGAGGAACAGGGTTTTTTTTCAAGTTAATCGGGATAAAATTTACAAGGGTAAGCTTTGTTTATACCAATAATGTTCAAAACTTAGAGTTCTTCGCTCAACTCACAATTACAAAGTCGGTGCCCATCACAAAACAAAACTGATGCACCGATCGTTTGAAATTTTGAACTTAGCTCATGGGTAACATTTGGGTAACGTCAAATATGTTAATATTTTCAATTTGAAAATGAAATCGAGCTATTATTTTTGACGTGATTAGCAATTATGTTTTGTTGACGTTAAAAAACTTACAACTTTCTTCATTCGAACAATAGAAGCTTTATTATTTACGAATGGTTTTCAAAACTTTTTAAAATGGCTTACCTTCGCAACAGAACTCCTGTAAAGACAACTCCAGCGCTCAGCATGGGGTATGGGAACCATTGCGGATCCTTGTAATTCGAGAAATGGTGTATGATGGTGGCCTCCGAGTCGTACAATGCATGGCCGTGGAAGGAGAGCTGAAGGAGGGACGTCCGTACAGGCCACATGTCTCGGCTCCAGGTGGAAAACTCACCTCCATTGGGTCCTGGCGACGCAGCTGCTCGAGCAGGCCGCGCAGCGAAGACACACGCGTGTTGTGCTGACACCATATAATCCATTCCGTGCGCGCACCCAGCAGACGTGTCTGGCCTTGTAGATGTGGGAGTGCGTCCAGCAGGGTCCAGTAGTTGAAGAGTTCGTGCATCACATAGACCCTGAGGGTATAGTCCCCGGGGAAGATCTCCGCCAGATCCAGTTGCCGATGCTGTTCCCGTACATTGTCGGACAAGGCGAAGCACTCATCTCTGGCCTGGCGGGGAAGATGAGGGCAGGCGATGACCAGGAGTACCTCCCTTGGTTCCACTCTGCCCCAGCACAGGCCCACGAAAAATAACAGCCCCAGCACCGCACACTTCCCGGAAGTCATTTCTAATTCTCTACGATTTCAATGCGCCTGATTTCTTCCAGATTTTTTTTAAAATACTTTTGAATTCCAACAGGCCAACGGGACACGACTGTCCTAATGAACGTGCGAAATCGTACTGAGGCAACTGTGAGTCCATTTTGGCGCAAAGCCGAAATGCTTCTTCGCTTGGGGGAAAGAAAAAAAGCGGACTTCGGATTTTACGTGCGTAGTCCAACGCGCAGACGCCTGCAAGGACATGGTTTCATGAATGAAGCACTAGATGCATGCAACAGTTGGCCACCTGTGGCAATGCTGAAAGGTCTTGACAACACCTCAGGTCAATTGGTGAAACCAATTGTAACAGCAGAACTTTGACAGGGCGCAGTTTATTATATAAACACATGTGTTTATTTTGATTCGAACAATTAAAGCGAGAACTCCCCCAATTTGTTTTCCTTTTTATACCCTTGCAAAGGGTATATATTCTTGATCAGCATCACTAGGAGAGTCGATCTAGCCATGTCCATCTGACCGTCCGTTTCTACGCAAACTAGTCTCTCAGTTTTAAAGCTATCTGCATGACACTTTCCCAAAAGTTGTCTTTCTATTGCAGGAAGTACATAAGTCGACTATAAGGACGACTATAGCATAAAGCTCCCATAGGAACAATCGGAAAAATAAATGAAAAAAAATTAAAAGTTTGCTGTTTTTAAAATTTTTTTAGTTCTTTGACATATAGTAATGGTTAAATATTTTAGATTTACGGTTCAAATTGCATCAAAAACAACTAAAACTTAAAGCCTCCATAGGAACAACAAAAATGTATTTTGAAAAAATGTAACTTTTCAAATTTTAATTTTTTTTTTTAATTATTTTTGAGTTATTAATAATTTGACAGTTCAGAATTACGCTTTTAATTTTATTAAAATCAGAAAACGATATCATATAGCTGCCATAGGAACTATAGAATATTTGAGCTGCAAATCATCATAGCTTCAATTTTTGTAAGCATATACATACGCAAGTAAATCATAATTTTAAAGTTTTCAAGAATGTTTAATTTTTGAACTAGCTGCAAGGGTATATGAACTTCGACTGGCCGAAGTTTGCTTCCTTTCGTGTTTAAACTAATTTTTTAGAAAAGGTTACGCATTTGACATTAAAAGAATATAACAGACGTTAATATTAAATAAAGAAAATAAACTTAAAACTATTATATAAATGTTACTAATATTGCATATTTATTTGCAATATTTAACGATGTAAATTTATGAATTACAATTTTATAATGTTATCAGCTGAGCCTGAAACTCACTCAACGAAAGTGAAAGTTTTTTGATCCGAGAAGTACTCTGCTCTTCCAACTCCAACCTACAACCGTCTATTTGCCTCTCACTGACGAACAGATTACGTCGATCTGAGTACTCGGCTTTATGATGAACGTGTGTGTCAAGTTTGAAATATACTTTCTTTTTTTTATTTATTTTATTAAATTAGAAAATTTAAAATTTCAGTGCACACTCTCAAAATGTGGTGTTTAGCTTAACCAGTAATGGAGCAAAGGAAGATCAACAATTTGAAATTGTATTATTGGTTGACTGGAAATTTTGTTAAAATATTCTTGAAATTTTTTATATTTATTTAAAATTCCAAAAATGGGATTGTCAAAATTGCAAGCCTTATATCCAATCTAATTTAGTACCTACCTGCAAAAAAATAAAAATACGCAAATATGATCCAGATATCTTTAAAACCGAAACTAGTTTGCGGGCATTGCTTAGAACAAAAGCTTTACATGGCCAAAATATATCCCATTTCCGAAAAAACCTAATCTTATTGTTCGATTTCTATTTCACTTGATGTGTAACTGTAAAACAATTTGAATAATTTTAAATAGCATTTATACAGAAAATGATTCTTACTCGTAGTTGTGAGAAAATTGAGAGAAACTTAGAACAGGGGATTTAGTTACTTTAGAAACAACTTGTCTAATAAGAAGACATTTGTATTCAAAAAAGCATTTCTTGCATTTGGAATTGTTAACATTTAGTAAGCTAATGCGTACATATAGAGGGAAATTAAAAGGAATACTATTAATGCATAGGCGAGGCCAGTCGCGTTGTTGTCTGCATGTTGTTGCTTCGGTTGTTCGACTTGAGTCGCAGCTCATTGACGTGTTTAAATAGTTGGTCCTGCTTGGACAGCAGCTCTCTGGTCCGCTGGCATCCGTGCTGGGGAGCGCATAGTCCGGGGTTCCAGCGGCAGTACAGGCCCTTCCACAGGCGGACGCACCGCACGCTGGCGATGGGGCGCAGCACCAGCTCGGCCCCGTGCGTAAAGGAGGGGAATAGTGGATTCAGAAACTGATCCAGCGAAGAGTTGATATACGTCCACAAGGATGTTGTCTTATGCTTCAGATCTGGAAAAAATATATGTGAAGGGTTTCTATGCAAATGCAAAAAGAACTAGTGCTCACCTTCGGCCACACGCTCGGCTTCCGTGTTGCAGAGGAAAGTGCCGAATCGGCACGAATACAAGTGATCCACGATTGTGATCAGGAAGTGCTCGTTAAACTCAAACGCGTTGTTAAACTGCTGGCTGACCTGCCACACGCTGTCGATGAACTGCAGGAACACCGGCGATCTGTCCGCATCCGAGTGCTTGTTGTCGCCGTGACCGACGCGTTGCTGGAACTTGTGGCCAAAAGAGAGCCACTCCTTTTCAATAAGCACCTCAAAGCCACGTACAGTGCGGTAGTGGGGATCGAGCAGCAGCATGGATAGGGCTGTCAGCTGGGCCGTGCGATCCCAGCCGTCTGAGCAGTGTACGACCACGGAGGTGCTCATGGTTTCCACCTTGTCCACAATTCTGACCGCCCCGGCCAGAATGCACCGGATGTGCTTCAGCCATAGGGTATTGTCGATAGCTGTCTGCCACTTTGAGTCGTCGGTGGTGGGAAAACAGGCCTCCTTCACCTTGCGCAAGCTTTCCCGCATCACATGGATGTTGTGGATATCGAGAAAGTTTATTTCCACGTTCTTGTACGCGTCCTCTGACTCGTAGCCGCCGCCCTTGGCCTTGTTGGCAATCGCATTGGCGCTGGGCCGTGCGTCCATAATAGTCAACTTGTCCGACTGTGCGTTTGCCTCCATGATGAAGCTGAGGTAGGCCTCATCGTCTGCATTTCGCTTGCCACTCACGCCCACCAGGGGCTGGGAGCACCTCGTGATAGTCGCCTGGGTCCGGGGGTTCATCCAGGACAGCACCGGCAGGCGGCATCGGGAGCGAAACTGCGCCACGCGTCTCAGGAAATCGTCGGATGCCGCCTTAGGCACAGCCCACACGGCCGGATAACTGTCGCAAATGGCGTAGGATTCGTTTAGCTTGGTGGCCCGCCACATGTCATTGGGAACGCCCAGGCGCCGCAGTTCCGCCAGCGGCTCATACACAGCCCATCCGTCCCAGCCGCTGCTTCCATTCACCGAGTTGGCCGCCGCATGGGCGAAGGCGAAGAGGCGTCCACTGTACGAGAGCGGAAAGGCATTTGCCTGCAGCTTCTCGAACACCGTCCTGCGCGAGTGGTTCTGCTGCTTGTGGGCGAATCGCAGGTTCCGCATGTCCTTGCAGAAGATCTCGATGCCGTACGAATTCTCGCCCCGCGACGTGGCACCCCCGATCTTCTCGACACGCGCTATCACGCCCAGGGGCACGTCGACAACCACTGGCGGCTCCTGATCCCGCAGAGGCAGCGAACGGAAGTAGAGGCGGTAGTTTGTGATGGTCAGGGCCCCGAATACGGGGCCGCGATAGGGGCACACGTAGGTCACATCGTTCTTCTGGTCCTGGTCCTCCTCGCCCTCCAGATAGCCAAAGGGCGTGTCACGCAGAACGCCGTTCTCCCCGCCTCCGTGCTTGGAGCCCAGCGAACTGGACTTGGAGCTGCTGTCCAGCGAGTTGCTGCTGGCTGTCTTGGAGGCCAACTTGTCTGTCTGGTTCGCGGAGAAATCCATGGTGGGATGGACACAAGCAGTGGTTGGGACTTCTGTTGCTATTTGCGCAGCTGTGTTTTCTAAATGTTAGCTAAATGCAATTCACCAAAACTCATGCAACTGGGCTGCCAACTCGTGGGAATCAAAAATACCAAATTTCCCATATCAGCTAATTTCCCTTCTCTCGGAAAAAAGTACCAATGGACAATTTTGTATTGGCGCGAAAGTTGACATTTTTTAAACTGATATCTAAACCTGAATTCATTTAGCTTACAGTTCATAAAAATTAAGGTTCGGATTGTGTCATTACTTTCTAGACCAAACCATAAGACCTAAACTAATGAAACGTTTATTAAACTCGATATTTATTTTTGTTCTTAATTAGTATATGACCTCTATTATAACAAAAATTGTAGATTAAGTTGTGAAAGACATAATTTATGTTAAGAGACTTTCGTACGGAAAATAAACAATTTTCGATATCGTCGATTTTTATTTTACCCTTACAAGGCAACGGTTTATGTCGTTATGTCGGAGATAACAGAAGCTAGTAGCGTATTTCCACAGAGATCCATCCACCATCCGTTGAAGGGTTGGTCCATAAGGTTTTGCCGTTCCAAAAAATTCCCAGTTAGTCCGCCGTTAAAATTTTACGGAATTTGACGGACATTAGTCCAATGTTCTTGTTTCGGCAGACTCGCTGGTGGCCGGAAAATGAATTTAGGGTCATGACCATGAGACCACATGGGCAGCAAAACCGAAAGTCCTTGCGGTTACACGCTGCCACATGGGCCTCATATTCTGACCCTGTCACAAGTTTTCGGCACTCCAGACACTGGTCTCTTCGACTCGGAGCTAAAACCAGCGAGCCTGCCTTACGAAGATCGGCAATCAACTCGTATTGCCGAGCTTTTTCGGCGGATTTTTTTTGTCTACTGAGGACCGACCCCGTTTTCCTTTTGTTTTTTTATCTATTTTATTATTTTGTGTTTTCTTTTTATTATTATTTATATTATTATAAAGTTCTTCTTTATATTCATTTTTTATATTATTTAGTTCATAATTATATTTCATTTCTAAATTATTAATTATATTTATTATTTCATCATTATTGTTAATAGATTTATTAAGTTTAATATTTTTTTGTTCATTATAAATTTTTGTTTTTTTAGTTTCAATATTATTATTATTTATTTCATTATTATAATCATTATTCCTATTAATATTCTTATTTATTATATTATTATTATTATTTTGATAATTAATGTTATGATTAACAGCGGCTTGTAATATATTATTTTGGTTATTGAAATGCCCTATGAGCATTTTCAAAGGTAGATGTTTACTGCTTGACATCTTGAAGCAAAAGGGAAGACATCGACACCCAGGATGACCAAATATGTAAGTTCAATTGCTAAAATGACTTTAAAAAGTTCTCTCTCTCTCTCTTGTTCTTACTATCTGATTTGTTTACATTTCATTTATGCACATAAGCGGTCGGAAGAAATTACAAATCTAAAAAATTGTCTGGTAAGAGTGAAACGGGGAAATCCAAATTTGTCGAGAAATCTGTTGATTGCTAACAAAGTGCTTATTGTGTGTTTTCAGAAGATGGATGTACTGAAGCTTAGAATGTTTAACCAATCGACCGTGATGCAAGCGCGCGCAAAATATTATTTAATGCTGATCGCTGGGTTTTTCAAGTGCATAAAATATTTTATGTATCACTTTCCACGCTCAAATACGATTTATTTAAGCTAAGGTCATTTGTTATAAATGGGTTAATAAAGACCCTGCAGACTGATTTCGTAAATCATTCGCTTCTTGTATTGAAGTTAGACTTAACGATAAATATGATTAGAAATCACATGTCAACTTTGTTATGTTCTAGCAACAAGTAATTTTAAAAGCTCTGTCTCTAAGCTTATCCGAATTACTTTAGGCGCCATACAAGGGACCTTGACCAACATTTTTTTTACCGCTACGATCTGTCTCTAGTCTAGGCGAAGTTGCGTGTCCTAACAAACGCATGTGACGTAAAGTTATGCCGGCAACACAGTAACATTTCGCGCAGTTCAGAATTACAAAAGGAATTAATTGCTTTAAACATGGTGTGCTGCAAATCTATTGGACTATAATAGCGCTAAATGCAAGTAATGACCTTTTCTCGGGTCAATCCACTGTACGCCACGTATACTTAAGGTAGTTAAAGGTGGTTGTCTTTCTGGACCAAAAACATACGTTTCTAACAGTATTACTTCAATGGTAAATAAAGCTAGGGGAGGGTTTGGATTTATCAAAAGGTGGTCGAAGGAGTTCGAACATCGGAAGGCATTTATATTAATATCTGACGCTTCCTCAAAAATTGGATAAAACATTTACTTTCGACGGAACAAATCAATATATGTGACAAGCTGATAAATCATGCAAATGCAACTATTTATATATTTTAAATTTATTAGACTAGTCACCAGCCGCGTCTTCTTTCAGCTTAGAACGCATCGATTGTGTAACTTGAAACATCGGACCATGTCCTGGGACAATAAAGTCGCAAACTTGTGCCATTTTACTACGCTCCTTACGCTGCAGCGTCTCACTTTCGCTTCCAGCATCCTTCCAAATGCTCTCGTCGTCAATGTCTTCGGCTCGCTCGAAGAGATCTCCGGTGATACCCACCCGTCCCCCCAACTGGGAGTTGGACACGATCACGGAAACGCAGCCGAGAGTGTGTCCTGGTGACCTTCTCACTACCACCTCGGCATGGGAGTCCAGCACCAGTTCCTCGTCCTGTTTCCCACTGCCAAAGTGATCCATGTAAAGATCACGATGCGAAGCGCACGCGCCGACTAAATGCATCCGTGCCTTCTGAAACAGATAGTTGCCCCCGACGTGGTCCGAGTGTCCGTGGGAGCATATCACCACCTGAATGTCCCCGACGCCCAGGCCATGTTCGCCTAGCAGCGCACGCAGGTGCTCTCCATCCCAGGCCGTCATTGTGTCCACTATAACGTTGGTGCCATCCCTGCAGCGGACCAGTGTGCAGGTGCAGTTCGCTCTCATGGCGGACTCGTCTCCGTCTTCTTGACGAGAGTAACCGGCCTGGAGCACGATCACCTGGTTCCGCTGTGAAGGCTCGTTTAGTGCCATTATTTAGTTAGGCATAACAAAACAAAACATATTTACTAGAGGTGGAGAAACATCGATAGAAACATCGATGTTTTTAAAAATGTTGAGAACATCGATGTTTTTTGGCTTTACCGCATCAGGAACGTAAAGAAAGATCGAATTTTTAAATTAAATTATTAAGTGTATTGATATTGAGCTGGTGGTGAAGAAAACGGTGGTGGTTCCTTAGACATGGAGAAATTGATTTTGTTTTTGTTTACCATTACAAGAAGTAAAAAATGTACCACTTATAGCATATTTCCACAGAGATCCATCCATCTTCCACCATCCGTTGAAGGGATGGTCCATGAGGTTGTGCCGTTCAAAAACTTCCCAGTCAGTCCGCCGTTAAAATTTTACGGACTTTGACGACTAATTTATGCGATAGTTAGCCGATGTTTCTGCGGTTCAGCCCTATTCCTACGCAGTCCATCCCTGAAAAACCGTTGAGATTTTTGAAAAAAGCGAAACTCCGATTTCCACTCTTGTTTTCAGCCATTTTTATGCAATAAAGTTTTTATATTCAAAAGAAATCAAAAATTGTGCCATCCTTGCATACAAGAACCAGCTGTTGTAGACTACCCTCGGAATGGAATCAGGCTGTTAAACATTTTGGGACTACCTATAGTACCTTTTAGCGAAAACTAAATCTAAACAGATAAGCTTCCAAAATACTACTTCCCGTTAAAACTGGAATTTTGAGTAAAATTCTTAAAACAATTTAAATAGTTTCAATAACAAACTTGTTAATTTTAAACTTCTTAAATGTTAATGATATTTCATAAAAATGCACAATGAGAGACAAATGTAGGGGGATTTTCATGAACGTTATCACCCAATTGTTGCAAATTCAACAAAAAATCGTGCCTATTGAAATTGCTGACCCGGATAACTGACTTATTTTACAATTTAAGTAGTAAGAAATGAACAATTTCGTTTTCAAGGTACATAATGCGGTGTTAAAATATTACCAAATATTACATAGAAAAAAATAAAAACAGCTTTGGCGTTCAGCGGTGCAACTAGAGGTTGTTGAATTGCTGAAATATCTGTCGTTTACCCAAATCCGTTTCTTAAAACTCTAAGATTTTGAAATCATAAAAAGTTAAGTTTAGTATATATTTTACTCTAGTGTAAACACTGTTAGTTTGCATTTATTTTGGCCACCTGGCAACACTGAGACCAGCTGATTGCAAACCATTTCACATGTTTATACGGCGCAATTTTGTTATTATTTAACGTTTTCTGAATAAGCCACATATAAACCACCATGTATCTAAACCAGCTCCCGCGGGCACAATGGAAGTACCTGCAATATCTTTTACAAGTGCGTCAGCTTCAGCTCCTCAGGAGGCACATAAACATTGGCGCAAAACCACCCATACAAACAGCGAATCGGCTGCCGGCAAGAAGACGCGTGCACCTTATAAATGGAGATCTCCAGGACAGATTCGTTGCATTTCGGAATCAGGATGCCCTTCTCAACAGGCTGAAGGAGGCAAAGACGACTGACCAGCTTTTGGAACTGTTGAAAAGCAGCGACAACCTGCAGGGTGCCCATGTGGCGGAGGTGATTTCCCTGCTCTGGCAATCCTATCAATGCATGGACCAGCTGGAAAAAGAGGCCCTCACTGAGCGCGTGCTAAAGGAAGCGCTGCCGATGCTGGTTCCTCATATAGGCCAACTGGAGGTCAACGATCTCAGTCGATGCTACCTATACCTGCGGAAAATGCACATATCCAATTCCGAGCCAGTCGTGGAAGCTGTGCTAATGAGGGCTCTTGAACTGATCGAGGGTCAAGTTCATGGTGAGGCCATTCCCTTGACTGCTCTGTCCCGCCTTTCGGTAGGAATAAACCTGGAACGCGACTTCTTTACCCCACTCGTGTGCATTAACTTTGTGCCACACCTGGACAAACACATATGCCAATGCCACAGCGAAGAACAGGTGCGTCTTCTGTCTACGTGCCTTTTCCAGCTGCACTTTCTAGTCGACGATGAGCTGCTTTCGCGCTTTAAGGAGCGAATAAGTGAAATGCTGCAAAGTGGCGTTCTCAGCAGCAAAACCCCAAAGGCTCTACTCAAGGTGCTCCACATGCTAAATATTCCATTGTGGTCACAGCATCACACCCAATTGATTCGGGAGGTAATGCTGGCCTTGCGACCCTGCATCCACCAGATGGAGTCCGCGGATCTAAAGAGCATATGCCGCGCCTTTCTTCACCATCAGGAGCCCGCTGCACTGAGAGAGCCCCTCAAGGAAGCCACGGAGAAGCTGCTGCAGGAAGAAAGCACGGCTGACGCCCTGTCCTGCGCAGTTCCTTTTGCAACGCCACTGCAAAGGGATAAATGTGCACAACTTTTTCGGACTCTACTGTACTCCGAGGATGCATGGCTTCTCCCCAATGCGAGCGGACACTTTTTCAGTGTTCTTCGTGCATTGAAGATCTCGGACTTAGGAATATGCAATACATACTGGTCGGGTGTTATACGGGAGCTGGAGTCCTGCCAGGAGGAGCAAACGCATCTCCGGTTTTTGAGACACTGCCAGCGCTACATGAACTTCAATAACAACCTGGGCGGAACCTACCGTCATTTCGAACTGGAACGAAAGTTGAGTCGCATGTGCATGAAGGCCGTGGAGGAGGACATAGCGGGCAGGCTGCCGCCGAAGTTTGCGCGCCTGGCAGCCTTTGTGCTGGCCTACGGACAGACTCCGTTAGCCTGGAAAAAGTTCCCCAATATTCTGCTTAGCAAGATGCTTGCCATGGCTCCTCAGTTTGCCATCCAGGATTGCTTTCTTCTCAGTCGAGGAATGCAAATAGCCTGCGAATTGAGGTTTCGGCAGCATCTTCCGTCACTTGCTGCCATGCAGCTGTCTACAATGGACAGCATCCTCATCGACTGTGCGGAGCGGCACTTAGCCAATGCCGAGAAGGATCCGCTGAGTGCCAATGACCTCAGCATGATTGTGAGAACACTCAGTCATCGCAAGAGTAAGTAAAAGAAGTAGAAAGTAAACAACCTTCGGCTAAACGTAATTATTATTGGATAGCATTGTTGCAAAAATATTTATAATTTTTGCATATTTCATTTCTAAAAAAAAATAGGAAACGGTTTTATTTAATTTAAGAAATTGATACAACAAAAAAAAAATTTAAACAACAAAAAAAAATTTAGTTGTTTAAGATTTATTAACCTTTAAAAATGTAGGGTACCCGAAAGTAACTCTGAAGCAAAGTGTCCCGTTGCGAAAAAGCTCATGATTTTTTTTAAGTTTTTGTCGATAATTTAATAATTTAATTTAATCAATTTTAATGACTTCAAAAACATTTCTATAAGCTAAGTATTCATCGCGTTTCACTAGGTTTTTTAACTTGTAATTTAGTATTGCATGAACTTGCATCTTAAAAAAATATGCCAAAAAAAATCGCCCAATGAAATTATTTGAAATGTTGGCATAAATTAACTTAATGTATACTAAAACAGGCACCATTCTTGTTTTAATTATTAAAAAAAAAGGACTTTTGGCCCAATCTTAGGCTTGCTTGGCCCAGTGTGCATTGTAAAAATATATGCTAGCTTAAGAACTGGGAGCTCTAACAGCTTAACCTTACAGCTGGCAAAGAATCATTATGTGTTTGAAGTTAAATTAATATATTTATATGCCATTTTATAGAATAGTTTTTTATTTTTATACCCTTGCAGAGGGAATTATAATTTCAGTCAGAAGTTTGCAACACAGTAAAGGACACATTTCCGACCCTATAAAGTATATATATTCTTGATCAACATAACTAGGAGAGTCGATCTAGCCGTTTTCGTCTGTCCGCCCGTTTCTACGCAAACTAGTCTCAAAGTTTTAAAGCATGAAACTTTCCCAAAAGTTGTCTTTCTATAGCAGGCATAGTATATAAGTCGGTACGAGCTGGATCAGCATATAGCTACCATAGGTACAAAAGGAAAATTAAATGAAAAAAAATTATAAGTTTGCTGTTATTAATTTTTTTTAGTTCTTTATTATTTCAGAATTAAGGTTTAAATTTCATAATAATCGGACGAATATAACATAAAGATCCCATGGGAAAAATAAAAATATAAAAAAAAATGTAACTTATGTAACGATATCAGGGAGATGCCATAAGAAATATAAAATAATTTAGCTGCAAATCATCATAGCTTCAATTTTTGTTCGAAATATACGCAAGTAAATCGTATTTTTAATGTTTTCAAGAAGATTTAATTTTTGCAATAGCTGCAAGGGTATATGAATCTCGGCTTGCCGAAGTATGCTTCCTTTTTTGTTTATAGAAAAGTTAGCTTTTAAGTCAGCAGCAGATTTTTTAAGATGGCTTGACTGGATTATCTAAACAAACTAACTTACCCTTTCAAACCGATTGGCTTTTAAAAAAGCTTTTATTGGCTAATCGTTCATAACTCCAAACTGATGATTTTGGATTGGCTTGAAAAATTTACAAATTCACACATTTTTATTTAGCTTCAGCAAGAAAAGTTTCCAAAAGCAAAGAAAAAGCTGAATTAGTTATCAATATTAAAATAACTTAACGAAACCGCTTCGTTTTTGGTTTCATGTAATTGTTTTGAAAATTATCTCAAAATGAGTCAAGGTCATAATGAGCCTTGTCTTATTTTCACGTGCTTAAGATATTTTGGCCATAATTGGAATGTCCATATGATAGTGTACGCTTGACATCAAATTTTATACTTGCTCTGAACTAAACCACTTTTTTTGTAACGACCTGACCAACGCAAGAAAAAATTGTTCCAGGGTTCTGAAACATGTTCTTAAAAATTTTTGATAGTGACTTCCAAAAATCTTTAATTTGAGACATACAAAAAAAGTCGTTTAATGGAAAATATTCTCTTTCCGTTCCACAGCTCTAAAAAACACGATGGTGTACAACCAAGCGCTGTTGCAGTACAAAAGTCTTCACTGCAAAGATCTCAGTTCCAGGGTGGTTCGAGACATGGCCTACAACTTTAACGCATCGCATTTCTTTGTTCCCGAGCTTTTGGAGTCCATGTTCGACTATATTTCCGAACAGCATAGTCACATTACCGGCGACACAGTAGAGAAAGTGTTAACTTGTTCTTATAATTTAGGCTATACACCTGCCTCCCTAGAAGCTTTGGATCATGCATCTGGAGTGTTGATAAGGTAGGTAAAATTATGCCTAAAGGCAGATATTTAATTTAATGCATTTTAGAGACTTTGAGCAGATGAGTGGATTGTCGATTGTCCAAGCATGTCTAGCGTTGTGCTTCTACAAATCCATACATGAGCAGCTGATAAATCAAATATTTTGCGTGAAGTTCATTCAGCGCATTGAGGATGAAATTCAGGTCTGCTACTCAAAGGCGACCTATCCGGAACGGGTCCTTAACCTAGTTATGCAGCTAAATCGCACTGTGTGCCTGGATTTTCCCGAGGCGAATGTTCCCTGGTTTCAGCAGAACTACATAGAGGCTCAGCTTAGCAAAAGTAAATATACTGTTTTAATTTCTTTTTAACAATCTGAATTAACAAACTGTATCAGATTCCTTGTTTACAAGTGGACCCACCAAAGAAGTTAAGCAGCTGCTGCAGAAGCTTCTTCAGAATGATAATCATTTCCGTTGCAATCACACCACTCCTTACGGCTACCAAATAGACTTCGTGATACACTTCGATCGGAATAGGAAACCCATCCCAGCACCTCCCGTGGAGGCGACCATGTTGGACCGCATAACGAAGTCGGCACCCATACGCAAGTAACCTAATTGATGCATATTACTCACAGTAATTATTTCTAGGGTGGCAATACTTCTGCTCAAATTTGACTCATTTTGCGAGAACGATTTAACTGCTTTGCGAGGCCCGGAATCTTTGAAGATGAGACATTTAGAAATGATGGGCTACAAGGTAATGCAAATAAACATACACGACTGGAACTCCAAGTATATGGCATCGTCAAAAGCCAAAGAAAACTACCTTAAGTGCTTGTTAAAAATTTCACATTAGTTTTGATTAAAGGTTACGTTAAGTTTAAGATACAAAAGTAAAAGTTACAAAAGTTTATTAGATGTATGTATACAAATTATGTTTTGTATTGTAAATTGCAGTTAGAATAATAATTGAACAAAATGTTGAATGTATTCAAGTGTTTCGTATACCCGTTGGACTTCAATTGGTCTGACCGACACACCAATTGTAGGCGTTGCTAAACATAATCTGCCAAGGACTCTCCGCCTGCGTTGGGGAAACCTCGAAGGATGGTGGCACATAGGGCCACTGATACATGGCGAAACAACGCTCAGGATGTGGCATTAGGGCTAGATGACGTCCATCCGCCGAGCAAAGACCGGCTATTCCCCGAGGACTGCCGTTCGGATTGAGGGGATAGAGCTCCGTTGGCAAGCCTGCATCGTCAACATACTGCAATGTGACCAGTTCTTCCGACTCCAGTTGGTTTAAGAGCTTTTCCTCCCGGAATGCAAAACGACCTTCTCCGTGAGCCACCCAACAGCCCAGAATCAGATCCTTCAAGCTTTCGAGCATTATAGAGCGATTGGCTGGAATCCTCACCGTGGACCAACGGCATTCGAATCGCTGCGATTTGTTATGGAGCAAGGCTACTTCAGGATCTACACCCACTTCACAGCCCGGACTTCCAACAAATCCAATGAGAGTCATCAGTTGGCACCCATTGCAAATGCCTAAAGAAAAGACATCTTGACGGCGCTTAAAGGCATCAAACTGAGGCAGCAGTCGAGGATTGTGGAGAATGTTTGCTGCCCAGCCCTTGGCAGATCCCAAAGTGTCAGCATAGCTAAATCCACCCGGGAAGATAAGTCCGCGGTATTGGGACAGATTTGTGGTACCTGAAACGAAGGCATATTTCGATTACTTGAATCTTTACACTCAACTTCACGAAAAAGAGGTCGAGTCGGAATTAATGCTAAGTCGAATGCGCCGATTTCGCGCTACCAACCTGAAACACGGAAAACCATTACAAAAAGTGACTTAAACAAATATTTATTCTAATATTTATTTCATAAAAAAGTGAAAGCCGGCCAAATTTTGAAACCTGCTACATTATAATTGCCCACAATTCTCTTTTTCCTTCTACAGGGTGGCCCACGAAAGATTTGCGTTTTAAAATCGCTATAAAAAAAACAACGGCCTCTTACATAAATTCTATAAAAACAATCTAATTTGCTATAACTGCGGTGAGGATAAACTTGTATTAATTGCTAAGAAGGTGGAGAAGACTTGAGAGCCAACTGTTATCTAACAAATACAACACTAATACCTCCTCCCTTATTCAATTATTTAAATTCATCTTTATCTCAAAAATTGAGTACTGCTTACCCAATTAATTAACCGTCAAAAAACAACTCAGAACTCTTTAATAAGAGCAGTAGTAGTCACAATTACCCAACTTAAAAATACAAAATGGAAAAAATATTAAAAAATTATAACAGATCCAACTCCTCTCCAACTATCTTCAAACAATTGTTCAATCCTTAAAGAAAAACTTTTCTAAAATTGGTCTCTTACCTCACTATTCCTCAGTTTAATCGAACATATTAATAGTCGTTTACGAAGCTGTTAAGATCGCTCTACAACAGTGGTCGGCAAATGCCTATCTCCGGAGTATAGGCTCAGACCAACTCGGCAGAGCAGCAGCAGCGCGGCGGTAGAGGCCGACACGAACAATATAAAACCGCACCCACACTGACAAGTTTCGCCGTGCAAATTACTCACTCAAAGAAACGCGAGTATGTGCGCGACCACTGCTCTACAAGCCCCATGTAAACACGCAATCTGCACAGACACCCTCTCAGTCACTAGCTAGCTTTTAGTTTTAAACCTAGCTTTATAAAAAAAAATATAAAAAATCCTTATCATTTTTTCTACAACATTGTACTTATCATAGAATATTAGTTGTTAGTTGGTTTTTTTATACACAAATTTCAAATGAAACATTTAATTTGATATACGAAAAGTTTCAAAACCCCAACATCATCCCCAGAATATGTTTGATTGCTTACCTTGCAAAAGATCCGACATGGTCACATCGTGCACCTCGAAGTTAGCTTTCAGCAAGCAGGCCATCATCTCACGCTCACTGTTGACGCCCTCCTCACGGAGCACGGCGACGCGAACTGGGGCGTTTGAGCGCTTGAGGGTTAGCTCGGCCTGTAAATTCAAGGGACCCTTGTATCGCGGGGCTTTGCGATACTCAAGGCTATTGTACTCCGCCTTGGCGCACTCCGGGTTAGTCTGAAGCTTTTCCAGTTCATAACTGGTGCGCTCCCACTTCTGGTAGAGCGAGCGAAGGGGATGGTTTAGCAGTAACGACACACCATGCTTGATTTCCACTCGGGAATCGAGTCCGAATCCGTCGGTAACGCCCAAATAGTAATTTGGTACTCCGGCATCTTTGTAGGTGGATCGGACTCGCTCCAAATCCGTCTCCAGTACTTCCACAACCCATCCACACTCCTCCGCGAAGAGAAGAGCAAGCTCGGGACGATTGAGTTCCTCGGCAGCTGCACTGTAGTTCTGTAGTTTGGCCAAGGGCTCCGATAGGTCCACCCTAAGGCCACTCAGCCCGCCGATCGCCATCTCCACAAGACAAACGATCAATCCGCCGTCGCTAACATCGTGTCCAGCCCTAAGTAGACCTTCTCCCAGCAACGATTGGGTGACCGCAAACGCCGCGCTCAGCAGATCACTTCTTAACAGGTTAGGCGACTCCTTGCCCTGTTGGGCGTATGCCTGAGCCAAAGCCGAGCCGCCCAGACGAAGGCTGTTCTCCAGATTTATCCATAGCAAGGCCGTCTTGGTGCCCGCGCCGGGACCCTTCAGATCAGGTGTAACCCTTAGTCGCACATCCGGACAGGGAGCGTAGGTTGAGATAACCAGAGTGCCAGGGGACTTTATTGTCTCGGAACCCACCTTGGCAGCCATGGACAGGGAGTCCTTACCCCCGTCGATGGCAATATGCAGCTCCTCGAGAATCTTGCACAGCTCCTTGCAGGCGTCGAACATCTTTGCTCCCTCTCCGGGCAGCTTAGCAGCCCACATCCAGTTTCCCGAACACTTGACGTCCGCCAGTTCGGTTATCTTCACGAAGACAAGGTTGCTAAGCGCCTCAGCCACACACATCCTGGCCATTGCGGCGGGATCAAGCAGACCCTTGAGTGGTTGGGTTCCAATTGAGGTGGCGATGCCGGCAGTGCTAAAGTGGGATACGGTGGTCAACGCGTAGTCCGAAAGCGGAGCCTGCAGCGGACCCACACACTGTTGCTGCACAATCAGCCCTCCAACGCAGCGATCCACCTTATTTGTGAGGAAGCGCTTGCTACCCACTGACACCAAGCTGAGAACTCTCTCCAAAGCGTCGTCCAGGAGCAAGTCCTTCGGCAGACTCAATTCCTTTAGTGGCTGCGACTCCCGGCTTAACTCATATCTTCTTTTGGGCATATCGCCTAGGACATACTTTAGCTCCAAGTCAAACGGTGAGGAAGTGCTGGAATCACAGGCGTTCAGAGCCTGTTCCATATCCTTGGGGGCAGCTTTCTCCAGGAGCGTCACTCGCCCATCCCCCGTCACAACTCCTACAAAGCTAATTGGGCAGCGTTCACGCCGGCAGATCTGCTCGAGCAGTTCGCGATGCTCCGCCTTGCAGAGAATGGCGTTGTTTTCCTGGTACTCGGCACCCCACAGCTCCAAGGCCGTGATTGTGGGATCGCCCAGTTGAAACTCCTTGGAGAAGATAACGGCTCCCGCGAAGCCAGGCTCCACAAGTTCTTTCAGAACGTTGCCATTTCCGCCAGCTCCCTGGTCGTGAATCGCAAGTATAGGATTTTGGTCGCCCAGTTCCAGACAGGCGCGAACAACGCGGTTTAGTTTGTTCTCCATCTCAGGGTCTCCCCGCTGCACGGCGTTGAAGTCCAGCTCAGCGTCTCCAGATCCCTGTATCTCAACGGAGCTTGCGGCACCACCACCCACTCCTATTCTGTACACTGGGCCTCCGATCTTGGCCAGCAACTGGCCACGACTCGGCGGCAGCTTTTCGCGCATTGATGCGGGCATGGTGCCTAGCCCACCGCTGAACATGATCGGTTTTATGTACTCATCCCGGTGGCTCGCATCAGCTGCACTGTTGAGTCCGTAGGAGAGGGCGAAGCCGGAGATCACCGGCTCGCCGAACTTGTTTCCGTAGTCCGAGGCGCCATTGCTTGCCTCTATGAGCACCTGAAGCGGAGGTGCAAACGTCTCGGGATATTTATAGTCCGAGGGCTCGTATGGTTGTTTGTAACCTGCATGGTGTGAAATAAAAATAAAAGATTAAATTGAGTATATTTTCCCGTGGCTTGAAAAATTTAAGGGGTAGGGCCCCGGCATAAATTGAGTTCCGCTCTAGAGCTTGATCTGTTTGTTTCATCAAATAACAACGCCTGTCATAAAGAAATCAACAATTTATTTAAGCTCACATTACAGGAGAATTGCCGTCAAATGCGTCTATTTCGATCGAACCGAATAGTTAAATCATAAACAGTTTTTAGCTGACTGAGCAATTTTAATCAAAAATTTTTGTGAGATCTTTGAGTTTACTCGAATTTATTTATTTACTTACTCGCCTTTAAAAACATAGCCGGTTGGATATGGACAAACTTTTCTAGACTGCTTAAGGTTATTATTTAATTTATGTATCTATATTTATTTTTTGGATGGAGAGAGGGCATACGTTTTGTTTAGTACAACAGTAAATCTAAAAAATTCAAAAATGCTTTTTTCGTTTTCTTTTTGTTTTTTTTTTTCAATTACCATAGGTTTTAGTATAGTCCGGGTTGATTCCTATTAATGCTCTCAAAACGTAAACAAAGTCAAGAGGTCAACCATCTTTGTTTACGTTTTCATGAAGCACAGCTGTTCAGATCAGCTGTAATCGGAAGCTGGAAGGTGAACGTGCCTATAATGCTATACAAAATTCATTTAAATATACCTATAAATACTGTCTAAGCCGAAATTAAAATACATAGAGGACTGTAGATTGCAAGAGATTGCAAATTGATTCCATTAAATATATCAATTTTTCAAAGGATTGAAGAAATTGTGTAAAATCAGAGATTTCAGCTTTGACGTCATATTCCAAAGATTCAGATCAGTTGTTATCGGAAGATGAAAGGTGCTCTGTGGAAACCGGGGTTTCACATTGTTGAAAATTTTAACCGCGTCCAACGGATGGACTGCGTGGAATGAGGGCATTAGTTGATGAAAGATAAGTTTGTATAGGAATTTTAATCAAGAACACCCAATTATTATGGAAAAGTACAAATGGTTTGTTGAATTTTTTTTGTTTGGTTTATTATTTCCGAATTACGATTTAAGCTTTGTTAAAATCGGACGACTATATCATATAGTATATCATCATAGTAATGGTGAAATAATTCAGAATTACCTTTTAATTTTATTCAAATTGGAACGGAATATCATATAGCTGCGAATGAAACGATCGAATGATTGAGCGGAAAATCATCATAGCTTCAATTGTTTTTAAAAATAAACGCATATAAATCGAAATTTATATGTCTTAAAGAATATTTCATTTTTGCAATAACTTCAAGGGTATATCAATTTCGGACCGCAGAAGTTTACTTCCGTTCCTGTTTAAACTGAGCTCGGAAAAGGAAGATACAGACTTCTGACCAATTTTATGAAACCCTCAGCAATGGTATAAAAAAAATAGATGCAATACACAAGTCATGGATTGACAAACGTTGGAAAAATCGTACCTCTTTCAAGTCATATAAATTATGTATGCAAATGTTTTTAACTTTGTTAATCAAACTAATAATTAAGTGATTTTTCTTACGTTGGATTTACAATTTTTTTTAGTTTATAACTTTAAAAGCTTTGTTAAAGTTTAAATTTCAAGTAGAGGTAATAAAAGTTTTTCGCAACTACGCAATCATGAATTTGGCCAACTTTTTTTAAATTTGGTCAGGTTCTAGCATTACTATTAAGTTTTTTTGCCCTACCTATTGCCAAATAAAAAGGTAAACTTAAATAGGAATAGGAATGCAGACGCTTCCACCTGAAAAACTGGTATTTCATTAACACTTGAAAAAAAAAATAGCTTACAAATTAACAGTTCAACTGAACCGGAAAACCATACTGCTTACTAAACTGTCGATTTCACTTTGCGAAATAAGTTAATGAAAGGCTTTCGAAAGTGGAATTTGATTCACTCACCTGGAATGTGAAGACATCCAACACAGTAACCGGCTGTGCCGGCGATTGGAACTCCTCCTCTGCCCACGCCTTGAACGTCACGGAGTCGTCCGCCCGTGCCCGTGGTGGCCCCGCTGAAGGGCGCCACTGCCGTGGGCATGTTGTGGGTTTCCGCCGTGAAAATCAGGTCGGACTGCACGCTCTCCAGACGCACTGGCCCGGGAGCAACCACGGAGGTCGGGACTACGGCCTTGTGCTCAAAGCCCACCATGGCGCTACTGTTGTCGCTGAACTTAATGGTGTTGTTGGGGTTCGTGTGGGCCTGTGTGTCCATGATCATGCGAATCAGTGACTTGGGCTGTTCCACCCCATCGATGACCATGCGTCCACGGAAAAACCAGTGGCGCGAGTGCTCACTGTTGCTCTGGGCGCAGTCGAACAGCTCCACTGTTGTGGGATTGCGGCCCAGCTCCTTGGCGAACAAGTCGTGGTAGTAGTTCAAGTCGAACTCGTTGAAGGCCAGACCCAGCGTCTGGTTGATCCGGTCCAGCGCCGGCCGACCCTCCTCCAGCACGGGCACGACTTCCCAGTTATCCCGCCGTTCAGGTAGCTGCTCATCGAAGCTCGCGCTGGGGGTGTTCTTCTCGGTATACAAGCATTGAGTCATTCGGTCGCCTAGCAGAGGAAAGAATCTGGCCGCCATTCGCTCCTCCACGTCCTTGCCAAAGGTCAGAAGGTAGCGGGTCGAGGTCTCCACCCGACGCACCTCGGAGTACCCAAGATTGTGGAATATGTTAACGCAGTTGGTGGAGTAGGGCGTGGAAAAGTTAAAGCGCGGACCGATCTCCAGAAGCAACTGCCCTCGGCTCTCTGCCTGCAGAACGGACTGCCTGGACAGACCTTGGCCACTCGTCAAGGGCTGCTTCACCAGCCAGACTAGCAGCTCTTCCAAGGCCATAGAGTGCGAGTGCTCTGCCAGCCCGCTGTACTCCAAATGGTAGCAACGCTCCATGCGCACAGACAGCACGCCGTCGTCCTCCTCCTGCAGCCGGCGCAGGACACCCAGCTCCTCGGCCTCGCTGTGGGCCTGCACATCATAGTAGCGAAGAATGACCATGTCGTTGGGCTGTAAGAAACGAAATGCGGATCGAGTATATACAGTGCGAGCTCTGTGCCCGCGGAATCGAGAGTGATCTTGGGAAGCCGTTGACAGCCAGTGGGCCGTGCCTACACTGGGGTTATCAACTGGCGGCACCTATGTACATATACCACAGCAGCCGATCGGATTAGGTTACAGCAGATCGAATGGAATCGCATGCAGCAATCGTTGCACTGCCGTCACAACTTGTTTTGCCAGGCTGGGCAATCTGCTGATAAGCCAGCGTAAACATATTTTCCATCACGAACAGCCGTTCGCAACAGGGTAATAATTAAGACCAACTATGTACCTCGAATTAAAGCACAATAACAATAACAATAACACTGAGAGGAGCAGCACGTGCGTTGGAGCTGCTAACTACGATCTCGATCTCTCATTCACCGCTCTAATTTCACCACTCTGTGCCGAGCTTGCCAGTGTTGGGCAACATCCGGCACCAAGCATTTAAATGAACCCGCCAATGGTCCTCCTATACACTTTTTAGACAGCCGCTTAAAATCGCAATAACGAAAAGCCCTATGCGGCTGATAAGACAAGCCGGAATGGAAGAGAAAAGGTAAATTAACCGTGGAGCAATATTTTTTTAATTGGAAATTGAGTTTTTTTGTTTCGCCTTGATTCGCTTAATAATCTTGTTTTTAGCAATGGTGCAAAACAAAAGTTTTTCGACTCTTAGCAAAATACTAAGCGAAAAGATATCGTTCAAATAAATGATTAAATTTTGAGTAATTTTTTTTTATTATTATTTTTTAATATTTTCTATTATGTTTTGACCGATTAAAAAACTTAGAGAACAAATCTTACAGCGTGATTCAATTACCGCATTAGTAAGCTTTTTAAATGCGCCTTATTTCATTGGTGCATTAGCATTAAGTTAATGCTACTCCGACATGTGAATGAGACGGACAGCTGATCTGGGTTTGTTTACTTTTGAATTGTCGCAATTCAAAACAAAATTAATTAAACATCATGAAAATGAGCGAGTTTACGGGAATCTTTAATGCACAGCAGGACATCCAAAATGCCACCAACTTTGACGACATTATTTTTAAAGTCAGCATTTAGTCTGGAGTCCGGCTATTAAATTGTGATATTTATTAAATCACTTATATGATTACGGTCCCCGCTTATGTTCAAATCAGCTGTTATTCGATGGTGGATGTGCTCTTTAAGAATCGGAGTTTCACATTTGTCAAAACTTGTGTGTGTCGATGATATATAATGACTCTTCACTAAATTGTGCGATCATTTCAAATAGATATTCGATCGCGTTCACTTTTTAGGATCCATATTTTTTGGAGTTCTGATTACAAATATATTTTTGACCCTAAAGTAAGCGACAAGAATGATTTATTGTAAAAAACATTAAAGTAAACATGTTTTTTTTGCCATTTTTAAAAAATTGACACATTTTAAAAAATGTTTCAAACAAAAGGAGTATAAATAGCTGAAACAGCCATTTAATAGAATTGTTGAGTAAAGTTAAAATTTAACGAGAATTTAATTACACATAAGTTTTAACATACACATTTAAAGAAGTGGTGTCCACGCGCACAACTCGCGAGTCAGCGAATTATTCTGCCGGCTCGCTGCCGAAACCGACAGTGTAAACGATCATGTGGCTTCGGCAAGCGTCTTCGGTTTAACGCACACAAAAATTATTAATAATCTGGGTATTCCCGTAACGTCTGAATCTCTGAATTGCTGAAAACTCACCAGAAATATACTGTAATTTGGTCAACTGTTCGTCAGCCATACAAAATTCAGCATGCGGAAATTTCAGGAGTCCATCCGTAAGATGGCTTTCCATATCAGTGTCTTCTCCTGTCTGCTCCTCAATGGCCAGTTTTCATCAGGAACACTTGACGAAATGGACGACTTTGTTGAATCAACACTGGCTTTCGTATCCAAGGTTTCGGTGTTTCTCGCTAAATTAATAAAATTCATGCTTTGTCAATATAAAAACAAGAAAGAAAGCAAACTTCGGCAAGCCGAAGTTCATATACCCTTGCAGCTATTGCAAGAATTTAACATTTTTGAAACCATTAAAATTATGATTTACTTGCGTATATGTTAAAAAACATTGAAGCTATGATGATTAGCAGCTCAATTATTTGATAGTTATTTTATATATTTTTATTATTTCTATGGGAGCTATATGATATAAACGTCCGATTTTGATAATATCTAAACCATAATTCTGAAATATTTAACCATTGCTATATGTCGAAGAACTGAACAAAAAATTAAAAAACAGAAAAGTTATAATTTTTTTCATTTGTTTTTCCGATTGTTCCTATGGGAGCTATATGCTATAGTCGTCCGATCCGGCTCGTTCCGACTTATATACTACCTGCAATAGAAAGACAGCTTTTGGGAAAGTTTCATGCAGATAGCTTTAAAACTGAGAGACTAGTTTGCATATAAACGGACGGACAGACGAACGGACAGACGGACATGGCTAGATCGACTCTACTAGTGATGCTGATCAAGAATATATATACTTTATAGGGTCGGAAACGTCTCCTTCACTGCGTTGCAAACTTCTGACTGAAATTATAATACCCTCTGCAAGGGTATAAGTTTCAAATAACTGGCAAAAAATTATGAAAATACTTAACAATCACGTGGACGTCAGTTAATCAGTTACTACCAACAACAAAATATGTACCGTTTAGGTATTTGCGTATCCGGGAATTGAATTCAGGAGCTAATGGATGGTCATGTAGGACGCCTTTGGACCGCATTGCCAAAAAAGTGCTCCAACTGATCCTGCGAAATACGGCTAGTGATAAGTGGTTCATAGCTTGCCTCACGGATAACTGGGTTAGAACTTTGCCATTGACAACAAGCCCTGAATCTAGTAAATTATTTCGTATCAACTTGACAAGATGAGAGTCTATCAGAGTCAGCTGGATGCTCAAACCATTTTTCTGTTTAAAAATATTATAAAATGAATCAAAGAACTATTATGTTTTTACTTCCTACCAGCGAGACTCGAAGATTTGACCACAATTTAGAGTTTCCGGGACACAGTTCGTTTATGATGCCGACGACATAATACCCTACCATATAAAGCTTTTCAATGAGTTTGTAGAAAGTGGATACGGTCATTGGCTGATCATAGTCGAAATATATAGGCTGCTTCCAAGACTTGAGCGTAATCCCGTGGCTTTTGCACGTACTCGTAAGTCGGCGTAACTTTCATTTCGTCGAAGTACAAAATGCATATTTTGTCCTTCTCGTCCATGTCCACGCCATTTGACATCAAGGAGCTAACGAAATCTATCGGTGCAATGTGGTTAAGGATGGAAGCGGAAACCCCTTTTTTATCAACTGGTATTCTCATGAAAACATAAACAAAGATGGTTGACCTGTTGACTGTGTTTACGTCACACAGCCACAGCTGTTCAGGTCAGCTGAAATCGAAAAAGTGATGGTGAATGCGTTCTGTGGAAATCGGAGTTTCACATTTGTTTAAATCTTCAACGGTTTCCAACGGATGGGCCGTGTGGAAAGAGGGAATTACATATGCGAAAGCCTTAAAAATGGACAATAAGGCGATAGTCTTGTAAAGTATCGATAAGAACTTAGTTAGGCCAACTCAGACCAGTTAATTGAGCGCTAATTGTTAAATTACTTTGGGTATTCTCGAAACGTCTGAATCTCTGAATTGCTGAAAAGTCAGCAGAAAAGTCAGATGCTGAAAAGCAGCAGGGATATTCAAAGAGATTCGGACGTTTCGGGAATACCCAGACGGAAAATTTTTAGCAGGTTGCTGAACTGCTGAAATTCCAGCAAGATGAATTTGTATGAAACAGCTGACCTAATTTCAGTATATTTCCTTTGAATTTTCAGCAATTCAGATATTATGTCGTTTCCGGAATACCCAAATTCTGAAAACTCAATGGAGTTCCTAAATTCAGCCTTCCTCAGATTCGAACCTATTTTAATTCTATGAATATTACGGATCTATGGATTTGAGATTATTATCCAGGAGTATTAAAAAAAGTTTAGTGTGATGCACCAATATTCACGTATAGGTAATCCTTGTACGCTAAAAACGTCTATATCTAAATTTTCGTTTATTAAAACAAAAACTTTTAAACTAAGCATAGTTAAATTGAAACGATGTTTGATTTAGCAACATATTTGATTAAACATAAAATTGGCTTGTTGTTGGAGCAGCCCGCTCCTACATCACAACTGTATGAGGGGCTGTACCTGGCGCTCACGATAGGCGGACACGTCGGCCATCAGTTCCTGCCGAAAGCGCTCATGGTTGCGAACGAAGTCCTCCAAGGCTCTTATCCGTCGTCGCTGTCGCTCGGCATTGCTAATTGTGCTGCTGCTGTAGTTGTTGTTGGCTGCGCGCGATAATACTGTTGAGACGGGAGCAGCTCCAGGATTCCGAGCGTCTGGATAGAAAACGCTGTTAGCGACGGAAGAAGCAGGTGTGGGGCGGCGCTGCGCCTTGGGCGTTCCACTCGGACTTCCGTTTCCGTTTGCATCTGAAAGTGGAACGTAGCTTTAACGTGGCTTTAAGAATTTGCATCCGGGTTGATTGAGAATTTCGCCTAGTCATTTTTGTGACACGGTGGAGAATAGCCCTCTTTGGCTCCTCAATAGAAAACATAGGGTGTGGTCGAGCTCAGCTTTAAATCAGCTTACAATTTGATTTTGATTCGTTTGTCTATGATTGTGGTCATTGTGTAACAGTTCTTGCCATGAAGCATCCCATTAACTTATACGATTATTTTTCTTAACTAAAGTGAATTTTTTTAAAGACGAGTCAATAATAACGAGCAAATTATAAAGTATTAACTTACAAAAATAACCCAACGAAAACTCATACAAAAATGTAAGAATAGTCACATTTTTGAAATCAAACCTTTCTTTAGGATACATTTGAGCCCCTTCAGCTGAAGAATTGACGATAACTCGCAATCAAAACAAGAGGGAACGCTTAATTCGATTCACCCGACTATTAGATACTCGGCATTAGCGGCAGAGCACAAACGAACAGTACAAAACCGATGTGGCTTTCTCGTACAAATTACTCACACAAATTAAGTGCTTGCATATACTAGTATGTGTGCTTTCCGCTGCTCTTCGTGCTCGAACTCCGTTTTTGAAATCTGCAGTGACGTTATAGCAAAACAAAATGCCAATAACTTCTAAAATTATAGCTCGAATAAAAAAATGTTTTCAGGACAGGTAGCGCCGAAACACACACACACAGATCCTAAGGCCTAATATGTCTTAAAGTAGTTTGTGGGTGTTAGAATGGCTGCGTATGAATTCCTAGAAATGCCATTTCAAATCTTAAATCTTTAGCATTTATAGTTTTCGAGATCTCAGCGTTCATACAAATGGACATGGCTAGATCGACTCGACTCGGAAACGCTTCCTTCTACCTGTTATATACCTTTCAACAAATACAATATACACTTTTACTCTAGGGAAAACGGCTGTTAAAACTTAGGTACATATGTGATTCAATCGAAAATTTTGAACGGCTAGAGCTGTTTTTTTTTTATTAAAGAGGCGTTCAAAGGCTTCTCATCATACTCGTCCAGAGCTCTAATATAGTACATAGCAGATATGTAGTATAAATGAATTTCTTACTACTTACCTTGCCTGACCATCTGCTTTTCCTGCTGGAGGCGAGCGTTGCTGGAACCGAAGTATCCGTTGATAAAGGGGAGAGGTGACATGACCACCCCACCTCTCAGGGAACTGTCGGGCGGAGGAGGGGCGGGTCTGTTAAAAGGATTTGTCCGCCTGGGCGGAGGCCTGGGCTTGGCTTCGTCCGAGGCCGTTTGCGGTCCGTCAATGGCGTTACCGAGCCTTTCTGCGGATGAAAGAACGCAAAAAGTTAGGGTATTCGGATCTTGGGAGCAGGAATTAGCGCTGACTAACTGTTTCTGGAGTCCTCTATCTCGTTCAGCTCCCGCTTCAGCTCGGCCATGATAATGCGCTTGTACTCGTAGCCGGCACAGGTAAGCGCCTTCATCCACGTCTCCATACTCTCCTGGTTGTCGGCGGACAGTATGTAGGTGCGGTTTCCATTGAAGGCGATCTCAAAGCAATAGTTGTCCACCTCATTGGACAACTCGATGGTGCAGCCCTCGACAATAATAAGCCCTAAGGGTTCCCTGTCCAAGCGTGACTCGAAGTAGAAGAGCAGGTTACCCTTGAGAACAAAGTAGCGTCGCTGAAAAGCCTTGTTCACCTCCCCCCGTTTGTTGAGGAAGCCTGGAAGGTGTTTTGGTGATTAATACATTATGATTATTTATAGACGAGCAGGTAAGGGCTCTAACGATACCTTCCATGTCGAAAGGCGGCGTCCTCGCGAAGACGTACAGGTTCTTCTCGTTGATTTTCATGGTCGGACTGACTTTGGCTGCATTCGAAGTAAATATAGTCGCCTGTGTGCTCCTTTAGTTTACTCTTGCGATGAGCAAGTAAAAAGCTGAATAGCAAACAGCTGTAGAGCAGTGCTGCCACACCTCACGCCATTTATCGATTGCTGGTAGTGGAATAACACTGCAGTGTTGCCAGCTTAGCCTTTTTTAGGCGACACTAGCATATATGAAAGAGGAATAGCTAATACAAATTTTAACTAGCCTATAGCCATTAACAAAACAGAATATGCTTTATTTTTGAAAGAAACTTACATTTTTTTTGCTACAATTTTTATTGAATTTGAAAAAATAACTTTTTTTGTATGTTTTCCACATTTGGATGTAGCTTGTTTTACAGAATTGAGTTGTAGCCTATTTTTATCCAGAATTTAGCTAATGCGGAGTCTCAGCAACTGACAACACTGATACACTGCTCGGCGGCGCCGCCATGTTTCACTGTTATTTGCAATAGAAGAACCTACGAAATGTCGTACTTACTCACGGAAATTGCTCTGGAGATGCTTGGCTACAAGTTCTACGACACCAATGGCACATTTCACCTGACCAACTTCCAGAACACCTCGACCCACAGCGAATCGCACCCCGACGAGCCTTCGCTGGCCGAATTTATTGAGCAGAGGACAGTGCAAAACGAAGCGGATCCAGTCGCCGCCCCCAGTCAAGCCCCCATCCCCGACTCACGCCATCCGCGACGCACGCCCGCCAAGGCCCTGGCCAAAATAATGGACTATGAGAGCGAGAAGATCGTCAACCAGATCAGCGCTCGCCTGGAGCGGTCAGTGTGGCGGCGGGCGGCGGACAGCGAGGAGCTATTGGGTGAGGTGATGGACGAGGAAAGACGGCTGATCAGAGCGGACGCTGGTGAGATCCGTAAGTTCCGCGAATTCCTGCAGTCGCGCCTGCAGCGACTGGACAAGCGGCCATTCGAGAAGTATGAAAGAACCTTCGGCGCGGAGTAGTAGTATAATGCTAGTATATAGGATGAGTGCGAAATAAATTAAGATCTAGTCGTTAAATTGTTCATAAACATTAATAAAAGAGTAATAGTCAATAGCCTGATTCCATTGCCGCATTAGCATTTGGCTAATGGTTTTGTTTAGTTTTGTATTGTCGCAAATCCAAACGAAATAAATTAAAAATCATGAATACAAGCGAATTTACGGAAGTGTTTAATGCTCAGCAGGACAGCCATATTGCTGTCGGGGGGAAGGAAGGGGAGCTGATGGTCTTGTTTGACGGGTTTGCAAAGGAGACCACCACAGTTCCTGAAACAGAGAAATAGTCCCCGTATGTTGGAGTTTTTCCCCTCCAGAGATCCAGCAGTAATGCATTGTGGTACTGCGGCCAGGATTTGCTCTTGTTTTATAGCCGGATTCCATTGCCGAGATAAAACGCACTCAGCCTAATGCGCATTTAAATGCCGCATTTAAAATTTATGCGATAAAAAATTATTTCCCCCAAACGTTTTTAGAAAAAATACCGGAAAATTCCGATGTATAAGGATACATGCAAGGTTGGCGTAGAGCCGGTAAACTATCGATGGTGGCCTATTCGATATTTTCGATGTTTTGGGAACAAAATTCGATATTATCGATAGTATCGTTATTTGTACAGTTCTTTTTACAAATTAAAATTATAAGCAATATAGAAGGTATATTTCATATATTATAATTTCCTGCAATAGTACTTAAAACTACAACCACCACCACCTCCAATTTGATGTAAAAAAAATGTCCCCCACCATCGATAGCGAAAAAAACTATCTATGGTGGCTTAGATTTGAAAAAATTCGATATCTTGATAGTGCCATCGATAGTTTCCCAGATCTAGCTTGGCGCAATTTTTAATTTCTTTGGTCTTGTGATCTCCATAGCAAACCCGTCAAACAAACATTAGCTTTTCTTCCTTGTCGTCCAAGTCAGCAAAAGAGTATTCATTTATTTTAATTAACTTCTTTTGGATTTGCCAAAATTCAAAAGTAAACAGACCCAGATCAGATCGAAAGAAATAATAATTGCGCCATCCTTGCAAATATACACTTACGAAAGAACGTGGAAAATTAGTATTAGTATTATTTCTAAAAAATTTTGGGGCGAATGATTTTTAATTTTTTTATTTTAAATGAGGCATTTAGTTGGCGAGCTGGCTGCTGGCATCCGGAGCACAGCACTGTTTTCGGTTCGGCAGCCGATGAGGATGGAGTATCCCATTCGTCATTGTCCCACCTTGCTCTTTTAGCTGCTGTCCTGAAAGGAGCTACCCTGGGTATTTCCTCCGTTTACCAAAGCCTCAAATTCAGCAACATCGTCAGCGGCAAAGGCGGCCTTTGGATCTTTTTGACCCTGGCAATTTAGTTGAACCGTTTGCATCTCAACAAGTGGCGCAAGCTCAAACTCCTTGGAGAACTGATTGGTTTCCGTACGGGGATAGCTGATAACTTTATCTCCTTGCCGGGATTAGCGCAGAAGCATCTGTGTGCGGCGAGAACTGGACGAAAACATTTTATCATATCGAAAGTAATTTAATATTACGTTATGTATTATCACCCACACTTCTGCTTCCACTCCAGCGTTCCAGTAGACCTTTTCCCATCTGGCAACTCCGGCCGACGGACCTTGTTTTCCTTGTCAGCATAGCTGTGTCCAGTCCCGTTGTGTAAATAAATACGCATAAGGCTAAATGCGTTTTAATGCGCCAATGGAATCGGGCTATAACTGTGCACAGGGTGCCTAAGTATCTTTCTTTATCTGCGCCAGTGTGGCCACCCCATCGACAGCCCGGACTATCGGAGCCACTGTCATCTCTAGCAGCGCACAACACGAGTAAAGGTCAGCTCTCGTAACTTGTCTCCGAAATATTCAATAATTCAGATTTTCCTGTCAAAATTTGAGCCGTGAACTGAACCGTACCTTACGCTCTTTCCCTTCCGTTTCACCCTGCAGGCTCAGCTCAGCCCACAACTCGTTTGCCAACTTAGGATCTACATCCCCTCCCGAAGGTGACGACAACGGCGCTTGCATAATGAAAATCTGGACGTCGGAGCACATATTTAACCATCCGTGGGAGACGGTCACGCAGGCGGCGTGGCGCAAGTACCCAAACCCTATGACTCCCTCCATCATTGGCACGGACGTGGTCGAGCGCCGGGTGGTAGACGGCGTCCTGCACACACACAGGCTGGTTCAGTCCAAGTGGTACTTCCCCAAGTGGACGCACGCCCTGATTGGAACGGCCAAGACCTGCTTTGCCAGTGAACGATCCACGGTGGACCCGGAGCGCAAGCAGATGGTGCTGAAGACAAACAACCTCACATTCTGCCGCAACATTAGCGTCGACGAAGTACTCTACTACGAGCCGCATCCGGCGGACGCCAGCAAGACGCTGCTCAAGCAGGAGGCCACGGTGACAGTATTCGGAGTCCCCCTGTCCCACTACATGGAGGACCTGCTTACATCGACAATCAGCTCCAACGCGGGCAAGGGTCGACAGGGCCTGGAGTGGGTGATTGGGCTGATCAACACAGAGGTCAAGGGCATCGCCCGCGGCACCGACGAACTCCTACACAGCACACGACGCTCCATCGACGAAGTCACGGAGAGCGCCCGCAAGAGCATGGATGAGATCAGCGCGCAGGCCACCAAGGCGGCGAAGGCGATGCACATAACATAGGTGCCGCGGATGCGTAGTGAATTTTTGAATTAAATTCGATGGCGCAAAGTCGCCGTTTTAGTACAACAATTAACCAATGGCAAGGCTGACATCTGGCAGCGTGTGGGGCAGCAACAATTACTTCGTTTTTCAAGCCATTAAATGTATATTTTATAACAACTCTCTACCGAACGACCCGACTATCAGTTATCAGTTATGGCTGGTAGCTGACGGCTGATATGAATTTCTCTTGTCTGGCAGAATTTGAAGGAGCTCACGCTTTTGCTGGCACCCATTGCAGATCAATATATATACATATATAAATAACATAGTCAATGTAAGCTTTGTAAACAGCCGCAAAAATCGAAGAACGAGGAGAGAAATTAAACTAAAGATTTGCTTACCAGTCAGTGTCAAGATCAGTTGTATTATTTTAAGTAATGTGGCCTCTAAGTCTAAGAACTGCAATGAGTTTGAACAAGTCTACATACATATGTCCAAACAAAACCCCCGAAAGCTGCAATTTTTTGTCTCGAGGTACCCTTGCAGAGGGTATTATAATTTCAGTCAGAAGTTTGCAACGCAGTGAAGGAGACATTTCCGACCCTGTAAAGTATATATATTCCTGATCAGCATTACTATGAGCGTCGATCTAGCCAGCTTGCTGAAAATAATGTATATTAACTTCGGCTTGCCGAAGTTTGCTTTCTTTCTGATTTTTTTAGTTTTCAATCTATCCAAGTTTCAAATAATGGTAAATTGGAACTGACGAATGGTAAATCAGCGAGTTATAGATTTCGGGGCCTTATTTTAAAAAGAAAAACTATTAATTTACATTTCCTTCTTAAAATTATTGGAATAGGGGTAAGTGTCTTGGAACATCAGAAGCTCATATACTCAGAGGCAGCTCGTAAAAGTAATTTGATTTTGTTTTGACTTGGATTTTTAAAGGGGGCCATATCGCCGATAAGCTAAAAGATATTTTAAAACGACGCAGTGGGAAACAAAAACTTTTTAATATAAACATGTTGAAAACTTTTGTTAACATTTTTAATGATAAAAGTTTTTTTTGGTTTTGGTTTGGAAAAGATGCAGCTATTGCAAAAATTATATATTCTTGAAAACATTAAAATTATGATTTACTTGGGTATAAGTTTAAAAACATTGAAGCTTTGATGATTTACAGCTTATTATTCAATCGTTCCTTTCTTTTTGAATAAAACACAAACAGTTTGACTTTTCAACTAATTTTTTTTTGTCGACTCGATTTCTTTCGCATGACCACCGCGTGCACATTTTACGAAGTCCAATTCGGTCGAAGTTGAAGCGCACCTATTGAAAAACCCTTTATATATTATATATATATATTTTGCCAAATCACCATGATGCTTCTAATTCCAGTTAACGTGATATGATCTACTACTATTCGGCATAAGCTGGTGGGAAATACCAATTTTGAATGTTTTATGGTTTCTTGCATGGAAACTTTTGAGATGAATTAATATTTAATATAAATATTAAACGGACACACAAGCGTATTTTAAAAATTGAAATTATTTCATCGTCTGACTGTATCAGAGCTAAGGTACAAGGTACTGAAATAATTATAAATATAGATCCTAAGGTCTTTAAGACTCTTTGATTTTTGTAAATTTAATATTTATGCAATTTGTCTTCATTCTGTTCAGTCTTTAGTATTAAATATAACAAGAAAGAAAGCAAACTTCGGCAAGCCGAAGTTCATATACCCTTGCAGCTATCGCAAGAATTAAATATTTTTGAAAACATTAAAATTATGATTTACTTGCGTATTTAAACCATAATTCTGAAATATTTAACCATTGCTATATGTCGAAGAACTAAACAAAAAATTAAAAAACAGCAAAGTTATAATTTTTTTTCAATTATTTTTCCGATTGTTCCTATGGGAGCTATATGCTATAGTCGTCCGATTTTGATGAAATTTAAACCATAATTCTGAAATATTTAACCATTGCTTTATGTCGAAGAACAAAACAAAAAATTAAAAAACAGCAAAGTTATAATTTTTTTTCAATTATTTTTCCGATTGTTCCTATGGGAGCTATATGCTATAGTCGTCCGATTTTGATGAAATTTAAACCATAATTCTGAATTATTTAACCATTGCTATATGTCGAAGAACTAAACAAAAAATTAAAAAACAGCAAAGTTATAATTTTTTTTCAATTATTTTTCCGATTGTTCCTATGGGAGCTATATGCTATAGTCGTCCGATCCGGCTCGTTCCGACTTATATACTACCTGCAATAGAAAGACAACTTTTGGGAAAGTTTCATGCAGATAGCTTTAAAACTGAGAGACTAGTTTGCATATAAACGGACGGACAGACGGACAGACGGACAGACGGACGGACAGACGGACGGACAGACGGACATGGCTAGATCGAATCTACTAGTGATGCTGATCAAGAATATATATACTTTATAGGGTCGGAAACGTCTCCTTCACTGCGTTGCAAACTTCTGACTGAAATTATAATACCCTCTGCAAGGGTATAAATATTATCTGAAGCTTAGTTTTTGTACGACGCGTATGTATTTATTATTTTTTTCTGAAGTTTCGTTCAAAAATTTTTCATTGCTGCAAAAACTACGCGGTCAGAGCTTTATACAAATATTTTTTAAGAAAGAATTCATTATTATAATTATCATACAAATATTCTACATCTCAAACATATAGAAAATAAAGTTTAAAAAAAAGCCACTAAAAGATGCAAGTTTTAACACCATTTTTATTTAATTAAGAAGACCAAAACAGGTAAAACCGCGAAAACAATATTTCACACCTCAAATATATTTACGAAAACGTAATAAATCGATTCGTCACTTTTTTTATTATTATTTTATTTTTTTTTTATTATTTTTATTATTTAATTTTTAAGCCCAGTACTTTTTTAAAAACAATAAAAAAGGCTTATACTTTTTTTGTTAATGTCTTGAAGTATTGTAATCTACAACAAACAGGATTTCCCATTATTAAAACTATTAAATTGGTATAACTGTTTACTAACCATATCCAAACTTTTCTTCTTTGAGTTATTAATTTAATTTAAAAAGAAAAAAAAGAAAGTAAAACTAACATTTTATGAAAAAAAAAACTGGAATACTAAAAAATCCAATAAAAATCTAGAAAACAAAAAACAACCAGAAAATGTTTAAAAAATCCATTTTATACGATTTTCCGATTTGTTACAAAATTTCTATGATTTGCTCAAACTCATCTGCATTTTCTTTGTTTTCGTCAGCAAAATTTTTGACAAAATATTGCCGTTTTAAAAAAAAGTTTAATTTTTGTAATAGTTGCGGGATAAACACAATATAATAAACAAAACAATAACGTTTGAATTTAACGTTAGAAAGGTATTGTGACCGTGAACTTATTACCAAAGAATTGTCAAGCAGTATACATATTGTCTCTGTCACTGCCATACCCGTATAAAAGATGTAAAAAAATCTTAAATCTATCGATTCAATGTTAACGTGATGTTAACTTAACATCCGCATGTAGTGGAGACTTACTCCGCGAATATCCAAGACTTAATCCACAAATAGCAAATACTTACTCCGCCGCTAACAGAGACACAACATTTAGCAATAGAGGTAGGGAACCAGCTGCATTTAGTGGAGACACAGGTAGTTGAGACACATTCCGCATGTAACGATGTATAAGGGATGGGAAAACACCGATTCCTACTGATGTTTAAAACCACGTCAGTGTCGATGATGGTCCACCTCTAACAGGTAAAATCAAATGTAATGTTTTCGAATAGATAAGAGCAGCGCCAATTGATCATGGAAGTAGCACCCACGCACTTTTCGGAAACACACAGCATTATAATAGGTCAGCAACCTCGCGAAAAGCAGATAACCATAACCAATCGGTAGCGCTCTTGTAAGTCCCCAATCATCGAACAAGTGCGCCCATTTGAGAGGCTGACGGAATCCCCCCTTGGGTTTACGTAAATAGTAATAAAGTGCCGCCATGACGGACGTGGAGATCGCCACGGCCAAGAAGTCCAACCCCGTAAAGTCCCTCATTGCGGGCGGCGTGGGTGGCATGTGCAATGTGGTCGTCGGCCATCCGCTGGACACCATAAAGGTGAGTTGGAAATCTACCAAACTGCCGATGTAATTATCATTTTTCATCCTAGGTGCGCCTCCAAACCATGCCCACGCCCTTGCCGGGGGGGACTGTGCCGCCCGCATTCTACGCCAGGAGGGATTTCGGGGATTCTACAGAGGGATCTCGGCTGCTCTGGTCGGCGTCACACCCCTCTATGCCGTGGACTTTGCGGTCTATGCTGCGGGCAAGCGGTTGTTCCAAACAGACGAGCACCTGCGGCTCACCTACCCACAGATTTTTATGGCCGGAGCGCTGGCGGGAGTCTGTTCCGCCCTCGTCACAGTGCCCACCGATCGGTTAAAGGTCCTGCTGCAGACACAAGCCATCACCAGTGGACCCCTGCTGTACAATGGGACCATGGACACGGTCGCCAAACTTTATAGGGATCAGAAGTCTCTTCAAGGGCACCTGCGCCTGCATTCTGCGAGGTGAGTTGTGGATTAGTAATGCTATTTGCCCTATTAGTAATGCTGTTTTGTAAGCCCAGACTCGCCCACCGGCTTCTATTTCGTGACCTACGAGTTCCTTCAGGAAATGGCCAGGAAGAAGTCCAAGACAGGGAAGATTAGAACCGCATCTACGATTCTGTCCGGCGGAACGGCTGGCATTGTGTTTTGGACTTTGGCCGTGCCCTTCGATGTACTTAAAAGCCGTCTCCAGTCAGGTGAGTCACGGTCATGCACTCACAAATCGCTCTGTTGGCCAGGATTTATTAATGCCCCGATTGCAGCACCTGAGGGCACTTACAAGCACGGCATTCGATGTGTATTTAGGGACCTTATAACCACAGAAGTTCCCAAAGCTCTGTTCCGCGGAATTCTCCCTATTTTACTGCGTGCCTTTCCCTCCACCGCCGCGGTTTTCTTCGGCGTGGAGCTCACCAATGACTTGTTGAAAGCCTAATCTTAGGAGTTTGTATTCAAGAGAGGCTGTTTAATTAATTTTAATAATTAAATGTATTGTTATCAAAGTTATTTTTTTGATTTTATACTGACTTTCGGTAATTGTTAAGTAGACCGTATTCGACCGAGTTTCATGTTGGTGTTCGTAGCACTTCAAAAATGATTTAAAAAATACGCTAAATATCCGAAAACTGTTGCTAATATTAAATTATTTGATTGAAAAGAAATCTAGTAAATAAATATTTTATTTCCTAAGAGTAATGCTGTTAATTTAACTTTTTATTTGAGGTCTAAACAATAATGCTGCCAAATGATCATGATGCTTCTAATTCCAGTTTACGTGATTTGATCTACAAATGAATGCAAAACAGAACGATTATTCAGCATAAGCTGGTGGGATATACCAATTTTGAATGTTTTTGAGGTTTCAGGCATGGAAACTTTTGAGATGAATTAATATTTAATATAAATATAAAACGGACACACAAGTGTTTTTTAATAATTGAAATTATGTCTGCCAATTTCACAACATTTCATGAAATTATTTCAACGTCTGACTGTACTAAGACTAATGTACTTTTGGTTAAGTATCAAATTAGCATAGAAAAACTATTTTATCATAATCAAATGCTGTTAGGGCAAGGATAGTTAGGCCTTTAAGACTCTTTGATTTTTATAAATTTAATATGTTTACAAATTGCTTTATTCTGTTCAGTCTTTATATTATATATATAAATATTATCTGAAGCTTAGTTTTTGTAACACGTTTTTGAAGTTTCGTTCAAAAATTTCCAATTTCCAATTTCAAAAATTTCCAATTTATAAAAATATTTTTTAAGAAGGAATTCATTACTATAATTATCATAAAAATATTGGACTGATATTGGCTCACCAATGACTTGTTGAAAGCCTAATCTTAGGAGTTTCTATTTAAGAGAGACTGTTAATTTGTTAGTTAATTTTAATAATTAAATGTATTGTTATCCAAGTTATTGGTTTGATTTTATACTGACTTTCGGTAATTGTTAAGTAGGCCGTATTCGGCGTTATTTTCATGTTCCTATTCGTAGCTCTTTAAAAAGGGTTTGAAAAAGGATATAAAGAATAGGCCAAATATCCAAAATGTGTTGCTAATAATTAATTATTTGATTGAAAAGAAATCTAGTAAATAAATATTTTATTTCCTAAGTGTAAATTATCTTTTTATTAGAGGTCTAAACAATAGTGCTGCAATATCACCATTATGCTTCTAATTCCAGTACTATTCAGCATAAACTGGTGGAAAATACCAATTTTGAGTGTTTTTATGGTTTCTTGCATGGATGAATTAATATTTCTTATAAATATAAAACGACTCACAAGCGTTTTTTAAAAATTGAAATTATGTCTGCCAATTTCACAACATTTCATGAAATTATTTCATCGTCTGATTGTACTAGAGCTTAGGTACTTTTGGTTTAGTATCAAATTAGCATAGAAAAACTATTTTATCATAATCAAATGCTGTTAGGGCAAGGATAGTTAGGCCTTTAAGACTCTTTGATTTTTATAAATTTAATATGTTTACAAATTGCTTTATTCTGTTCAGTCTTTATATTATATATATAAATATTATCTGAAGCTTAGTTTTTGTACCACGTTTCTGAAGTTTCGTTCAAAAATTTCCAATTGCCTCAAAAACTACGCAGTCCACAGTTTTATAAAAATATTTTTTAAGAAGGAATTCATTATTATAATTATCATAAAAATATTGTAAATCTCAAAGATATAGAATATAAAGTTAAAAAAAAGCCCCTAAAAGATGCAAATTTTAACACCATTTTTATTTAATAAAGAAGACCAAAACAGTTAAAGCCGCGAAATCAATATTATGCACCTCAAATATAATTACGAAAACGTTAATAAATCGAGTTGTTAACTTTTTTTTTGCAAAAATTATTTATTAAACCCAGTACTTTTTGAAAAACAATAATAAACGGCTTATACTTTTTTTGTTTTTCATGTAAACGTATGCCTTAGCTGTGTTCTCTTCCATTCCAATTGGAACCCTATATTCATACATAGATCGATAGTATAAAGCAGAATCGAAAGAACAGCATTAAAGAGTAATTCACGGCCAGGCAAAGTAGTGTTTTTATTAATTCCAATCAGAAAGAGATCAAAGATTTCACCAGATTGGAACCCGGTATTTATACATAAATCGATAGTTTGAAGCAGAATCGATCGACAGTATTAAAGGGGAATTCACGGTCAGACAAAGCAGTGTTTTTATTAATTCCAATCAGAAAGAAATACAAAGATTTAGTACGTTAGATATAAAATATAAAGGGCGATATAAAAATAAAGATAGGACGGATTTCACCAGATTCAAGTAATTAGGAACAATTAAAGACGAATTTCACAAGAAGCCGATATCTTTCTCAGTCTTATCAGTGTTCCGACGAGGCAGAGGAATTGGTGGATGTAAATAAATCGAGATTTTATACCTTCGATTGATGTTGAAAATATATTTCATTTGTACTTTTTGAATCTGAAACGTGCTGCCACTCTTGGAGGAGACATCTCCGACCCTATAAAGTATATATATTCTTGATAAGCATCACTAGGCAGGTCGATCTAGCCATGTCCGTCTGTCCGTCCGTTTCTACGCAAACTAGTCTCTCAGTTTTAAAGCTATCTGCATGAAACTTTCCCAAAAGTTGTCTTTCTATTGCAGGTAGTATATAAGTCGGAACGAGCCAGATCGGACGACTATAGCATATAGCTTCCATAGGAACAACCGAAAAAATAAATAAAAAAAAATTATAACTTTGCTGTTTTTTAATTTTTTGTTTAGTTCTTCTTAGTAATGATTAAATATTTTAGAATTACGGCTTACATTTCATCAAAATCGGACACTATATCGTATAGCTCCCATAGAAATAATAAAAATATATATAAACTATCTAATAATTGAGCTGTAAATCATCATAGCTTCAGTGTTTTTCAGCATATACTAAGTAAATCATAATTTGAATGTTTTCAAAAGTATTTAATTTATGCAATAGCTGCAAGGGTATATGAACTTCGGCTTGCCGAAGTTTGCTTTCTTTCTTGTTTTTTCAGTTTTCAATCTATCCAAGTTTCAAATCTTTTGCGTTTGTACCGCCAATGAATGGCAGATAATGGTAAATTGGAACTGACGAATGGTAAATCAGCTAGTTACAGATTTCGGGTCCTTATCTGAAAAAGACTTGGATTTGACTTGTTTTGACTTGGATTTTTAAAGGGGGCCATATCGCCGATAAGCTAAAAGATATTTTAAAACGACGCAGTGGGAAACAGAAACCTTTTAGTATAAACATGTTGAAAACTTTTGGTAACATTTTTAATGATAAAAGTTTTTTTTTGGTTTTGGTTTGGAAAAGATGCAGCTATTGCAAAAATTATATATTCTTGAAAACATTAAAATTATGATTTACTCGCGTATAAGTTTAAAAACATTGAAGCTATGATGATTTACAGTTTAATTATTCAATCTTTCCTATGGAAGCTATATGATATCTTTTTTTTTAATAAAACACAAACGGTTTGACTTTTCAACTAACTTTTTTTTTGTTATCGAATTTGAACATATAAATTTAATTATGAAACTCGATTTCTTTCGCATGACCACCGCGTGCACGTTTTACGAAGTCCAATTCGGTCGAAGTTGAAGCGCACCTATTGAAAACCCTTTTTATATTATATATATATATATATATTTTGCCAAATCACCATGATGCTTCTAATTCCAGTTTACGTGATATGATCTACTACTATTCAGCATAAGCTGGTGGAAAATACCAATTTTGAATGTTTTATGGTTTCTTGCACGAAAACTTTTGAGATGAATTAATATTTAATATAAATATAAAACGGACACATAAGCGTTTTTCAAAAATTGAAATTATTTCATCGTCTGACTGTATCAGAGCTAAGGTACAAGGTACTGAAATAATTATAAATAGAGATCCTAAGGCCTTTAAGACTCTTTGATTTTTGTAAATTTAATATTTATGCAATTTGTCTTCATTCTGTTCAGTCTTTAGTATTAAATATAAATATTATCTGAAGCTTAGTTTTTGTACGACGCGTATGTATTTTTTATTTTTTTCCGAAGTTTCGTTCAAAAATTTTTCATTGCTGCAAAAACTACGCGGTCAGAGCTTTATACAAATATTTTTAAGAAAGAATTCATTATTATAATTATCATAAAAATATTCTACATCTCAAACATATAGAAAATAAAGTTTAAAAAAAGCCACTAAAAGATGCAAGTTTAAACACCATTTTTATTTAATTAAGAAGACCAAAACAGGTAATACCGCGAAAACAATATTTCACACCTCAAATATAATTACGAAAACGTAATAAATCGATTTGTCACTTTTTTTATTATTATTTTTGTTTATTATTTATTTTTTAAACCAAGTACTTTTTGAAAAACAATAAAAAAGGCTTATACTTTTTTTGTTAATGTCTTGAAGTATTGTAATCTACAACAAACAGGATTTCCCATTATTAAAACTATTAAATTGGTATAATTGTTTACTAACCATATCCAAACTTTTCTTCTTTGAGTTATTAATTTAATTTAAAAAGAATAAAAGAAAGAAAAACTAACATTTTATGAAAAATTAAAAAAAAACTGGAATACTAAAAAAACCAATAAAAATCTAGAAAACAAAAAACACCAAGAAAATTAATTTTATGCAATTTTCCGATTTGTTACAAAATTTCAATGATTTGCTCAAACTCATCTGCATTTTCTTTGTTTTCGTTAGCAAAATTTATGACAAAATATTGTCGTTTTAAAAAAAGATTAATTTTTGTAATAGTTGCGGGATAAACACAATATAATAATCAAAACAATAACGTTTGAATTTAACGTTAAAAAGGCATTGTGACCGTGAACTTATTACCAAAGAAATGTCAAGCAGTATACATATTGTCTCTGTCACTGCCATACCCGTATAAAAGATGTAAAAAAATCTTAAATCTATCGATTCAATGTTAACGTGATGTTAACTTAACATCTGCATGTAGTGGAGACTTACTCCGCTAATATCCAAGACTTAATCCACAAATAGCAAATACTTACTCCGCCGCTAACAGAGACACAACATTTAGCAATAGAGGTAGGGAACCCGCTGCATTTAGTGGAGACACAGGTAGTTGAGACACATTCCGCATGTAACGATGTATAAGGGATGGGAAAACACCGATTCCTACTGATGTTTAAAACCACGTCAGTGTCGATGATGGTCCACCTCTAACAGGTAAAATCAAATGTAATGTTTTCGAATAGATAAGAGCAGCGCCAATTGATCATGGATGTAGCACCCACGCACTTTTCGGAAACACACAGCATTACCATAGGTCAGCAACCTCGCGAAAAGCAGATAACCATAACCAATCGGTAGACCCAATCATCGAACACGTGCGCCCATTTGAGAGGCTGACGGAATCCCCCCTTGGGTTTACGTAAATAGTAATAAAGTGCCGCCATGACGGACGTGGAGATCGCCACGGCCAAGAAGTCCAACCCCGTAAAGTCCCTCATTGCGGGCGGCGTGGGTGGCATGTGCAATGTGGTCGTCGGCCATCCGCTGGACACCATAAAGGTGAGTTGGAAATCTACCAAACTGCCGATGTAATTATCATTTTTCATCCTAGGTGCGCCTCCAAACCATGCCCACGCCCTTGCCGGGGGGGACTGTGCCGCCCGCATTCTACGCCAGGAGGGATTTCGGGGATTCTACAGAGGGATCTCGGCTCCTCTGGTCGGCTACACACCCCTCTATGCCGTGGACTTTGCGGTCTATGCTGCGGGCAAGCGGTTGTTCCTAACAGACGAGCACCTGCGGCTCACCTACCCACAGATTTTTATGGCCGGAGCGCTGGCGGGAGTCTGTTCCGCCCTCGTCACAGTGCCCACCGACCGCATAAAGGTCCTGCTGCAGACACAGGCCGTCACCAGTGGACCCCTGCTGTACAATGGGACCATGGACACGGTCGCCAAACTTTATAGGGATCAGAAGTCTCTTCAAGGGCACCTGCGCCTGCATTCTGCGAGGTGAGTTGAGGATTAGTAATGCTGTTTGCCCTATTAGTAATGCTGTTTTGTAAGCCCAGACTCGCCCACCGGCTTCTATTTCGTGACCTACCAGTTCCTTCAGGAAATGGCCAGGAAGAAGTCCAAGACAGGGAAGATTAGAACCGCATCTACGATTCTGTCCGGCGGAACGGCTGGCATTGTGTTTTGGACTTTGGCCGTGCCCTTCGATGTACTTAAAAGCCGTCTCCAGTCAGGTGAGTCACGGTCATGCACGCCAGGATTTATAAATGTCCCGATTGCAGCACCTGAGGACAAACATATACGCAAATAAATTAAAAATTAAATTTTTTCAAGAATATTTAATTTTTGATATAGCTGCAAGGGTATATAAACATCGGCTTGCCGAAGTTTACTTTCTCTTTTTTTTTGAGTTTTTATTTTTAATTCAAACCTTTTCTAATCTCAACAATTTAAAGCTTTTTCAAGACTTTTAGTAATTGTCTTTAAATAAAAAGTAAAAACAGATTAGCAAATTCCTTAATTAACATAAAATTACATTTTGTCTTTAAATGCGTTTATTTTGGCTGGACACAATTATGGTTTACGAAGGTAAATGTTAAAATTTAAACAATTTATCACTATTTTTGGCTCTGTTTTATATTAAATTGGGTATCTGGCATCTAATAGCCGGTATATGCACCATTATTTTTTCATTCGTTTTGGCATGATGTATAAAGCTTGCGATAAGTTCCAATTGGAATATTGTACCATGCTCTTTGGAGAATATCCCAAAGCATATTATCTTAGGCATATAATAGCATCACCGTCTCCAACAGACCTTACACGAACTAAGTTCCTAACTGACAATTAATTCGACGGATTTCCAATCAAATAAAACTTTTAGATGGGAGAAATAGATTTCCCGGATATTGGATGGAGTGTGTGATTAAAAATAAATAGTCAAGTATATGCGTGTGAATACCAACTTGTGATTATATACAACCAAAAAAAAACATGAATAACCATTTTGCTCTTTTGCTTCGTCAACTGCATAAATCATCAATTCGATTGGTGATTTGTAGTTAACAAACGCCAAAGAAAGCAAGACTGTTATACATTTGACCTAGCTTAATTCCTTTTTTTCTTTTAGGTGCAATCCTGCTTCGCACAAGAAGGTATTCCCTATTTCTTGTCTGATAGCAGAGGTCATCTTGTTTTTCATCCAATCGCGGTTGAAGACTTTTGTTTCAGTACTTCTGGTCCCCAGATGCCACCGGATTTAACACTAAAAAAGGAACAATTAGTAACTACTTATAATATTCTTTCCTCTCGTTTACCCCCATTTAAGTAGTTTTTTTACATTAAGATCTATTTAATTTATATATATTATTTATTTATAACAAGATGCAACGTCTATAATAAGTTTTTTAATTTTCCGAAGTGTGCGTATATAAGTTCTTAAGTATGTTTACCAACCTGCGATACTTAGCTGCTGATGTCGCAGCTAAGTCCTCTCATTTTTGCTGAACGCTTTATGTCAGTGGACGGTCTTTCGAGGGACAGTTCAAATGTTTTTTTTTGGACCTCTGAAAAAAAACAGAAATTCTGGGTTTCTCTAATCCTGTGGAGATTAAAGTGATCAGCACTTTAATTTATATTAGGCGCCAACTGTTATGATCATACTAGGACCTGCGTGGTTTTGGGCTATCGCCGGCTAGCTCTCTTTTCAGGGCTTGAATCCCCGAACCCTGCCCTAACACACACATAACAATGAACAACGACAAACGACATTGCTCAACACCATTGCCTGTGCGGCTACTTATACACTAGTCATCTTGCTAGACACTCCTGGTCGACTGGAGTTCATGTGCTAGTCCCGTCCTTGCCATCTGCTCAAAATAAAAAGCGTGGATTTTTAATCATTAATTTTTGGTTAGCTCCGAACAAAAAAACTCTCGGAGCGAGCAGCTTAAACGCCCTTCTTCGACTTTGACTTAATCTTTTCTGCCATTCCTTACTTCTTCTACCAACCCATGAGCCAAAACTTCGTTGTTCGGATTTCGAATAGCCAGGGTCGTTACCCGCCAACTTTGCGGGGTGGCGCACGACATGGCAGGGCTACCAACACAAGTTGGCAGGGCTTGCCGATTGCCCGAGTTGATATCGATATCTCTAAAGTGGCCATAACAACAGCTGACCGAATTTCAGTATAATTCTGCTTAATTTTCAGAAATTCAGTCGTTTCGGGAATACCCAAAATCTTTTAAGCTTACAAAATATATCAAAACTATAACAAAGAAATTATCAAAAAAATATCGATGTTTTGAATAGGGGACCGAATAAAATAAATAATTTGTAATTATCGATATTAGTTGTACTGTAAAGACGCGGTCCCACTGGCCTTCCATCTTTCGCTGTAAGCTGCGTTGTTTGTTGTTTGTAATTTAATTGCGAAAAGTAATAAAACAGTGCACAGAACTGTAAGTCATAATAATATTTTTCTTTGAATTAAAAAAAGTGCAGCCAATATTAGCAAACACCTATGTTTTGGTGAAGCCGTGTAATGTCTTAGTGTTTGTAAAGTGACGCTACCATTTAAAAGGTTATTTTTGAGCCGGCCATTCCGCCCTTGCTTTAGTTGCTGATTGTTTTTTTTTAAGTTGTGAAAGTTGCTCATCAGCTACACTAAATCTAAATCTTGTTTTATATTTTAATAACTCATTCATCGGATACGTAAAATATCCACTCTATCTGTTGGCGTCGCTTGCTGCGGCTTTCATTTTGTTTCTGTGCGAAAACCACCACACTAACACAGGAACACACAGACGTGCACGCTACACACACCACCAAACGAGCGAGAGCGGTTTGAGGCTAATCATGTGTTTATGCGAAGCTCAGTTCAGAATAATTTTAACACAATTCAATGTATTATGATTCTTTGAATTGAAATAAAATTCGCCTAAAGAACGTCCATTAAAAAGTTGGCCATTAGTCAAAGACATGATCATGCAATATAATTGATTCATTTCATGCATATTTTCGTGTCGTGCATAAACAGGGGTATATTATAGCGCAAACACTAAGCGTTACGCTCTGATGCGTGCGAATACTGGATCTGGTTTTTAGGGCCAAACTTATCTTCTCTACTCCCTTGCAGCCGCCGCGTAAACAGATCCAGTCCAGTCCCGAAGCAATCCGAGTTTTGAGAAAATGTCGGCCAAGCGCAAGGCAGGTGGCAACGGAGCCGGCCCCAACAAGCGGCGGCCGAAGAAGAAGGAGTCGGACTACGAGGACGAGTTCAGCGACGAGTCCAACGAGGACGGCGTGCACCAGCAGGCGGCGGCCGCCAACCAAATGGAGGTGCTCATCCCCCACGACGACCTTGATCCGCCCAGCAAGCTGCCTGAGGACTTGCTGGCCACGCTGGAGAAGACCCCGGGCCAGATGCTGCTCGCAGGCATGGTGACCTGGGACCTGACCGGCAAACGGGACCGCAAAAACGTTACAAAGGTCCGCCCGAACCTATACAGTTTTCACCGGTTCACGGATGAGAAGGTGAGACATCTTCCATTGCCTCCTCGAACGATTTTCAGAGTGTTTCTCTGTTGCAGTATCGCTATGTGGCCAGCGGACCAAGTGCCGCCCACACCATTGTCGTCAACATGGACCGCAAGGCACTCGGCTTCGGGCGCAATCCCAGCGGGCAGCTGGGCCTCAGCCAGGACATCAAGCTGGCGGAGAAGCCCACGCTCATTCCGGCCCTGGAGCAGCTGAACGTGGTGCAGGCAGCTGTTGGCCGGCACCACACTCTATTTCTCACCGACACGGGTACCGTGTACGCCTGCGGCGAGAACAAGTCTGGCCAGTGCGGCGTGGGCAACACCCACGCCAACATCTATTCGCCTACGCCGATCAACTACCGTGGGCCGCCCATAATCCGGATCGGGTGCGGGGCCGAGTTCTCGGTCATTCTGGACATTAAGGGAAGCCTGCACACGTTTGGGCTGCCAGAGTACGGCCAGCTGGGCCACAACACGGACGCAAAGTACTTTGTAAACGCCAACAAGCTGTCATTCCACTTCGAGACGTCGCCCAAGAAAGTGGTGCTGTACATAGAGAAAAGCAAGGAGGGCCATGTGACGCCAGTCGATGGTGTGCAGATCGTGGACTTTGCTTGCGGCAACAACCACACGGTAAGACGACATTAATTCATTGATTTGGCGGTATCTCACGGGAAACCTGTGCTTTACAGGTGGCCATCGACTCGAAGAAGCGCGTTTACAGTTGGGGCTTTGGAGGTTTTGGGCGCCTTGGTCACGCCGAGCCCAAGGACGAGATGGTACCGCGACTAATGAAGTTCTTCGATACCCAAGGAAGGGGTGGGCGCAGCGTATACTGTGGGTCTACTTTTAGTTTGATCGTCAACGAACTTGGCCTGCTCTTTCTATTTGGGCAGAATAAGAAGACTGGAGAGGCCAATATGTACCCCAAGCCAGTACAAGACCTGTCCGGCTGGAACATTACCGACATTGGCTGTGCCAACACATCGATAATGATTTCAGCCGACGACACATTGATCGCCTGGGGGGCATCGCCCACGTTCGGAGAGCTGGGCATCGGGGAGTTTCAGAAGTCGTCGACGGTGCCCAAGGAGGTCCCAAAGTTGGACAACATGAAAATACCTCAGGTGACTATGGGTTACTCGCACACGGCGTTGCTGGTGGACACCAGCCACGAGGCCACCAAGCAAAAGTACGACAAGATGCCCGAGTACACAATCGACAATTAGATGATGGGCTGGATTTTCCATAAGCAATCAAATGCTGCTACAAACAAGTATACCGCTGCCAACAACAATACTGATCCATGTAGGAAACCCTGAGAACTGATCATCGAAACTCTGCTGCTACTTATAGAAAGTGAAACTAAACAAATCCAGAAAATTGTATGCTATAAGTTAAAAGTTCATTATTACACTAAACTCGCTATCTACATACTATACAATAATCTCAAAATACGGATAGAATCTATTTGGTTTCCAAACTCTAATTTATTCTCGTAACTGATACAATTTTATCCTTAACCTTTTCCCTTTTTCTATAATTTATTGCCGCCCACCTTTAGGCTTACAGTCGATTCCACAAAATGTATGTTTACCCATTTGTAATTTTTAATTTACACGTAACAACAGTATTCTGCATTCATTTCGAACAGAGTGAACAAAAGCAAACAACAAACTATAAAACACGTAAATCTACGATCTAAGCGCATAGGTTACATATATAAAGTATACCATGGAATGAATCCAATACCAGTTGCAACTATTAACTAGTACATCATGCATTTTAATCATATACAAAAGAATATTTAAATAAAAAAGAGTGTTAGTATTTAGATTGGGACTGTCTGTTAATTTGATCCGCGTCTCTACTTCTGTGAATTGCCTTTGGACAAAGGCTCACCCTCCAAGGGATGTTTGACGGTATTCCCCGATTTCTGACCTGTGCTCACTGAGGTCCCGGTCCCAGTCCCCAGACTAACGTCCTGATGTCCTGCTGATTGAAAGCGAAAGTCAGAGTGCTGAAAGCTCCCGCGAAAAGCTCTCCCTGCTCTCTCGCACCCGACGCCTCTTGACTTCGGAGTGACACTATGCGGCCGGAGCTCCGGCGGACTTTTGCCTGGCTCAGTCTTCCGCCGTGGTCCTGTCGAGTATGTGCGCCGCCGAAGAACAGTTCCTGCACGTCGCGCCTTGAGTTTCATTTTATATTTTTTTCGTTCCCCCCGACACTCATACATCCAAACACCAACCGCACATACACTCACACACGCACGCACCTTTGACAATATCAACAAAATATTTTGAAAATGTCGACGGGCAGCATTTTATAACGAGTTTTTTACAAGAGTACGTAAGAGGAGTACGGTTCACAGGAATAAAAATAAATATTTGATTAATTAACACGACGGCGCAACAACCGATGAAGCAAAATGCTCTAACTGTAAATTACAGTGCCTTCGATAAAACAAGCAACAGCAACAACACCGCTACAACAACATTCAAGAGCAGCAGGATCAGCCACAATATATGTATTTCGTTAAGCAAAACAGGGTAGGTTGTTACGTATTCGAAGTGGGGGAATCCTTGTTTATATGTGTGCCTGTTTTAGTGTAAGTTTGTGTGCGAGAGTGTCTATGTACCGTTATTTTTGACTCTGTCATGCAGCGCGTTTTTACGGTTAGCAACTATGGTGTCGCTCCTTACGTAGCCACTACGTTGAGCCCTTGTCACATTTGAATTTGGATGTGAACCGCCATTCGACATGGAAAGTAAACAGAAAGTTTCCTGCCTGTAATCAGTTCTTCAAAATCAGCCTTAAATTAGTCCGCAATTGCACAAAAAGGTTATTAATTCCATGTATTATTTTGTTCACTGCTTAGATACAATGCCTTGTTTTTTTTTTTACCATTGTGGCGGTCACGAATAAGCCAACAAAGGAGGAGAAGCCTGGACAAGGACTCTCGACAACCCAACAACCTCTGACCATTCGCCCCCTAATACGAATATAAAAGCTGCCGAAATCAATAAGGACAGACAAAAAGCTACGGGCAGGCCTTAACGTCATCCTGCCAAAAGGAAAGTAAGGCAGTGGGATGTGTATCCAGTGCTTTGGCTTTGGCTTTGGCTTCGGCAAAGACAGGACTCCCGGCTGCATGTATCTGTGTATCTGCCTGTGCCACATTAAGTCACCTGTGGCGGACACTTTTCACATCAGCATCAACATCAATGGCAAAACTCGTCATCATCGCTCCCCCTCGCACATTGACCCTCCTTACGGCCATTCTTCCGCCTTTCCTTTTCAGCTTTTGGCCTGGCTTTTGTCACCTTTGTACTTGTTGCTGACGTTTGAGTGACGTAAATTAATATGTACATACATATACATTTAACTTTCAATAGGTTTGGTCCTCAGATCGGCGAAAAACAGAGCTCTAAATTCGAGAGCCCCGACTGAAGTACACAAATATCTCAATGATATTTTCAACCCTACAAAATATATATATATCCATGATCAGCTCCACTGCCGAGTCGATCATACAGGTCCCACAGAAACAATCGAAAAAAATAAAGGAAAACAATTTATAACTGTATTGCTTTTCAATTTATACCAATATACTTCGACTTATAGTTATGGTTTACTATCTTAAAACAACTATATCATAATACTACTATAGGGAGGATACAAAAATTCATCGGCAAATTGGCTGGCTTAATTGTTTTTATACCCTTGCAGAGGGTATTATAATTTCAGTCAGAAGTTTGCAACGCAGTGAAGGAGACGTTTCCGACCCTATAAAGTATATATATTCTTGATCAGCATCACTAGTAGAGTCGATCTAGCCATGTCCGTCTGTCCGTCCGTCTGTCCGTCTGTCCGTCCGTCTGTCCGTCCGTTTATATGCAAACTAGTCTCTCAGTTTTAAAGCTATCTGCATGAAACTTTCCCAAAAGTTGTCTTTCTATTGCAGGTATATAAGTCGGAACGAGCCGGATCGGACGACTATAACATATAGCTCCCATAGGAACAATCGGAAAAATAATTGAAAAAAAATTATAACTTTGCTGTTTTTTAATTTTTTGTTTAGTTCTTCGACATATAGCAATGGTTAAATAATTCAGAATTATGGTTTAAATTTCATCAAAATCGGACGACTATAGCATATAGCTCCCATAGGAACAATCGGAAAAATAATTGAAAAAAAATTATAACTTTGCTGTTTTTTAATTTTTTGTTTTGTTCTTCGACATAAAGCAATGGTTAAATATTTCAGAATTATGGTTAAAATTTCATCAAAATCGGAAGACTATAGCATATAGCTCCCATAGGAACAATCGGAAAAATAATTGAAAAAAAATTATAACTTTGCTGTTTTTTAATTTTTTGTTTAGTTCTTCGACATATAGCAATGGTTAAATAATTCAGAATTATGGTTTAAATTTCATCAAAATCGGACGACTATAGCATATAGCTCCCATAGGAACAATCGGAAAAATAATTGAAAAAAAATTATAACTTTGCTGTTTTTTAATTTTTTGTTTAGTTCTTCGACATATAGCAATGGTTAAATATTTCAGAATTATGGTTTAAATACGCAAGTAAATCATAATTTTAATGTTTTCAAAAATATTTAATTCTTGCGATAGCTGCAAGGGTATATGAACTTCGGCTTGCCGAAGTTTGCTTTCTTTCTTGTTAAATATACTCTCTACAAAGGGTGTACAAACTTCGACTTATCGAAGTGTTACGATTATTTCTATGCGAGTTATATGATATAGTCGTCCGATCCGACTCGCTCCGAATTACATCCTACCTGCAGTAAAAAGACAACTTTTGGGAAAGTTTCATTATAGCTTTTAAACTGAGTTTGCGTAGAAAGGGACGAAGGTTCATGGATAGATCGATATAAAATGCAAATTGTAATATTAACAGAAAACTTCAATTTCAAATCTAGCTTCCAAACGAGAACAATTAAATCCACGTTTTACCGCTTTTCTTGGTAAGCTGTTGTTTGTTTTGTTGGTAATTTTCTTGGTTTTAGTCAAACGTAACTTACCTAATTGTTCCCAATCACTTTGGCCCTATTAAAAACATATGCAAAACAAGAAAGGAAGTAAACTTCGGCAATCCGAACTTCATATACCCTTTGCAGCTATTGCAAATATTAAATATTCTTGAAAACCTTAAAATTATGATTTACTTGAAGCTATTATGATTTTCAGCTTAATTATTTGATAGTTCCTATGACAGCTACATGATATTGTTTTCCAATTTTAAAAAAATTAAAAGCGTTATTTTGAACAGTCAAATTATTAATTAATCAGAAAGAATTTATAAAAAAAAATTTTTTAAATAAAAAAGTTAAATTAAAAATAAATTTTTTTAATATTTTTATTGTTCCCAAGGGAGCTATATGATACAGTAGTCCGAAATTGATGAAATTTAAACCATAATTCTGGAATATTTAACCAATGCTTTATGTCGAAGAACTAAAAAAAAATTAAACAAGAAAGGAAGCAAACTTCGGCAAACTGAAATTCATATACCCTTGCAGCTATTGCAAAAACTAAATATTCTTGAAAACATTAAAATTATGATTTACTTGCCTATGTTTAAAAACATTGAAGCTATGATGATTTGCAGCTTAATTATTCTATAGTTCCTATGGCAGCTATACGATTGTTCCTATGGGAGCTATATGCTATAGTCGTCCGATTTTGATGAAATTTAAATCGTAATTCTGAAATATTTAGCCATTACTAAATGTCGAAGAACTAATCAAAAAAATTAAAAAACAGCAAAGCTATAATTTTTTTTATTTATTTTTCCGATTGTTTCTATGGGAGCTATATGCTATAATCGCCCGATCCGGCTCGTTCTGACTTATATACTACCTGCAAACTTCTGACTGAAATTATAATACCCTCTGCAAGATATAACAAAAACTTGATAACAACTAATAGTGTGTTTTCAGAGGAATCAACAAGAATTCATAAAAATTATTTTGAAAGTCTTTGGACCTAAAAACATAACTTTCTGTGACGCCATCTTCCGGAAAATACAATAATGCTTATAACTTGTAAAATAATGGTTAGATTTTTGAATCAGTATAACTGACCTGTACAATGACACAGAGTGCCGTGCATTCGAGGGTGTGGGCTTTAGAGTAAGCTTGGCAAATTTTGAAATTCTGAGGACCATTCAACAGACAATACTGGCGGACCTTTTATTTGTGACCGTTTTAAAACTAATGAGATAATGGCGTACAACTTACCACACTTTAAAATAATGTCCTATGTATACAGATTGCTGCCTGTGGGATTAACAACCAGCCCAAATAAAAATTAAAATTGTTAAAGTATAAGGAGTCAACGAAAGATCAGTCGGCAAAAAACCGCATAGAAACATGCGGCGAATCCGACACCCCCTGAATCTCGCTGATGGAGCAGATCACAGAAAGGAAATCTTATATTTAAAAGAAAGCTTAGATAAGGAAGACACCTCATCATGTTTTGTAAAATCTTTTTAGTTTTTGCGGTTTCAAACGTTTTTTCTATATAGAGTTTTTCGGTACTTCGTTTGTTTTTGAGCTTCACGTAAATTAAGTTACAAGCACTTCTTCTGTCTGCCTGGCCAAATTAATGAAATTATTTTTAGATTTCTTATAGTAGGGTTTCTAACTTTGCATTTAAAAAGACATTTTGCTTACTGCAATTTGCTTAGAGGAGGCTATTCTCCGAAGCAGTGTTGGTGATGCGAAACCGACACCCATAGATTACTACTTTTATGAAAGCATCAATACGATTGTTCTGGGCTTATTATCCATCATTTATCAATCACAATTTAATTCTTGTTTTGATGATTACGTAAGCACGCCAAAAACAAAGCTTTTGGCGTTTCTTTTAGAAATCTTCGTTACATCACAATTTTTGTTTTTTGGCGCCTTTTTGGTTTTTACCATTTGGGGTGTCGGTTTCGCCTCACCCTCTTCTTTAGATTTATTTGGTTTTTTCCGTCAGTCACTTTTGAAAAGTTTTTTTTTTTTTAATTTGTTTTATAAACTTTTTGAGGACAAGGGGTTTTTGGAAAGGTGGAGCTCCCGCGCTACGGCCGTGATGTATATGTATTCTTTAAATCAATGGGTAATGAAATGAAATAAAGTTAAATTCAATCTTTGACTTGGAAGCTTTCCAAATTTGTTCGTGCCTGGAAAACAGAGACGGAAACAGGCGCTTAGGAAGAACAAACCAGAAGGGCAGACCTTGGTGTTGTTTGTCGAGTGCACAAAGTGCAAGGTTGCGATGCCATTTATTCCGCTGACAAGGGGCATGAGTGGGTCTGGGTGGCGGACGGAACTTAGACGGAAGAGCATCAGCAATCTTTAAGTGCGCCTGAGTGTCAGTGTCAAGGGGGCAGAGATGTGTGGCGAAAAACTTGTGGGTGGGTGGCTGTTTAGGGGGTGAACTTGTGGCCGACAAAAATACTAATGATGGCTTTTATTCTTTGCAACCTTTTTATGTCGCACACCACATGGCGCAGCCACAGCTCTTTAGTATGAAATGAGGCGACCAGGCAAACGCGTCTCCCTCAAAGATCGCCCAAATCGAGTACGGACCAGGCCGATAGCAGGAGCATCAGAGTCGGGGACGGATTCTGCCGCGGGATCGAAATCATGAACAGGGACAATCTGCAGCAGTGGTGGGAGAACGAGAACTCCTACCGGCGCCATCATGGCCTGGATTCCGCTGAGTTGCACTTCTCCCTCCAGGAGCCAAACCAGCTGCGCTCGGACCAGGTTGCGTACGATCAGGACTTCGACTACAGCAACTTTAGCCTGGATAATCCGTACGACATGGACATGGACCCAGAGCACTCCATCTCCTCGCTAACTCTGCTGCTGCTGGCGGTCAGCTACGGCCTCGTGGTCTTTGGCGGCGTCGTGGGCAACTCTACGCTGGTGCTGACTCTCTGCTCGGCCTCCTCGGTGCGACTGCGCAACCCGCTACTCCTGGCCGTATGCATTGCCGACTTGCTGGTCACCGGCATCTCTGCCCCGGTCACGCTCCTCAATCTCGCCATGAGTCGTCGCACGCGATCGCTGCCGCTTGTGCTCTGCAAGGTCATACACTACATACAGGTGAGTTATGGTTATGCCACACAAAATTCCTCTGCTATGCACTTGGTGGTAATTTATTTTACTTTGTGATTGTAAATTAAAATCGGGGTTTTTAAATACTGTGAGCACATTTCCGACTCTATTAAGTATACATATTCATATGTTAGAATACGCCTATTCCTAATACAACAAGAAAGAAAGCAAACTTCGGCAAGCCGAAGATCATATACCCTTGCAGCTATTGCAAGAATTAAAAATTTTTGAAAACATTAAAATTATGATTTACTTTCGTATATGTTTAAAAACATTGAAGCTATGATGATTTGCAGCTCAATTATTTGATAGTTATTTTATATATTTTTATTATTTCTAAGGGAGCTATATGATATAGACGTCCGATTTTGATAAAATTTAAACCATAATTCTGAAATATTTAACCATTGCTATATGTCGAAGAACTAAACAAAAAATTAAAAAACAGAAAAGTTATAATTTTTTTTCATTTATTTTTCCGCTTGTTCCTATGGGAGCTATATGATATAGTCGTCCGACTTTGATGAAATTTAAACCGTATATCGGAAATATGTAACCATTACTAAATGTCGAAGAACTAAACAAAAAATTAAAAAACAGCAAAGTTATAATTTTTTTCATTTATTTTTCCGATTGTTCCTATGGGAGCTATATGCTATAGTCGTCCGATTTTGATGAAATTTAAACCGTAAATCGGAAATATTTAACCATTACTAAATGTCGAAGAACTAAACAAAAAATTAAAAAACAGCAAAGTTATAATTTTTTTTCATTTATTTTTCCGATTGTTCCTATGGGAGCTATATGCTATAGTCGTCCGATCCGGCTCGTTCCGACTTATATACTACCTGCAATAGAAAGACAACTTTTGGGAAAGTTTCATGCAGATAGCTTTAAAACTGAGAGACTAGTTTGCATATAAACGGACGGACAGACGGACAGACGGACATGGCTAGATCGACTCGCCTAGTGATGCTGATCAAGAATATATATACTTTATAGGGTCGGAGATGTCTCCTTCACTGCGTTGCAAACTTCTGACTGAAATTATAATACCCTCTGCAAGGGTATAAAAATATCTTTTCTAGTACTTATTGCTATATTCCAAATGCGGTATACATGGTAATATTTATACCCTTGCAGAGGGTATTATAATTTCAGTCAGAAGTTTGCAACGCAGTGAAGGAGACATCTCCGACCCTATAAAGTATATATATTCTTGATCAGCATCACTAGGCGAGTCGATCTAGCCATGTCCGTCTGTCCGTCTGTCCGTCTGTCCGTCCGTTTATATGCAAACTAGTCTCTCAGTTTTAAAGCTATCTGCATGAAACTTTCCCAGAAGTTGTCTTTCTATTGCAGGTAGTATATAAGTCGGAACGAGCCGGATCGGACGACTATAGCATACAGCTCCCATAGGAACAATCGGAAAAATAAATGAAAAAAAATTATAACTTTGCTGTTTTTTAATTTTTTGTTTAGTTCTTCGACATTTAGTAATGGTTAAATATTTCCGATTTACGGTTTAAATTTCATCAAAATCGGACGACTATAGCATATAGCTCCCATAGGAACAATCGGAAAAATAAATGAAAAAAATTATAATTTTGCTGTTTTTTAATTTTTTGTTTAGTTCTTCGAGATATAGTAATGGTTAAGTATTTCAGAATTATGTTTTAATTTTCAGCAAAATCGGACGACTATAGCATATAGCTCCCATAGAAACAATCGGAAAAATAAATGAAAAAAAAATTATAACTTTTCTGTTTTTTAATTTTTTGTTTAGTTCTTCGACATATAGCAATGTTTAATTATTTCAGAATTATGGTTTAAATTTTATCAAAATCGGACGTCTATATCATACAGCTCCCATAGAAATAATAAAAATATATAAAATAACTATCTTATAATTGAGCTGCAAATCATCATAGTTTCAATGTTTTTCAGCATATACTCAAGTAAATCATAATTTAAATATTTTCAAAAGTATTTAATTCATGCAATAGCTGCAAGGGTATATGAACTTCGGCTTGCCGAAGTTTGCTTTCTTTCTTGTTTAAGGTATAAAATATAAATCAAAAAACTTAAATCCAATCCTGAGTTTTTAATCTATAACCAAAAAAATAAACTACAATAATATACTTATATTAGTATTTATCAGCATGACTAGACGAGTTGATGTCCATGTCCGTTTATAACTGCCAGAGGAACAAGCGTGTCAAATTTGTTTGATTTGGCTGCTTTTCCATTTTAAGTTCGCGGGTTCTTGCCCTAAATTATGTTTTAAAAGTATTTTTGAACCCATTGCTTGACTTCAATTCGAGTCGGTTGACTATATCCTAAAGCTATCATATATATCTCATACTGAGCAACTGCTCGCGCAGTGTAAAAGATAATTTAAATTCGTAATTTTGTACTTGCAACTATATTTCATACCTGCAATAAGAACGATCGGGTAAAACTTAATAAATTTGTTTGTTTTCGAAAACTTTTGCGTATATCTCCCTTTTTTTTGCCTGAAACAATGATTTTCTATCATTTCGGATGCAAGGGTATTAAAACTTCGGCTTGCCGAAGCTAGCTTCCGTTCTCATTATGATTTATTTTGATCGAAAATTATTTTCTGGATTTTCGAATAAGATTTATATATTGTAATACGATTCAGAATCAAATCATAAACACCATCAATGCAAAAATTGTACTAATATTTTGAAGAGATTCAGATTACTAGCGTGACCCACGAAAAATTAGGCTAGTTTTGGTAATTTTTTTAAATGAAAGTACTCGATAAAAGGTTTTCAAATTTTTTCTACATAATAAAGTATGTTTTAAACTTCGTTTTAAGATTTTTTTTTCAAAAAAATTACGTAATAACGGTGCTATGTGGAGTCTTCGGAGTTTCCAAAAAACAAGTAATCCAACTGCTGACATGATTCCAGCCAAATGGGTAGGTGTAACAAAAAAAAAATCAAAAAAGGGTAATAATTTTAAAGTAATTCCTTTAAAATTTTTAAAAAATATAAAATGAACAAAGTTAAAATTGTCCTTTTTAAATACCAAATTGACAATTTTCATCCCTTCAAATCTAAACGCTTTTTAAAGAGTAAACTATCCAATAAACCAAAAAAAATCGATTTTTAAAAAGTATCACACTGGTAGCCCTATAAGAGATTTTGCTATTTAGCTGCGCTAATTTCAATCAAAAGTTAGCAACGCAGTTAACACACATTTCCGGCCCAATGAAGTATATATATTCTTGATCAGCAGCATTAGGAGTGTCGTCCATTGGAGCTATCTTCCTAACACTTTCTCAAAAGTTGCAGGATCCGACGACTATAACATATAGCTCCCCTAGGAACAAACAGAAAATTTAAGAAGAAAATTAAAACTTCGCAGTTTTTTGTTCAGTTATTTAAATCGGCCGACCATAACATATAGCTCCCATGGGAACAATCGGCTTGCCGAAGTTTGCTTCTTTTCCTGTTGATTAATAAACTCACTTTGCACCCACGTCTTTATTTAAATCGGAGACTATACTGTTTAAGCCAACCGAGGAGGAACAGTAATATTAATAAAGCTCAAAAAATCTATATTATACTATGCATCTCACTATTCCTCACCAGGTCATGCCCGTAGCGGCCAGCACCATCTCGTTTTTCATGCTCTCCCTGGACCGCTACGCCACCGTGAAGCATCCGAGATTGGCGCAGCTGCGCCAGCGCCGCTATTTACACGTCTCGCTGGCCCTGCTCTCCTGGCTAGCATCGGCGGCCATCAGCACTCCGTTCCTGTTCGCCTACAAGATCATCGCCAGATCGACTATGGGCAAGGGCGGTGGGGCGAGCACCACGCCGAGCCCCATCACCATCAGTTGCACCTCGGACCTGGGCGCCAATGCCATGTTCATGTCCTTCATCCTCTTCCACACGATCGCGGTGTTCGTGCTGCCGGGCGTGGGCGTGCTGCTCAACCACTACGGCGTGCGTCGCAAGCTCTGCGCCCTCTCGCTGACCGCCCGGGCTGCTCACGGGGAGCTTCCCCTGCCCATCCCCATTCTGAGGCGCCAGACCCACATGGTGATCGTTACGGGTTGCCCCAACGCCCAGCAGGCGGCCTGCGGCGGGGCCACCACGGGGGACGACACCTCGAATGGTAACGGCACGGGCACCGGCGGCGGTCCAATGGCCGTCAGTCCAGGGGACATCCAGCTGCACACTCTGCACCCACGGCAGCCGGGCTCCATCGGATCGGCCCTCGAACCTGGCTCCTACCGCTCCAGCAATCCCATATCGCCCAGGTATGCATTTAGTAGTTGCTCTAATTACAAAGGTAGACACACAATACTGAACGTTATGTTTTTCAAAATTGTAAACTTTCCATCGCGTCCCAGTTTTGAGATAATCGTGACTTTATTACCCTTACAAACTCAGCTTGTACAATACCTCAGCTAAGCAAAAATCAAGTCAAATGGAAATGATCGGACGACTATATCATATCAATATATATTATCAATTAAGCTGTCAATCCAAAAAAATTTTTGCAAAATTACATTTTTGTTTATCTACCCATCTTTTCCGATATACTGCAATTTTTTGTTTAAAAAAAATAGTTAAAATTGGGAAAACTCCTTCATAAAGCTGTCATAGGTCTAATTTAAATAATATAATGGCTCAAATAATGGCTTAAATAATATAATGGCTTCTGCGCCCTTCTCTTATATTTATAGAAATTAAAAAGAGATTTTAACGAATAGTTGTTTGTTCTTAAGGAGTTAGTTAGTTACAAGGCCGAAAAATCCGTACAAATATTTATTTGGCAAGGAGCTTAAGCTGATCTCCGGGAGCTCCTCTCAAAAAATACTTTTTGCGGTGACCACTATATCTCCAAATTGTTAAAGTAATGTTAAATCTACTAAATAATGGAAGCAATAAGCAAAATAACGTTTCGTGACAAAATGGCGGTTTCTCAAAAACAAGTTGATTTTTGTCCAACATTTTGACCTTAAATTACCAATAAAAAATATATTTATCGGTGAGAAATAACTTCGATTAATTACTAGAAATTTATTTAAGAAGCTCGTGTAAAAATTTGAGACTAATTTGAGGCGTTTAGCCGTATTTGAGTTATGTTGATTTGACTTTGAAAACACAATTTTCAGGAAAACGCGATTAAACTTGTACTTGTATTTTCAAACACTTTGAAACGACTATTAAAATGAAAGTGTAACTTCGAATTTTCACCGGAAAAAAAAATTATTTTTTTTAAATCTAACCGTTTATAAGTTGAAATTATTTGTTCTTGTTTCAAAGATTAAAGGAAATATTTGCGTTAAGAGTTACGGAAATGAAACTTAAGACTGTAGTTATGTTATTATTATTATTACATCTCAATGTGAAAAATGTATGTTTGCGTTAATTACAAAAACACTGATATATTTAACAAGGTGTTAGTAGTTTTGAGTTCTCAGAATAAGTTAATTAAAATTAAATCTATTCAGGGCCATGAGGGAGATTCGCGCCCACTCGCAGCGACAGCGCATCAACCGGTCGGGAAAGGGACCTGCGACTCCCGGAATACCATTACCTCAGACCTCCACACTTCGGTCGCGCCGGCACCTGGCCAACATGCTAATTGCCTCGGCAGTTATCTTTATAGCCTGCTGGGCACCTCACGTCTTCTGCATCTTCTACAAGAACTTGGGCAGCAAGCAGCACTGCAGCCAGACCTCCGTCTACTTCAGCCTCCTGTTAGGTGAGTTCGATGCCGAGGGCACTACAACCAGTCACTGACACTGACCAACTGAGCAAGTGACCAACTGACCAACGCACTCTTTTAGGCTACTTCTACTCTGCCATCAGTCCGGTGATCTACTGGGCGCTCAACCACAACTCGCTTCGACAATCTCCCTGCGCGCCCATCATCCGCCTGCGCTCCATGCAGAACTTCCTGAGGTCGCGCTTCCGGACCCACACCGCCCCGCCGCCCCCCTCGTCGACCAACGAGGCGGCCTTGGGGGCCTTCAACCCCAAGCTGATCAAGCTGACACCGAAACAGTATAGAGCTCAGGCCTCTTCGCATTATCTCTACTAGTGTGATACTAAACTAAACTTGATATACATATATACACATTTATATACACGCATATATGATATATTTTTTACCTTCGCCCTCCCCAAGTCCCTGACTTTCTAATACCGAACTCCGAACCCTGACCCCTGACCCCGGGCCTCAAACTTAAACCAACCTCCCAACCGAACGGAACTATCTAGATGTTTTTCAAAAGCTCTAAGCAACTAGTTGGCGTTACCTTCTGCAGAATTCAAAATATATACACAATACATATAGAATACAGTCTACCGAACATACATAGCAGTGTTAGTTGACGCTTATTTACACGATGTTGTGCGCCTGATGCTATTCAATAAACGGAACCGAATCCTGTCGCAACTCTTGCCTACAACGAGAAAAATCTATTGATGAAAAACAAGCGAAATAAATGAAAATACAAAACTCTTCTAGTGACTTGTTCGAAATGTTGTTTAGTCTTTTAAGCTGAAATATTGTACTATGTTCCTTCTCATAGATAAGCAATATGTGAACGCTTTGAGCCAAGTTAAACAAACGAAAAACGAATCAAACTAAAAACGATCTAAAACTTTTAAACGAATTAAACCTAAACTCGAATACATACCTAAAAAAACCATAAATAATTATATACGAGTAAATACAAAAAATGAATAAGAATAATAATGAATGTGTATGTGAGCAAAACAAAGGGATAAAATCTAGTATTGTATACATATTCTTCGACTTAATTCTTTATACACTTTTTCTAAATATTTTTAATATCGTTCAGTAAACTGAACAAGGTGTATAGTGAAATTCAAGCTGCAGAATGTAAGAACCACCCAAAGGATCAAACTCTGATCGGGTTTCATTTTACTGATTTCAGTGACAACCTTATACTAATTTTCTAGACTTTAATATACACATGCTCCCTGTGGGCAACCATCTGTTAACAGCCTTTATGTTTTTAGTTCAAAAATGATAGTACTATCTTTTAAACCATCTGCTATCGCCTTGGAATTAGTGGCTATAAACCTTAAGAAAACTTTAAATAATCATCGTTTTGTACTTTACAAAATCGTCATCGAAAAAAAAAAAAACAAACTATATAAAAACTCTAGTAATTGTTTTATTCTATGTGGTTAATGTTGACTTAATGTTGATTTTAACTTCTTAAGTAATTGAAATCCTATGAGAATTGGGCGGTACTCTAGCTGTTGTTTTATAAAACTTTGCTTCGCCAGTCGAACCTATTGATGATTCCGGAATATTGCGATGCCACGAAATAATGTGAGTTTATACCCGCTCAATGCGGGGAGCAGTCTAGATTCACGCTTTCCACCAAAACACCAGGCGCTTGGTTAAGAGTATACTGAGGTTGTTATCAAACACATTAAAAACCAAAATAATTACATCGTTTAGAGAACTATTCACTTTATATGCATCAAGTCGCGCTCGGGTTATGAAATCAATAAAATTAGCTATAACTTTGTATCTTAATTGCTGGCGCGCTTTGCATGCAGTTGCATACGTTTCTCGATCTCGGGCCGGAAGTGGCGAATAAGGCCCTGAACTGGCCAAGCGGCACCATCACCAAGCGCGCAAATAGTGTGTCCCTCAATTTGTTTGGATATCTCCCAGAGCATATCGATCTCAGCGGGTTGCGCGTCACCCTTGACAAATCTAAAGCGAGAAATCAAAATAGTAGTTCATTTTGCTTTTATAAAGGGGTATTTAGGGGATTTACCGGGTCATAATCTTGTTCATCCAGCCGATTCCCTCTCGGCAGGGCGTGCATTGTCCGCAGCTCTCGTGCTTGTAAAAGGATATTAGCCTGGCGATAGCCTTAATGACATCCGTCGACTTGTCCATAACGATGATAGCCGCGGTACCCAGCGATGTCTGGGCGGCAATTAAGCCATCGAAATCCATGATTACGTCGTCGCAGACATTTTTGGGTATGATGGGGGTGGAAGAGCCTCCGGGAATGACGCCTAGCAGATTGTCCCATCCACCAGTTACTCCTCCACAGTGGCGCTCAATTAACTCTTTCAGCGGGATTGACATTTCCTCCTCCACAGTGCAAGGCCTGTTCACATGGCCAGAAATGTTGAAGAGCTTGGTGCCCGAGTTACGAGTGCGCCCAAAGCTGGCGAACCATGGACCGCCCCGGCGACAAATGGTCGGAGCCACGGCTACCGTCTCCACATTGGTAACCGTGGTGGGGCAGCCAAAGACGCCAACGTCGGCGGGGAATGGGGGCTTCAAGCGCGGCTTTCCCTGCTTTCCCTCCAGCGACTCGATCAAAGCGGTTTCCTCGCCGCAAATGTAAGCACCTGCGCCTCGGTGCATGAAGACATCGAAGTCGTAGCCTGTTCCGCAAGCGTTCTTGCCAATGAGACCAGCCTGGTAGGCCTCGGCAATGGCCAGTTGCATGTTGGAGGCCTCGTTGTAGAACTCGCCACGAATGTAGATGTAGGCAGCCTGGGCGCCCATGGCCCGCCCAGCAATTAGACAGCCCTCCACCAGCTTGTGTGGATCGTGGCGCATAATCTCGCGATCCTTGCAGGTGCCCGGCTCTCCTGCGGGTAAACACAAAATCAGTCAAATAGAACCCCTCGGGTGCACAGCCCCTTTTCCTTACCCTCATCAGCGTTCACCACCAGGTACTTGGGGCGGCCATCGCCGGGCTTGTTCATGAAGGACCACTTCATGCCGCTGGGGAAGCCAGCTCCTCCGCGGCCGCGCAGGCCAGACGTCTTTATCTCGTTGACGATCCAGTCCGGACCCTTCAGCACAATCTCCTTGGTCTTATACCAGTCGCCGCGCTTCAGGGCTCCCTTCAACTTCCAATCGTGACGTCCATATAGGTTGGTGAAGATGCGATCCTCGTCCGCCAGCGGACCGAACTTGGTCTTCGTTTGTGGCGGAGGAGTTCCTGGGGGCGGGGCTTGGGTGCTCTGGAACCGCTGCAGCTGCAGGCTGACCGGCAAAGCCGCACCTGCAAGGCACACATGGGGCAAAATCAATAAATTGCGCATTGCACTGGACTTTTGTTTTGCTTTGCGCAAAAATTACATAATTTGATGGCAAGAGAAATAGATTGTTTTCAGGGCTGGGAGCACTTGTGGCAATAGCAAGGTTCATGCAGAACATGCTACTTAGCAACTTGGCAGTGGATGTGGGAAAATATTCGGCGTTTATTTACCAATTTGCGACTTTGTTAACAAATTAAATCGCACAATTGCAGCCATTTTCCGAACGACTGACTGACAGCTGAAATGTGACGTTTGTTCGCGACGTTGCCAGATCGTCAACTTATTTTCTGGCCTACATTTAGCAGGGGCCTTCGTGCAACAGATCAGCTGTTCATTCATTGAGGTGAACCCTCACAGCTCAACGTTATCGCTCTTAAATTTTTGAATAAAACGCGGTTTTTTGAACAAGGAATATAATAGTAGAGCACCATTCACAGATAGTCCGCACGGTTTTGCCGTGCCAAAAATTTTCGAGTTAACCCTAGATGGTGAAATAAGCTTTCCTTACCGTGACTTGCATTTTTTAGGGCTCAGACAACCTTTTAATCACTAATCCATAGAATTTAGTAAAATAAAAGCGGGACACTTGTCAAAACAGTTTGATGGAGCTAAAATCACCCCCTTGGATAGTGGATGATGGCTCAGTAAAAAATAATTGTCAAATTTAGTTTTTAGTTAAAATATATATATATATGACTGGCGCACAAAGTTTTTCCTCTAATTTAGCTAAAAAAGAACAACCTATTAGTCTCATTTAATAGCACTGTTTCTTGTCTTCTTGACATAAGTTAGATATAAAATGAAGGTGTTTTTCACAATTTATTATTGTTATAAACTATATATGTTCTTTTTTATGTTGATTTCAATATTAAAATACATATAAAATATTCAAGTAAACATATCTGACTTTAAAAAAAAACATGATTTGTTTTTCATTGACCAAGTATTGGAATCCTTCAATATTATATTATATATTACTCTTTCACTAATCTTACAGTGGAAAAAATTTATTTAGTAGCCCTAGTCTAGTGTGAGCGGACGAAAATTGTTCAGCTGTCAGACATTTAATACGTTCACACTAAGAACTCTGCTATTTGTTTGTTGAAAATGGCCCAAAGGCAGAACAATGAGGCAACCAACGGGACGACAACTCAAATAATTGACGAGGCGGATGCCAAAACTCCATCGGAGGCTGGTCGAACCACACCCACACTGCAACTGCGCCTGGAACATCCGCGGGACGAACGCCGTGTAGTGTTCCATGCCGGGGTCATAGACAACGAGCATTTGAATCGCAAGAAGTCCAAATGTGAGCCCTGCTACTCCTCCAAAGACAATGTCTGACTTGTGTTCACGTTCTTTCTAGGCTGCTGCATTTACAAGAAGCCCCTGGCATTCGACGAGAGTTCCTCGGAGGACGACGAGGACTGCGAGCACTGCTTTGGCCATCCCGAGAAGCGTAGGAGGAACGCCAAGCACAGTCACGACCACGGGGAAACCCCAGGTCCGGACGCACCATCGACATCTGCTGCGAACCCTCCTCCGCCAGCCGAACCTGTAGAGCCTGTCGAATCTCCGGACAATGGGAAGAAACCAGCCGGAAGAATTGACTTTGAACAAGCAGACAGCTCGTAGCGCGTACTCCAATTTCAATATGTATAATTATAACCGTTAACAACAGAAGCAACTAGCAGCAAGTACCTAGACTAACAAAGAGAGAGAGATACTTTTGGGCAGTAAGAACCACTTGGGGATTTGAAGTCGGAGGCTAGCTTCAGTTCTTGGGCTTGAGCTCGAATGACTCGCTCACGTTGTTGGGGATATTGAACTCCTTTGCCTTTGCCCGTGAACGCCAGACCTGTGGATGAGTACTTGCGTTAGGCACTGTCACAATGGATCAATGGATTGTTGGCATACCTTGATTGTGTAATCGTCGCTGGTGGTCACCAGCATCTCCGAGTCGTGGGGATTGAAGGCCACACTGTTGACCACGTCCGAGTGCTTGAATTTGGCCAGGCTGATGCCATAGTACCGGTCCCAGAGGTAGGCGTGCTGATCCTCCGCCCCGCTGGCCACATACTCCTCGCAGACGTCCAGGAAGATGAAGAAGCACTCGGTGCTGGGCGTGTAGGCCTTGTGGGCGCGCAGCATGTTGCCCACCCGCTTGAGGGTCATGAGGTCGATCACATGGATGTCGATCTCTTGGGCGATGGGTGGCGGCTCCAAGGGATTCGTGATCACGTAGTTTTTCGGCCAGGGGCGCGTATTCACGTACAAGTAGCGGTGATCCGGGCTCAGAGCCATGCCAATGATGTGCCCGTGCAGATCTATCACCTTGTCCACATGGTCAAATCTATCCTTGACCGACTCGTAGTTCCACCAATCCGGATCGGTGCGCGGCGTTTGCTGTTGCTGTTGCTCCGCGGCCCGCTTCGCAGCAATTCTCTCCTTCAGACTTGGGCCAGGATCCAGCTTTTTGGGAAAGTAAACGTTGCGTATGCGCTTGAACCCGATTTGGTGGGGCGTGAACGTTTTGGAACCCGTCGAAAAAATGAGATATTTGGGCATGCTGTTCTCCATTTCGTCGTACTCCTCCTGCACATCCATGGAGTTCAGTTCCTCCTCGTCGTCCTCGCTCGGTTCGTTGGCGGAGGCCACCGCTTTCCGGTATTCCTCCAAGTAGTGAATGGTGGCATCTCCGGGTCGCGTTCTCGACCGCCGCTCGCTGATGTCCGGCAAGTAGTTCTCTTCGGGAGTGGCACTCCTTGTGCGTCGCAGGCTGGCCGCATGGGACAGCGGATTGCCACTGGCCTGCGAACTAGTCCCCTGGTCGCTATTTTGCGCGGCGAGCGCAGCACTCTCGCCCTCCGGTTCCTCCTCGGTTGGCCTGGCCAGCGGATCGTTGGTCTCGTCGAGCCACGGACACCTGGCCACCATTATGGCCCGCACCGAACTGGCGTTGCGGTTGTAGAACTTGTACAGCTGGCTCATGATCGGCACATGCTCGGAGTCGATCTCCTGGTTGGCCTTGTTCAGCCACAGGACCGAGGTGCTCACCAGGTGCGCCAGCCAGTGCAGGTCGCCCGAGATCAGATATTGGTCGCTGAACCAAGTGCCGAAGATGTCGTACGGACGGTTGACCACCCGGCAGCGCAGGTGCGACTCCGTGGCCCCCAGGTAGAAGACGGCAATCTCCCCGGAAGTGGACTGTGGCGAGCCAAAGTGAACGCCGGAGACGAGGAGCAGGGTGTCGCTCTGATTGAATTGCGAGTACTGGGAGTACTTCCAGCTGAACTGCTTCATGTTGTGCGCATACTTCTCCGAGCACGGGTGCTTTGCGTTCCAGATCTGCAAGAAGGAGCCAGGAGCTTAGGCATCTCCCTACTGGAGGTTTGACCGGGACTTACTATCACATAGCCGTCCTTGGAGCAGGTGGAGAACATCTCGCCGTTGTGGGCGAAACTCACGTGCAGCACCTGGTGCGTGTGGCCGTGGTTGTGCTCCACCGTGGGCTCCAGTCGCTGCGCCTGGACGAAGGGTATGTGCATGGAGAGGCGCCGGTACTCCGACCGCCAACTCTCGGCCCCCGGCTTGAGCGGAATGCTCGGGGAGGCCCTGAAGTGCTCCTGGAACTTGTGGCGCCACAGCAGGTCGTCCTTGGCAATGCTGTGCCACCGCCGACAGCAGCGACTGGCCTTGAGCAGATCCACCACGGTCAGCTGCTCGAAGATCATGAGGAGCGCCGGTTCCGGCAGGGCCCACCACCCGAACGCGTCGGGCCCGGAGGAGCCTTCGTCGCCCTCATCCTGTATGTCCTCTGAGGGGGTGGCACTTCTGTCCCCCACCAGGCGGGCCTTCTTGAAGGTCACTTCCATTGGGTTGCCTTTGCGAATTGTGCCTTTTGCGCTGTCGGCGGACTGCAGGGTAATAACTGGTTAGGTTTTTTTCTGTTTCTGCGGCTTTGAATTCAAAGATAACTTTCTCCCCTGTTGTTATTGTTATCGTTTCATCACAACAGCTGTTGCGAAACAATCAACCACTCGCCGATAACGAATGTCGATATTAGCTAAATGTTATCGAATAACAAGTGGTCACTGAAAATAACGGGTTCTCGCTCATTGATACCCAGTATTCAGTTGGCCACAATTGTTTTTAAATATGTATGCTCGGATCCTGATAACGAATAACAGCGACTGATAGCCTGGTTTCTTAAAAAACTCAGCTTAGTTCTTTAAAATAATATTTTATGTTAAGTAACTTTTTTACTTTGGGCATTCTGAATTGCTGAAGTTTCAGCAAGTTGAATTTGGTATTGAACAGCTGGCGAACAGCTGACCGATTTTCAGTATATTTCTGCTGAGTTTTCAGAAATTCGGAGATTCAGACGTTTCGGGAATACGCAAACTATTTGAATCTGAAGTACTTATACACAGCTGCGGTCAAAAACCTTTAAAATTCATATTTCAACATATGGTAGATTAATGAACATACTGTAATAATGAAAACCATAGCCACAGCCTTTTTTGTAATATCTACTCTATAGTTATCATTATTTTCCCAATATTTCAAGCGTTCAATATACTCCAGTCTGAAAGAGGTACACGGTACCAGTGTTATTTATATAGAGCGATGTAAACAAAATCAGGTAACACCGGAAAAAATTTAGTATATTAGGCGCATCTATGTAAATTATTGTACCCACAGAATCAAAATGCCGGGACGTCTGCGCTCTTTTAGCCCCAGATGGTAAGTATGTACTTATGGTGTCCAAGTGGCCAACCGAACTTCGATCTCCACAGTGCATGGCAGCTACTGCGCCACTTTAGCCATAGTCCGCTTGCCCAGGGTCGCCTGGACGGATCCTACAGCAACGCGGTGGTGATTGCGGCAGCAGTGAGAATGCCGAGCGTTTCGTTCCGGGCGGAGGAGCAGCAGCTGGCGGGGATGGTGCTGGACGAGCTGGTGAAGCGGACCAGTGTGCCACGCGAGGAGTACAAACAAGTGATCGTCTGCTCCTCCAACACGACTCCGGCTCCGGAGTGCAGGGTGCGACTGACCAGAGTGGCCAAGGACCTGGGCCTCCAGTGCGAAACGCTCGCCCTGCAGGACGACGTCTGCTCCATCGGCGGCCTGCAAATGGCCCTGGACAGCTTGCAGCGCGTGGGCGACCAGTGCATCATCACGGGCGATCTGCGCTGCCAGGTGATGCAGCCGACGCACGGCGTGCTGGCCAACGAACTAATGGCTGTTCAGCAGCCACCGTCACGGACTCGCAACCAGGCTGGAGCGGCGTCGAACACTGGACTGAGCACTCTGGGAGCCGCTGCCCTCTCCTGGACCACTATGCAGACGGCCCAGCGGCTGCAGCTCCAACCGCTCGCCCTGCTGCGCGAGTTCGCCGTGGAGCAGGACCACGAGCAGGCAATGTACCGACTGAAAGACAGACAGCCCATCACACCCAGCGAGATTCACACCTGGAACATGGTCACGGGCACGCAGAAGGCACTGCCAGAAGGCGTTCTCGGTGACCTCCACGCCAACCGCCTGTGCACGCACGACTTCAGGCAAATCACAGCCAGCCACCTGCTCACGCACCTGGTGCACTCGCTTCCCGCGGGCGGACTGGGATGCACCTTCATGGGCATGCCGGATGGCCGCTCCATGGTCTTGGTTCTCGAAAAACTGTGCGTTTCGGTCGTGCTTGCGTGGAGTCATAGGACCCTTTGTCTATATATATTTTTCAAATGCAAGTCCGAGTAAATCATGGCCATAAGCATGATCTACTTGATCTGATCTAAAACGGAAAAGCTTATGGTGCTTATGACTCATGACTCCTATTGCTCAGTATTAATTAACCCAGTATTCAGTTTACAACAATTATTTTAAATATGTTCGGATCCTGGTCCCGATTACGAATAATAGCCTGGTAGCTGACTGAAAGCCTGGTTTCTTAAAAAACACAGTTTAGTTCTTGTTTGTAAATATCTTATTAGGTACATTCCTTTTAAAAGAATATTTTATGTTAAATACCTTTTTACTTTGGGTTATCCCGAAATATAAACTGCTGAGATTTCAGCACTAAAATACTTAAGCGCTAGGGACACGATTCTCATAGAAGTAACACGGTTAGTGCCCGGAATACTCGGTTGGAACTAGTGCTTTTCCCGTTAAGTCGAATCACAAAACGCGAGTTCTTTCGAATAAGATGTTTAAATTTGTTTAATTGCTGATTATCTTATTTAGAAATAGAAATTGCCCTGTCCCACATTTTGCATTTACCCCTTGGCACAAAACGCCTTCGGTAGACAGCATTTGTTTTAAGCAATGTTTAAAGAATAGACCATAAACCCCATGAACTTTAGGTGAATTATAAGAGTCACTACATAAGCTACATGAGCCTAACTGATACTAAGGATTATCGAGCGAATGGCTCATGACCACAAAGGGAACTATGAACTATTGCAATCATGCTTTTACTTTTACTTTTACTAAATTAATCTAATTTATTTAAGGGTGCCAAGCATCGACCAGGAGCAGGGCCTGCCACTGATCACTCTGTATACCAGGGAGCCGTGTCCGTTGTGCGATGATCTAGTGCACCAATTGGAGGAGCGTTTTGCAGGACAATACCGTCTGGAGAAGGTTTACATCGACCGCAAGGAAAACGTTCGGTTCCTGCGTCTTTTCAGACATGACATTCCTGTTCTGTTCCTCAACGGACAGTTCCTATGCATGCACAGGTTGAATGAAGAAGCGCTGATGGAGCGACTGGAAGCCCTAAACCGATCGCGTTGAGAGTGCTGAACACATTGCTATTCCAGTACACTTCATAGGTTCGTACTGTTGCTATTGTCAAATCTTTTATTTTGCCCAGGGCTCTACTTATTAAATAGGTCAACTAGTCGCCTTATGTACAGCTTTTTAAGCTCTAAAGTCATTCAACAAAGTCCCCTGAAAATTACAAAACAATAAAATTTCACAGACCATACCATTCATGAACGAATTTCTGACCCTTCTAAACAAAATTAATTTTTGTCTTGCTCCAAATGGTCAATGGGCCAAATGGGCCAAAACTAGGGTTTCACTAACTTCTTTTGAAGAGATGTTAACTAATTGTTAATTTAAGAGTAAAAGAGAATTTAATAATTTTCTAAAAGTGTGTAACAGGTCAAAGAAAGCAATTTCTCCCTAAAGTAAAAATATTTTTTTTTTGAGCAGGTAAGTACAAAAGTTTAGGAGGGAAAAACGGTGGGTTGAAAGGCAATTTTAAAATTTCTGATATATTTTGGGAACTTTTTTCTTCTTCTTTTGTCAGGAACGGAAACAAAAAATGCATTTTTAAGCGAAATTCCTAAAAAAAAAGTCTATACAAGTACTAAAACATTTGTGCATAGCACCATACGAATCCTGTTACTTTTTTCTCCAATATTATTGCAAAACTTGAGGGATTGAGTTTTAAATAAGTCTCAAAACAACTACTTTTTGTTCAGTTTCAATTTCACCCCATTATTTAGTCATATAATGATTACTCTTTAAATTCCTTTATTAAGCTTGACAAATAACGCTTGAGTTTTATTTTAAATAAACTTATTTTTCTAACACCAACACTGCTAAAATATAAAAATAAAATTTTAAATTCTGGTTAACCCGTAAAAATGTATCAGACATTTTCTTTGTTTTCATTTATCGACTTTTTAGGGTCGAATGCTATCTTCTGCCTGTTTCATAATTTTTGGGAAGTACAATATACCCTTATATGTTTTTCACGAGTAGCATGTATAGTTTATTTATTTCTGCACATAAATATACCGCCTCATTTTTGGGGGTAACGCATTGAGTTACTCCTGTTTATCCTGTTTAAAATGATATAGCTTATTTGTTTGCAAAGTTCAGAAAAATTATTAAAAATAAAATCAAAATTTGTTAATAGTATTAATCGTTTGTTACAAATGTACAATCCGGCATCACATAGTTGACTATTTAGGTCATCCCTTACTCTTCAGAAATAGCTTAAGTACAGCTTGGATTTCAAAAGATTTCGCCCATAGGCTTGATAGTAATTTCGTGAACCTAAAGATAAAGGGTAGAATCGTAATCGGTATCGGTTAGTGTGTTAATATTGGCTAAACTCAGAGGAGATCTGCCCACCTGGACATGCGGTGGCGTTCGCAGAGCGTACATCACGGCGTCCGCTATGTTGGCTGGATCCAGCCTGGCCATGTCCTTCACGTAGAAATGGATCTCCTCCGGGAAGATGTTCGTGCTCACCGCCCCGGGACAAATGCCGGTCACCCGGATTTTGTTGGTGTGCAGTTGGAACTCCTGACGATAGGTTTCCGTGATGGCCGTGATGGCGAACTTGGTGGCCGGATAGATATTGAACGAGGGCAGCACGTCGATAAAGTTGAGCACCTGGTGTCCGGCGATGCTGTTGATGATGAGCACGTGGCCCTCGCCGCCCCGCCGCTTCATGTTGCCAAAGGCCTCGCGGGTGCACCAAATCACACCCATCACGTTGGTGTCGAGGACCTCCCTGAGCTTCTGCGTGTTGCCCGGAGTGACCAGTTCCGTCTCGCGCGTGATGCCAGCATTGTTCAAGAGCACGTCGGCGCCCTCAAGCTCGCGTTCGATCCACTCGAAGGCGCTGACCACTTGATCCTCCTTGGAGACGTCGCACCGCCGTGGAATGAAGTTGGCCTGCAGGTGACTGGGCAGACTCTTCCTCAGCTCCTTCAGCTTGGCCTCCCGCCGTGCTATGCCCACCACCCGCAGTCCAGCCCCGACCATCGCCCGAGCACAGGCGGCTCCTATTCCACCGCTGGCGCCCGTTACCACAGCCAGTTTGTTCTGCCAGCGCTCCATTCCGCCGGTGACTGAAGAATGACGAGCTGACACAGGTCTCAGCCCCACAAACAGCTGCATGGCTTCGTGCTTAGAAATTAGGGCTAATCGCCAATGCTGAAATATTGTGGCTGAAATCGAAGAGCTGTGGTTTCACCCGGAATGCGGTGCAATGTATATTAAATTCTGGAGACAGGATCCGTACATTCAATTTACTATTTAGGTCGAAAATACTATGTCTTATATTACGAGTTAAATTGGGTGCTATACCCAATTACACTTATTTACAAACGGTATCTTACTCCTAACATTTTCAAAATAAGGAAACAAAGATATTCCCATCAAACATGTATTTGTATTAATTGCAAAAAAAACAGGGGCCGTAAGTAATAAATTACTTTTTTTGAAGAGTCATTAACTATTTTTAATTAATCATGCTAAAGATCATAAAATAAAAAAAATTGAGCTGTGCCTTAGTATTAATTTAATTTTATCAAACTACGTTTATTAAAACTTTAGGGATTAACTAACCAGCAAGAAATCAAACTTCGGCAATCCGAAAATTAAATATTTTTAAAACATCATCATTCCTATTGTTCCCATTGGAGCTATTTTATATAGTCTTCCGATTTAAATTAATTAATTCTGAAACATGTAACCATTACTATGTATTGAAAAATATAATTTAAAAAAAAATTAAAAACAACTTTTGGGACAATTTTATGCAGATAGTTTCTTGATCAAGAATATATATAGTTTATAGGGTCGGAAATGTCTCCATTAATGCGTTGCAAACGTTAAAGTGAAATTATATTACCATTTTCAAGGGTACAAAAATTAACAATTATCTGACTGCCAAAAGAGCATTAAAATGTTGTACTGCTTACATCCTGATAACTTTTCAGCAAAGTATCTGACTCTGCTTAAGAAGGCGTGCAAATTAAAAAAAAAATATTTTGATAATTTTTAATAGCACAACATCTCAGGAATATCCTGTGAAAATTTCTTGTCGACCGGACTAAATCTCGCTGAGATACCGATTATCTCGTAATCGTGTTCCAGGCAGGTATGCGGTATGTAGAAAACTTTAGACGCGTTTTTCACAAAAGTATACAGAGAAAATTAATCAAGTATATTGCACTTCATCTGAGAATATTCGTACTCAAAAACAATCCAAGAGCAAAAATTCTCACTTTGAGTCCACTTTACTGAGTTTGAGTACAAATTTTCAAGAATGATAAAACTCAAAATGAGAATCTACCAAAATAAATCGGCGAAAAATGTAACTAACATTTTCTTTCAACTTTATTGTCTTTGTTAATTATTAATTTACGTGTTTAAATCAATCTTTTTACTTGCGAAATATTTTTATGAAAAGCGCACGCCTCGACTGAGAATTGAACTCGGGACCTTTCGCGCTCTAGATGTAAGCCTTAACCACTCATCCACGCTCTAACTTGACACTAAGCAAAAGCCTCACAGCTATATTATTTGAAAAGACGAATTCGTATTTAAAGCAATGATATTATTTAGAAATGATATATAAGCATTAATAAAATAATAAGAAAGGAAGCAAACTTCGGCAAACCGAAGTCCATATACTCTTGCAGCTATTGATAGAATTAATTTTTTTAAAACATTAAAATTATGATTTACTTGCGTATATGTTTAAAAAAAATTAAAGCTATTATGATGATCAGCTCAGTTATTAGATAGTTATTTTATATATTTTTATTATTTCTATGGGAACTATATAGTCGTCCGATTTTGATGAAACTTAAACCGAAATTCTGAAATATTTAACCATTACTATATGTCGAAGAACTAATAAAAAAAATTTAAAAACAGCGAAGTTATAATTTTTTTTACTTTACTTTTACTGATTGTTCCTATGGTGATGATGATGAAATTTTAAACGTAATTCTGAAATATTTAACCATTACTATATGTCGAAGATCTAAAAAAAAATTAAAAAACAGCAAAGTTATAATTTTTTGGGGAAGTTTCATGCAGATAGCTTTAAAACTGAGAGACTAGCTTGCGTAGAAACGGACGGACGGACAGACGGACATGGCTAGATCGACTCGCCGAGTGATGCTGATCAAGAATATATATACTTTATAGGGTCGGATATGTCTCCTTCACTGCGTTGCAAACTTCTGACTGAAAATATAATACCTTCTGCGAGGGTATAAAAATAAAGAAAAACAATAAAAAAAAAGATTCACACAACTTGAAGTGAACTCGGAATCTTGGGTGTTGGCTAGGTAGTTTAGGTAATTTTTTTTTAAATGGGTACAAATATTCTTAATGTGAGTTCTGGGCAAAATCTTTACTCAAAATATATCCTCAAGTTGAGAACTCAAATTCTCAATTTCTGAACGTCCGAATTTTTTCTGTGCAGGATTACTTGATAACCATTCTTTAAAACGGGGTACTTAGACCGACCGTGCGCTTCAAAAATTAAAATGGAAAATTAACCAAAAGAGCCACCATTCTGGTCTCCGAAGAGAGCTTTGTGTTACCACTGACCACAATCAATATTTAGCGGGTCCAATTTAAGAAATAATTTACCCTGTATTTCCTCAATTCAAGGAAAAGATGTCCTTTTTTAAAAATTTTGTAGTGTTTTAAATTGATTAAATAGAGCAAGATTTGTTCTTATTATAAGAACCAATAGTGTTGTTTAATTTACTATAAAAACGTATACGTTTTTAAGTCGTTGCGTAACGTAACTCAAATAGTAATGGTCCGATACAAATGTTTTTTTTTAAAGAGACTACGACCGACCGCCGCCACTGGATATATAATATATATATATACAAAAATTCTATATACTCTTCATATATAGGCATTTACTGTGTAAAGAACTTGAATATTTACATATATCCACTCATACATGAGAAAAAAAAAACGCAAAAATCTTTTTTTTTAAGTCGCTGAAACCATCCTGCCCCGTAATTTAATAATAGTTTTAAGTTATATTGTAAAAAAGTAATTTATGTTTAAAAATATTTAGTGAGAATTTGTCTTCCCCAAACTTAAAACCTATTTTTTATAACATTCGCTTCACCAAATTGATGCACACTTTTGGGAGAAAATTAATGCCCAGGCGGCGTTAGCTGCTCTGAAATGAGGAAAGTTGCCTTTTTTGTTTCCTAATAACTTTTGATTATGTCCTATGCATCAAAAGTTAAGAAATCTCAAGGGCTACATATATTTAATTTACTAAAATGAGTAAAAAAAAACTAGCTAGTTTGTTAGAAACTCTCTCGAACAAATGATTCTTCAAAAGCACTTACATTTTTTGAAACTGACAATCAGAGCCTTCAAAATTTTTATTTTGAGATATATTAAAAAATGTAATGTTTGAATAACGTTTGAATTGAGCAACGCGTCCAAGCAAGTTATGTGTCTTTTACGCTTGTGTTTAACAAAATTCCAACTAGGCATTTATTTTTTAATGAGCTACAGCTGTTCAGATCAGCTGACAGCAGATGGCGAATGTGTTCTGTGGAAATGGGATTGGGTATTTTCTAACGGCTGAATCTCCGAATTTTCCATTGAATTCCTAACTAATCTATTCCGTTTAAATTCATCAACAATATTCAGCAATTTAAAGATTCAGTAGTTTAGGGAATACTCAAGGAGTTTTATATTTGTCGAAAACCCCAATTGTTTCCAACGGGTGAACTGTGTCATCATCATTTGTTGTCATCGATAGCACAGAGCTTTCTATCGATAGCTGTTAATCAACCGGGTGCGGACGGAGCTCCCATCACTTAAAAAGTAAGAAAACTAGAAGCAGTCTGCAGGTGTTGCAATTTTTGATAAATTCTTAGCGAAAAGCACAGATTCGGGCTATTTTCTCCGTGAAGGAACAACTATCAGGCAAAATGGCACAAATGGACATGGAGTTAAAAAAGGTGAGCGGTGGGCACATCGCAAAAAGCGACTGCCGACAAGAAGCGCGTGCTCCCCAGAATCATTTGCCCATTTATTGACCGCTGCTTCTGTTTCGCAGGCCTTTACTGAGATGCAGATAAACAAACTGGAGACCACCAAGAAGATCAACATGATCGACATGAAGTGCGACATGGTCAAGACGGGCAAACACAAGTACCAGCTGACGGAGAAGGGCACGAGTAGCCTCTCCGACGACACAAGGTGACTTGAACCGCGGCGATTAATCATCTCCCGATGGCTCATTCAGTTGTTCTATTCCCTTGCAGAGTTTATCAGTCTGTGGGCCGCATGTTCCTGCTGACCGATGTCCAGAATATGCGGGAGGACCTCAAGGCCAAGCAGGAGAAGTGCGACAAGGCGATAGAGCTGCTCGAGAAGAAGAAGGAGTTCCTGCAGAAGTCGCTCAAGGATCAAGAGGACGGTCTGCGCGAGCTGGTGCAGCAGCGCAAGGAGGCCGACCTGACTGCGAAATAGACTCTACTCTGGCATTCATCATTATTTATTTTCAATATATTCGTCTAAATTGAAGTTGGCGTAGCTGACAAACTCGTTGCCCAGATTGCGTTCGTGTTCCGGCCGGAAGTTACACTTGAGCACGGGAAGGCGCGCTGTCAGCCAGGGTTCTACCACCTCGCCGGAGCAAAGTATCAGCTTACACTCCCTGGGGTGCTTCTGGAGCCTCTTGATTATTTCGCATGTATTGGCGATGCACTCCTGGGACAGAAATGGCGGATCGGCCAGGATCAGGTCGTACTGCTGGTGGTGCTCCTTCAGGTAGTCCGGATTGCTGCCTATGCAGTTTAGGTCGTAGTGCACAAAGTCCGTGCCAAAGGCTGCGAATCGCTGATCGTACTCGAAGATGCGAACTAATGAAGCAAATATAATCACAGCTTGTCGGATTTGTATTTTGTCTGCTCACCCTTGTCATATATACTCCTAATGTCCTTGTAAAGCGATGGGCAGGAGAGAAGTGCTATGTGAAAGTCTTCCAAATCCTCCTTTTGCTGCGCCAGCAACTTGCCCACAACATCGCGCAAAGTGAGTTTAGTTTTCGTGTTGTACCAAAACTGGCTCAGTTGCTGCAAGCGAAATCTCAGTCAAGTCAAGTGTTGAAGCTACTCATAGATCTTCCTACCCAATCTTCCTCAAAAAGCGCATCCTTTCCGGTCTTGTTTGCAATTTGAATCTCCTCCTCAGCTTCGCGTTTGGAACGCTCCAAGAGGAACTCGTTGAGGATAGCTAGTGTGTCGGCGGGGAGCGAAATCTCATCGTCCATGATGATTTACACGAAGGAAAGGAGCTAAATGTGCGTTTTGAAGAACTGAAGCTGTTGGCACGCTATCACAGCTATTTATAAGTGATGTTCTTGCCGATACGGAATAATAGGGGGATTCCTAACTGAGCGGTATTTTCAAATTGTCAGCACTATTATTAATTTATTATTTACAAGGCAATCGGGCAAAACATATCACCAAATTTTATATACATTTCTTGTGCTTTGCTTTTCAAAAAGCAAAAGGATTAAAATGCGGCATGGGGCGCATTGAAATGTTTTATGCATTTAGAACTTTATTAACGAAATACAAACAAATGTAAACTGGTATTTTCATTGTCTGTTAAAATAAATCTTTAAAATGTTATCGCCGCTGAAACTGTAAAGTACGTGGACTTTTCATTTCGAAAGATCGAGAAAAACAGAGCACTGTTAATCGGTTGCAGTTGTGAGCGTTGACTAGTTCATTTCTATCGAACTGGTACTGGTTCGCTGTCAACCACTAGTTCGCACGAGAGCTCCGACCAATACGTATTTACGTGAAAAACTTGTATTTAATTTGGAGCCATATCACAGGAGAGACAATTCCCAGCAGCGGTAAGTGGTCAGTGGCTCAGTGCGGCTCACAAATTAAGCAGAAATCACGCTCTGCAAGGACATTGGTGTTGAACCGTTTCCAAGGCAGGAAACTACTGATTAGAAACCAAAAAAGAAACTACCTGGGCCAACTTTCTTCGCCCGACGTCGTCCAAATCGGATGGTAATGTGTTATTGAGTAGAAAACTATGCAGGTCTGCGCTTTGATTTACTCAATTGTTTCCGGCGGAATTAGCCTCCGACAGCAGCCAATTCTAATTTCGACAGCCCGCACTTTGAGCGCCGTGTCACTGCTCAGCGTTGGGTTCAGTCAGGTCAATCAGCCTTAATTTGCGAGCCGTAGCCGTACCTTCTGGATCCGAATCTCTGACGTGTACCCCCTGTCCCTGTCCCTGTCCGCCCGGTCTACCTGTGTGTCTTGTGACATCATTTGGCCACACTTCGGTTGGGATAGCTGACCTACATATGTAGAACCAGCCAAGGACCTTCAAATCAATGGGGCTGCCCCATTAGCCAGTTAATTATTCAGAAGTACACGTAGGATGCACCCCCAACTGCCCCCTTCCACCTGCTGCCACCTGTTTGTGTGTGTTTCACACTTTGACGTGTACTCCGCGTTTCGTAACAACATGCACATTGTGCGGCGTGTAACTCGGCGGTATTAGTTTTGAGTTTCGAATAGAAATCTCTGCTGGGCATCATAAACCGCTGCCGCACAGTTAATATTGCCCAACTCTACAGGTAAATGATGTTTTAATAGCGGCAGCTTGTCGCTTTTCGTTTTGTTTTGCTTATGCAAAGCACTGTCTGCAATTGTGGCCAAATCATGGTGGCCCAAGCGAACATTAAAACGACCGTTCTCGTTTTAAGTGTGTGTGTCGGTTGCAACTTTCCATTCGACTGGTTTAACAGTTGGCCTTAACTTTCAATTAAGACCTACAGCTACAGCGCGTGCCACTCATGCCCCAAAAAGCAGAGCAGACTCTAATAGTCCAATGCTGCAGTCATAGAGCGTGGATCACTAGCGCTGTGCTGTTCTTCAAATTTAAGGTTTAAAACCCACTTACACATAAGATAAGGTGGCGGTTATTTGCCGATTTTACCTTATCATTGTGGCAGTGCCAACAGATAGCAGCCGAATTGCCGGCGATAAGACGGAAAGTAACCTCATAACAATATTTTTTCTACATTTTTGTCTTTTCATAACTGCCGAGCAGACTGAAAATTGAACGTTAAGCAGCGAGCACAGAAGCCACTTCACCATGAGCACACCCACCGATCAAACACCGCGCTCCGAAGGCGCCGAGACCAACAGCTCCGAAGGATCCGCACAGCAGCAATCCCAGCCACAGAGTGCGCCGGCCAAGCTCATCCAGCATTTCCAGACAAACCGCATCGATTCTGCGCTCTGGGCCTTGCGCCTGCTGGTCGTCTTCTTTACGGTCAGCTACGTGCTGCCCATCTTCACGTGAGTACAGCCGTTTGGCCCACCACCTCTGTAAGTGCTCCTACTCAAATTACTCCTACTCCAAATACAACAGCTCACAACAAAGCGCATTTAGCAAGGTCCTGCTGGCCAATGCGGCCATCTCTGCCCTGCGTTTGCATCAGAGGGTGCCCGCATTCTCCTTCAGCCGGGAGTTTCTGGCCCGACTCTTCGCCGAGGACTCGTGCCACTACATGATGTACTCACTGATCTTCTTCAACATCCGGCCGACGCTGCTGGTTCTGATCCCCGTGCTGCTGTACTCGGTGCTGCATGCTTCCAGCTACTCGCTCAAGCTGCTGGATGTGAGGATAACAGGGTTATCCCGCTTAGCAAGACTAGCACCTAACTAATGACCATGTACTTGTAGCTAATTGGACAGAACTCGTGGTGGGGTGCCCGTTTCATCATCTCCATTGTGGAGTTCCAGGCGGCCAATATCCTGAAGGCCACTGCGTTCTGCGAGATATTCATTATGCCATTCGCCATTGTGCTGACCTTCATGTGAGTGTTTCTCATGCATGTGTTTTTAAAGAAGAACACTTCAATGCTGACATGGGCAATGATTTGGAATTTCAGGAGCCACGCAGGACTGATGACCCCGATTATCTACTATCACTATCTAGTGATGCGCTACAGCTCGCGTCGTAATCCCTATCCGCGCACCGCTTTCGCCGAGCTCCGCATAACGTTCGAGGCGCTGGCCGCCCGCTCGCCGCAGGCCGTGGGCAAGATCATCCGCGGAGGCATTGGGTTTGTAAGCCGCCTGGCACCGCAGCCACAGCCGGCACCGGCGCAGCAGTAGGAGAGGACAACCTGTTGGCCGAAGACAACAATCAAATGACATCTGAATAAGCCTATTTAAATACCAATCCACTTACATACACGTTCACACAGGAGATTGGGGTTCATCCGTCTTATTTATTAGTCTAAATTCGTTGCACCATTTTAAATGTAGGCAGTTGAAAGCCTCGATTTTTACACGGATTGTTTCGGCATTTAAGTTTAAATTTAAATACGTATTTTTTGTAATTTTTGAGTACATTTTGCTATTTTAGATCATATATAATATTGTGTTGCCGCGCACTAAGCGCACCATTGGGGATCAACATTCAAGGCGCGTATTATTACCATTAAATCCAAACAAACTAGTTTAATTTGTTTTGCGTTAATTTATATGTTGATAACTCTAATTAAACTCCAAACCTGGACAACTGATGATGTTAATAATTATTTACATATTTTTTTTATGAATGTGAAAAATAACTAAGAATACAACAAAGTAAAGTAAAATTAAATAAACAAAATCGTACAAAAAATTGTTCAAATTACTTTTGCTTTTTGAGCGTTTTTCAAACTATTGTTTTTTATTGGGCTGTAAATAGTTAAAATGAATTTTTGTTTGTACATGTGCATTAAATGCGGCAAATGCCTTCAGACATTGTACAATATGGTATGGAATATTTTTAGAATTGTATTTCATGGTTGATTTATACAATTTTTAGCTGTTTCATTTGTTGTCTGTCGATAAATTAAAGCTTTTATTTTTTGAGAAAAAATAAATTTTAAAACTTTGGGAGACAAGAATTTTTTATATATTCTTCTCGATTTAAACTTCATCCTAAAACAAGCAAAGGCAGCAAACTTCGGCAAGCCGAAGTTTATGTACCCCTGCAGCGATTGCATAAATTAAACACCTAAAATTCGAATAATAAGAGTACCTATTAAAACCATTGAAGCCAAGATGATTTTCACTTCAATTATTCGATCGTTCCTATGGCAGCTATTTGTTGGTTTTTTTTGTTAATTTTAATGAAATGAAAGCGTAGTTCTAAATTATTAACCCATTTCTATGTCCAAAAGAGTTACAAAAAACATTGAAAAATAGAGAGTTACAATTTTGTTTTCATTTTTTTTTTTAATATTTCGATTCTTCCCATGGGAGCTATACGATATAATCGTACGAATTTGATAAAATTTAAACCGATTAAATAATAGACGATCGCTAACAATTTAAGAATTATATAAAAAAAATTTTAAAAACAGCAAATTTATAATTTTATTTTATATTTTCCCCGATTGTTTCTATGGGAGCTATATGAATAGTCATCCGATCTGGCTCGTTTCGACTTATATACCACTTGCAACAAAAAGACAACTTTTGATAAAGTTTCTTTAAAACTGAGAGACTAGTTTGCGTAGAAACAAACAAACGGACTGACGAATATGGCTAGATCGACTGATCTAGCCATTCTTGATGCTGATCAAGAATACATTTAATCAATTGGGTCGAAAATGTCTCCATCAATGCGTTGCAAACTTCCGACTAAAATCATAATTTTAATGTTCTCAAGAATATTTACTATTTGCAATAGCTGCAATGGTATATGAACTTGCTTTTTTTTTGTTTTCCGTATAAAATAAATCCGAATTGTTAAGGTTACTAGCTTGTTGGCTTCGTCACTTTTCAATCTTTGAGTAAATGTTATAAAATAAGCTATTGCTGACCGAATCCAGTTAGCAGAACTGGAGATAATAAATACGATAGGTAAGAAAGCAGGAAAAAAAAACGAAAATTAATTTAAAAATAAAATGGTGTTATAAAAAAATGTTTACTGTAATTTTCTGAATTATGAATTTCAACTGTAACGAAAAATCAAGGTTTAATCTCTAGATGACTTTAAAGATTTAAATTTGTGCTTTGTAAATTATTTAAAGGTTTAAATTTTTTTTGTTTAAATAACATCGATATGCTGTAAGTGCGATTTCCTCTCTTTAGCTAACAAAACACGAGTTGAAAAAAATGAGCTATTGAGCAATTGTTTACCTTTACGATTAAAAAAATAAACAACAAAAAAATATTTGCCTAACGTTTATTAAATATTTTGACTTACGGCTTGAAAAAAATTTTTTTCTTAACATAATAATATTTTGTATGTTTTCATCAATAAAAAGAAAGGAATAAAACCTCGGCTAGCACTAGTTCATATACCCTTGCTGCAATAAGAAAATTTAATTTTGCCTTTTAAGTTGTCTTTTTTTGGAAAAGTTATGTTAGGCTGATTTTCCAGTAAATTCGGTGCTATAGCCCCTACATGACAAAAGGTAAAAATTAAAAAAAAAATGCTTTGTTCCGGCTTTAATCCTTATATATTAAAGATCAACGATGGTATCATTTGTTACCATAACAGCTATTTGATTTAGTCGACCGATTTTTAAATTATTAATACCGAATGTCTTAAAATAACAGGGATATGTCCGTACCGTTTTAAGTTACAACCTATATAGAAATAAGACTTTTGGGAAAAATTTATTTAATACTAATACTAATTTAATTTATTACTACTTTTCGTAGAAAAGCATCGTCTAGTGATGCCGATTAAGACTACATCTGTACTTATGTACACTTTAATACTATGTGGAAAGTTTATAGTTATTTCTTTGCAAACTTTTGATAATTTTAATAAGACCCTGTGAGCCCATAAATATCAATATAAAGTCGTTATATGAAACAACACATTTTTGTTATGGCTGCAAGAGTATATAAACTTTCTTCCTTTTTATGTTATTTTCCTTTTGTTTAAAGGCGGAAAACTGAATTTTACATAAGTTAGATTAACAGTAAATATAATTTTCTCAAAGTTACTGGAAAACACGAATAAATTCTTTAAATACGAGGGAATTTGTTACAATTCAAATGTTTGAAACGTGCAAATAGATATATTCTTGTTTGCTTGGACTTATGCGATTTACTCGAATAGTTAAAAAATATTTATATCAAAACTGTCTGTAAAAAGTTATAGTTTTTTGGAAAATCTTTTGTGGTGATCATGTATTAAAAAAAATAACTAGCTTACAACAATCTAAGCACTTTTTGAGTTCGTTCGCATAGTTCACCACCTAAGCATAAACCTCCATATGTATACAGAATCAAATGGAATGATTTTGGGTGTGACGACAGGGCGTTTGGAGTTTGTGGTGGAGATGGTGTGCGTGGCGTGGCTTTGGCTTCCGAAATTCCCTCAAGTTCAATGAACTTCTTGTTCTCCGCCGAAAACTGTTTGCCTGAATGAGGGTGAAGGCACTGAAGCTTTGTTGGACGTGGCAAGACTCACTTTCGTTCTCGTTCTCGTTCTCAGTGCTGGGAAAACTTTGGGTAGGTGCTTTTCCTTTGGGGTAGGGGAAGTAGTCCGTCCAATAGCACTGCCAGTGAGCCAGTTTATGGCACAGAGTGGTGTCAGTGGCGATGGCAACTTATGTATGCGTATGCGTGTTGACGTTTTCATGGGGTTCTTGAACTTTACCTCGGCTAAAAATTCGTTTTCTTCTTTTGATTACTCAAAGTCAGCGGGACTGTGGTGAAGATAATGTTTCATTTAATTTTTGATCGCATTGTACCTTCTTTAGTAAGTATTCCGATTTGTAGTTTTTTTTATTATAATAAAAAAAAGGATCACTTTTATGGGATACGCTAGATATTTGAACCCTGGTTTTCCTGGTAAACTCATAAGTTCCTCTTAAAGCTAAAATATCTGTGCAAAATTTGCAATTTGTTTGCAAACAAAGTTGTATTTATCAAAGTAGCCGAATAGAAACAACGAAGTGACGGTTATGGTGCTACAGAACTATAATTATAACTTGTAACGTTACGCGTAACCATCACCGTCACCTCGTTTTTTCTATTCGGCTACTTTGAGAAATACAACTTTGTTGCAAACAAATTTGCTTAATAAAAGCAGTTTATTTAGTTTTTCAAAAGGAACATGACAATTTAAATTACATTACACTTTGTTGTTTAAAACCAAGAAGAACATTAAACGAATTTTTTTTATAAAATGGTTTTCAGAGCTTTCTGAACTGGGTACTTAAACTATCTTTGTCCGCTGGGAACTTTTTTATTTCTACATACATATATCTAAAAAAATAAAAGGACAAATAAAAATAAATGAAATGTAATAAAAAAAAGGTTACATAATTTTCGTTAATCTATTGGGAATATTTAACTCAAAGGAACGATTTTTTTTTCAAAATTTGTCGTTTTTAAAATTTTTCCTTGTAACTTCTTCAAGACGAGTTGTGGCAAGTAAAAACAAACAATAAATGGGTTCATGGAACTTACTTATCCATCTCAAAAAAAATGTTATTTGTGTTTTATATGAGAGTGCACTACAAATCTATTAAATTAAACGAAACACTGGTGCCAAAGTTTATGTGGGTCAAGCTAATGGAGTCGATTCTAGCGCTCTCTATGGTTTCGAAAAGCCAACCCCTTTTAGAAACTCACACATAAAATTTAAGCGTAAGGAAAAGTGCTGATGCATTTCCACCCTCGTCGCCCCCACCAAAGATATTAGATCCAAACATTCAAAATGACATCATGAAAGTCCCTCAAATAAACACCCGAAAAGCAGTTGCACATGCAGTAAGAACTTGTAAAAGTAATGTGAAAAACAAAATTAGATAGCGAAAGCGAAAGCAGAAAGCACAGCTGTAGAACTAGCCGCTGCTCTTTGGGGTTGTCCGCCTCTCCTTCCCCTTCTTATTCCCCTTCCCCTTCCCATTACCCTTCCCATTCCCGCTCCCTTTCCAATCCCCTTTCCCTTCCCGTCTCCACAGACCCCGTTGGGCGACTCGGGGTCTTTGAACTCTTCACCAAATGTTGTACGAAAATGGGTCACGACTTGAGCGTTTCCGAAACCGAAAAATTTCCCCATTTGTCACTCCGACTCTGACTCTATTGGAAATGGCCTCTAAGAAAACCACGCAGAGTTCCTCCCGAAGCAATTTCAATTGTATTGCGTAGTCGCTTGGAGTTTGCGCAGCTTCAACAGCCGATTGTGAAACTTATGCCTATGCCACCCGCAAAAAATGAAAATTGTGAGTTTTGTTTGCGCAAAGGATGAGATGGAAATATGTGTTTTTGGATAATAGAACAACTATTGCCTTGAATGGATTTTTACAGAACAGATAACAAGATAAATGAAACACTTGCATTATTTATTTATTTTGTTAAATAAAAATACATGTATTATACGGGCTGTCAGTATTTTAAAGCACTTAAAATGAGTAAAATATACCATCTTGGTATTACTCAAAACTTGCTTGAAATATCCTGCTCAACTATTATACTTACCACTCAAATGGTTTTCACTCAAATCGCTTCAAACTAACTCAAGAGGAATTTCCCTCCAATTGGACTTAATGGGCATGACATAACCGGCTGTGGCTACGTATGTGTGTGTGTGTGTGTGTGTGTATGGTTCTGTTTGGAACACAAGTGCTTGATTTTTTTTTGGCTGTGGCCGTGACTCCCCTGAGTAACGGTATCCATAGTATTAAGTGAGTTTTCAGGGGATTTCCCTCTCTCGCTCTCTTACTCTCTTTTTGCTCTTTTATTCCATTTCGATCTGACTGTTCACTCTCACGATTCTTAGTTTTTCCATCATTTGTTATCCGTTGCCTTTTTTTGGATTCTGCCTTCTTTAAATTGGGGGCCGTACTAAAAAGTTCTTGTTATGGAACTTTACTATACAATATACAAAACTTTTCTGGCCTTTTTGTGTTTGAAATTTCGTAGTAGGGAAGAGGAAAAAGCTTATGATCCTAGGTGACAATGCGTGATGCTTTCAAACCTCGGAGCTAAAAACTTTAGAAAAATGGTAAAAGAAAATACCGGCTTTAAAGACGAAGTTGCAATGCCGGCCCGTTAAAGCTCCCGTTAAAGGCAAATACAAGTTTGTTCCATAAAAACAAATATTAATGACTAGGAGAAGGGAAAAATTCGCCCCATATCTTTATAAAGAAAAGCATGCGCATGTCAGTTTTCCAAGCCACCCTCGCACCCATCCTTCCTGGAAAGTCAACCCCCAAAAAGGGAAATTCAAGTTTCAAGAAAACGAATAGAATATTGCCGGGCTGAGGGTCATTGAACTAAGAAAAAGTTTAGCCAAGAAACCAAGACCCCAACACATAAAAGCAAAAGTACAATTTTTGAGATCCGAAATCAACCACCGAGAATAGAAAAGAAAATTTTGATTAAGGTTCAAGGGGTAGCACACCTTCTGCCCTATGACACATATTCCTATGAAAAAAAAGGAAATGGGCACAATAACTATCAAATCGTAATAGGTAATTTTCTTATCTCGAATGGTAAAAAAAAGGTTTTACATAGCAACGGCTTCTTTAAAGTTAGGTCACCTTCCTTCCTTCAAATTTTCTGCGAAAAATACAATTGGAAACGTTTTGTATTAATGCCTAATATCAGTTACGGTAAATAGTCATCCGATTTTGTTAAAACTCAATGGTTCTGTCGAAAGTCAAATAAGCCAATAATTAATAATTAAAGTCGATTGCCTTAGTGTAGGTTTTATTGTTACTATCAAATTTAAGACCAAAAACAAGAACGGAAGCAAACTTTGGTAAGCCGAAGTTCATATACTTTTGCAGCTATGAAATGAAAAATGAAATATTCTTGTATGTTTGAAAACATTAAATCATGATTTTTGGCTCAATTATTCGATTGTTCCTATGGCAGCTATGTATATAATATCATTTTCCGAATTGAATAACATTAAAAGCGTAATTCTAAACTATCAAATTATTACAATCTCAACCAAAATTTTTTTTAAAAATTTAAAAATATAGAAGTTAAATTTCTATTGTATTTTTTTTTTAATATTTTGATTGTTCCCATTTGGCTATATGATAAAGTAGTCCAATTTTAATGAAATTTAAACTGTATTTCTGAAAAATGTACCCAACATTATATCTCAAAAAACAAAAACTTATAGAAAGGCAATAGAAAGAGAACTTTTAGGAAAGTATCATTCAGATAGCTTTTAAAAAGAGAGACTAGTTTGCGTAGAAACTGACGGACAGACGGACATGACTAGATCGACTCTCCTAGTGATGCTGATCAAGAATTTACTTTATAGGGTCGGAAATATCTCCTTCACTGCGTTGCAAACTTCTAAACAAATACGAGCAATGAAGACGAAGTGAGAATGACTGCGGGACAAATTTTGTCGTTGCAAATAAAATACTGGAGGCTTATAAATTGGCATATCAACGGGGCATTAAAAAGTCAATAATTCCAAGTCTAGCTGACAAAGGTATAACCAAAGGTATTAACCCCCCCTCAGCTTCACATTTTGGAGGATTATGGGAGGTGGGGGTCAAATCAATGAAATATCATTTAAAGAGAGGTATTGGAGAGCGTGTCTTAGCTTTAGAGAATTTGTTCACTGTTCTAGTGCCACTCTGTCCACTATCGAATGATCCAAACGATTTGATGGTGCTAACTCCGGGACATTTAGTACTTAGCAAGACTACAACGAAGATCCAAGTGAGCTCAACCAAGGGCAGAACTTTAGTGTTGGCGAATTAGTTTTGATCAAGGAAGACCGAATTCCTTCAAACCGATGAACCTTGGACGCATCATACAGACTAATGTTGGATGGATAGATGGTTATGTACGTGTTGCTACATTCAAAATCCAATCGGGCGATTTCAGCGATTTATACTTTAGGAAGTACCAACTGGAGCGAATACATCTGATAACCACTGGATATGATGTCTGCAACAGGCATCAAAGGCGGGAGGATGTTGGGACCCACACAAAATAAGTCTAGGAGTGAGAGAGGTAAGTGGCAACTAGAACACGATTCTTGTTTGGTCATATCATAGATTTACAACTTAACAATTTTAAATAACTACTTGAATCTATCTATGGGAAGGGGCTGCGAGCAAATAAAACAACCCCCAACGGGTCCATGTTGCAAGAGTCTAAGAATTATTTTATTTACTATTGATTTGAATTTGAATTGTGCCGCCAAAACTGTTGTCGTTATGCTCCTCACTCGCTCCAGTTGCTCGCTGTTAGCGTCGGCAAAGGAGAAGCGAAAGTAGCGAAAAAGTCAGTAATAAATGAATCTCCTTTCTTGGGATAAGTTGCTGTCCTGAAGCAGGAAAATTCGCAGTCTGCCATTAGGAGCAAACATTTTATAGAATGTTAGCTGTACTATGCCGAGTTCTCTTTTTATGCCTTAGCAACACTCTCAACAAGCCATTGGTGTTGATTACACCTATTTTGTAAAGTTTTGATCTGAGCTCTGGTTTTTGTAAATTGGTCGTACCAGTTAGCGTATTTTTTTTAATCAATTAATGATTAAAAACCTCTTCCGCTACTTAGGGTGCATCATAAACCTTTGACGCAGTCTGGGCTCCGTTTTAGTACGCAACCTTCTAACTGACTGGGCTGCTTTCTGATTATCAGATTGTATGAGGTCAGTTAAATATATTTATATAGACATTGCTCGATTTGTGGTTCGACAATATTCCGGACCTGTACTCTATTGTAAGATGATAAATAATAATATATAAGGTTTTTGGATGAAAATCTACATATTTTACACTAAACTTTATTTCGTGGGTTTATTATTTCATTGTTTTCTAACCAAGAACACCTAAATAATATTGATTTAAAAAAGGGCATGTTAGGAAGAATTGTTTTGTTTACAAATAGCCAAAAATAAAGGACCATGGAAATACGTTGAGGTGGGGAGGTGGGGACAGTTAACTGGGTTGTGCCGTGTCGGAACGAATGAATGTCGGATATACCAGTCCAACACCAGTTTTGAATCTTCCCCAAATCGTATTTAGCATTTTTATTTTGAAACGACTAGAATTTATTGTGTGTAAAATCGTGTATCGACAAGTACTGTAACAAGGAAACAAATCCTTCATTTTTTTATTGTATTTTGATTGTCCAAATATTCTGTAGTAGGACTTTCGCCACCATGAGGATAGGTTTAAGAAGTCACTTTGTGATCCTTTCCGGGTTGGAAGGTGACCGACACAGGTTCGAGTTTTAACTTAAACTACGTGCTAAAGATGCAAATTTTATTAGTGCCGTTAGGGACGTTTTCCCCGCAGCTTTGGGTTATTCTTAAAAGATAGCTAAAAAATTATTTTATCCACCACAAACGTTTCATTTAAAAGTCAAACAACTCTTCTAACAAAACTAATCTGGGAGCAGATGCCATTTACCCGATAAGAGTCTTCTAGAAAGTCAGAAGCTGTGACAGAAAAGTCAAAGTGACTGACTGATAAAACATTTCATCGGCGTGTGAAGCATTTTCCGACAGCTTATCCGATTTAGGCGTCAGGTTTCCTCTTAGTTCTTAAGGTTATACCGTGTTCGATAGGTATTCCTGCTTATATCGTTACTTGACAGGGGTCAAGTTGCGGTGTAAGCAAATTTTGTGTTTTGATGACTTCAGCGACGAAGTCGACTTGTATTATGACCGTTGGGAGAATGACGTGTTTTCGACGGTTCAAGTATTTGTTTTACAAGCTACGAGCCAGTTCCTTTTAACTGATAACAGCTAAGGCATAACATATTAACACAGCCCATTTGAATCGATATTTTTTTTCAAATGTCCCTATCAAGTTTCATTTCGGTAAGTTCCTTACCAGTCGAGGATAGTAAGGCTTCTATTTAGAATTTTTGTATATTGCTTCAATTTTCTCAACAAGATCTTCAGAAGATTTACCGGCGGATTGTAGATGTTCCATCTTCAAGATAAAGTGATTAAAGAATGTATTTAAAACTTTGTTGTCCTCTAGCTTATATACTTGTATTAGGAAACCTATCGTTATATATTTCTAGCTATTGATGACCCAAAATTGGCATAAAAACCAGTGGAAAACATTATTTAAACTTAAAAAAAAATGGTACCTAGAAAAAATTTTGAGTGGCATTATTTGTATCAGGGAGTTCATTTGCACCGTAAAATCAAGTTTTAATCTCTGGAGGGTTTCATCGATTTAAATTTGTAAGAAAGTGTAATTGCTCCATTTTTACCTCCTGTCAACTGCAGTCGACTCCTTAACTTTAGGTCATAATTGGGGTTAGCGTCCTTTTTAGGTCATGTTTCCTCAAATTTTAAGTCATTTTCTCTCTTTTTATTTAATTTTTTCCTCTAGGTGTGGCTACATAATAGCAAAGATGGCTTAACTGGGCTTCTAGTAATTATACCCTTGCAGAGAGTATTAATTTCAGTCAGAACTTTGCATAAAGTATATATATTCTTGATCAGCATCACTAGGAGAGTCGATTTAGCCATGTCCGTCCGTCTGTCCGTCCGTTTCTACGCAAACTAGTCTCTAAGTTTTAAAGCTATTTGCATGAAACTTTCCCAAAAGATGTCTTTCTATTGCAGGTAGTACATAAGTCGGATCGAGCCGGATCGGACGACTATAGCATTTAGCTCCCATCGGAACAATTGGGAAAAAAAAATAAAAAATATTATATCTTTGCTTTTTTTAAATTTTATTTTTTTAGTTCTTCAACATATAGTAATGGTTAAATATTTCAGAATTATGATTTAGATTTGATCAAAATCGGACAACTATATCATATAGCTCCCATAGGAACAATCGAAAAAAAAAAATAAAAAAAAATTATCACTTTGCTGTTTTTTAATTTTTTTTTAGTTCTTCGACATATAGTAATGATTAAATATTTCAGAATTACGGTTTAAATTTCATCAAAATCGGACAATTATATCATATAGCTCCCATGGAAACAATAAAAATATATTAAAAATGTAAATGTTACTTTTCTACTATGTAATTTTTTTAAAAAATTATTTTTGACTTATTAATAATATGACAGTTCAGAAAAACACACCTACAAATTTTTAATGTAATACTTAGTGAAATACTTTTAATTTCAAACTTGTCCAGTTGCACATATTATATGCGTACGCAGAAATCTAAAATTTAGTTGTTTTTAAAGATATTTATGTAAATCTAGTTTGTTTTGCTTAAAATATGGTCATTGGTGATTACGTGCACATTTTGACTTAACCATATGGGGCCATATCAACCTTATAATTGATATTCAGCGATATTACGAAAGATATTTAGAAGCATAAAAAAACATTTCATTTTGATGGTTATTAGTTATTTTTATTAATAATATTTCGAACAATCTATTAGAATTGTTTAGTTAAAGCCGTGGGTGACCTAAACAGTCTTTTATAATCGCTTATGCTATTCATAGAGACGTGTGAATGCCAAGCTGATATCAGTAACTAATTTTAGCCAAACACAACAAAACGAAGACCTAATCAGTTCGTCAGGTAATAGCGCAAGCCACCATAAAGTAGAGTGTTTTTTTAGAACTTATAAAACAGTTGGGTATTTAATTTTGTGTCGCTTGTGTCACTTTGCGCCGCACACGTTTACCCAACCTATGGACGTACACTTAGAGGAAAATCACGGTAAATCCCAACATTTTCACTTTGAAATAAATATTTTCGATTTTAATTTAGCCCCGGAGGTGTTGTGTTTTAATCATGGTGCGTTACACTTTAACTTTTATTTTTAAGTATGAAAAAATGTAGTTTTAAATTTAAAAAAATTGAAATCTGCCATTTTCCTATTGGATAAACCAATTAAATATGTTAGTCATAAGTTTACATTAAGTAAGTTTATATTTTGGAAAATCAATGTTACATTCAATTATTTTAATGTTTAATTTTACTAAGGGGATTTTCTCTGAGTGTATAAAAGCTCCGGAACTGATGAGAGTAAAATCAGCCAAATTCAATGAATTTTTACAAAAGTTTCGTAAATCTCTGTTGCGCAAAAAGATCGTGTCATCATAAATTATAGAAAATATTGCAGTTGGCTAAGGAATTTACGTTTGCTTTTATGCATTTTTCACATGCGACGTTGACGTTTGTTTAGACTGCACGTGGCGCCGTAAAAACAGTTCGGAAACGATCATCAAGTGGGTAATTGAGGTAGGTGTGGCCAGCGGAAGGTTACTTCTCAGAAGCAAAGTCAATGACCGGCAAGGATTGACCTTGCTTAGAAAATAGTTGTATTTTTGCCCACTATCAAGATAGATTTATATATTTTGGGCTTATCACAATGCGTCAATGGAGCACATCCTCTTAAATTATTGAATGTAAGCTTTTCATAGGAAAAATACAAAAGGAGTTGAATATGGTCAGCATACTCAAATAGTTACCAAAAATATATATTTATACCCTTGCAGAGGGTATTATAATTTCAGTCAGAAGTTTGCAACGCAGTAAAGGAGACATCTCCGACCCTATAAAGTATATATATTCTTGATCAGCATCACTAGGCGAGTCGATCCGTCCGAACTAAGCAAAAAATTAAAAAACAGCAAAGTTATAATTTTTTTTCAATTATTTTTCCGATTGTTCCTATGGGAGCTATATGCTATAGTCGTCCGATCCGGCTTGTTCCGACTTATATACTACCTGCAATAGAAAGACAACTTTTGGGAAAGTTTCATGCAGATAGCTTTAAAACTGAGAGACTAGTTTGCATATAAACGGACGGACAGACGGACAGACGGACGGACAGACGGACATGGCTAGATCGACTCTACTAGTGATGCTGATCAAGAATATATATACTTTATAGGGTCGGAAACGTCTCCTTCACTGCGTTGCAAACTTCTGACTGAAATTATAATACCCTCTGCAAGGGTATAATAAATGAAAAAAATTATAACTTTTCTGTTTTTAATTTTTTGTTTAGTTCTTCGACATATAGCAATGGTTAAATATTTCAGAATTATGGTTTAAATTTTATCAAAATCGGACGTCTTTATCATATAGCTCCCTTAGAAATAATAAAAATATATAAAATAACTATCAAATAATTGAGCTGCAAATCATCATAGCTTCAATGTTTTTAAACATATACGAAAGTAAATCATAATTTTAATGTTTTCAAAAATGTTTAATTCTTGCAATAGCTGCAAGGGTATATGAACTTCGGCTTGCCGAAGTTTGCTTTCTTTCTTGTTTTTTTAATTTGAGATAAATGTGGTGTCATTTTAATAAGCGTTTTTTGAAACTAATGCCGTATACAAACTTGGGTTGAGGGACCTTTCGCTTATATAAATAAACCTAAGTTATTCAATATTCCTAACACTTACGCTAATATTATAAGATGTATTTGCGCAATCTACCAATGCAATCAGTATAATCAACTGCAATGTAATAGCGATGAGGTAAGTCAATGCCCACTTATCGGCATGGGTGGTTTATTGCTAATTGCTAATTTGCTTATTATTGCTAATTTTGTTCTGATCACTCTCCATATAGAAACAGTTGTGTATTTCAAATTGCTTTAACATTTGTTTTCTCCTTGAAGTGACAAAAGTTCATTAACAATAAATGATATATGTCTAAACGAACACAAAACATATATATATGTAACTTTTTGTTTTGGAAATGTTATTAATGGTGAAATATTAGACAAAGTTGGTAGGGTTTGAGTTCCAAACTGGGAGACTCTTAAGGTAAATTGGGTTATTACTCAGAGTGATATTATTCTTTTGGAGTGAGAAATATTAGATTTATTGTTGATATCGATGCGTATTTATGTTTTATGTTGCTACTCGAGTTTCTGAATTCCAAATGCCGTGAGACACTGTTCGTGACTTTTTTTCCTCATAATGATGATAGGCTTTCAATATACAGCTGCGAAAAAAAATCACCAATGTGTTTATTAAATTTCTCTTTGATTAAAATTAATAAATAAATAATAAAATTGAAATATTGGAATTTTAAAATCAGCACGAGGGATTTGGGATAAAATAATTTTTGATCGTAATGGTCCCTAAGATTTTGCTCATTAAATGGAGATGCCGACAAAGTGCAATGAAATAACGAGGCTAAATTAATGTTTTTTAACACACTAAAAACTTATAAGGTTCAGTGGTCGGCACACATACTATAACATGTGCCGACTGCTGTTTTATAATTTTCATATAGGACTCTTCCGCCGCGCTGCTGATACTCTGCCGAGTTGGCATTAGTCTATACTTCGGAGATAGGCCTTTGCGATATATATATATATATAGTCGTTATTATAAATCTTTTAGTATAAATTTCTGGTATTTTAAAAAAGTAATTTAACTATGAATAAATCGTATTCAATAACAATAAGTTCATCCCAAACAGTTTAAAAGTGTTTGCAGTATTGTCTCTTATGTATGTATATAGTGTGGATGTGCATGAAAACTGATTACACAGATTTAGCGTCTGACGGAGCGCTAGAATCAGTTGAGAAGAACAAATGCATAATTGAGAATAAACTAAATATTTATTTAAATACATCGATCAAGTAACGTTTTACTATAAAATAATTAAACAAACAAAATCAAAATGATTCTTCTCTTAATACTAGTTTTAATAGTTTCAATAATGCTGTATCCGGAAACAATTTCGTTGCTCCAAAAGAGACAACAAGCCCACAAAAGCAGGCGAAAAGTCAGGCAGAAACAGCGCAACCACTGAAGAAAATACTGTCTAGCTATAATGAGCCATTTTATAGTTGGGCGACAGAGATGGAAGCAGCAAGAGGGAGAGAGCGCGACGAGCATGTGCATGCGATAAATGCAACGTGTAATGTGGAGAGGCGATGCCACGGTTTTCGACAGGCGATGGCCAAACAAAATGGGAGAGGACGTGCAATAGTTTGCGATGCACGTGTTGGCGGTCAATGAACCGAACTTGCGAGGGAGAGAGAGAGAGAGAGCGAGAAGCGTGAACGCCAATAAAAAGTGCAGGAACAGGGCGGGGCAGAGGGAGAGCGACACTCGCTGCACTCGCTGCGGCGTTTAATGCAGTTATTATTGACGCAGTCTGGCTATGTACAAATGTACAAATGAATGTACGGTCAATGTTAAAGCAGCCACCCCGCCCCCTCTTGTCACCTGCTATCGGTGCAATGAAGATACATTGTAAGCAAAAGTGAGTATGGATATCTGACTGCATGCCTAATTAAATCGGCAATTCCCCGGCGATAATTTAGCTAAGAAACAAATGGGGCCTGCTGTTTAAAGCTATTCGGATGCACATACACTCAAAGGTACATAAATGTGTGTGAATGTCATTCGGAAAAACAAATGCAAAAAACAGCGCAAATCTGTTTTGTAATCTTTAATTTTTCGCGTGCAGTGCAGCTTGTTTTCGTAATTTGTCATAAAAATACAGCAAGTCCGGGAATACTTTTTTTGCTATACATACGATTTTATACACCATTTTTATACCCTTGCAGAGGGTATTATAATTTCAGTCAGAAGTTTGCAACGCAGTGAAGGAGTCTTTTCCGAACCTATAAAGTATATTCTTGATCACCAAGAGTCGATCTAGCCATTCCGTCTGTCCGTCCGTTTCTCCGCAAACTAGTCTCTTAGTTTAAAGCAAAACAAATCAAAAATAAATTACAAATCATGAATTCAGTTAACTCTTAAGTTATTTTGCAAAAAATTTTTTTAATTTGATTTGAATTTGATTTGAATTCGGCTACGAAATGGTCGAAATCGACATGACAACACACCTTTTTAGAAAACGAAAAATAATTAAAATATTTCAGCCGTATTTTTTAAAACAGAAATATACTCGTACGTAGACTTGCCCATTTCAATTTTTTTTAATTACAGTTAGCTGTTTCTGGGGCGAAACACCCCGAAAGCGACAGGTTCCAATCCGATAATTTTTACAGCGTAATGTGTCAAAAGTGTTCACCAAAACGAACTTTATCACTGATTACTATGCCATTATTAATTGTTTTAAAATTAAAACCATTAGGTATTATTTATTTATTTATACGGACCGCTTCATCCAGGCATTTTGCCAATAGAGGCATTTTTTATCTCAGAGTGACGAATAGAAGTATAATCAAATCAATTGGAATACAGTGAAGTTATAATATTTCCATGGGAGCTGTGTGATATAGTCGTCCGATCCGGCTCATTTCAACTACTTGCACCCCCATTTCTCCGGAATCCAATGACTTTCTTAAACTCTTAGTATGCCATACTTTTCGATTTACCATCTATTAAGATTATATTCCTTGCTGACTTCCAATATGGCAACTATATATAGTAGTCTCCTTGCGGACGCTTTCCGATGCTCAACGTCACTAAGTGGCGGCTGTCCACAGTTATACCATTTGTAAGGATATAACTCTTATAATAAAGTTGTCTGGCTCCCAATAGAAAAATCATTTTTTCATTCGTTGTTACATCTTGCAAACTTTATTGGTAAATATCTAATTTTCTAACAAGATTGCTTAAATTATGAGTAGTTTTAAATTTAATTTTTTTGAAATAATAATTAATATTTTACAAGTATATAGTGAAAATGTTTCTTTATTTGCTCTGTCCTTGCCTATTTTGTTGCTTCATAACTTTCGAAAAGTCCATTCAAAAATACTTCTTATATTCCAAAAATTGAAGAACCGCAAAAGTTCCATACGTAAAAAGTAAAACAAAAAAAGTTCGGGTCGTTTTTAAATAATTGTAAAAAAGTGTACTAAAAATGTAAAATAAAATAATTCTAAAACTGTTGTACTTAGGCCAATTATGTTAAGAAAGCGTGATTACATTTGACAATATACGACGTATAACACTTTTCTGTAGCTTTACTAGTTTAAAAAATATGGGCGTACAAAGTTAAGCTATTTCAAACCAATTTTCCGCCAGATAAGCTAGATTTTCAAAAGACGTAGAACAAAGTTTTTTGTAACAACCTGCCCAACACTAAAAAAAATTATTCCAGGGTTCTAAAAAAAGTCCTTAATATATTTTGAAACTGACAATCAAAAGCGGAGTCTTTTACCAAACCAGGCCCAAGAGCCACACGTAAAAAATATTAGGTATGTCACTTAAACCGACCTTTCTCCTGTACCAATTTATGTTCCCAAATTCTTGGTATACCTATAATCCCTTTCTTTTAGCGATACCTTCCTATTGTTGTATTACTCGTTACGATTAAATCATCTCAGAAGATTTTCAACTATCTTGTTTTCACAACAGGGACAAAAACAGTATTGAACTAAAACCACTGGGCCTAGGTTATTTACTATTTACTATGTGCTTTAATAGTATAAATTCTAAGCTGAAAACTTTTTAATGTGAGGTTTTAAAATTACACCACAGACTACAATTTTTGCATATTTGCTATAGTAATAAAACTTAAATGTATATTCCTAATAGTATTTAGTATTAAATTAATTTTTGTACTTTAATACTGCCTGTAGTTTATTTTAAAGACGCACTATTTAATAATAAGCTTTCGTACTTTTTGTTTTTGATTGTTACTTTAAGTTAGTTTTAGGCAAATTTGGGTACATCTTTTAAACGCGACAATATAAATATCCGTGAGGATAGAGCATTTTTATTATAACATTTTTTAAGGAAATAGGTAATAGGTAGGAATAGGTAATCAATAAGTCTAATGATTTAACTGCAAGTCTTGCATAAATTTGAGCAAGCCTGAGCTTTGCTTGGTTTGGTATTTCACCAAAATTAAAAAAAAAAGGCGTAATAGTAACCCGGCCGCTTAGGCGTTCAGAAAGATTAGAAACCTGTTAACTTTGTTTACGTCTAGATAACAATGAAAATAAAATGCGCCTTCCAATTCGCGGTTGAAACTAGATACTTACACGGAACGTGAGCGAAGCTCGGAGGGAAGTGAGTTCACAATCAGAGAGCAAATATTAGGGAACCCACAACGAACTGTCAACACTCGTGTGTTACATTACATCTACTGCATGCGCAACAAGTTCTAGCTACCGCAACTTTGTAAATGCCCTATTATATAGGCCCGTCCGAACAGAGTACCGACTACAGTAAGGGGAAGGCTTATCGTGCCGGACTTGCATAACTTGGAAGACATTAAAACAACCACAGCAACTTGGGCGGTACCTTGATTATAATAACGTAGATTTCATTAACTAAAATTTCATGATAGTATCAATGACAAGAAAGGAATAAAACTTCGGCAAGCCGAATATACCCTTGGAGCTATTGCAAAAATTAATTATTCTTGAAAACATTTAAATGTCAATTTTTATGCGAAAATGTTTAAATACATTAATGCTATGATAAATATCAGCTCGATTATCCGAGCGTTCCTTTGGCAGCAATATAATATCGTATTCCAACTTGAATAAAATTAAAAGCGTAAGACCGAACTATCAAACTATTACTATTTCCAAACAAATTTTAAACCAAAAATTATAAATTGAGAACGTACATTTTTTTCTTTCATAAATTTTATTTTAATATTCCGATTGTTCCCATGGAATCTATAGTATATAGTCCTCCCATATATGGGAGCTATATGCTATAGTCGTTCCAACTTATATACTACCTGCAACAGAAAGACAACAAAGTTTTATGCAGATAGCCTAAGAAACTGAGAGACTTTTTTGCGTAAAAACGGACGGACGGACAGACGGACATTGCTAGATCGACTTTCGTAGTGATGCTGTCTTTTTCACTGCGTTGCAATCTTCTGACTGAAATAATATAATACACTCTGCAACCGAAAAGCCCACCAAATGTACACTGCAATGCTTAATTGGCATATAATTTTATAGTAGAAGTATAGTAACAACTTATCTAATGTTATGTAATTCCTGTTGTAGCTAATGCAATATATTTGTTTACCAACGTGCAAAAGCAAAGGCGTACTGACATAATAATGAGTGAGAGAGCAAATACTTGGAAAACGATAGAAAAAAGAAATACGATATTTTCATGTTTATCATTCTGTTGTATGCTTTTACATTTTTAGAGTATTTTTTTGAATCTACCTTAAAATGTTAAGCTGAAATTTTGTTTACTTGCAGAGGGTATTATAATTTCAGTCAGAAATATGTATTTTCTTGATCAGCATCACTAGGAGAGTCGATCTAGCCATGTCCGTCTGTCCGTCCGTTTCTCCGCAAACTAGTCTCTCAGTTTTAAAGCTATGTATCTGCATGAAAAGTTGTTTTTCTTTTGCAAGTAGCATATAGCTCACATAGGAACAATCGGATAAAAAAATAAAAAAAAAATTATAACTTTGCTGTTGTCAACATTTTTTTTTTTAGTCTTTAAAATATAGTAATGGTTTAATATTTTAGAATTATTGTTTAAATTTCATTAAAATCTGACAACTATATCATATAGCTCCCATGGGATGAATAAAATTACTATAAACAAATTATTATAAACAATAAATACGAAAAATGTTGGCCATTATCTCCGTTTTAAAATAAACTCGCGCTACGGGAAATCTGCATTTCAAATCCCAAATCTCTAGATTTTGTAGTTTCCGAGACGTTCGTACGGACGGACAGACAGACAGGGCATGGCTAGATCGACGCAGTAATTGATCCTGCTCAAGGATATATTTACTTTACATACTTTTCAACGTTTAAAATATACCCTTTGACTCTACGAGAAACGGATATAATAAAGAATTACTGTCTTTAAAAATGTTTGCATGTAACTAACTCTGTATTTGGCGTCCACACTTTATTATTGTAGGCAATTTTTTTAAGTCTTTTGAGATTTCCTTCCATCTTTTGATCTTGGGCAAGTATAACCTCAATAGTTAATAATTACAATATTGTTTATGTAAAGTTCATATTTGCTCATATGAGAGCTATACGATTGAGTAATCTTACAATATTTGGTTAGATTTTGGTTTTTTTTTTATTTCAAATAGGATAAAAAGTAATTGACATAAATTAAATAATTTGTTTGTGGACAAATTGCATTTGGAGAAACAAATGCAAAGAAAATAATAAGACAGTTACGACCCGTATAAAGGGTATATTTTATGAAAATTTTCGTTATATCAAAACTTTACAAAATAATAATACATAATTTTTTTGCGAATACTTACTGCTTAATTAAATGAAATATGTAAAACATGTAAAAGGAATCGTATAAAAAGGGGCTATGTTAATTGCATGTATTCAAGAACTCATGAAATTCATGCATAAACATAGTATGAGATGATAGTATGAGACCGAATGGAAAGTGGCAGGCGGACACCCAGACAAACGCATGCACATGTCGTGTTCTCCGATGTGCAACAAGGGCGAAAAACGTTGCACGTCCTCTCAATGTCGTTGAAAAGCGTTGCACGGCCGCCACGCGAACATTTCGTCGGATTCTGCCGCCGCTCGCGTCGCTGTCGCCATTGCCCTTTTCGCAAGTTGCCAGACCTTCTGGGTTTGGGGTCTCGCTTTTTGTTTGCGGCTCTCGGCCGCCACTGTTGGTGTTGGTCGTTGTCGAAAGGGATGAAGCTTGAATTTACTGCACCATCTGACCCGCGCGATTCACTCCCCCTTGTCGGCAGCGGCGCAGCAGCAGCGCCGCAGCAGCGAACGGGCAGCGCAGGAAATGCGTTTAGCGCCGCTTTCTTCGACGCCCGAATTGTTGGGCTCTTTCTCTGCGCCCACTTAAATTTCTCAATTTCTTGGTTCTCCGAATTCTGTGCCCTCGACGTTTATTTATTCGCCATTACATTAATAATTTTATTTTTATTTTCGTCACTGTTATCGTCGTCACAAAGGAAATCTTGGGTCAACGCACTCCTTTAAATACCAAACGTAAAACAGAAAACGAATGCGTTTTAAAGGTTTAAATATGTACAAAGAAGATTAATAAAATCGTAAAGAACATATAGAATATTTACAATACAATAGATACAATCAAAGTCTTAGAAATTTTATCTAAAGGACCATTTTAAGGCCTAATAACCACGAATTCTTATTTCAGAGCTGAAAATTAGCTTAAGCCATACTTTCAACGTTTGATTCAATGTTAAACAAGAACTTTGCTTGTGGGGCCTCTAGTTAATTAAAAAATTGCATTGAACAAATATCATTTTCTTCTGTATTAGTATTATTTATATAAAGTCTGGTGTATGTATTGGCTTTGGGTAGGCCTATTAGATATTAAAACTATCCCGAAGACAAGAAGTAATTTAGCCTTCTATAAGATTTTTTAATTTCTGTGATAATATTTTTGTGAACCTGTTTTATTTTTTTGATTTAACATACCCTACTATATACACTTTTTTTATTGTCAATCAATACTGATTTTTTTAAAGTTTTTTTTTTGCATATGCACAAGCTAACATTGTTTGGATACAAATTGTTTTTCATTAAATTGGAATCCAAATTAACTTAATTTTAATTTTGATTTTATTAAAATAATTTGCGTTTTGCCAAATTTTTCTTGGAATCGAATGGTTAGAATCAGACTTTTCATTATACATAATCCAGTCGATACATTCAGTTGAGTAAGTTTTCGAGTTGGGTCAGATTGTAACATGGAGGTTAAGTGTTATTCGGGGATGGTTCGGGCCATCTAATCAAATCGGAGAACATTGGACTGGTGACTGGCAACTCCTGACTGTCTTTGCCAACAAATCTATTGTTCGGCCTATTTCGAGGAATACGTCATCCGGAGAGCTGCAGCAAGCGATAAGAACGGAAAGCCGAAAACCCACCGACAATTCAAAACCAAACGCCAGCGAACCGTCGTCATTTTTCACGTTAGCGAAGATATCATAATAAAATTTTTATTGAGTAAGTTTGGCGGTGCCGCCTCTGTCGCGGTCGACGTCGCTGTCGTGACAACAGCAACAACCATTGCGAATAAACGCAAATACTGTGAAGGCGGACCACCTTTATTGGCACGTATGTGTGTGTGTGTATGTGTATTCATGAGTGGCAGCTGCGGCAAATGCCGGTTCACGCACACACACACAGCCACTTTCATTCTGGGCTGGCGGCGCAGTCGACGTCGCTGCCTCTGCCGCTTCGCTGCCGCTTCTCTGCCGCTCCGAGCTTTGTTCTCGGCGAAATTTTCGGTTCTCGTATTTTTTGACGAGCAGCCAACGCGGACGGACGTTCTCCGGGAACTTGGACCTCGAGTAGTTTTAGAAATCTAAAGCTCAGCAGCTGCAAATCAAATCGAAAAGAGCACCCAGCATAATCACAATACCAATTGATCTCGTTTGCCTTAAAAAAAAAAACAGTGGTGGAAGCGTTACATGCATATTTTTTTGCAACGAAGTGCAATTTCTGAATCAATTTACGTTGTGTGCACATAATATTTAAAGTCTGACAATCAGTATAAGTCACAATTAGCTCTGATATCTAAAACCCAAATCGAACGAAATCAAAAATAGTTGGGGTACACAAACAAAAACAAAAGTAGGAAGTGCAAAGAATAAATGGTTTAAGTGAAGCTAAACCTTAATACGTTATATGTATGTATGTATGTACACCTCCGCATACATAACAGCCTAGGTCAATATTGTTTATAGTGGCGTGTGAATGTGCGCAGAGATAACAACAACGATTGCTAGTTGCCTTGCCCAGCAGATAATAAATAGCAATCGCACGCACACTCGCAAAGTGGACCACACACTCGTCGCCAGAACATATTCACGGAAATCGAAAACAACAACACACAACTGCAGAGACGAGCGCAAGAGAGGAGCGCGATTCTAAACTTGAAAATAATAATTTTATAATATCAAAGCGAGAAGGTTGTGAGCGAGTGGCACGGGCACGAAAAAGGCCGAAAAGAACCGAGCGAGCGCCGCCGAATGTTCACATCAAGTATACGTACGAGTACGATCGCTTGCTCAGCGCTTTTCAGCAGCGCCAGTACTAACAATAACAATAACAATAACGCCATAGCAATAACAAAACGGAAAACAGAAAACAGAAACAGAAACGTTCCTCTTCTAACGGTCTCAGTGTATTTTGTAATTGGTCATCACCCAGTGAGAGAGTGGGAATTGTCCCAGCGATTGCGATTACGGGTCTGTTCGTCGAACGCGGCGCAGTGAAAAAGTTTCGGCGGAAAACACTTGCCTCTGGTCGATTCGCGTGCTTGGACGGACGACTTCCATAGAATTTTCGAAAATCAGCGAAACAGTCAACAAGTGTTCAACAATCGCCACAGTTATCAAACACACTTTGGATTACTTTTCGCAGTCAAAGAGGACTCAAAAACTGAATTTTTCGGATTTTTCTGATCAATTTTATGGTAAGTTTGGGCATTTATTCACCCACAGTTGCTTTACATTTCATTTCATTTGTATTTAGGCTTTTTGTTTTAATATTACTTGTATTTATCTTCCTCAAAAATTTGATTTCAACAAAATCTACCGTAGAAGTTGGAAACATTTTGCATACGCAACATTTAAATGCTTCTCCTATAAATGTGTCGCAATTTACGTCAAGCCAAGTATTGCACGTCAATGATAAGCTCCTAAAAAGTATCACAACAGATCTATTAATACGTAACAGAAAAAATCACTCAAGTAGCCAATGATGCATTTATTGTATTTCAACGGTTACCGCAATGCAGTATCTCTTACGAAATAGAAAAGGAGTCCCCAAATCACGCCCCCAAACCTTATTCATGATGACTCAATAAGCTTAAGAATCGGCCTTTGAGTCATCATTGTCATGATGAGGCTAATATATAAATGGTTCTAGGTATTCGCAGTTTTGGATAATGGTTCGATTGAAGTTCCAGAGGGGTTTCCTAAGCATTGGTGACTAATTCTTGCAGGTGAGTCACCTTCGTGGTCTTAACACCTGACAGGATCGTGCACTTTAACTCTGATAGCAAATCCTTATCAACAGGTGATCTGTTTCACTGAAGCCCCATAGAAAAGAAAAGCTTTATGCCTTAACTATTCATACATTTTGTTGGCATTCGAAAGTCTCCTTCGGACTCAAAAACTCAGAACATTCCAAATGTTATTAAACGCTATAAAAGTATTTAACATATAATCGTGACAATGCAAGTTATATCAATATACATTTAATAATAATATACATTTCGAACTCAACAATTGTAAATTATACTGTGCACAATGTCTTTCATATTAATTTAAGAGGTTAGAGGTAATTTTTAGTAGTCTCAAAACTATAGATTTAACAAAATAAAAAAGCTATGACAGAACTCAAAAGACTTCACTTCTGGTTGAAAATCCGTGCCAGATAAAATGCTTTGGTCACATGTTATCAATCGGTGAAATTCAAGCCTTCAACTTTGCGCTTTGTACGAGTATTTATCAAGACATTCGCCAATTTTGTGTCCGAAGGTCAGTGCCGACGTCAGGGGAAAGTACATATAAACAGAACACAACAAATTCGGAAAATAACACTAACTGGCAAGTTGCGCAGAATTCTTTTCAGTTTTAATCTCTCGAAACTGATATTAAGGTATTTATGTTCACAGGAAATTGTCGTCGCGGGGCACAAAAACAAAAATACCGATTATAAAGTTAAAAAATACAGTACGTTAACTTTGATATCGCTATCGCGAATATTGGCAGGCAAGCTGATTTGATTCGTTTTTCGTTTCGGGTCGCGCTGGCTTGGGTTGTCGTAGCTGCGTTCATTCACGTTCCACCTGCTGGCACTTATTGAAGTGGCCACCGATCTCTTATCACTCTTGTGATCTTCAAATGTACGTTTTCATGCGGGTGTATCTCGATCCGCTTTGTGAATGGTGGCGTGCTTTGATAATATTTTGTATGCCAGCTTGCTGGGCGGGGGTGTAAGGGATGCCAAGATATATTCCCGATTATAGAATCGAGTTTATATTTCACCCATGGCAGTGAATAGCTGCGAGGCGGAAACAAAATATAAATAATGCAAATTTAGCGACCGTATCCCAATTTAATTTATTTCTTTCACTTAAGGCTATCGTAAGAATTTCAGAATGCTTTAAGGGCATATAAACGTCGGCTTCCCAAAGCTATCAAAGCGTATTGTTCATCTTTGAACCAGTTTTTAAACTGCAGTTGGCATTTTTAAATCTCATTACACAGTTTTCCGCCATAAGCCCAATAGCTGATATTTATAACTGGCATTTATTATTAGAACCCGACACAGCAACAATTTCGAGTGTTTTCGCTATAAAATATAATCGAAAGCGAAAAATAAAAAGGAATCAGAAACCTTATCAGACTATGCGACGCTCACCGATTTGACCGATCAGTTCATTATTTTGGCAATATTCTTGCCGTGTTCTTCTACTTATCGGGGTAAAGACCAAGTCACATGACAAACTCGAACCCTCGATTTTAGGCCGATTAAGCGACTGACCCTTTGCCTACCCCATTGAGTTTCTTGTTGGAACACCTCAGCAGCAACTGAGAAAACTTTTGTGGCTCTGAATATTTGGGAGATACATACATACATACATACATACTGGCAAGAAAGCTGTCGAAATATTCTAACGCAAATTAGGAATAAAGCGAAAAAGCCGGTTCGCAGACATGCGTAAAAAACTTGAACCTGTGTGTGTGTGTACGTGAGTATCTGTGTGTGGGGCCAAAATTGTCTGTATCTCTGTAGATTCCAAACCGCTGCCCCCTATTAAATCCGCCATATTTTTGTGAATTTGTGATTGCTGCCTGTTTGTTTATCAAGCTGTTTTCGTATACGCTATGCGTGCCCATGTATTGGATGTCTGTGCGTTGCCCTCTCTTTCTTGCTTCTCCAATTGTTGCTTTTTCTGATACTTTTATAAATAAAAAATGTTGACCTTGGTTAACAATGTTTTTAGCAGTTTCTATTATCTTTCTTTGTTTCTTGTTTCTAATTGTCGGCTCTGCCAATCTTAAATTTTGTGCTTTTTTGATTCGTTCTTAATATTTTTTATGTTAAGTATTTTGAATTTATTTTTATTTGTTTTTTTATTTATTTTTATCTTTTGGCAAATGAGCTCATATATTGTTAATTTTAATTTACTTTAAATTTGTCTATAATTGTTTAAAAGCATTGAATTAATGATAGTTTTCAGCTGAACTATTCAATATTTTCCGTTTTCCAATTTAAAAAAAATTAAAACCGTTAGTCAGAACTATTAAACCTATTTTTCACTGCGTTGCAAACTTCTGACTGAAATTATTATACCCTCTGCAAGGGTATACAAATATTTATAAGATCATTTGCTTATCAATACTACTACGACAGCCACATTTATGTAGGTAATATTTCCATGATCACCTGCCGAAGAACTTTAAAAAATTCCTGGAAAAAGATTCGTGTTTTTCTTTTCCGTTGCTTTAGTGCTTAATTGTATTTTTATTGTCAACTCATCCTGACGACTGAGATTTGCAAATATCAGTAATCAAATGTGTTTAAAGTTCAGCAAAGACTCAATGGTATTTTTGAAAAGGCTTGATTATTGTGCGCGCTATACACTTTTGGATTCTCGATATAAAAACGATATGTACCCATATATGTATATATACATACAAAATATACATGTACATACAATGCGCCCTCAGCCAGCATTGCAGCTGCAGCTGTGTGCATTTGAAAGCGAATTGCACGAGTGTGTGTCTTTTCGCTTGCGAAAATAAAACATTCAAAATGTTTGCCAAGTTCAAGGACAAGGCTGCAGCGACGTCACTTTTGACGCTGCTTGTTGGCTGTACACGCAAAAGTCGAGCGCTGCAAGCTTGGTTTCCGTTCGTTTGTCGCTAGTTTCGGCATGCCAAGTTTTCACTGTACCGAGCCTCGTTTGAAGGCCAGCTTTTCGGTCGCTGCTCTGCTCCAAATTCAAGTTCAAGGCATCAGTGCTGTGTTGCCTTCTCTGTCTGGCATCAATTAGCCTTCCCAAAAATGGGAATACATACATACATAAGCTCCCATTCCTTCCAGACTGCATTAATTTGGAATTTAGTGATAGAAGCTGGGGTAGCTACATAAATGAATCTCCGGAAAGCAGTTTGTGATTGAGTGTGATTTCTAATATTCCAGTACTTTTCTCCACAGTCGTGGTCCCTGGCAATCAACCTGTTAAACTTGTTTTGCCAAAAAAATACTTACCAAACCGTCTTTGCTCGACTCTCTTTATAATCTTCCGTCGAGTTGATAAACTCGAGCACCAAGCGATATTTTACTGTCGTTTAAGCCAATTTGAGAGACGGAAGATGCGTTTTTTTTTTAAACTGCATAACCCGAATCGGAAATACATCCAGTTTAAAAACACGCCCCCCGGAATAAGCCCTTCGATAATGCCAGTCACAGTGGCATTCGTAATGCCGGAAGCTTTCGTCCAACCCGTTTTTGCCTTCCACGATCCTGATCTAAAAATATCGGGAGCACCCAAAAGCTTTGCCACTCCCCCCAAAAAGTTCAGCAGCGTCTGAGAAGCTGGTTATAATTATTTTTAAAGTATTGTTAAAACGTTTTTGTCTTAATTCAACTAACAAAAGGAGCCCGCACCGCAAAGTTAATTTAACATTACGGCTCTGTCCTTTCTTCGTCACCCCTTTGCGCAGTTGACAGCGACGGCGCAGCGCTGCAGCAGCGCTGCTGCAGCGGACAAAGAAAGAAATTCGGCACGTAAAAACACTTGTGTCTCTTTGTGGCTGCTGCCGATTGTGTCCTCTTCTTTGGTTGTGTACTCGAATTGTTTATTGTATTTATTTTGAGGTTTTCAGAAAATGTTATATATTGAGTGTGGCTGCTGGTGCTGTTGCTGTTGGCTCTGCTGCGATCGTGTCTGAATCCCCACCCCCAAAAAGCAGTGTGACTTGGGGCTTCATGCACACAAGCACTCACACTTGCCCAATTTTTTGGATTTCTTTTCTCTACACTTTTCGAAAAAAATATCGCTGTGAGCTTTTTTCAAAGTTCGTTAACCCTTTGCTGGATTGAGGTTGCGCTGTCCGCCATCGACGTTGCTTGCCGCTGATGGAAGCGTTTTATCGAGCAGCAATGTAATTAAAGCGGAACCATATTAGGCAATTCTGTAAATGTAATTATACCCGTAATTATACTCGTAGAACTCGTCTGCGGTTCTTTCTATTTGAAAGCCTGGAATTCGGAAACCGAAAGCTATAAAAGTTTCCAAAGTTTAGGATTGCATTGTGATTTTAGACAACATATTTTAAAGCAGAGTATTAAATAGCAGCTAGTTTTAGTCGTTTTGTTTTGTTTTCTATGCGGATTTTTAAAAAGAACGAAATCCCTCCCAGAGTTTTAAATAAGTATGCAATCCGAAATTGGCTAGAACACACACAGAAACACAGCTCGACTGCTAGCTGCAGCGCAGCGTCGGCGCAAGCAGCGGCAGCGTTCAGCTGCACTCACACTCACAGCCCACTCGATGACATTGCGAGTGGCGACCCACACTCTCTCGTTCGCTTGCTCTCGTTGTTGTCTTGAACTTGAACTACACGTGGAGGGCGTGCATGGGTTTTCGACTCGCTCGCCGAGAATTAGCAACACGGGATGCCGTAAGGAGGTCGTGCGCGGGTTTTCGACAGCCTCACAATCAATGCGCGTGCTGGTTCTCTCCTCCTTCTATCAGCCTGTCATCCACCCTCTCTCGGTTTCGCTCTCTGCAATGAGTAAGCATGTTGTTTGCGGTGACTGTTGCAGCAATAACAGCAACAACAACAACGCCATGTGGGGGTGGGGTGGAGGATAAAGTACCAAACGAAAGGGAATGTTTCCTGACTGCGCCATTTATGTAGCAAACGTTGTATGTACAAATGTACATAGGATGCTAAAAAAAAGTGAAAACACGTCATTGGGATGGCCACTTCTGCACACGTACACATTTACGCAACGACTCAGAGTTTATTTAAATCAAACACCATCCAAAACTTAAACAAACTACTTTAGATGGAGGATAACTGTGTATTGGTTCAAATAAGCTAATTTAGATATTTTAAAGAATATTTAATTTTTTTCGTCTTGCCGAAGTTTGCTTTCTCTCTCTTTAATAGTCACGTTCTACACGCAAGTATTTTATTTCGCCAACTATCGCAACGCATACTGGATATATGTATGTATTACGCCACATTTGCTAGTTCAACGATTATAACCCATCTTCGACCCGCCCCCGCACCACCTACTCTGTGTGCGTTCTCGCTCGTCCGTAACTCGCTGCTGCGTGTCTCTGTCGCTTTTTGACCTAGGCCAACCGCTGCGCCCCACGCAAAATGTGCGTGGCTCGACGACATCGCGAACTGCGGCAGCGGCAGAGCAGCGGCAGCGCAGCGCAGCGTAAGCTCAGACGTCGTGTCTAGACCTTCGCAATTTAAAAAAAAAAACACTAAAGAACAATGCTAACATTTATAATTTTTACTTGTTCGCCCCCATAGCGCTATTGCTCTTTTGTTTTGGTAACTGCTCCCGGTATTCAAATGAGCTTCTATCCTATGAGCAAAAAGCAAGCCTCAACTCTCTTCTAATTCGCAAGAACAGTGATACATATGTATATTTTAGTTGTATTCTTATGGGATCTTTCATTAGTACTCTTTAAGCAACTGCTCCAAATCTAAAATTAAACATGTTATAAAAATGTTATATACCACATAGCAATGGGAAAAATAATCTAATCCTAAAATGCTAATGATTTAATTTATAAAATATTCTTCAAAATATAAGAATATCGCAATTCCCGTATAAAAAGTATTTACTAAGGATTACCTTTTTAAAAACTTTAACATTTGTGCTTTTCCATGATATTTGGATATGTTTGGGACTTTAACTATGGAAAAAGTAGAAGCGGTTCGAGAAAATCCTAAAAAGTTCGATTTGTGTTTCTGTACTGTCTATGTTACGGAAATTCAGGTAGAAATTAGCCGAGCTAATGCTTATATTATTTATATTATTATTATATTATTTTCTTCTCATTTAAGGACATTTTGCCATAATTTGTTAGGCAACAAATAAAATAAACTTTTCTGAAATCAAGAAAAACAATTTTTATAAACTAGAATTTCGGATGTTAGTGGTCAAATGACTTCCACATTGAACTTTGGTAACTTTAAGGGCGTGGATTTATTCCCTCGGGAACCTTTATATAGTAATTGAAAAGATCCAGCTTAATGTTAAAAATGAGTTTTTGAAAATCTTTTCTTTATAAATTTATTACCATTTCTATTAGAAATTGCATATGTACAACCAATTACACTTCTGGCTCGTATTCCGGCTATTCTGCCGTTGCAATTTTATTTCTTCAAGTATCTTATCAATTTGAATAGTTTTCGTCGGGTATTTCTGTACATGTGTATACTATTTCATTGAAAAGGTTTCAACTGAATACAAAAACAGTAAGTGTTGCCGATGATATCGCTTTATCTTATCAGGCGAGCTCATCGAACTTTAACTAGAAAACGGAGAGCTGGTAAAATTATATCGCAGTCCTCCAGTTACTTTTGAAATGGATACTCCAGACGGAAGCACAAATTACCCAGAAATATGTTAGTAAACAAATTGGCGTGCGACAGAAGAATCTAGAGAGAAAAAGAGAAAAGCTTACAATTTGCTTATGTCTAAACGTTCATTGACCTCACCAGAAGTGGACAAAGAAGACACCAAAAATTATCACCGAACCCAAACTGCCCAACTCAATAAATCTGTGTGTGTGCTAAGACTGAGAAATGGTGAATGCAGATTTAGTGTCTGGAGGTACATTTTTAAATGTACCTTATCAAAATCCTGTGCATCATTAGTTGCTTCAAAAAAATTGTTTAATTTAACCAATTACGTATAAAACAAACTTTTTTTTTAGCTTTGTTGGTATACAGTCACAATTCTTCTCGTCAATCAGCTTTACTGATCTATCCAAACACAATCTTTTCCCCCACAAAACCAGTTTCAAGTCGCTTTGTTTCAGAGCTATCCCAACAAAATAACGGCACTTTACCTTTGTCAAGGGACAGCTGTCCCCACTCTTTCTCATTCTGGGGCACTTTATGGCACACAAGCACTCATTTGAACTCATAATAGATAAATCTATTTTTCCCCCGAAACATTTTTCGTTCGTACCTTCAGAAACTTTTTGGTCTGGTAGCCCAAAAGAGCGCGAGCACACGAAACGGGGGATCGGTGATCATGGTCGTCTCTCCAACCAAACCACACTCACTCAGAAATAGTTTTCGTGTTGAATGTTAATGAACTTTTGCGCTAGTTTAACGCACAGCCGAATAAACACAAACACCAGCAACAACAACAACAACGAAAGCCGATAAAGTTTTTTGAACTTGCCTTTACAAAAACTTTTGTGTTTCAACATTTGCTTCTCGTACTCATTCTGTTTTTGGAAGGTTTCTTATAAATATTTAGTTGTCGAAGGTGGAAACTGGTCGTTGGCTTTCTATAGATGGACTGCGGGAGGGATCCGGATCCCTCAGATGTATTGTCGATTGTCCGCCTACTATAAACTTATTTTAATTTTGAAAAGTAATTCTTAAATTGATTAAAACTAAATTTTTATTTTTGTTATATTGTTTTTCAATGAAGTTGAACTTTGTTACTTTGATAACGAACATCACCCGAAAATAAGAAGCTAGATCCTTACTAGTTTTTTGTTGTAATTTTGGATGTGTCTCGGAAATATATTCCTTAACTTAGTGTTATGTAGCTCGAAAATATCAATATATGTTTATTAAGACTGATTTAAGGTAATTTGGTTTTTAAAATGCCACTCATAGCTCAGATATGAATGGGCTTTACTTTCTATGACTCATTCCCTAAGCACAGGGATATTTTGGAGTACCTTAAAAATAGCCCCTTATCTGTAAATCGTAAAGCACTCAAACAGAGATAAACTCGGAAATTTCCCTCGACATTTCACTCAAACATTTTCCAATTGAGGGAAATTTCAGATGAAATGGAACTTGGGACTTGTTGGTGGTTGGTTTTTCCGTGTCGAGGTCTTTTTTTTAGGTTTGAGGCAGATTTTTCGGCAACTCGCCCACCAGTCTCCGTTACACCATCGAACCGAAAACCTCGTGAGCGGCGATGTGAACATTTTCCGGCTGGCATTCTACTCTGACTAGAGTTTGTGCGTATGTTTTGCTGCGTATGTGTGTGGTCCACACCTCTAAAATGACCGACTTTTCAATGAACGATATTTTGAGATCATTCCGAAAAATGCGCATGAATAAGGGCTCGGCCCAAGGCGGTCATTACCCATGCCGTAGCCATCAGCAGCAGCCTCCGCAAAATATCCAAGTTTACCAACACACCTCTCCGGTACAACACTCGAAGGACTTGAAAAAAATAATCAAAATCATCAAAAAGAATCTAATAAAGGAAAAAATCACTCGTCAAATGAAAATTCTTGTGTGAAAACGTCATAACTGAACTGATTAGCTTTTAACACTGATAAAACTGAATACAAAATAATATAAAGACTGCTGAAAAATCAACGGACTGATAACCTTAAACTATAAAATCTTCAGCTAAAACCTGATTTTGCATCGCGAATCAATGAATCAATTTACAAACGAAAAGATCTCTAACAATTTACTATATAATGATTGAACTTTAACAATAAAAAAGTAATATTATTATTAAAAAACATTAAACAAGATGACCGAAAGCAAGAATGATACAAAAACTTGGGCACCCAAACAAATTTGGATTAAAGATGTTCTCCACAAATCGGGCACTGAGTTGCTGGATATATCCAAGACTCAGACAAAGGCCGCCATCAAGAAATCGTCGGCGAAAGGTAATCGCTAGTGTCGCCAAAAAGTTTTACCGAAAAAGTCCAGACCAAAAGGTTTCCTTGCGACGCCATTTTGTTTTGGTATACGCAGTTTTCGTTTTGTAGGAAGGTGTGGGGGTTCAAAGTATCGTATTAGTAAACAAGAGAAATTAAGAGAGAGAGAGAGCTGAGGGAAGGGAAGGAAAAAAACGCCGGTTGGAAACCGTAGGACTCATAATCGTATCTCCCAAATATCCCACATGGGACATTTGCAATGAAATTCTCAATGAAATTTTTCCCAATTCCCGCGCCATCCCTTCTAGCTTACACTTTTCCTCTCTTCCACAAGCTTGTACGTTTTCCTCTTTTGGAAAAATCCGGCCGGCAATAACAAAAATGCGTAGAAGAAACTTTAGGGGTGGGTTTCCCCCTTTGACTCCATTCCTTTTTTTTTGCGTTTCCGAGGCTTTTCCTTTTTTTTGGGGGGTATTTGCGTTTTTCTTCGTTTTCCTGCGACGCAGATTCAGGATCGACATGTTACGCAGGCTTGTGGGGGAAAATCTGTTAGATTTGACTGCATTCGCGTTCGTCATCATACTTTTCAGAACAATAGATAGCAATATGGTTCAAACAAGTATATTCATTAGTGTTTTATACCCGTTATTCGAACAGGTAGATAGAAGGGTTTCCTGCCTTAAATAGTATATACATTCTTGATCAGGATCAATAGCCAGGTCGATATAGCCATGTCCATACAAACTAGGATTTAACAAGCAGACTCTAGTTATTCTTACGCATTAAAAGTTTATTTCAAAACGTGACCACGCCCATTCTAACGCCCACATGTCATGTCGCTCTAAGACATGTTAAATCTTAGTTATAGTACTGAGTGTGTGTGTGTATCGCACATGTCTATCGGTAGACACAACTTTTATTAAAATCAAGCTTTTATTTTAGAAGTTGGTGCCAATTATGCTTTGTTATAACATCGGGGAACTCTATTATAGCGTTTATAGAATTAAATAAAAATTATAAATTAATATATTATAAACACTTCTTATGTTAAATTTAAACGGTCGTTAGTATTTTAAAAACACTCCCAAGAGAATTAAAATATGAGCCGGGAGCCTAGAATAAATTATTATTATTTTCATTATTATTTATTGTTTTTAAGATGTGTGCTCTTTTTTATTTTTTGGGTGTTCTCTGAGTAAACTTAAATTATGTACCAAGCCCATTTAAACTAAAAAAATAAAACACTTTTGTAATTCCCAACATAAGTTGGCCAAAAATCGATTGTTAACCTTTTCCTTCGCTCCCCCCGTTGCAGACTCAGCCACAACCAACATGGTTTACTATTCCGCCAACCAGCTGCTCATAAAAACGGAACAAACTAGTCAGGCGCAGTTCTGTCTTCAGGTGCCGCCCCCGCTGACGGCGACGACCGCGAGCGTGGCTCTCAGTCTCGGAGTGCCTCCGTCCGGCGGTCAGCAGGAGCAGTTCGAGCTGCTGCAGACGCCTCAGCAGCGGCAACTGCAGCTGCAGCTGCAGGACCAGCATCACCAGCATCACCAGGAGCAGCAGCAGTTCGTCAGCTACCAACTGGCAATCCAGCAGCACCAGAAGCAGAAGCAACATGAAAGTATTACGACGACAACTCCGACGACTCCGACAACTGGAGCTGCCCCAGCAGCGCAGCGCATCAAGACAGAGCCATCCGGCCTGTTCCCAGCGGCGGCAGCTGTGGCGTCCCAGGTTCAGGTGCGCAAGCCGAGCGCCAACAAGCCGCAGTTCAAGTGCGATCAGTGCGGCATGACGTTCGGCAGCAAGTCGGCCCATACCTCGCACACCAAGTCGCACGCCAAGAACGCCGACCCTTCGCTAAGTGCCGGAGTGGAAGCTGGTGCCGCTGGAGCCGCTGGGACCGCCTCATCGACGGCCATCGAGCTGAATGATGAGGGTCTTCCGGTGGGCATACCCAAGAGCCCGACCATCAAGCCCCTGGCCAACGTGGCTGCCGGAGCCGATCCCTACCAGTGCAACGTGTGCCAGAAGACATTCGCCGTTCCTGCCCGACTGGTGAGTTCCGCCCTAAGCCACCCCTAAATCAAAGTAGGAAGGAATTTTACATAATTTGTATACCCGGTACTCGTAGGGCTAAAGTGAATTTGGGGAATGCAAAATAAAATTTGTTAAAATGTATAAAACAAGAAGGGAAGCAGACTTCGGCAAGCCGAAGTTCATATACCCTTGCAGTTATTGCAAATTTAAATATTCTTGAAAACTTTAAAATTATGATTGACTTGCGAACATGTTTAAAAACATTGAAGACATGATGATTTGAAGCTCAATTATTTGATATTTCCTACGGCAGCTATAAGATATCGTTTTCCGATTTTAATAAAATTAAAGGGTAATCTAAACTGTCAAATTATTAATTTGAATCTCTAAAAAAAATACAAAGTAAAAAAGTTAAATAAATAATTTTGTTGTTCCTATGGGAGCTTTATGTTATAGTTGTCCGATATTTATGAAATTTATACCAATACTATATGTCGAATTACTAAAAAAAATTTAAAAAAAAACATTATAATTTTTTTCATTTATTTTTCCTATTGTTACTATGAGAGCTATATGCTATAGTCGGTCGATCCGGCTCGTTCCGACTTATATACTATCTGCAATAGAAAGACAACTTTTGGGAAAATTACATGCAGATAGCTTTAAAACTGAGAGACTAGTTTGCGTAGAAACGGACGGAAAGTCGGACGGACAGACGGACATGGCTAGATCGACTCTCCTAGTGATCAAGAATATATGTAAATTATAGGGTCGGAAATGTTTGATTCACTGCGTTCCAAACTTCTGAAAATAATAATACCCTTTGCAAGGGTATAAAAATATATGTTGCTATGGGCGGCAGTATAGTGTTCATAGGAGGCTACTATATATACCAGCAGAATTGAAAAAAAAAAACTTTTGTGCTATTTTCTACTCTTTTCCTTTTTATTTATTTATTTTGTATTTATATTTATTTTGAATTCGAAACACTTATTTTTGATTAGTTTGATTGAATAGTAAAGATTTTAATTATTACCATAACAACGGGAATCAAGTTATTTTTAACTGTGTCAATATAGCCATTAGTCCTTGCCGGTTGATCGTTTTCAATAAATTAAAATAAATAAAAACGAATAAATTAAAACCAATTGCCTCATCCCATTTCAGATCCGCCACTACCGTACCCACACTGGAGAACGGCCATTTGAGTGCGAGTTCTGCCACAAACTGTTCAGCGTGAAGGAGAATTTGCAGGTGCACCGGCGCATCCACACCAAGGAGCGGCCGTACAAGTGCGACGTCTGCGGACGGGCCTTCGAGCACTCCGGGAAGCTGCACCGCCACATGCGCATCCACACCGGCGAGCGGCCCCACAAGTGTTCGGTGTGCGAGAAGACGTTCATCCAGTCCGGCCAACTGGTGATCCACATGCGCACGCACACCGGCGAGAAGCCGTACAAGTGCCCGGAGCCGGGCTGCGGCAAGGGCTTCACCTGCTCCAAGCAGCTCAAGGTGCACTCGCGAACGCACACGGGGGAGAAGCCCTACCACTGCGACATCTGCTTCCGGGACTTTGGCTACAACCACGTGCTGAAGCTGCACCGCGTGCAGCACTACGGCTCCAAGTGCTACAAGTGCACCATTTGCGACGAGACCTTCAAGAACAAGAAGGAGATGGAGGCCCACATCAAGGGCCATGCCAACGAGCTGCCCGACGACGAGGCAGAGGCAGAGGCGGAGGCAGCGGCGGCCCTGGCATCCGCCGGCTCCTCTGCCGGTTCGCCGTCCATGCAGGGAGTCGGCAGCACCTCCGAGAGCAGCAACCACTCGCCACCCAGCTCGCCGCCGGTCACAAAGAAGCCCCGTCAGGCACGTCCGCCGCGCGGACCCAAAGCAGGGCCAGCAGCCCTTTCCCTTGCCTCTTCCTCCTCCTCGCCACTCTCGCCCAGTTCGCTCAGCTCCACGTACTCGCCCTCGGCCACCAGCCTGGCCTCGCCGCCGCCCACGTCAGCCCACTACCTGCCCGCCCAGATGGAGACGGATGCCTTGAGCCGCGACAGTGGGGTGTCCAGCGCCCAGGCCGCCCACAGCTTTGCGGACGAGGAGCTGCCCACCGACCTGAGCATGCAACAGGGCCAGGGTCAGGGCACGGCGTCAGGGCAGACTGCTGGATACTACCAGGCCCCGCCAAGTCTGCTGGAGCTGCAGCCCCAGGCACCCGGGACATCGATCAATCCCGCCCTGCTTGAGGCAGCCAACATGGCGCGTCGCCATCACGACAACGACGACCAAGTGCAGGACGAGGACGTTCACGCAGCCGCCTGGCAGATGATGCAGCTGCGCCGTGGTCACGGCTCCTTGCCTCCCACGGAGCCGCAGACGCAGATGCAGACGCAGTCGCAGACCCACCAGCAACAGGTGCCCACCCTGCATGTCAGTGATCTCGCGGCCAACTACGATGACACCCACGAGGCCACCGTACTGATCGAGCACTTCAAGCGGGGCGATCTCGCTCGTCACGGGCTCCACAAGGGCTATGCGCCAGTCCCCAAATATGAGTGAGTATTATGTCCCCTCGACTCATTGACAAATTAGCTACAAATTCCTGAAGCTGAAGATCCTCAATCTAATGATAGTCATAAAAAAATGTGATTTTTAGTTGTTTCTTATAACAATTTGTAGTAAATTATCTTCAAGCTTAGCTTCATCTATTGAGCCTAAAATGTACTTAAATTATGAAATGATCTTAAAAGATTTAAAAAAAAATTGGAGGGTCAACCTTAAAGAATACTTTTTAAAAGAAATTAGCTACAATTTAAAATGAATTTGGAGCTAGGGTAAAAACCAACTGCTAGCTGGCTTACTAAACACCATTTCTGTTACCCTCAGATCCGCTCTACCCAATCCGGATATCGTGCGACGCGTGGAGGCGGCCATCGGACTGCGATCCAGCACGGAGTCCCCTGAGCGGAGCTCCTCGCCGGAGAGCGACTCCCTGATGATGGCCGACCGCAACGTGATGACCCTGCCGCTGCGCAAGCGCAAACACTACATGAACAAGGGCGAGGACGGCGAGTCGGAAAAGGGCGTGGGGGCTGGCGGAGATGGGCCTGCCTCCGGCAGTGGCAGTGCCAGCGCTTCCGTTGGCGCCGGGGAAGGAGCCGGGTCGAAGGTGATGAGAATGAGCTCGGTCATTCAGTTCGCCAAGGCCTCTTAGGGGTACGAGGGGTGTCCCCAATCAGCATTAAGACTGTCCAAACAAATTCTAACTGAAATTAGTTTAAGTTTTTTCTCTGAAGTTCGGGGTTAGGCCCAGAAGAACGAGGAGGGATAAAGCAGAGCGATCGTTTTCGAGCAGAGAAAATGAGAATGCCAAAAGTATTATAAAAAGAGAGAAAGTTTGTTTTAAAATTACTATTACTTCCTATTACGTTTTATTGGAACTCAAGATGTCTTGGTCCGATTTTTGTTAAATGTTTGATTTTTAAAAAAGGTTTCCAATATTGTAGAATTTTCATTTTATTTTGGCAAATATAGTTTGTTTTCCTGTGTTGTCACTTAGTCAAATTGCAACAATTGGCATTATGCGTATTAAGCATTAGCATAACTAAAATAACTATATCTAAGATCATTTAACAAGACCCAACCCTAAACCGTACGCAGTAATAAGTTACGTGCATGATTATACAAATAATAAAAACGGTATGCAAAGGCCACATTGGCACTTAATATTTATGAATACCCCCATACAACTATTTATTATTGTAATGAATTCTGCTCGCCAAACTTCTTCCTTCTCCTCCACCATTAGTGTCAACACCATCTTAGACATTTTATATCCATCATTTGATATGCATTTTATATTTTATATATAACGGCACATAGTCTTTACATAGGAAAGTAATGAAAAGCGGATTGGTAGTTTTAATTTTACAAACGGAGAACATTGAACTGATACAAATGAAGAAAGCCAGCATAATTAGGTCTATGTATTTTCAAACAAAAAGATAGCAAATAACATTAAGTGCGCCAGAAAATAATTTTTATAAACGCAGGGTTAATATCTAGGACTAAATTGTAAAATCAAATATTGCAATAAACATCGCAAATGAAATCAGAAATTCAATAAACAATAATAATAAAAATACATTTTTATAAGCATTTTCTTAAAACCAGTATCTAACATTGGAATTTATTTATTTTTAATTTTATTAACTGGGTCACGTCACTATGAGTCTACCAAATCAAAAACTGCTGGGAACAAATGTTGCAATCCAAGACCTTTTAAAAAAATCGCTTCATCAAAAATAACAGTTGGGCTGAAAGATTCGAAGGCAAATATTAAAACTGCCCTTCTTTAATTTAACTTCATTATTCAGTATACAGTTGCGACAAAAATAGGACCGTTGTGCAGATAATTATTTTTAGTGCTAAAAAATGTTCAGTTTTAACATTGTTTTCATTTTCTTTTTAATATAAAATATCTACTCTGTAAAATAAGATTATTTATTTTTAGATTGTTAGAACATTTATCCGTATAATCGTCGACTTCACGGAAACCATAAAACGAGAGTTTTTGGATTTAACTCCATACCCACTGTAACGCCTACAAACCGTGCCAGACTGCAGTTCGGCAGATGGCGCCACCCAAAAACCGATTGTTTTCTGGGGAATATTTGTTTTTAAATTTGTTAACTGAGTAACGGATATCTAACAGTCGGGAAACTTTACCGGTTACTTGTAGAGTAAAACTATAAAAGCTATAGATTTAGGATTTGGCATGCCGATTCTAGTTTTTCCTAAAAAGCGCAAGTTTATTTCAAAACGGAGACACACCCACTCTAACGTCTAACGCATAACGTCACGTCGCTCTGAGACATGTTAGACTGTAGGCGTTGGACTCTCTGTGTATGTTTCGGTCATATCTATCGCTAGACAGCAACATGTTCTAAATCGAGCTAATATTTTAGAAGTTATATGGTTTTAAAGTCCTTGAACGAAAGAACTGTATACATAGTGTTGTCTATGCAGCTCGACAGATGGCCCACCTAAACTTTGATTGATTTGTAGGAGAAACACTTAGTATAAGGTTTTTTGGGTGAGTGACGGGTATCTCGACTCGGAAAATACATATGTTCGATAAAGCCTCTATCGAATTAAGCTTTTTCCTTCATAAAACCGCTCGGACAAGTTGTCTGCCCGATGCTCCAGTTCTTTATAGCCGAGACTATTGGAGGTAGAAATTTCTTAATCCTTAATATCTCGAAACATCAACTGCTCTCAAGCTTTCGTGTGAAGTGATGATGATTTTTGAATAAGTATGTTGAAGTCCTTGGAGTTTTCATGCTAAACGACCGATCCAGGTACCTTAATAAGGGAGTCGGACAACAGAACATACTTTTTAGGTGTTGGGTAGGTTTAGTGACGTTATATTTTTCATGCCCCCACCTTCAATGCCGTCGCAAAGATCCACAAACAACGAACAACTTCCAGTCATGATTCTAGGCCTTGGTGATAAGAATGATATCCCACATGCACTATTAACGGCACTTACATAAAGTATCTGATTTACTCAACACCGAGTTTTGGGGCTACAACCGAGTTGGTCGTAACTCCTACCACAATCAGATTCCATTAAAGCAGCCCACTGCTTACATTTTGCGCCTAGTTATGGTGGAAATCGATTTATACACAACTTTTGAAACAGATCATAGCCTTAGATGCTCGGGCCACCGACTCTTTCAGCTCGTCTATTATGACTTTACATATAAGTTTATGGCGCACCTACAACGAAGTCCCTTCTCCTTTTTCTGGCACACTCAGGGCATCCATGATCATTTCAATTTTGCCAAACTGATGGATGAAGACTACCTTAAGATCCTGCAACAATTGAAATATCAGGATATTATGAATCATACGTTTTTTCTGCAGTTGGCCGATCATGGATCTAGATGGAGAGAGCGCCAACAAGAGATTTCGCAGCCTCTGATGATCGCCTTATATCCCGACTAGCTCACGAAAATATTCCCTGTTGCTATGTCCAATCTTGTGCAGAACGCCCGAAGTCTGATCACAGCCCATGACCTCCACGAAGGATCTCAAGGATCTTATCCATCTTAATCGGGGGACCGGCGTAAACGTGAGAAAACGAACCATACATTTGGATAGCAATCGTGGGATCAGCCTGTTCTACTGCCTCTGTAACGAACTCTCCATAATTTCCACCTAGGAAGTGCTGTTCAAGGGGCTGCCCAATTCGCAGTGGCCAGAATAAACGTGCTCATTAAGCCATATCCCCAGTGTCAATACCTGAGTCTCAAGAAAGTTCGCGTTGCCGATGGCGCCCAAGGTGTTGATATAGGTTCTGATAATGGCCCGAGTTACGATGAACAAATCCACACAGATTGCGTTCTGGAATTGAAGATTTGATTATGTTTCTTTCCTTGTTAAAAGAGATTTCAGAGAGGTTAAAAATTTGTATATTCAATTTGTATTTTCATGACCGTTACTCTTAGAGAAAAAGGGTACATTAAATTCGTTTCCAACCCTTAATGTATATATATACTCATGTTCAGAAACAATAGCCGAGTTGATCTAGCCATGTTCGTCTATGTGTCCCAATGAACGTTGAGATCTCTGAAACTTTAAAAGCAAGAGATTGGGAATGCAGATTCAAGTTATGACGCCCAAAATTCTCGAAAGTCTGAAATGTCTTTCTACGACATGGTAGTGTTTAGTTGTATCGGTCTAATCCTACCTTTTTGAAATTTCTACCAGCCAATTGTACCTTTCCATAATATTTGTGTGATCTTGAGTAAAAGTTTCAAACAAACTTATGTTTTGTCAGCTTAGGATTCCGCTGTATAGCTAAGAATACGAAAATATATATGATAATAATAATTGAAAAACGGAGTTCGAGCATGAAGAGCAGCGGACATAGTAATTTGCACGGGGAAACTTGTCAGTATGTGTGTGTGCCAAAAGCGGTTTTATACTGTTCGTGTCATGCTCTGTCGCTGCTCTGCATTAGATAGGGTCGTTGTTAGTGGGTCGTAAGGACGCTGCTCCATCTTATCTTGTAGAGTCGACAATGCAAATCGGCAGATAGCGATAGTTGAGTAACGAGTATTTTTTAGTCGAAGAACTCGATTATAGAGTTCCCCCTTATTTGTAATTAAACTACAGTTACCCTGACTAGACCCCTATCTGAAATAAGAATGAAAGGAAATACGATAAACTGAAAGATTTGAACCGAGGGACCTTTGGATTCGTAGACTCATTAGCAGATTGCACCTCTAAATGCGTTTCAGAATTCAACCTATACTTTTAAAGTCAACTTAAAAAAGAATTAAGATACATAAAAGCAGAACATCACCAAAAAGCATACCCTACCTTTTATCTTTTGGAAAAGTTTCTTGCAGAAAACTGCAGCTTATATAAAACTAAGAGAATGTTTGCTTAGAAACGGTCGGACAGATGGACAAACGGATTTGGCTAATGATGCTGATCAAAAAATGTCTCCTTCACAGCGCTGCAAACTTTTGACTGAAATTATTTAACCCTCTAATACACAAACTCAAACTTCGGAAAAGTCACGAGCTCCGACAAGATGGTTTTTTTGGAAATACATTCGAATACCGTTATTTTGGTGTTTTTTTTGCCATTATGCTTTAAAATATACTTATTTTATTTTATTTATTTATTTTTTAAACACGAGTTTTACATCTAATCAAAATTTTCATATTATGAGATAGGACTTTAACGCGCAAAGAAGCGTTTATAAAAAAGTTCAGAAAACTGTTGCCATTTAAAATGAGCGCTCTATTAGGAGAACCGCCTTGGCAAACTCCGAACTCTTATCGATATTTTACAAGTCAATCGCGTATTCGCCCCGTTCTAAAAGCTTGTTCACACAGGCGGCTTTTCTGCAAGAAAACGCGTTCAGCAGAACTATCGTAAGAAATCCGTTACGACCATTGACTCCCATTTGACCTGTGACCTGGTACAACAGACCTATTTATAAGGAAATCCAGCAGAAATAAATGGATAATTAATCAGATGGTCACCATATCATCCATCATAGACCAACAGTAGTTGATAAGTCATGTTGAAATTGGATTTAGTTTTGCGTTGACATCCATTTTTATTGGCGTGAAAATTCAATTTTGTTTTCGGTTCTTTTTAAGGTTTCTTCATTTCTCGTAGGCAGATCATCAGCGTTTGCAACAGCGCTTTAACTCTTTTAAGTGGCTATATGCCGACAGTATATGACTTTTGCAGACCTAACTTTTTGCATTTTTGTATTAGTTTATAAAAATATTTGTTCTTTTTTTTTGCGTTCTCTTAAAAAAATTATAGTTTGTGATGCATATTTATATCGACCCATCAATAACATTCACGAAACGTTTTCTTCATGAAATCGGTTTTGTCCTTTGCTTTGATCTAATTACTCGAACTCAGATCCTGGATCTTATTTAAAGCGGCAAAGGTAATTTATTCGGTTGATGAGTTTAAGAGTTCAGTTCTTCCAAGTGCACTGGTTATAAATGCTTTAAATTTTACCTCAACATACTAATAGAAGGTTTAGCTGTAATAAAGAAAGTAATAATTTCATTAAAAAGTTAAGTTCAAATGATTTTCTTTGCTGAATGGCTTTATATATCATTCATTTGTGACTATAAGATCGGTGTGTTAGACCCACCACAGTTCGATTATCTAACATTTTAATTATAAAATTGATTTTACATTTTGTTTAAATGCTAAATCTACTGCGGCAGTTCATAAACCTCTTTGCCTTTTGTAATTTAATTAAATAACAAAGTTTTTTAAAAATCATGTACAACGAGCATCGCTTCATTTACGGGAGCCACAGAGATAAGTAAATAATAATACAACTAAGCAAACATTGCAATTAGTTTAAGAGATAAGGCATGCGGCACAAACTGTACACTTAAATTAATTAACGTGAGGGCGGGTGGGATGAAAAGGAGTGTTGAGGGGACTTGTGGCTTATTGAAAAACTAAACCCTGTTTAAAAACTAATAATGCAAAATGATTGAGCGCCTTTCCGACCACTGGCCATCATATGCCAATGTAGGAGCACAGCACAAACACAGCGAAAATCATGACGATCAAAAAGGCGATGGCAATCCAGGCGGGGATTGTACCTGGAAGAAGGTACAAATTATATAGTTGTTTAAAAGATTTCCTTATTCTTGCTTACGCCTTTGGGGCAGACTATGGATGCAGACTTTGTTGTCCACCGAAATGGACAGAACGGCTGCTTCCGAGTCGCTGGATATGGGCGGTCCCTCCTCGTTGGTGATAGGCAGGAACTGAAGGCCCGTCACGAACATAGAGTGAGCATGGGGAATGTGGAGCACGCGCTGCAAACCGCAAACAAAAGTAAGTACACAGATGATGATCGCTCTAAGAGATACGAATGCTTACTTGCAGACTGAATGCTATGTACATGGAAACGCTTCCCGAAAACATCGTGCCGACGGCAACAAACCGCCCGTCGTCTCGCACCGCCAGCGACGAAAGGCTCTCGTCGATGGCAACAGACTGCCGCAGTTGCCCGCTGGCACAATCCCAGTGCTGCAGGAATCCGCGCTGCCGCCCCACCTTGCCCAGCGGATTGGCGATGGTGAAGAGTCGGTAGTGGTCCTTTTGGGCCTCCACCGTTCCGTAGCGGCACCGCTTGAACAGGTACTTGGCCCCCTCGGGCGTTTTCCACTGCAGCTTATGCTGCAGCTGTCCGCTGCCCAGGTCCCACACCAAGCCCTGAGCATCCTTGGAGATGCTGGCAATGTACTTGCTGTCGGGGCTGAAGTCTAGGTCATCGATTTCCTTGCTGTGCGCAGCCAGTTCGCCTGCCAGGGTCATCTGGGGGAACGTCCAGACGCGTAGCTTTCCGTCCGTGCCGCCAGTGGCCATCAGCCTGCCGTTGCCGCTAATGCGCACCACGCGCTGCAGAGGCTCGGCCCCCTTTAGAAAGTCCGTCTGCACTACATCCGCCGCCTGGATGTCGAAGTGCAGCCGTTGAAACTGACGCAGTATTTCGTTGGCGGACAGGGGTGGCTTATGCCCGTTGGCCACCGGCTCCACTCCCGAGTGCGCGTTGCGCTGCCGCAAGTTGCCGTTCTCATGGGGCCGCTCTGCCGGCGCTGGCTTTCCTTCATCGTTCCCGTTTCCGTTTCCATTTCCGTCCTCCTCGGACTGAACGCGCGGCTGGACGTAGTACATTTGGCAGTGCGCCTCCTGGCCGGCACAAAGGTAGCCCCTCCGGCCTCCGTTGCGCACAGCGAAGTTCATGACCACGTTGGCGCCCGTCTCGTGGCGCAGCACCTCCTCCGCGCAGAAGTGGCTACCGTTGTGGTACAGCTCGTAGATCTCCTGCAATCAAGATACGGATATGAGTGAGGCAAATTGATATGAGCAAGTTGCGCGCATCCCGTACAAAACCGTTCGCCACTCCGGTCTTACTGGAGCCGCCGCCTCCGGCCACAAGGATGTGGCGACTGGTCAGCATGTCCACGGCGTACAGCGGGAAGTTCACACGGGCCAGCAGGCCGTCGCTGGGACGGCGAGTGTGGGCCATTATCAATATTGTATATATAGCAATCGACCGGACACGGACGCGGTCACAGGGGCAGGGGCAGGGGAGTGTGGTGGACTCGAGATTATCAGCTCTGGCTGCGGCACAGGCACATCTAATTGACCCAAATAACTGCTGGAACACTGCGACTGTCAACTGGCTGGGGAGAACCGCTTGCTGGGGAATTCTGCGTCGCTTCAGTGTTCGCTTCTCATTGGGAGTCTGTTTTATTTCGTGTTTTGGGCCCGTGGAGTTGACTTAAAAATCCACGTACACTGAATAGCGGTGACAGTTTGGGCTATCGATACATCGATAAATCGATAAGCAATGAAGGCTGCTCAACGCCACTCAAACACTTTGTTTATAAATATTCTGTTGTACATTGTTTGGACTCGGTATCAACAATTTTATTGCTTAGAAATGGTTATTTCAGCAGTTCAGCAACCAAGTATTTTTAGCAAATTTAGAAATTGAGACGTTTTGGGAATACCCAGATTGTATTTTATATTGGTGACATAGCATTCAGTTTTTGTCAGCCGAGCAGTTGGGCCCAGCTGTTGGTCGAATGCCAGATGACACAATTGACACCTTTTATTTATGCGGGTATGACATTAAATTCAAACTTTATTGTTTTGTTTTTTTTTTTGTTTATCCCGCTAATTTTAACGTTTAATGGTGTTCAATTGTTAAAAAACTCTATTCATTCTAGTGAGTTTTAAGATTGTTGTTGTTGGATTTGATCTTGCAAGCGAATTGGATGGAAAAACGACAAAAACACGAAAAGGCGCGTATCTGCCATCATTCCAATGACAAATTCAACTTTGGTGTCGTTTATATTCAACATTTTCGATTTTGCTTTCCCAAATTCATTTGATACTGATACATACTGATTGACGGTATGACCGAAGCACACGAATTCCAGTAAACTCTGATAACTTCGGTCACTCTAGAAAGAATAAACTGTTTAGTCCTATCTGAGTCCGGGAATCACTCTTTAGGGAGTGCCAGTGTGATGAAAGTTATCAAAATGTGGTGTTATAAAAATTTAGGAACAAACACTGACCTCGAGTTTTTCACTTTGATTTATGTATACAAATACAAGGTCAACAAAAGCAACACAAAACTAATTAAATAAAAAAAATATTTTTTTGGTATAATAAATATATATAAATATAAAAATAAATAAAAACCGTTGAAGGTGCGATTGTCAATTTAATTTTACCTTGTAAGAAGGTGTTATTTTTTGATATCAGAAGTTTTTGTTTGAATCTACAGTCTTATTACTGCAAAGCTCCAAAACCTAGTTACAATGAAAGAGTACCTTAAAACCACAACCATGAATCGTACCATTAACTTGGCAATTGAAAAAACTATAGCACACCGTTCTGATATTGCATAAAAATTGTACAACACAGTTTTAAATGACCGTTGCGGGTGTTAATAATAAAATTTTAGGCCTCTAGTCAGGAAGCAGTATTAAAGCAAGCTTTAAACAAGTGTATTGATCATTAAATCTAATTTACGAAGCACTTCACTGTTAACAATATTGAGATATTAAAAATAAAAATCATTAAATTACATATTCTTTTTCAGTCCAGAAAAAAACATCAAATTTGTTTTAGGGTCAGTGTACAAAAAATTATGAAAAATTTTTGCGAAAATTGTAACACAGAAGCCAGGAATTACAATTAAGTTATATTTAGGGTAGAAAAATTAAAATCATTGAATTAATTTTTTTCAGTGAAGAAAAAAAAAAATTTAAAGTCCTCGGGGATCACTGCTCAAGGATTTGATAAATTTTAGCGAAAAATCTAAAGAGAAGTTACATTTTTGTTTTATTAATTTTTTTAATTTTTTATTATTTTAATGGGAGCTATATGATATAGATTTTGATGAAATTTAAACCGAAATTCTGAAATTAGGCTGGTTCCGACTTATATACAATGGGAGCAGTGCTGTACAATTTTTCATGCGTTGTCATTGATATTTTCAATAGGCAAGTCATGCAAGGACGTGGTCGTGGTTTAGGGTTATTTTGTAACTTGGGAGTTTTTCAGTAATAAGACTAAAGTTTCAAACTAATACTTGACGAGGTATGAATAAAATGCCGATCCCACTTCCAACTTCAAAAATTTCTTAAGACTTAAACAAGTTGCAAGTTTATAAAAATAAACTTGAGAGGCTTAAACAAAAAGTTTTCTTTGTTGGTTCAAAACAAGTTTATAAAATATTATTTTAACGAGGGTTAAACAAACATATCATTGTTTTAGTACAAAAAGTAATATGTATTTTGATCTAGCTATGTTCGTCTGTTTCTACGCAACCAAGCTTAAAAGCTATCCGGAAAAAACTTTCCCAAAAGTCTTATCGACTTACAGTTTTTAAGCATGCTTGAAAAAAATTCAAAGGTAGTCGTTCTTGTCATTTTTCGATTACAATCTTATTTTTAACGAAATTTGCTTCCTTTTATTCAAAATCGATATCTGAAGACCTTTGTTTGAGGTTCCAACTTGGCTCTCGCCCTGTCTATTGCATCAATCTTCTCATTCCTTTTTTTTAATCAATATAAAGCCTGTTTTTACGGCTGGCGGAGTGAAAACTGTCGCTAGTATGCCTACGCATCAGAACTAGTTTTGCTACAATTATTTTTAAAGTGCGTGAACAAGTTTTTTTTGCAGTTCGATCAAATTTCACTTTTAACGAACCACAGTGGCTAAATTGATAAATCTGTTTTGTTCACCAGTTACAAAAATAAATTTGGCTATTCAAATAACACAATTTCCAATAAACTTTACCAAACTGAACCCATTATTTTTAAGATCTTCGTAGCATTTGCGGATCATGCTCTCCACCAGCTTTTGGCAACGTTCCTTTGGGATGGAGTACGAGGCTTCTTGAATTCCATCCCACAAATCGTCAAATTTTTTGAGATTCTTAATTCCAAAGATTCTTAATTGGATTAAAGGCTAGACTTGCGCTGGCCATTTCATAACTTGAAGTATTTTATTTCTGCAACCACTGCCTTACTACCTTTGATGAATGTTTCGGGTGGTTTTCATGCGTAAAGATCCGCTTCACAGGCATATTATCAGAAGTGTATGGTTCCTGTGTTCTTTAAAATATCTAAATATTAATTATTTTTTTTTACATTTTTGCCAATTTTTAAAAATTGTTTGAGTCCATTTTTGTTTAATTTTTTACGTTTATAGCCCTTCAGATTCCTAAACTTTTGGTATATAACCAATTTTTCTGCATAAATGGTTTCAAAAGCTATTAAGCAACGAAAACTGCAATTTTTGTCTGAACTTCATAAAAGCCCCAACGCCCGATTATTTTCAAATTTTCAGGATCCATGCATTTTGGGGTTCTGATTTCGAATAAATAGGTCAAAGATAGTGGTAAGACCCTTATTTTTGGTTTTTTCAACCATATCTTGCAAAATGAGACCCTTATCAAAAAACTCATGCAACCAAAAGTTCAAGTTATAATTGAAATACCCATTTTATGTGCTGTGACTGTATTCGAAAAAGTTATTATTTAACGAGATATCGACCAAAATAGTTTGGTTTTTAGCCGACATTTGAAACGAGCGCCGAATCTGGCAACATAACCTGGATGGGGATGAGCAAACTTGATTAACGCTTATCGATACATTATTTCCTTCCTGCATGATATCGGTACTCTATCGGTTTCGTGACATTATCGATATGCGATATACATAAGTAGGACAAATTTTTGCCTGCGGATCCTTTATTCCCATCGTTCATTTCTTCCTTCACTCCTGCCTTCCTTTTTGCACCACATCTGTAAATACTACTGAATACAAATAATAGCCAGATTCCATTGCTGCATAAGTGCACTTTTTAAATGTGCTTTATTCAATTAGCATTTAGCTAATGCTACTCCGACATGTGAGAGGTACAAACAGCTGATCTGGATTTGTGTTCTTTTGAATTGTCGTAAATCAAAACAAAATGAATTACAAATCATGAATATGAGCGAGTTTACGGATATCTTTAATGCCCAACAGGTCATCCATAATGCGACCGAGGCATTTGGCCACTTGGACGACAAGGATGGTGTTGTTCGACGGGTTTGCTAAGGTCAGTTAGCTGTGACAGTTTTTTCCTGCCAGAGATCCAGCAGTAACGCATTGTGGTACTGCAACCAGAATTTTCTGCGATTGCTCTTGTTTTCATTTTTACGCAAAATAGATATTATATTAAAAATATAACAAAAATTGCGCCATCCTTGCATATAGAAAACAGCTGTTATAGTGGTGGCACGAAAAAAATATAGTTAAAAATCAGTATTTTCCGGTATTTTTTTCTAAAATTGTTCGGGACGAATGATTTTTAATAGCATTTATTTATCGCATTTATTTTAAATGCGGCATTTAGCCTTTTGGGATTCCCTGTGTAAATAAAAGCGCATTATGCTAAATGCATTTTTATGCGGCAATGGAAGCCGGATCTGATATGCAACAAAATTTTGATAATATTTGACTGTAAAGTTTACACTGTAAACTGATATTATGTTTGAGAATCATAAAGTTTTATCAGGCGGCAAGCATTAGATATGCGAAAACCTTAGAGATCAACAATTAAGCAATAGTTTTGTAGAATACCGATAAGTGTTTACTGTCCAATTCATTGAGCGCTCGGTTTAAGGGCAACAGTCTTCTGCATTTTTCTCGTAAACTATTAGCTTTACGCAAAAAAGTCACAAAACATAAAATGTGTATTTCAACTGGATCTGTATCTTTTGTTCAAACAACTTTTTTATAAAGTTCATATTATAGGATTTGTTGACAAATAAACAAAAAAAATAACGGTTTCGGCCATTATTTTTCAAGAAGTCGGTCTTGTTGCAAACTTTTAATGCCAATTTTTTTATAAATAAATGTATCTTTGGATTAATAATTAGCCAGAACATTAATTGCGGTTCTTGGGCGTGTATTTTTATTGAGAAACCAATCCTCATAACATGAATGAAAAAGTTTAAGAACGCTTTATTAAAGTTAAATAGCTATTAATGACTGAAATCTTAAAAGCAGAATTGGAGTCAAAAATCAAAATAGGCATGAGAACGGATGAAACTGTTAATGCACCTTAAAACAAGTGGGCCATTCAACGAAAACTTTGAGTCCCATTTTCTGAAATCAGAAAAAACTAGGTTTGATCTCTGAAGGATTTGCCGATTTAAATTTGGAAGCCAGTCTTATTATTAATGGCACGGAGAACTTCAGAAATACAAATTCAACTTAACTTGAAAACCAAACCCAGTGTAAGCGGGGTCTAAATATGACCAAAATAATTTGTCTGCCATTAAGAATTGTCTGCATAATGGGCGCCAAAATTGATAAGCTTTTTAATTAATAAGCTTGCACGGCGTTTAAAAATATTATATCTTTTCTGTTTTCATATTCCGTATGATTTAATATTGTTTAAATATTTCAGAACTACGGTATTAGTTTTTTTTTAAATCAGGAGACTATTTCATATATGTATGTAGCTTCCTTTGGAACAATTATACAAATAAAATAATAATTGAACAAAAATTATAGCTTTGCAGTTTTTAATATTCTTTGAAATATAGTGTTGGTTTAATATTCCAAAATTACGGGTTTGCTAACAAAAATTTTGTTTCCTTAAAATCGGACGACAATATCATATAGCTCCCATGGGTTAAATCGGACAAATAATTAAAAAATTACAACTTCGCTGTTATAATGAATTATGAATTGTATGGGTTTATTATTTTATAAATAAAAATCGGAACAATGAAATAATTTAGTGGAAAATTAGATTAACTTTACTGTTGGTAAACATATATTAAGAAATATTTTATTTTTGGAATAGCTGCAAGAGTATAAACTTCAGCTTTCAGAATTTCTCTTCTTTATTATTATTTTACAATTTACCAAGATTAAAAATCGAATTAGTTTGGTTGTGCGATCAACTGACTTTTCGAAATTCGAAATTGTCATTTAAATTGCAACCGCCCAAGGCAAACAAACAAAAGAAGCACTTACCATCTCTTTCTCGCTCATCGCAGTTTTTTGACGGACAAAAAAAGCACAGCTGGTGTTTACCGACCGAGACGCTGCGTCGCTGCTTCGGTTTTCCTTTCTGGTTTCTGTTTCTTCCTTGCTCATTCGTATAATTTTCGCCGAAGCGATCACAACTGAGAGAAAGGCAGAACTCTTCTGCAAATACTGTAACTGTGAATATTTTAAAGTTTTCGTGTTTCCGTCGTCTTTACAAAAGTTTTAATAATTGTTTGTGTGCAAACTAATTCTATTGCAGAGGAAACTGTAGGTACGTACGTACATAAAAAAAACTCCAACACTGCACTGAGTGAAATCTGGTTTGAGCCGGTTCAAGATCCCTTTTTGTTCCCTTACTGCGCAGTTGCAACCACAGACACTCCGCGTAAGCGCAGTTTTTGCATTGTGTTCTTTTCCTTTCCGCTTTGTTTCACTTATTTCCTTAAGAACACTAGTTTACAAAATTAAATTGGAAATTTACTCCATATATCAACTTTTTTTTACACAGTTCAAGATCGCATCTCCGCGCCATCGCTGTATTTGCTTTGTGTTTGCGTTTGCCTTTGCGCTTTGTTTCATTTATTTCCCCGTAACAACACTAGCTTACAAAATCGACAATTTACTACAGAAATGAACATTTGTTTTTTGTTCATTCATGGTTTGAAAAAGAAAAATTTGATATATGTGACAATGTTTAAATTTCTAAATTCGATTTATTGCCTTTCATTTATGTTTTATCTCGACTTCAGAAATAACAAATTCGCTCATTTACAACTCAGTGTACTAATTATTCAACAACTTCACAATCAATCGTTAAATAAATAATTAAAAGATGCTAATTCAAGAATGGCTCTAAAATAAAATATTTAATTTCTAACCAACTAATTATCTTAAAAATCCACAAGACCTCTGTTGCCTCCGATAACAGATGCCAACGGCGATTAATATAACTTCAAAATAACTTCGGTTTTGGTGCGTGTATTTAGTGTGGCCTCCTAAATTACCAAACTAATTTTTATCAACATGTAAGGGAAAGAAGAACATTGCATTAAACTAATAAATTAATCATTGCTGATCAAAGTTGGTTTACTTAACTTAAAAACTTAATAAAATAATTAGAAAAACGGGAAAACTTTACTTTCACTTTAAAAATAAATTAAAAAATTTAAACTACAAAAATATACAATTTTTTAAACGGTAAACTCTTAAGTAAATTATCGATTTAATTTTGTAAGCTAGTGAAATGTGCGCAACATGTGTATGCGTGTACTTTAGGGTGGACTTTTTATAAGGTAAAATGAGATAAGTGAGATGCAGTTAATTCATTTAAAACCGAAAATTTATATTTTTGTATTTGTGCATTGTAACTGTAACTGCTTAACTGTACCATGATTATGTTTAAATAAGAGGCAATTTCTTAATGTCATATTGGGACTATATTTTATAATGTGCCGGCCCTCATATCTGTGCATCCATGTGCATTTACAAAAACAATTGTGCTCCATATGCATAGGCGTGAGCACCCCTGAGTACATCAACAAACTCCTATGCTTTTATGATGCCTGCTCTGATTTCGTCCCGCTATTGTTTTTATCTACACGCATTAGTGGTGAACACTCTACATTTCAAGTCAAAGCAAATAGCATTAGCGGTTATAAGAATAAAATTAACAGTATTGTAGAGGCTGCGTACAATTTTGACAATTAGTTAAGCAGTATTTACATTTTCCGGTAGATGGCGCCACCTAAAACATGATTATTTTAAATTAGTTATCTTAGTAATGGGTTTTCAATCTAATAATAATAGTCGGTGCAATCGACGAAAGTACAACCTAAAAATCAAGGAATGGTATTAAAATCCAATTATATCCGTTACTAGTAGAGAAAAGGGTATATAAGGGTATAAGTTGAAAAGTATGCAACCTGTAGAAAGAAGCGATTCCGCCCCTAATATATTATATCAGCCCTTTTCCAGATTCACACGGATTCGAATTTCCCAGACCTGTTCCAGTTTTCAATTCCGAAAGATTCACACGAAATCTAAGTTCCCTCTGTTAATTCTCTGTTAGCTTTCGCAAAAAACGCTCGGAAACTTTTCGCAAAGCATTTGGCTGACGGATTCAGATCCGCATGATCACAAATTAAATCTTTTAAAATACTTTGCGATAACTTGAAGTTTTATGAACATTGTTGCATAACAGATTTGGTTAATAGTAATATATATATGACTTTTTAAAAATTATTATGTGATGGCACCTGTTCAGTTTCTAGTTTCCGCAAGAATTTTTTTAGAAACAAAGCAAGAGTTGTTATGGTACGAAAATAAAATTATTTTCTTGGAGTTTCTTTTTATCAAGCGCTTTTCAGTTTGTTTTTATATAAATGTGTTTCTGTTGTCATTATTCTTAATTTAATGAACTTATTGTCCAAAGCGTGTTGTGTTGGCCCCTTTTTCATTGTCTTTTGGCAACTTTGATACCGAACACTACTTGTTCTCGATTATTGTCAGGGGAATATTTATATTGAACTTAGTTAGCTAAGTTCCAGGTATCTTATACACGGGGCTCTCGACTATAGCGTTTTTTCTTGATTTTATGTCAAGGTCTAGCATTTAAAACAATAAATTTATTTGCTGTGGATCTTATGACGCCAGCTCAATGCTTATCAGAATGTCTTTCGGTAGTTAACAGAGGAGTAACAGAGGGAAACGTGAATAAAAAACTGGAACAAGGTCATATGTGCAGAGGTAATGAACATATGAGTAATAGACGTTGAAGTCATTGCCTTCTCTCTAAAATCCATTTCAAAAGGGTATATTGTATTCGGTGAAAGTTTGTAACTGGTAGAAACGGAAACGCTTTCCGTCCCTATAAAGTATATATATTCTTGAACAGGATCACAATCCGAGTCACCTAGCCATGTTCGTCTGTCTGTCTGGCCGTTTGTCCGTTCGTTATTCTTACGCAGCGCAAGTTTATTTCACAAATCGCGAAAGTCTGTGATGTTACTCTGAGACGTGGTACAGATTAGTTATTGGGCTGTATAAGTGTATTTTGGTGATATCTATCGGTAGACGCAACATGTTTTAAAACGAGCTATTTTTTTAGAAGTTATTTTAGCTGTTTGTGCATGCAAAACACTAACCTTTGCTCATTAGATAAACCCGTGGTGATCGCTAATTTAGAGAGGCAGAGTGATATAATTGTTAGCGGGAGGTGGGGCTGCTGCACGCTCTTAGCTTTTAGTGTTGGCAGTGCAGCTCAACAGTTAGTTATGAATTTGAGTAACTGGTATATGGTAGTCTCGGAACTTTGTTGTTCAAGACTATATCAAGAGTATCACCTGATTATTTCCATCCAACTTGCGTCCATCCTTGTGCATATACAGCTGTAAAAAACTTCAATGAATGTAAAAGTACTCTATTAACATTTTTGCGTTTAAACTTATTTGGAAAAATTGATATAAAGCTACGAAAACGACCCAAAAAATGCAAAATTGCTCATTATTATTTACAGTTACAAATAAGTAACTAAATCTTTAACTAAAGACAGTGAAATAATAAATCCGAATAAAATCGAATTGCTTCGAGGCATTTTGGACTGTTAGAATTAACTGCCTTTTAATACCAGAGGGTCAAGATAGCTTTTACCAATTAGAGTTGCAATTTTTTGCATTTTTTCAAGCAAGATAAAAAAAAGAAAAACATTTTAACATACATTTTTTAAAAGTTTTTTATTCACATTTTGAGAGTTTAAGAAAAGTGGAGTGTGTTCTTCAAAAAATCGGTGCGTCCTGGTTGACAAGATTTCAACTTTGTAGAAATCGAAAAAAAAAGCAAACACATTCTTCATTCATAAAGATGCCGCTATCTGGTTGACCACATAAAAAAAAAAAATAACAAAATAACGTCGACTTGAAAACAAAAATGTTTAGATTTTTCCGTCACATAATGCGATGTATCTCCTAAAATAATTCGAATTTTGAAAAATCTTTAGGAATTGTATTTTTGACAGTCTTTACTTTTAAAATATGCAAACAAAAAATCGAATTTCAAATTTCTAAACCAGAATGCCCCCTCATAAAACTATCAGTACGAAAACTAGGAAACACTGATTAACAATATTAATATGCATTTTTATTACATTCTCATAACTTTAAACTTATTTGCTAAGATTTAGTTTAATAGTTTAAGGCATTATTAATGTTTAAAAATTTGACCGATTAGACTTAAGGCTTTTTACTATTTTTAACTCACTCCAAAATTACAATTTAGCCAAAAATCTCTTTAAACGTCGAAAAATGGAACTTATTAACAGAATATCAAAAATTTCTTCGGTAAAACTTTCTTTAAACTTCAACGATTCATTTGATGTTTTCATCAAAGCTCTAGCTATTTTCTAAACAAAGAAACTAAGCAAAAAGTCGATCTATTATCGAATTTAAGTGTCTCCATAAGAACCATACGTTTTCTATCTCTCCCTGCATTTTCATAGAAATTGTCAACAAATAATTCCGTCGTCCTCCCTCTTCCTCTGCCTTGCAGGGAGTTCACTTATCTCTATATATAAAGCTATCAGTACGAATACTAGGAACCAACGATTTGGGGGAAACCACATTAAAAAATAACGCGCCTTATCATCTACCTCCGGGCGGTTGGGAAATGAGGGTTAATTAAAGTTATAGTAAAAACTTTAAAAATTTCTTTTGACATAGTAATAATTTGATAGATTGTTCAGATTAACGAATTTTATTTTTTATACCCTTGCAGAGGGTATTATAATTTCAGTCAGAAGTTTGCAACGCAGTGAAGGAGACATCTCCGACCCTATAAAGTATATATATTCTTGATCAGCATCACTAGTAGAGTCGATCTAGCCATGTCCGTCTGTCCGTCCGTCTGTCCGTCTGTCCGTCCGTTTATATGCAAACTAGTCTCTCAGTTTTAAAGCTATCTGCATGAAACTTTCCCAAAAGTTGTCTTTCTATTGCAGGTAGTATATAAGTCGAAACGAGCCGGATCGGACGACTATAGCATATAGCTCCCATAGGAACAATCGGAAAAATAAATGAAAAAAAATTATAACTTTGCTGTTTTTTAATTTTTTGTTTAGTTCTTCGACGTTTAGTAATGGTTAAATATTTCCGATTTACGGTTTAAATTATATCAAAATCGGACGACTATAGCATATAGCTCCCATAGGAACAATCGGAAAAATAAATGAAAAAAATTATAACTTTGCTGTTGTTCAATTTTTTGTTCAGTTCTTCGACATATAGCAATGGTTAAATATTTCAGAATTATGGTTTAGATTTTATCAAAATCGGACGTCTATATCATATAGCTCCCATAGAAATAATAAAAATATATAAAATAACTATCAAATAATTGAGTTGCTAATCATCATAGCTTCAATGTTTTTAAACATATACGCAGTAAATCATAATTTTAATGTTTTCAAAAATGTTAAATTCTTGCAATAGCTGCAAGGGTATATGAACTTCGGCTTGCCGAAGTTTGCTTTCTTTCTTGTTTTTAAATAGTTCCATTTGAACAATCGAATAATTGAAGAATTGAAAATCATCACAGCTTCAATGTTTTTCAACATAAACGCTTTTAAATCGAAATTTAAATGTTATCAAGAAAATTTAATTTTTGCAATGACTGCAAGGTCAGCAGGGGCAGCTTTCCGAAATTTATCTTGTTAATCATAATATTATAGCAATTTTTAGCAGCACATTTTCAAGACTCATTTATCAGGAAACGTGTTAAGTTAAAATTTAATTGACATTCTACAATAATTTATTCAATACCCAGTACTTCACTTTGGGTCAAATCGAATTACAATTATATAAATAATAATTTTCCCATTTTGAAAGATATTTTTTAAATTTGTGTGTTTATTTATTTATTTTCAGAGCTTTATTTTTTGGGATAATCCGTACATTTTTCTGTACTTTTGTTTACGTTTGATCACAGAAAAAAAATAGTTCGACAATGGTGAACACAACTGGTAATACAGAAGGTAATTAACATTCATTCTAACTTTTATTTGCATTCTGCTATGGATGTTTTTATTTTTTAGGCAAATGTTTGCAACGCATTGAAGGGGACATTTGCTACCCTATAAAGTATATATTTTCTTGATCAGCATAACTAGGAGAGTTGATCTGACCTTGTCCGTTTTTCGGTCACTCATTTCTATGTAAACTCGTTTCTTAGTTTTAAAGGAATCTGCTTGAAATCTGCGTGAAACAAAGATACAAATTATAACTGTGCTGATTTTTAATTTTTTTTGGTTCTTTAAGAAATATTATACAATTTCGGTGTTCATTTTATTAAACTTGGAACTATCGGAAAAAAATAAAAACAAAATTATAACCTTGATGTTTTTTAATTTTTTAATACAGTTAGGTTTAATATTTAAGTGTTATAGTTTTATTTTTTATTAAAATCGGACAACTATCGGTAGAAACAATCGAATAATTCAGAGGAAAATCATGAAATCTTTACTTTTTTTTTTAAACGTATACGCCTAAAAATCAAAATGCAGTTGTTTAAAAGCATGTTTAATTTTTGCAATAGCTGGGGATATAGTGGTGTGGGGTGCTGAACAATTTTTGTTATAGTGTTGTCAATGCAGTTCGATAGGGAATATTAATTTAAAAATTTGTTACCTGAGTAACGGTCATCTAATAGTCGGCAAACATGACTATAGCGTTCTTTCTTGTGTTCGAACAACCTTTTATAACTGGATCATTCTAAATGCAAGTCCATATAATTTTATCGAACTTCTGTCCATCCTATTTCGTATATCCTTGGAAACTTGTCTTTGGAGCAACTAACTAAAGTAAATGATGCAGTACTATTTGATCGCAAATTATGTTTTAATAGTCATATTCCAGTCAAAGATAATAAATCGCATGGAGTCCTAGCTTTTTTTAGAAGATGGGCTAAAAAAGAGTTTGATGATCCTTATACAACTAAAGCACTGTATGTTAGATTAGTTCGCCCAATTCTTGAATATTGCTCATGCGTTTGGAGCTCTCAATCACCAACAGAATTTAATAGAATCAGTTCAAAAATAATTATTTATATTTTTACTGTGACATCTTAACTGGGCCCGCGTAGCCAATTACCACCCTACTTAGCAAGATTAAAATGTGCATAAAGTTAGCAGAACAACTTTTGAAATTTTAACTTTTTTCTTATCGACAATTTGCCGTTATTTATCTGTAAATTATTCGTCAAAGAAAAAAATTTACCGGTCAATTTGTTTTTAATTATGAGATGTTCTGCTAACTTGAACTTTTCCAAAAATTTTTTAACTGGTAATTTACCGTTATTTATCCGTAAATTATTTGTGAAAAAATTTTCCCGCTTCTGTTTTAAGGATTTTTTTTAAAACAGTTGTTCTGCTGACTTGATACCCTACTAAACTTTACCTTTTCCAAAAATTTTTAACTGGGAATTTGCCGTTATTTATCTGTAAATTATTTGTAAAATAAAAAAAATGTTTTTGTTTTGCCAATTTGTAGGTCTAATTATGCACTTCACGAACCTTTTCGAGTTTTGTGTACTAACTTTGTTTATCCATTTATATGTTTTGAAAAATCTGTTCCTAATATTTCGTCCCAAATTTGTTCATACCTTAAGCCACAAATGTCTAGATATAAGAGATCTTAGTTATTGTTATTGTTTTAAATTAGTTTTTTAGATTAATGTTAGCAGACCATTGTTAGCTCTAACCAACAAAATTTTACATTTATTACTCACAACAAATTTAAAAATATTTCAAAGCAAAGTTTTTTGTTTATTTTCTTAAATGATCTTTTCTTTTTTAAATCTCGGCTTATATTCAAGGAATAAAAACCACGAGAAAGGATGCAAACTTCTGCATGCCGAATTTTAATACCCCTGGAGACTATAATAAATGCCTGTGCATAATTTTTATGGTTATATAGTCAACATACCATTTTTTGGCAATGCCACTATTTATTAGTAATGCAACTATTTTTAAGTGTAATTAACTATTTTTTTTTAATTACCATTTCATGGGAAATTAACAATTTTTCCTAGGTTGGGATGGTTTTAACAAATAAATAGTTGATTTTACATAGTTTCTTTTGTACGGCAGCGATGAACCCGAAGAAAAAACTGCGTTTAATTTTATGAAGTGTGTCTTGAAAGTAAACTACTACTTCACGGAAAGTTTCTGAAGTTGTTTTTCAGTGATTAAAATTCATAGAACTAGATAATCTAAAACAAAAAGTGTAAATTAACTTGAGTTCAAATTTATAAACTACTCTTTAATAGAAGAATTTTGTGACAAAATTAACATATTTTTTATGACTAAAAAAAACTTGTTTTTTAGGTAATATTAAATCTATTTTTATCGGAAAAAATTATTCGACTTAAGAAATTTGGGTATAGTATCTCCAATTTAAATTTTGGTCACCGCATCCAAACATGCCATTTCGAGAAAATCAGTTTTTTCTTAATGCTCATATCTTTGTCAACTTTGTTCGGATCGACTTTATGGACTTATTATTATCGAAGAAATTTCTGTGACAACCCCGAATAAGAAATATCGGAACAAACGACAGTATCAAGAGTTTGTTATTAACAAACTGGAGATAGAAAGTTCGTAACAGGGATGATGACAAGATGATGACATTTGGCTGACCCGACATGACAGGAATATATAATTATGTGCACAAGGCGAGAACTAGAAGAATGTCTACCAGCAAATACCTTCATTGCGTTTGTGTTTGGGGTTGAACTCCACATTGAGTTTCCTAAAACATAATTTAATATTAGTTTGTCTTTTTTAATTCAGTCACAATTTGTTCCCTTACAGGGTTATGTGTAAGCATTAAAAGCTGATGTGGTACAAGTTTTATACTTAAAACATGAGGAGTTACCGTTTAATCAGTGTTAATTTATTTTTTGTGGAATAAAAGAAAGAAAGTTAGTATTAAAAAAATTGTTTTTATACCCTTGCAGAGGGTATTGTAATTTCAGTCAGAGGTTTGCAACGCAATATATATACCCTATAAAGTATATATATTCTTGATCAGTATCACTAGGAGAGTCGATCTAGCCATGTCCTTCTGTCCGTCTGCCTGTCCGTCCGTTTCTACGCAAACTAGTCTCTCAGTTTTAAAGCTATCTGCATGAAACTTTCCCAAAAGTTGTCTTTATATTGCAGGTAGTATATAAGTCGGATCAAGCCGGATCGGAAGACCATTGAATATAGCTCCCATAGGAACAATCGGGAAAAATAAATACAAAAATATTATAACTTTGGTGTTTTTAAATTTTTTATACGTTTTTTTACGGTTTAAATTTCATCAAAATCTAACGACTATAACTTAAAGCTCCCATGAGAACAATAAAAATATTAAAAAAATTTTTTTTTTAATTTAAGTTTTTTATTTTGTAATTTTTTTTTTAATTCTTTATGATTAATTAATAATTTCAGTTCAGAATTACGCTTTTAATTTTATTAAAATCGGAAAACGATATCATATAGCTGCAGTGGAACTATCAAATAAGGTTCAAATAGCTTCAATGTAAACATACACGCAAGTCAATCAAAATTTTAATGCTTTCAAGATTATTTAATTCTTGCAATAGCTGCCAGGTTATATGAACTTCGGCTTGCCGAAGTTTGCTTCCTTTCTTGTTTAATTATAAAATCACTAAATCTATTTAAAAAACAATATTCAATGTACAATTTTCCATAACACTGGCTTATAAATTTTAATCGCCAAAAAACGTTTGGATTCATTGATTTATAAAATTACTCTACAAATTTGTACTATTATTTGCCTACTTTATTTATAGCTTAGTTTTAGAAATAGATCGTTTTAGAAATGCCATCTTTATCCGTATCAAATAAATTAGTTCGCTAATATGCATGCTAGAGCTCGAAAAAAAATATAAAATATAGTAATGGTTAAAGGCATTGTTGAGTTTAATAAGGAACCGTAACTATTATAATTTAAAGAAAAAAATAAACATGAGCCATACCTCTTTTTATTTTTATTATAAAAAATAAAATTAATAATTACTTGAAATTAAACATCCTTCAAACCGACGAAGCCAGGGTTATATAGGACTATATCTATGATTTACTCCTTAACATCTTTTAAATGATGGATGTGATATAAAATACCCTTCATGAGTGTACATTTATATAATTTCCTGTACTTACAGCTTTGATATTCGTAACATGGTTAACCACCATAAATCTATTTTTTACCCTATAGACGAACAAACGGACGGACAGACGGACATGGCTAGATCGACTCTCCTAGTGATGCTGAACATGAATATATATACTTTATAGGGTCGGAAATGTCTCCTTCACTGCGTTGCAAACTTCTGACTGACACTATAATTTATTTATAAGTCTGCTGTTTTTGATTTTGTTTTAGTTCTTTGCATATATTAATGGTTAAATATTTTAGAATAACTGTCAAATTTCGTCAAAATCGGATCACTATAACATAAAGCTCCCATTGGAACAATACAAATATTAAAATTTTTTTTTTTTTAATGTAATTTATCTATTTTGTATTTTTTTTTTATTAAATTAAAAATTTGACAGTTTATAATCTCGTTTTTAACTTTATTAAAATCAGAAAACGGTATCCGGAGCTGCAAATCATCATAGTTTCAATGTTCTTAAACATACACTTTTAAAAATAGGAAAAAGCCTTTTTTTGTTTTTTTTCGGACGACAACAGCAACAACAATTGTTAAGTTTTTCATAGTGAATTTGCCTTTGAGATCCATAGAGTAATATCCTTTAAAAATAGAAAACCAGACTTTGACTTACAAAAGAAACTCGAATGAAAAAGAACCGTAAAAGACGAAGTCAACGATGTCAGTCGGATGACTTGACTGACAAAGGGCGTTCGGCTCAGCAACGTCATTCATTAGGTTTTTAAAGGAGAAATCGCCTTTGAGATCAAGAAAGAAGTATCCCTCAAATATAGAAAAACAGCCTTTAACTGAGCCGATTAATGGTAGCCTAGCGACTAAGTTGCCTGACCACAAATCTGAGCAGTAAATCTGAGCAGCACGAGTTCGAATCCCATCTCGGGATTCATTATCTATTGTATTTGATGAAAAAGGGAAAACACTCAGGTGTCCAAACACCCGGGCTCGATTCTCGCCGACAACCAAATAAAAATGATTTATTTTTTTAAATTTCAATTTCTTTTTGTGTATCAAAATGTTCTAATGTGAATTTCTACAAATCCATGTTTATGTTTATAACCCCAAATTTTCTTCAAATGAAGGCGACTCGCCTTTGGCGAAAATTCAAAGGCGATTTTCCTCGATTTTAAAGAGACATTTCAATAGTCTATTCGCAAGTAAATCATAATTTTAATGTTTTCAAGAATATTTAGTTTTTGCAAAAGCTGCTAGGGTTTATGAACTTCAGCTTGCCGAAGATTGCTTCCTTTCTCGTTTTTTCATTCAATTTTTTTTGTAATCGGCACAAAGCTGTACAACAAAATCTGCCTTGTTAGTTAACAATTGTGAAGTGGCGTGTCACGTGAATTTTACCTCGTCGAGAGGTTTATTTTTTTTTTAAAATTACGGTTTTATTTTATTAAATTCAACGACTATATCAAATAGCCCCAATGGGAACAATCAAAATGTGAATAAAACAAAGTTAAAACAAGAAAGAAAGCTAACTTCGGCAAGCCGAAGTTCATATACCCTTGCAGCTATCGCAAGAATTAAACATTTTTGAAAACATTAAAATTATGATTTACTTTCGTATATGTTTAAAAACATTGAAGCTATGATGATTTGCAGCTCATTAATTTTATAGTTATTTTATATATTTTTATTATTTCTAAGGGAGCTATATGATATAGACGTCCGATTTTGATAAAATTTAAACCATAATTCTGAAATATTTAACCATTGCTATATGTCGAAGAACTGAACAAAAAATTAAAAAACAGCAAAGTTATAATTTTTTTCAATTATTTTTCCGATTGTTCCTATGGGAGCTATATGCTATAGTCGTCCGACTTTGATGAAATTTAAACCGTAAATCGGAAATATTTAACCATTACTAAATGTCGAAGAACAAAACAAAAAAATAAAAAACAGAAAAGTTATAATTTTTTTTCATTTATTTTTCCGATTGTTCCTATGGGAGCTATATGCTATAGTCGTCCGATTTTGATGAAATTTAAACCGTAAATCAGAAATATTTAACCATTACTAAATGTCGAAGAACCAAACAAAAAATTGAAAAACAGCAAAGTTATAATTTTTTCATTTATTTTTCCGATTGTTCCTATGGGAGCTATATGCTATAGTCGTCCGATTTTGATGAAATTTAAACCGTAAATCGGAAATATTTAACCATTACTAAATGTCGAAGAACTAAACAAAAAATTAAAAAACAGCAAAGTTATAATTTTTTTCATTTATTTTTCCGATTGTTCCTATGGGAGCTATATGCTATAGTCGTCCGATCCGGCTCGTTCCGACTTATATACTACCTGCAATAGAAAGACAACTTTTGGGAAAGTTTCATGCAGATAGCTTTAAAACTGAGAGACTAGTTTGCATATAAACGGACGGACAGACGGACAGACGGACATGGCTAGATCGACTCGCCTAGTGATGCTGATCAAGAATATATATACTTTATAGGGTCGGAGATGTCTCCTTTACTGCGTTGCAAACTTCTGACTGAAATTATAATAGCCTCTGCAAGGGTATTAAAACACTTTTTTTTGTATGATATTGAAAGATTTTTTTTTTTGACATACTAATGGTTTAATAACTCAGAAATACGCTTTTAATTTTATAAAAATCAGAAAACGATATCATATAGCTGTCATTGGAACGATTGAATAATTGAGCTGAAAATCGTTATAGCTTTAATAGTTTTAAATATATACGTCAATAAATTAAATTTAAGATGTTTTAAAAAATTGCAACCACTGCAATTTTTTCAAAAATAATTGAAGCGCATCTTAAATGTACAAAATACGCTTAAGCTGTTTGGCTTGTAAGGGAATAACTCATAGGCGGAAATTTAAAGTTAAATGGACACTATGTAAATAAAACAGAATGAAATTTAATTAACGATTTGTCTTTAATTTCATCAGTTGGTAGCCATGGTTACCACATTTGCAATTACTTTTTTACGCAGCAAATGTATGTTTGGCCAATTGTAGACCGCATTATATTTGCCACCTAAGAGGTTAAAATCGGTACAAGTCTACAAACCAACTATGACAGACAAGACCTACATAAAAGCTGTTTATAAAAGTTGCCACACTCACAACTATGCAGTGCAATAAGGGAAAATCGTTATCATTATATACAATTCTATATGGAGACGAAGAAGGAGCGAGAGCGAAAAAAGTCGGAGGCATACTATGTGCGCGAACACTTCGCCAAAGTTTATTGAACCGGAAGTTGAGTGGCGGTTCCGCCTGTGAAATGCGGCAACAATGCAGCGCTTACAGAAAACAAGCAACTTCGGCCTAAAGTTTTTGGTCAGAATGGTTAAGGTTAGTCCCCATATTTTATTTACTTTATTGGAAATCATATGTTTCAGAAATTTCATAGTACAAGCTCAAGACGATGGCGATGAGGCGAGGCAAACTGTTAGATTACGTTTCTTTCGAAATGGGATAACTTGTTTATATACCGGCGAAGCCTAGTTGATATTAAGGGTTGGGAACTTATTTCTTTTGTAACTAAAAAGGCCCCTTTATTGCACTATATCCACTTCAACAGAGCACTTTGTAACTGCTGTTTAAGTGATGCAAATGACAAGAACAGAAGGTTAAAAAAGTTGAACTTTATCTCATTATTTTTAGTAGTCTCACACATGTCAAAAATTTACATAAGATTACAAATTAAAGTTTTTTTAAAGGCTTTCTTCTTCTTACTTACAAAACATCTTACCTAACATTTTTCTAAAGAAATAAACAATTAAAATGTTTTTAACATCTAATTTTAATTAATAAACCTAAAATATTTTTTAAGTGATACAATTTTATAAATATTGAATAAATAATGTAATTAGTTCTAAAACTTAAAAAACAGAATATTTTTAGCAATGCTTTCAATTTGGTCTTATTTAACTTGATGTTAAATAATAATAATTTTAATATTATTCTAAACCTATAAACTACATATAACATGGGTAGCTGGGGCGATCTAGCCATTTCGGTCTGTCAAAATCTCGGAAACTATAAAAGCTAGAGATTTTGGATTTGACATGCAAATTCTAGTTATGGCTACGCATTAGAGCTTAGTTATTTGTAGACGCAAAAAAATTCAAAATCAATATTTTAGAATTTATTGAGTTACTAAGTCCTCTGTCGCCGCTCTGCCGCTGCTCTGCCAGCAGAACTCTATCCTATGGTCAAAAGATAGGCCCGTGGTGATCCCTGATCGTCAGATGGCGCCAACTAAAACACGATTGTTTTGCGGGGGAATATTTATTTTACAATTTGTTGTAGTAATTGGTTATTTATTTGATTTGGTTATTTTGAAATCGGTTAGCAGCTGAGAAACGGATGTATAACAGATTATCCTGAAAATCTGCAGACAAAGTCATATTTCTAAATGGAAAACGAATGCTTAGAAATCTATCCATTTTGTGAAACATCACAACATTATTAACATGAATGTTTTGCTTGGAAATATGAGATTTATATTTTAGAAGTAGATACATTTGCATGAAACTTTGTACCATGTTTTAAGACTCACATTTAGTCAGTTTGTTGTAGTTTTGTAATTAAAACGCACGAGTTAATTGGAAATTATCTGAGAGGCTTATTGATTTGCGTGAAAAAAACCTTTCTAAAGCCTATAGTTTGTCAAACATGTTAGCGAGCAGAAATTGGAACAAACTGTTTTGAAAAGCATCAGGGTAAAATGTCTCCTTAATGTAACAATTGTTCAGCCTTATGCAGTCTTATAAGTGTTTCTTTACCCTCTGCCCTTTCACCGCCTCCAAACACTTTTATATACGTTTTTATAACCCGTAGACAACGTCTAGACTGAACAGGACACAAACAGGACTATTGGCTACTGTTTTATCAAACAGGAGAAAATGTTGTTCTTAAACTACACCCCGTTCGCAGTAGTGAATGCTCATTTCCTTTTCGATTGATACCTTAATTAAATAAAAAATTAATAGTAAATTTCAATTTGGCCCTTATTGTTACGCAGTACTTATATAACCGTTAACACTGCCTAACAAATTTAAAATTGGTTTTCCGGTGCAGATGGACTCCCTTATTTTAAAATTATTATTATTGTAAAATGTATTATTTATCTGTAGGCATAAACTGTTTTATTATACTCGGTATACTCGGTAGAGTAAAAGGATATATTGTATTTGTTCAAAAGTATGTAACAGGTAAAAGAAAGCGTTAAAGCTACGATAAAGTACACATCTAGATCAGGGTCAATAGTCGAGTCGATTTAGTCATGTCCGTTAGGCTTTGTCAAATGCTTTGGCCAAATCGATGTAAAAATAAGTGCAAAAATGATTGAACATGGCTAGACTTGTGGGGGAAGTACTAACAAAAATTTGTTTAGAGCCTTGTTTGTAACGATCAGAATCTGCAGAAAACACAGCTTTCGATGTAGCGCTTAATTAATTTTTATTTTTGATGTTTCTATTTCTTATTTCCCTCGTGTGCACCAGATTTAAATCTATAAAATTTAACAAACGTATACAAAATAAAACTTCATTGCAAATATTGACATAAGCATGTAAGAGAACATCCGCCCATCTAATATCAGCGTAATAAAAAAAAATATCTTTGTTACCACATTTTAACGACCACAAAAAAACTTGCTAGAAATAAGTTCCAGGAAAAGATGTGAATCCTTCAGCCAAATGCTTGGGTGAAAGTTTCCGTAAGGTGTTTTTTTGGATGTTTTATTTTCGTAATCAAAAAGCCCAACGGTAACAAAAAAAATGTTTCCTGCTTCTCTAATGGAAAAAATATATTAAGACATTTGGTGAAAATTTTTAACACAAACTTCTTCAATCCAAAAACTTGTATGGAACTACCATTGAGAATGTAGGTGCCGTAGGCGTTTGCTATGAAGAGAGGTCTTAGCCAAGCATCACAAGCGTCTGGATGCCCAGTCCCAATATTTGTAGCTCTTAAAGCTCTAGATATGTCGACGTTCTCACGGAGTGGCAGAGAAACACCACTCGCCCTGTCCCCGATTCACACTGCTTTTTACAATGCAATTGCAATGCTGCTGAGGATGGACATGAACAGAAATTTCACAGCATCCATGTACAAACAATGTATACACCCAAACAATGTATATATACCACTTCTAAGGAAGATAATGAGTGGGGAAAACTAAATTTGAGTTGAATGTCTAATCATTTACCCCTTAGAAAATTTGAACTCAGAAACTGTGTAAGTTAAAGGTGTTTTAAGACCAGCTTACTTTTTTTTACCTGTTCGGAGGGTATTATAATTTTAGTCAGAAGTTTTCAACGCATTGAAGGAGATATTTCCAACCCTATAAAGAATATATGTTCTTTATCAGTATGACTAAGAGAGTCGATCTAGACATGTCCGTCTGCCCGTCCTTCAGTCCGACTTGATTAGCATCACTCGGAGAATCGATCTAGCCATGTCCATCTGTCTGTCCGTTTCTAAGCATTTTCAATTAAAACTTCGCCGGCCTAACATTTCGTGCTAGTTATTTTTTTCTTGAATTGGCAGGACTGTTAACAACATCTGGTCCAAATTTCACGTCAATGTCATTATCTGTAATATATTTACGCTTGTATTTACGAACAGGAACGTTCCTATAGCAGCTATATGACATATGCTGAAAATTATTTAAAAACCGCAAAGTTATAATTTTTTTCATATATTTTTTTTAATTTTTTTAAAAGTAAATTACGTTTCTAATTTTATTAAAATCGGAAAACGACATCATATTGCTGCTATAGGAACATTTGAATAGTTGAGCTGAAAATCTTAACAACTCCAGTTCGTTTTTAACTATAAACGGATATAATTCGAAATTTAGATGTTTTAAAGAATAATTAATTTTTACAGTAACTGCAATGATATATAAACTACGGTTTGCCGAAGTAAGCTTCTTTCTTGTTAAATTTTTATACCCAGAGGTTGTTATAATTTTGGTCAGAAGTTTGTAACGCAGTGAAGGAGTCGTTTCTGACCCCGTAAGAAGTTATATTCTTGATCAGGATCAATAGGGGTGTCGATATAGCGATGTTTGTCTGTCCGTATGTCCGTCCGTCTGTCTGTTTCAATACCGTTTGCGAGCTCAGTTTAAAAGCTGGCGATCTGAAACTTTCAGGGCAGCCGTAACCGTCAATGGTCGCTTCATGTTGGAAGACTTTTTCTTCCGCCCAATTTTAGATAAAGACTTTGACATCCAGCAGGAAGGCCGTACGGCCCCACAGACAACGTTAATCAGCCGAAAAGGCTCTGTCAACTGGCCGCCTCGCAGCACTGATTGCAACAGCGAACTGTAGCGAATTTTCACCGTGGCTTTCTAGCTCATGTTCTTATAGACTGGTACTCAGATCAAAAAACAGCTTTGCTGACAGAAAATTATTATTCTTTATGGTGTGACCGAAGATATGAAAGTTTATCGTATCTGGGTGTGCTACGGTCTTACTGTCAATCAGCTGGTTGACAAACAGAAAACAATTTAAACTGATCCCGCCAACTTCCATTTTGTTTCTAAGCATTATACAACTTTATGTGTACATATAATATTTAATAATACATATCCTGAAATACCAATAAAAATCAGTATTTGTATACCCTTGAAGAGGGTATTATAATTTCTGTCAAAAGTTTGCAACGCAGAAGTTCTGACCCTGTAAAGAATATATATTCTTGATCAGCATCAGTCGATCCAGCCATGTCCGTCTGTCCGTTTCTACGCAAACCAGTCTTTCAGTTTTAAAGCTATCTGCATATAACTTTCCCTAAAGTTGTGTTTCTATTGCAGAACTATTTATAACTTTGTTTTTTTATTTTTTTATTAGTTCTTCGATATAATTACGCAATAATGTATCTGCTATAAGGACGTTCGAATAATTGAATAATAATCGAATAAAATCATCATAGCCTCAATGTTTTTAAATATAATATATATATAGTCGAAATTTTGATGCTATAAAGAACTTTTCAATTTTGGCAAAAGCTGCTGGGCATATAAATTTCGACTGTCGAATGTTGCTTCCTTTCTTGTTCATAATGCATTTCACCAGCTAAAGATTATTCATTTATTAAAGAATTCAATAAATATTATTCAAAAGAGAATAAAAGGTATCAACTAATCTAAAGTTTTTAGTAACACGCTTCTAACGGAAGATGAACAGCGATTTAGCATAACCAAAAAGGTTAAAAAGACGCGCGTGCTGGTTGGTCAACACATTTAAAAAATACGTAAAATGGCTTAAAGAAAATAAACTTTATGGAAATCTGTCATCAGTATAGTTGAATTTTTAAAAAGAGGAAAACAATGATATTATAATATTTTTGTTAAGACCATTGAACGGGAATAAGCCTATCATTAATACAATTTCAAACAGTCAAACAGCCTCAGTAAATTTATGTTAATTTAATGTATCGAAATTTTTTATGTTAATTTGTTTGTTATTTTTTTTTATTAATAGTGGATAATGGATCACATAATTTTTTTTTTATTTATTAGCATTATTGTAAAAACGGTAAATGTTTGTGTCACATATCATATGTAAATTCGATTTCTGTAGTGAATGGAAAGAAGTTGGAGGGTATTCTAACAATTATTGTTGGTTGGAGCATGATAACTGCAAATTTTGGTTGAGTTTATCATTCAATTAATTTTCGGTTGGAGCATTTTAACTGTAGAACCGGCTGACTCACCAAGAAATTTTTTTCTGTGAGTTGGTTGAGAGAGTTAGACTTATAGCAAGTACATATGCCTTAAACACGCAAGTAGACTTCAACCGCTGCTCAGCTGTTCATTTTGCATGGACTGTCCCCTTCAGTGGGAGGGAAATCGATTGAGGGAGGCTAGTTGTAGTTGTATTTGTTGTTTTATTTAGCAACGAAGAGACTACAAAAACGACGAGGCTGGCGACGACGGCGACAGTTGTTATTACAAACATGTTAGTTGCGCCCGTTTGGACAAGAAAGGCACCTGGGGGTGGCTAAGGGCGACGGGATGGAGCGTACGATGGGGAGACCCTGTGAGTCATGCGTTAAGGCTATAACAAAAAAAGAAAGGAAGTAAACTTCGGCAAGCCGAAGTTTATAACCCCTGGCAGCTTAAGGGGGTTTTCTGGTCTAGAAGCACGATTTTTAGGCTTTTTTCAAGTAAGACAAAAGAAATGAAAAACAGTTCTATGATTTTAATTGCATTTTAAAAATACAAACATAAAACAAAGGCAAAAAAAAATTAATTAAAAATAACAAAACAGCGTCGAATAGAAAATATAAAATGTTTAAAAACCAATTTTGTTGACCTTTTCGAATGTTTTAGAAATATAAAATTAATTTATAATTAACATTTTTTTAAGTTCGATGCAGAGTATCGAGTAGTGTAAAAAAATATATACCAAAATTTCAAAGGAATCGGTTCAGTAGAACTTAAAGTGTCATGTCAACCACCTCAAAAACAGAAGTTTCGAGAAAAACGCGTTTAATGATTAGGATACGATTCTAATAGTTCGGACTCCACGTCACAGAACTGGTTGTGTCTCCGAAAATAATTCGAATTTTGAAAAATCATTTAAGGCTCATACTTTTAAAAGTATGAGCTTTCAAACTTTTCAAATTTCTAGACCAGAATAGCCTTAACATAACTTCAAAACAATTATAACAGAAATTTATTATCTATAAAATGACTATATGTTAATGCGTATACATATGTTAGTAAACAATGAAAAGTGTAGTTTAAAAAATGTTTTCCGACATACTACGAACGTTTGATTTTTATAAAATTAAAAAATAGTATTTTAAAAATTATGAAAACTATTGAAAACAAGAAATATTTCAGTATTGCCAATATTTTCCTATTTGTTTTCGGAACTTTTCTATGTTAGCGATATAGCATTGGTTAACAAGATTAAGTTAACAAAATCCTACAGAGATAAATGTGTGGCTGGGCTCTTTGATTCTGAAAACGACACTCAACGCTAACGTTAACGTGTAATTTAGTTTTCAACCTGCAATAAGGGAGTGGTCTAGAAATTTAAAAAAATATTTTTTTGCCACATCTTGAATGTTTAAACTTTTAAAAATATGATCCTTAAAATATTTTTCGAAATTCGAATTATTTTAGGACATACAACTGATTTCATGATGTGTCGTCCGTTTTCTCGAAACTACTTTTTTTGAGGTGGCTGACAGTTCTACCTAACCGATTCCTTTGAAATTTCTACTTTTACTAATCTCTATCGCGTCTGTTCGTACTTGAACAAATTTTGATTATAAGTATAAAAGTATAAAATATTCGAAAATAACGAAAAAAATTGCTTTACAAAAATTGTTTGATTTCAAGTTTTTAAAGTGGTCAACCCGATGACGGCACCTTTGCTTATAAAGAATATGTTTGATTTTTTTCCATCCCTACAAGGGCTTAAATCATGTCAACCAGGGACGCTACAATTTTTTTGAAGACCTCACTTCACACGCCTGTACTCGGCGAATATTGAGTTTTTGTTTTTTTTAAGTTTTTTTTTTGTATTGTTAAAATGTCAATAAAAACCATATAAAAAATTGTGTATTAAAAATCTTACTTGAATAAATGCCTAAAATTCATGCTTCTAGACCATATACCCCTTAAAGCATTCTTAGTATTTTTAACTCCAGTTCTATTTAACCGATTTTGATCATCTTTTTCTGTATGGTCCTATACTATGCTTGGACAAAATTTGAAAAAGTTGCTAAAATTCATGATTTGCTACACACGAACGTCTGCTATCGATATCGGAATAAACGCAATGAAGCAGATTAGCCTGTTACACTTGACAGACGTGCTCCATTGCGTCTGAACTTGGTTAGTTTCTTGGTTTCTTGGTTCGTTTCGACGCAAACTAGTCTCTCAGTTTTAAAGCTATAGCAAAAATCTCCCATAGAACAGTCGGGAAAAAAAAAACTTTGATGTTTTTTAATTTTTTTTTAATTCTTCGACATAAATTTCATTAAAATCGGATGACTTAAAGCTTCCTTAGGAACAAAAAAAATATAAACAAAAATATTTTTAAAAAATGTACCTTATTTATTTTGTATTTTTTTTTTTTTTTAGTTCTTTTTTAATTTTATTAAATTCGGAAAACGATTTCATATAGCTACCATACTATCGAATAATTGAGCTACAAATCATCATAGCTTCAATGTTTTTAAACATACATATACGCAAGTAAATAATAATTTTCATAAATGTTTTCAAGAATATTTAGTTTTTGCAATAGCTGCAAAGGTATATTAACTTCGGCTTGCCGAAGTTTGCTTCCTTTCTTGTTACAGTCGAAAACGCTTGATTCTACCTGTTAGATACTTTTCAAGGAATACAATTTTTTCAAGGAATACAATATTTCTGTACGAATAACAGGTACACTCATAATAATTTTCGCCCGAAATCACTCTAAAAGGATCCAAAGGCGATTTTCTCATGATTTAAGGACGAATTTTTCCTAAATTAATAGCGAAGTTTTCATAAATTTAGTTCGATATCTTAAATTTAGGGCGATATTTCTACAAATTGTTAAAAAATTTGGACGATTTTTCTTTATAGCAAGGCGTTTTTTCGTACTTTTAGGGCAATCTTTCTCAATTTTAGGGCCAATTTTTTTTTCAATAAAAAAATATATATACATGTCATGTTATCATATGATGGAACAATTTTCTGGGAACAATTGTTTTATTAAATATTTTTTAAACTAACTTTTTTTTTTTGCTTTTAACATGCATATTAATATTAGATAATTATAGCACAAGGAGAATTTACTGTAAATAATTAAGTATTAAATGAATTAGAGAAATAAACACAGAAATAAAAAAATCTTACTGTTTTGAGAAAACGCCTTTTTAACACGCACACTTCCGGACTCGAACCCGCGAACTCGCTGAAGTTTATAGCTTGTTGGATTCATGGAAGTTCCATCTTCAAGATTAAATAATAAAATTATTTTTTGCTTTTAATTGTGTAGTTTTTAGTAAATTATATTCAAAAATTTATTCAAAAGACTTCTAGGATTTATATTAGGAAACCTATCCTTATAAAATGTATGGGAAAGTTGAAGAATGATCTATTTCTAGTGAATGAAGCTATCAATGACCGAAAATTGTTAAAAAAAAAAATAAAAATTAAATTGTCTTTAAAACAGGTGAAAAACGTTATTTATAATTTTAAAAAAATTAATTAAGCTTAATTTTTAAAATCGGAACTGGAAAATCAAGGTTTTATTTTTAGAGGATTTCATCGACATAAATTTGTAAACCAGTGTAGCTGATGCCAAGGCTAAAAAGCAGTCATTGGTAGACCCCTTTCCCTTTTCACACTCTCCCTCTTAATCCATATTGTGATTCATCGGTCGCTCCTAGAGCGGTTAGTTCGTCTGGCGCCGTTCTGCTTTTTGAATTGCCGCTCTATAACCTTGTCGGCTTCATCGTGTCCCGCGACCGCATCGGGTACTTCAATTCACTATGGGCATAAGAAATGTTGGCGTTAATTAAAAAAAAAAAAATTTTTAATTTGAACAGAATGGTTTTATTGATCAAGTTTAGTTTTTTGCATACTTTCACACGCATTAATTAAGTGTAGAATTATTAATAAAATATTACAAAAATGTGTGTCTCAAAGTCGACTTGAGAAGGGCACCTATTTGTAATTAAAATTGTCCAGATTCCAAAGGTCCTTTTTAATTTTTATTTTGATGTTAAATGATGTTAACATGTCAAATGTTAATTTATTTTCTAAAATAAATTTTCGTGGTTCACGAAATTGGTAATGTACATACGAGTACATACTTTTATTAAAAACATTTACTTCAAAGAAATTAAAAATTTCTGAGCTACTGAGTCGCTTAACAGAATCACTAGAAACTATAAGCCATTCGCTTTAAGCCTTTGTAAGCCTTTCAAACTATTTCATGCATCAATCTTTAAAAGTATTGTGTAAAGACTTGTATTGACTGTACAATCCTGAAAGAATTATTATTATGCGTTTAGCACAAATTTAGTATGCCTATTGGAATTTAGAGTACTCGTTTATGCTCTAAACTAATTCTGAATATTCAAAATGGAAAATTTTTGAGATTGGGAATGACAAATTATACGTCCTTAATGATTGGAAGATCTAAAATACTTTTGAAACAATATTGGATGAATGGACTTTTTAAAAGCAATTTTAAGAAAGACAGTTTTCATTTTCATTTTTAGCCTAGACCATTCTATATTAACATAAATTTTAATGATGTTTTTCCATGGTGCAGTCGGAGAACGACTTTTCGCCACTCTACGCATTTGGCTGCTTTTTAAGTCATCGCTGTTTTATTTATTGTATTTAGGCATTTCCTTTTTTCGCCCTTCCTCAAACTTCCTGCTCTCCCCTGTCGACACCAGTGGGCACATTTTTTCTTCCGCGAATTTTCCTCATCAACAATCCATTTAGAAACCAGAATTTTAGACAGTAAAAATAGTCCCGTTTAGTGCGAAAACGTAAAACAAGAAATAATTGGTTCTCCAGAAAAACTCTATCAGTTATTAATGACTGTGCTGTCTTATAAACATTTATTTTACAGAGAAAATTATATAAAAACAAGCACATTAGACTGATCAAAAATTTATCCGCGAGTAATCTACGTTTTTCGCCTGTGCTGTTCATGCATATTTTTTTATATTCTCGACTTCAGCTTTCATTATCAATAGCTTATTTTACTAGAAATTGAATTTTTGTATGCATGTTATGAGGATTGGTGCAAAGAGGCAATGATTCAAGATACGCCACCATAAACAGTACCTAAATAATACGCGACTACAAAACGAAATTAATTTAATGATTTTATTTTAAAGATGGAACGTTAAAGAGCCAAACAAATTTATACCGGTTGAATTTATTCAGATTAAAAAGAGTAAAAAAATTTATGTTTTTTGACCTGTTATATTGATACAATAGTTGCACTTAACAAAAAATCACCGTTTCACCAGCGTAACTTTTTTTAAAAATGTTTTTATTTTTTGGACTCATCCGAAAGCGGCAAGGTCTTATCTAAAATAGTTCTTAAAAGCGACCGGTAGCAGGCATAAGCCACTGCACCCGAAACTTAAAACGCGCTTTTCTCAAATCAACATTTTGGAAAGCTGCTGACAGCTCGACTATAAATTTACCGATCGGTTTGAAATGGAGACTTAATCATCTTAAATGGGACCTATATACAATGACCTTCAAACTTTTGTATTGGTTGAAGCTATGATGATTTGTAGCTCAATTATTAGATAGTTATTTATTTTTATTTTTTCTATGGGACCTATATGGTATAGTCGTCCGATTTTTATGAAAATTTAGTCATTACTATATGTCGAAGAACTAATAGTCAAATTAAACAAGAAAGAAAGCAAACTTCGGCAAGCCGAAGTTCATATACCCTTGCAGCTATTGCATGAATTAAATACTTTTGAAAACATTTAAATTATGATTTACTTCAGTATATACTGAAAAACAGTGAAGCTATGATGATTTGCAGCTCAATTATTAGATAGTTATTTTATATATTTTTATTAGTTCTATGGGAGCTATATGATATAGACGTCCGATTTTGATAAAATTTAAACCATAATTCTGAAATAATTAAACATTGCCATATGTCGAAGAACTAAACAAAAAATTAAAAAACAGAAAAGTTATAATTTTTTTTCATTTATTTCTCCGATTGTTCCTATGGGAGCTATATGATATAGTCGTCCGACTTTGATGAAATTTAAACCGTAAATCGAAAATATTTAACCATTACTAAATGTCGAAGAACTAAACAAAACATTAAAAAACAGAAAAGTTATAATTTTTTTTCATTTATTTTTCCGATTGTTCCTATGGGAGCTATATGCTATAGTCGTCCGATTTTGATGAAATTTAAACCGTAAATCGGAAATATTTAACCATTACTAAATGTCGAAGAACTAAACAAAAAATTAAAAAACAGCAAAGTTATAATTTTTTTCCTTTATTTTTCCGATTGTTCCTATGGGAGCTATATGCTATAGTCGTCCGATCCGGCTCGTTCCGACTTATATACTACCTGCAATAGAAAGACAACTTTTGGGAAAGTTTCATGCAGATAGCTTTAAAACTGAGAGACTAGTTTGCATATAAACGGACGGACAGACGGACAGACGGACATGGCTAGATCGACTCGCCTAGTGATGCTGATCAAGAATATATATACTTTATAGGGTCGGAGATGTCTCCTTCACTGCGTTGCAAACTTCTGACTGAAATTATAATACCCTCTGCAAGGGTATAAAAACAGCAAAGCTATAATTTTTGTTGTATTTTTTTCCGATTGTTCCTATGGGAGCTATATGATAAAGTCGTCCGATTTTGATAAAATGTAAACCGTAATTCTAAAATATTTAACCATTACTATAGGTCGAAGAACTGAAAAAAAAATTAAAAAAACAGCAAAGTTATAATTTTTATACCCTTGCAGAGGGTATAATCATTTCAGTCAGAAGTTTGCAACGCAGTGAAGTAGACGTTTCCGACCCTATAAAGTATATATATTCTTGATCAGCATCACTAGCAGAGTCGATCTAGCCATGTCCGTCTCTCCGTCCGTCTGTCCGTCCGTTTCTACGCAAACTAGTCTCTCGGTTTTAAAGCTAACGCTGCATGAATAAAACTTATTAATTAATACGCTAGTCACACAGCTATTTTTGCCATTCTTTCGACCGGAATCATGTCAGCAGTTGAAATACATTTTTTGGGAGCCTCAACAGACAGCCCATAGTCCCGTTGGCTCTTAATATTTTTGTAAAACATAATTCTTAAAATAAAATTAAAATCTTACTTTATTATGTGCAAAAATTTTTAAAACATTCTAATAAGTACTTTCTTTAAAAAAAATTTGAAGAATTTTTTTTTTTCCTGGTCACACCTAAAAAATCTTGTAAAGATTTTACGATTGTTAGATTTTTTAATGATTTCTACTCAAAAAAGTAATTAAAGTAATATCTGTTTTACAGTGTACTTTTTTTTGGGTTTACTTTAAAATTTTAGCATCGTTTTTAATTTTGTCGAACTCTAACCTCTAAAACTCTAACCTCTAAGAACGTTATATTTTTAGGAAAAGAAGGTTTTAATGATCACATCGGTTGGGCAGAACTTGAAACAAAAAATAAAATAAGAATGAAAACATGTGAATAATGTATAATACACTTTAAAAAGTGTGTACCATATAAAATATTATAAGTGTCGTTTCTGAACTGCGTCAGCAAAGTCAACTTTCATCTCCAGAGAATTTTCTCGCTTTAATTTTGAAAGGCAGTGTAATTTTATGTTGTTTATCGATAATGATCCAAAAAGCAATATCTTCAGTTTCCAAAAATGTTGGCAATATTATTGAAGTCATTGATTTGAAGATTATATAGTTCATACGTTAAATAGTCCAAGAATTTATATAAAGTAAGATAGGGTCAATGCTTTTATGTGTTGGCTTATTCTAAGTTGCAAAATCAGACGGTTTGGTTTCCCGAATGCGCTTATTCGGCGCAGCTTAAAGCGGCCCCTTCCGCTCTCTCAATCGATTACTCTCAGCGGCTCAATTTCCTCCCGTATTACCTTACTGCGCAGGCTTCAAATTTGGAAGTGGGTTCTATCGATATTTCAAGAGCTAGGAACAAACAAACCAATTTAATGATAATGTTCATTTTTTTTTAAGTAAAGAGTATAAGATATGATTGTTTTTAGTTAAATGTTAAATTTTGTTGAGTTACTCCTCGCCACACTATCAATTACAACCCCCAAAAACTGGCTGTTCCCACCCGTTTCTTGGCCGCTTTCTCTGCAGCTCTCTTTTAGCTGTTTTACGTTTCTGACTTGGGGGTGCCGTTTCCGCACCGACCACGCCCCCGCCGACCCCCAAGCGCGGTATGTCCTTTTGTGCATTGTCCTTGCCTTCCGACGACGCCGTCGCCAACTCCGAATTGTACGCCACGCTGGCGCCAGGAAAAAACTGGTCGCCAGTCGTTCGCCTGCTGCTGAAAAATTAACTTCGGCATAATTTAGTTGGTCTTTGTCTTTCGCTGCGCTCGTTACGTTTCGTCGCTACCTTCTCTCGTTTTCGAAGGATTCCATTTAATGCCGCAGCAGAAATAACAATAACAATAGGCAACGTCGCGAAATTCAAATACAGAATTTGTAACACACATTTCAGCAGCACTGCTCAGTGCTTTGCGGTTAAATTTTGATTCTATAGTTCGACCCAGCAGCAAGTGGTTGCGCTCCCTCTCACAAAAAACCGAAATCGCTGTGAAACAAATTGATTTTTTGTGCTGGCCAAAAAAGCAAAGCCGACCCCAAATAAAATACACCGGCAACAACCAGTCCACACATATCCCAGCCACCCACTACCAGTTCTTAGCTTGTGTGAAAGGAAAAAGATCTCATCATGCTTATTGGATTAGTACGCGACTCCGTGATGCAGTGCTTCTGCCACACGTGCCGAGCACCAGGAATTCTGCCAGCGGGTAAGATTTAAACCTGGTAACAGTTTGACCCAAGAAATGCATACTCGTACTCGTCGAACATAAATATCATAACGTTTGAGACCCTATGGCGATAAACCCAAGCGACGAGAAAGGGTATAGATATGTCCGTCTGTCCAAGTCAACAACATGGCTATACCAGTTCTTACGAAAAATATATACATAAAACTGTTAATATTGCTATATTTTTACAAATTTTACGAGAAAGCCTTTTGGGTTTGCCTTTTAAGTTTGCCTTTCAGGTTTGCAAAATAATTTCCGAAAGTTTTTATACCAAATTTTGTTGATGTTTTTTAAGTTATAATTTAACTCGGCCTATAATGTAGTTACACGTTTATACCCGATCTTTCCATCCGGGTATATTTAAGCTAACAATATACAAATCACCGGAAAATGTTTAAAATTGTACATTACATACATCGATAAATTTATTATTGGATATATCGATAACAATTACCAATTGCCACCTATACAAAAGGCAGCTGACAGCACTGCACTTTTTAAGTGTTCTCTACCGAAAATCACAAACCCAACTATTCAGGACAACAAAATACATACGTCCTAAAAATGGGAAAAGTACCAGATCTAAGAATATGACACTTAAAAAAATCAATTTGTCAGGAAAATAAAACTAAAGGTTCCTTTTAAGTATACTTTGTATACTATTTTTTACATACCCCTAAAAGATGAGAGTCGTATCTTTTTTTTTTAAAGGATGAGAAATAGTTGGTAAATTGCTTGCTTGTGCATTGGCGCCACTCAGCCGGCAAGCGGTGAGTCACCGCCCGTTTATGGACGGGAAGTTAATTTTACTGGACTTTTTGATGCCTTTAAAAACATTTGGTTGTCTAGACAGATTTTTTTTTTGGATATTGCACTGATTTTAATATTTATTTTTTTCTATTGGGATATTGAAACGCAGTATTCGCCGCAAACAACAGCAAACACATACATACGCATTTAGCGAAGTGATTGCGCAATATGGACACGAAACAACGAACACAAGGGAACTGACGACAAAGGACGTAATTTATTGATTTATTGACAGGCCCGGGTCTTACATAAATAAATGAATTATCCTAGCATATAGCCGTCTCTTACAACATACTGCTAGCTATTTCAACGGATGGGAGTAAGAAGATTAAGGTCCTTGGCAAAATACGCATCTTGATGCGGTCATTATATATCAAGTACATGATTTGACTGCTATGCCAATTGAGATATCAATTTTATAAAATAAGATTAATTGACATTATATAATTTGCTTTCTCCACTTTGGATTCATAATTCTATGCATAGATCGCATTATTACCTGCAAAAAGGAATAAATATTTTTTTAAGATGCAACATTTTTGTTTAATTTTCGTAAACTCGGAGTACAACTGCACGAAAATCCATGCTTTGTTTCTGAAGTAAATTGTCGATTCAATTTTGTAAGCTAGTGTTACATTTCAGGGTCTTGATTCAAAAGCCTTTGTGGCTAAAGAAGAAATCAATGCGCGACATAAAGAGAATAGCTTATGTCGGGTATACAAATATAGAGACCACGGCAAATCAACTTAACTTGACGTCAGAATGCTTTTAATCTGAAGAATCTGCATGTGGCCAGGGTCAGTATAGAGAATTTCTCTGCGTTGACTTTAAATGAGGTAACATTTGTGCTAAAATTTCGAAAGCCCGTAATGAGGAAAATTATTCTAACTCGAATTAGGTATGTTCATTAATGAAATGTCCTTGCGGCAACCGGCAACCGGCAACCTAAGACCAATTTGCAACTTAGGCACAGGCGACTGAAAGAGGCGGCCTCTTCGGCGTCGCTTGAAGTTTTTTCACGCCATTTTGATTTCAGACTGTATTTTACAATGTTTATTAAATCGATGGTAAAAGTCAAAATTTAATATAAAAGATGTCCAGCATTTTGAAAAAAATTACTTGTGTCTTCTATATTAAGTTAAATTTTTATTTTTCATTTTATTACATTAACAATTGATCATTGTCGATTATACAAGTCCGTCTGTAGGGATTGTTAAAACATTAACAAGTTTACAATGGTAACTTTTCCATCTCATATTAATTATATAGCAAAGAGCTAACTTACTTTCCGGCTTTTCGTTAAGCGAATAAACCAACAGATAAGGAACTAAAATAAAACACATTCTCAATTGATATTTTCTTATACATATGTTTGCAACTATAGATACAGGTGTCTACACCGCTTTCTGGGCTTACATTTTTATCTAAATTAATTTTATTAAATCACTTACAGCAGTACTGTTTGAGTAAATTTAAGTGCTTTTTCAGTGAGTGTCGCTCCCTTCATAAGCCCTTAAAACAAATTGTCTTTAGTTTCTGTTTTTTTTCACAAAGCTTTTACTAGATGTAAATACATTTGTATATCCTATCCGTCCACGTTCAGCTGTCACGTACTAGCCGCATTTTTCTATATTATCCTTCAGCAGGCGCTAGGTCTCAATTTGCTTCTCCACTCTCGACTTTTGCATGTGACTCACGTTACAGACGCACACATAACATAATTTTGTATTTCTTATGCTGGTTTGTTCTTCGACTCGTTGTTTAATGAGTGTGGCCGACAAAAAAATAGAAAATAATGTTTAAGGAGGTGTTTTTCTGTCGTAATACGTAAGAGTAGAAGCCAATAAATTTGATCACGATTTCATTTTTATATTAAAATTTCTCCACAGCTTCTCGCTCCTTAGGACTATATGAAATTGTGAATTAACTGGCTCTTTGTGTGTACCATCATTTTTAGTTCTGTTGACATGAGTTCTTTTGATATCTTCGGTATTTTCTTTTAATTACGAAAACCATAGAATGATAAGTTTTCTATGAGTTCGTCAATAAAAAGCATTGCCTTATTACAAGAACCTCGATATTTTGTAATATGAAAATGGCTTCAAAAGTTAAAAAAAAATTTTAGGTAGTTTATTAGCGTATAGATTGGTAATCAAAAAAATATTTTTACCAGGTTCTCGACCTGGGTTTTTGGGTAAGCTTATTTTACTATAAATATTCTATTCTTTTCTATATAAGGAAACCTGTCCTTCATATCCGTGATCGTTATTTTAAACCTACAAAATCGTTTGCATGCTCCGCCGTTTATTATTAAGACCCGTACAACCGCTAATAAAACAAAAGCAATTACGACTTTAAAAAATACCATCATAAAGTTTACACATTTAAGACATTGTTATTAAATAACAGACTTAATTGTATAGATAAGTTAAAATATGATTGTTCCCGTTTTCGTCTAAGATATATACAATGAGAGTTCGATATTTCTGGGATGTTTAACTCCCGTCAATAAATGAGTACGAGTATCCTATAGTCGGGAATCCGACTATATTATTCTTTCAGTTATTTTGTAAAATTAAAACTCTCAAGATTTTCAGAAGTAAATGGTGGTCAAACAGTTACCAAAATGTAAAAAAAAAATTAAATGCCGTAAAGCAACTGTGTTCTAATTAGCTAAATTAATTTCCAAACATGCTTTCCAAAATGTGGACCTTCTCTTTGGAATATTTAAATAGTGTCGAGAAGATCTGCGCCAATCAAGAAAATCAATAAGATTCGTTCCAAGCAGCCGCGGCTCAGCAAGAAAGTAAAATTTATAAGTAAGTACGCCATTTTCAAAATGATTACACTAGTTTACAGACAAAATACACCAAGAAGGTAAATATCAGTTTTTGTTAAAGTTGGAACCCTGGACCACGAAATACCGATTCAGATTTTTCCAAGGACAAGTAAACGCAATGTTCGTGATCGAGGACCTGCCACTCACGTTCCTAAAATATTACAGAAGTATTTTGTTTGCTAGTGTTATAAACCAAAAAAAAAAAAAAATGTAAAGAAAGCTCCCATGAAGTTGGGGACTGCGTGGTTCAGAAAATTTTGCCTACACAGGTATCGCATTGTGCTTCCATTCGGTCTAGATAAAAATTAAAAGTTTTTATCGTATGTTCATGTACTATAAATCAAAAGTGCTACAGATCATCAAATTTACACCTATTTCAACGGCAAATTGATATTTTCGAAATAATCAATATGCACTTTTGCGTGTCAATATGCCATTATCCATTGTCATATACTTGGTGTCATTTTCGGGTCTATTTGACACTTTTCAGTATTAATATGGTACTGACTTAAGGAATTTCTAACTCGAACATGCCCCTAACAATTTAAGGATTAAAATAACACCCACACCCAAAAAATAAAACAAGTAGTTTATTTTGTATTTTTCGATATTCAAATTATTTTGTTCACATCTTTTTATTCTTTATGTACACATTATTAAATACTAAACTAATTTTATTCTTTAACAACAGTATTTATTTGTTTAAAAAAGCAAACCTGCCTGACAAATTCTTAGCTTATTTCGTGCAGTTGTATTACAAAACTTTAAGTCGGTATCGCGGCTAAACCAATAAAGATAAAACAAAAACGTAAACGAATATTTTAAATAAAAACAGTAGCATTTTAAATAAACTAAAAACAAATCCTTGCTATTAAAAATAACAAAAAACATATTTAAAGCTGTCCAGAAGCGGAAAGGAGAGCACACAAAAAACGGCATGAAAAAAGATTGTACATTTTGCTTTTGATATATTTAGTTATAATTTTTATGATCAAGAAGGTCGTTTTAAGTTTATTAAATATTTCTATTTTTTAAATGTTGCGTTTTCATTTTTGTTTTATCTTCATTAGTTTAGCCGCACTACCGTCTTAAAGTTATTTATTCAACTGCACGAAATAAGCTGCGAGCCACTGTATGCGTTTTTTTCTTAAGGGTCATATTTTGAAAGAAAAAGACGAAAAACCAAAAATAACTGTTTTACCGTTATTTTCTAAGAAATCGGTCTTGCCGAAAACTTTGACCCATTTGTTCGTAACCAATTTACATGGATACTGAAAATTTGAAACTGATCGGGCTTGGGGCTTTTCGGACGTACAGCCTAAAATTCAAATTTTGTTTTACATTGTTTTGCATACAAACATATCCAAATGCTGCTAATTTAATTCAAACATTGGGCACAATTGGAAAAAAATTGACTAATAAGTTTTTTTTTCTTACTAAATCAATTTACATATATATATATATATATATATATATACATACATATATATGCATAATTACAATTTTCTCATGGCGCATTTCTTTTTGGATATTTTAAAGAGTCTTACTTTGTTGTCCAAAATTTTTCTTAATGCCACTTCAAATTTTAACTTTACACTTCTGCTTTTAACAACTGATAGATCGATAGCGACGCTGGCTGTACAATAGTCGGAACTCGAATTTCGAACATCGGTATTAAAGTGACCTCAGATATTTTTTTTGGGTGTACTTTTCGAAGCATTTCGTCAACAGCAAACAAGTTTGATACGAAAAATAGTCAAGTCAAGACTAATAATTTCCTTTAAAAAAAGAGCGCTGTTAATTAGAAGAAAGCTCCGCCTATTAAATGGGTATTCGTCATCGAGAATTTTTTGGGGGCGTGAAGTAATCGATGAGCGGGACCTTTGAAATGCGGCGCCACATTGACGAACGTTTCGATATCTGCTTTCATACCTTCTTTTTTAATTTCCATTGGCAAACCACCCTAAACAGGCGCACATATGTCGTAGCAAGAGAACCCTATTCCACCTCGCATGTTGGCGACTAATAAAGTAAACGACCGTTGGCCATAAAACAATCTTAGGCACACAACGCTATCAACCAAGTCACAGGTTATTCCACCACAACCGCAATAGCAAAAACTACAATGGCGACTAATTTAAACGCTTGTTGAACTGGAACACGGTGGTGCACGGCTGTAATGAACTTTGCTTTGGCTAGTTAAATACTTGAAGTCCCAGAACCATATAAAGAAGGAAGGAAGTAAAAATTGTTAGAATCCTTATACTACTTGAAAGAAAGCAGACATGAATAAAAAATATGTTGTATCTCAAATGTTTCTAACAAAAATCAATGACAGAGCATTTATTCAAGTGTATGTCTCTTATGATTTGTTTTTTTTTTCACTTGGCAGACTAAAATAACAAATGTTCTTTATAATTTTTACAATATTGTTCTTTTATTGTTTTGAATGTTCTCATTTTTTTGGGAATAGAAAATTAAGTTTGAGAATATTTTATAAGAGTTATTTTATTGTCAGTACAAGATCATTTGAATATCGAATATTTTTATATATTTAAAAGTTGATCTTTGAACCGTCTTGGTCGGTTGTGTCTGCTCTTGTGAATTCCAAATGCATCGCTGATGAGTTTTTGAGAGAAAAAAAGAAATCATATATTCTTAAAAAAATGTTTTTCTTCAATCAAGAAAATGCTTCGGCTTTAAGTTTAATAGATTGCATTAACAGCGCGCATTAATGATTTTGAAGTGAGAAAATCACAATATTGGTATTTTTCAGTCCATTTTTTGGACTGTTCTGGACTCCCGATGAAAAGAGCATTAATTTTTTCATAATTATTTCTTAATAAAAATTGGAATTAAAAAAAAATCTGTTAAAAAATGTAAATTACTCTTAAGACGATAACAAGAGCTACGAAATTATAAAAAACCTCACAAACGAACAAATGTATGAAATTTTATTTGGTTGTTCCTTGTGATATAGGATGGAGTTAGTATACAGAGTGGCTCACGAATTAAATTAATTGCGTCAAATCCATAGTCCCAACATTGCGGAGAGCAATCCAATCATCCGATCGACCCAATTTTGTAGGTTCTATTACCATACAATCGGTTCTCAAATAGTTCAATCTCGTGCTTTTTGTCGAAATTATGTCTGGATAAGCATAAGCATAGCACTTATTCTAGGCGGCACCCAACAAAAATAGGCCAACGGGATTAAATCGCAGCTGGGAGGCGGCCAATGACGGTTACGTCAACTCCTGATTCGTTTTCGAAGTTGCATTTTTGTTGTGAATGCATTGTCTTCTCTAAGAAGCCGTGCGGGTTTTTCGGAGCCCCAAGTGCGGCAATTATTGTCGTATCCATCATGGTGGAAACAAAAAATACTAATCTTCCACCAGGCGCTCTTCGGGCAATAGCTGCCATAGGAACGATCCAAAAAATAATCGGAAAATCATAGGCATACAATTTTTAACATACATAGTTGCTTTAAAGAAAATTTGATAGCTGCATGGGCATATCTACTTCGGCTTGCCTAAAAATGCTTCCTTTCTTGTTTATATTTGCTTTGAGCTTACACTGTATATATCAGGGCTGCTCACGCGTATGCACAATGAGCACATTTGCTTTTGTTATTGCCACTGTATAGGAAGATGTGAGGGGTGGCACAAAAGGTGAGCTTGCTGGGCACAATAAGCTATAAACTAAATATTTTTTGTTTCTTCTCTACGGATTATTTCATTGCTAAAAAGACCGAAACCATTTGAATTTTCCTCGACTCTACACTGTTTGTGTGTTTGTTTTCATGGTGTTGCGTTGGAATAAGGCAGCTTTGAGCACTCCTGGTATATATCTACATACATATATCAGTACAGGGCCCTTTACATGTTATTTTAATAAGTCCAAATTTATATTCATGTTATTTTATTCACATTATTTAATTATTTGTTGCTCAGTAAATTAATTATAACAACTATACTAACTTGAATTTTGACAGAACAGATTATATAGAGAAAATATATTAAGTAAGTTTTCTTTCTTTTTGCTCTTTCCAAAACAAATGTTTTTTTATACCCTTGCAGAGGGTATTATAATTTCAGTCAGAAGTCAGAAGTACAACTCAGTAAAGGAGACGTTTCCGACCCTATATAGTGTATATATTCTTGATCAGCATCATTAGGATAGTCGATCTGGCCATGTCCGTCTGTCCGTCTGCCCGTTTCTACGCAAACTAGTCTCTCAGTTTTAAAGCTATCGAAAGTTGTCGTTCTATTGCAGGTAGTACATTAGTCGGAACGAGCCGGATCGGAAAAATAAATTTAAAAAATTATAAGTCTGCTGTTTTTTAACTTTTTTCTTAGTTCTTCGACATATACATATGTAGTAATGGTTCAATATTTCAGATTTATGGAGTAAATTTCATTAAAATCGGACGACTATAACATTAAAGCTCCCATAAGAACAATAGAAATATATAAAAAAAACAACGTTTTTAAAATTAACTTTTCTATTTTGTAATCTTGCCATGTCCGTTCGTATGAACGTCGAGATCTCTGAATCTTTAAAAGCTAGAAATTTGGGATTTACAATGCAGTTTCTAGCAATTCTTACACATCAAGTTTATTTAAGTACGGAGCCACGCCCACCCTAACGCACACAAATGTCAAAAGTCTGGTAGGTCACTCTGGGACATGTTAGATCTTGGCTATTGAACTCTGTGTGTGTGTCGTGTGTCTAGGTCATATCTATCGGTAGACGTAGACACAAACATTTTCAAAATCGAGCTCTGTAGGGTTACTCGACTGCAGCCTTCTTTCTTGTTTTAGAAGTTACTAGCATAAATGTACATTTTCGGTATATATTTATATATTTATACTTTGTATTTTAACTTGTTGACTTCGTATATGCCCCTACTTCAAGTAAAGTGATAAAACTAACTACGATTTAAGCTGCTACTTATGGAGGCAACAATTTATCAACTTTAGCGACCTTTAACTTGTACCAAAATACACGAATATCCATTAACGAACCGATTCTTATAAAAAACGGTTTATTTCTAAAATGATCTAACATAAGCTGTACACAAATAGAAAGTTCAGCTTGTTTTTTTTTTTATTATAACTTTGAAAACAAATATTATTACTACTACTTTTACTAGTTACTTTAGTTTAGTTTACTTAGCTGCACTAAGTTTTAACAATTCAAATAAATTCTAACATTCTATAATCAAATCCATGCTGCCACTAGCTGACTCATAAGCTTTTGGTTTTGGCAATATCGTCGTGCCCAGCTGGCAACCAACAGCAATTAAGTGCCTAGAAATGACTGTCCCATTGGTGGAGTATTCAGTGGGGAGGGGGTTTTGCTTGCCAGACGACTGTCGCCGGAAACTAACAACAACAACATAACGATTGAAGCGACAGCCGCTGTTTGTTTTTTGGCTGTGCAGCATATACCAAAAAGTATGCTACACGACAAACTCCTGTAGACCAGCACCAAAGTAAGTGTGTTAGAGTACAACGAACATTTTTGTGCCGCTTGGTTGTGGCCCGATGCCGGCCTCATCACATTTTTAGTCACTCCGTTCGAACGTTCGTTCAGTTGCTTAAGGAATAGCTGCGCGACAACAGCTTCGTGAGAGAAGTCAAACAAAAAATTGTTTTAAAATTATTTAAGTTTTATTTCGATCTATCGTGTTTGCGTCAGTGACTTACAATGGTGGCCATCGATTTGCATTTAAACAGTAAGAACACAGAACAAACTACAGAACGCACAGGAAAATATATTTTAACATAGATAAATGTCACTCTTTATCAAATTAACCTTGTCTTATGTAAAAATGTAAACTTTTCGAATAAAATGTAAGTTAACAAGCTACCAAAATTTCTCATCTGTCTCGAGCCATTAATTTTAGTTAATGTAGGATTTGGAACTCGAAATTCCATACCCAAGCCTTTTTTCACAACCGTAATATGGCTGACTCATTCAAATAATTTGTTTAAATGCAAATGAAATTATGTTATTGTTATTATGAAAAAAACATTAGAAATAAGTTTACATTTTTAGTTTAAATAGTCTCTGCGTACCTTGCTTCCTTTTATCTGTGATTATATTTTTTCGTTCCTACTTCTTCACTCCTTCCTGCTTAACATAAATGTAATTATTGAAAATGGCATTTCTTTCAAGAAAATATCAAGACAAAGCGGTGAAAAAAAACAACCGAAAGTTTTACTTATAGAATTCGTTTTTTAGGCCTTACACAATAAGGCAACGCAAAACAAGTGAGTCACACGATAGTTAAAGGTACATTTTCAGCATGCAAAGCGAAAAAAAACTATTCCAGTAAGGAACCAGCAATGTGCATTGTGCACACATTATAGGGTCAAAAATCGATTTACAGATATTGCGTAAATAACCAAACTCAGCCAAAAGATTTATTTATAAATAGAATTGGGCTCCTTATAACCACTTCTGTTGGCCAAAATTATAGCTTGCTTGATTTCAAAAATATCGAGATAAAACATTACCAATCGTTTTTTTTTGTATCGTTAGGCATTATATACATAAAAAAGTATGGGATCGAACGAATACATCTTATAACTGCATTACGATCGATTTATCATCCTTTTTTGTTTTTTAATATAGATCCATACAACTTTTTTGGTTTTTTTATTATGTTATTAATTTAAATTAAACATGTTGGATATTTTTATTAATTATATTTTATTAAAAAAAATAATTTAATTTTTTTTGGAGATTTTCTTAAAAAACAAAAAAAAAATAAGAAAGGAAGCAAACTTCGGAAGCCGAAGTTCATATACCCTTGCAGCTTTTGCAAAAATTAAATATTCTTGAAAACATTTAAATTGTGATTGAATTGCGTGTGTGTTCACACTGAAGCTATTTGAAGCTTATTTGATAGTTCCTATATCAGTTATTTGATATCTTTTTCCGATTTTAATAAAATGAAAAGCGTAATTCTGAACTGTCAAATTATTAATTATTCAAAAAGAATTTTTTAAAAATATTAAGAAATAAAAAAGTTACTTTTTTAAAATTTTTTTTTTAATATTTTTATTGTTCCTATGGAAGTTATATGCTATAGTCGTCCAATTTTGATGAAACCGTAATTCTGAAATATTTAACCATTACTATATGTTGAAGAACTAAAAAAAATTAAAAAACAGCAAAGTTATATATTTTTTTTTTTTCCGATTGTTCCTATGGGAGCTATATGACATGGCTAGATCGACTCTTTCTCTTTATACCCTTGCAGAGGGTATTATAATTTCAGTCAGAAGTTTGCAACGCAGTGAAGGAGACATCTCCGACCCTATAAAGTATATATATTCTTGATCAGCATCACTAGGCTTATTGTTTTCTGTGGCAACACTTTTTTTTTAATTTGTTAGCGTAGTAAGGGGTATCTAATAGTCGAGAAATTCGATTAAAGTACCATTTTGCGTTACTGCTGGATGTCTGGCAAAAAAAAACTTTCCACATATCCGGGGATTTTGGCTTTTCTCAGTCCCTTCGAACAACACTACACTAGGCAGTTTATAATTTTGTAACACTAAGCGTAAATCTATTATTTAGCATTTATTGGTATCACTTGAAAACACAACAGCAACTACAGATCAGGCAATAGTCGATTTATTTGCCCAGTTTTTTCAAACGACTTTACGACCTCAGCTCATTCAACGCAGCCTGTTTCTTACGCCGTTTCCAAGACGAACCTAATTTTCTGTCCCACCTTAAACAAAAGTTCTCTGCTATTAAATCTTGCAATCTAAGATTCCAGGGCCCTATGGAATTCCTGGCTGCGTGCTTAGGTATTGCTCGGAAACTCTGTGCAAACCCCTTCTTAAATTGTTTACCTTCACAAGAAAGGTATTAAACTGGATGCCAATAATTATAGAGGCATATTTATGTTGTCGTCTATTCCAAAGCTTTTTGAAAATGTTACGAGTCCACACTTTCAGCACCATTGTAAATAAGTTATTTCTACGTGCCAAGACGTATTTATGAAATGGAGATCAACTACCACTAGGCTTTTTAGTTCACTTCATTTGTGATAATGGGCTTCAAAAGTAGTCTTCAAACAGACGCAATTTAGACTGACATTAGTAAAGCATTTGACTCTGTAAATCATTTACTTTTGGTTCGGAAACTCGACCTGTTTGGGTTTTCAGTTGATCTACTTAGATGGATCTTGAGCTATCTAAGGGTCCTATTTAAAATTAAACTTCTAATCGTCTCCGTGTATCCTCCGGCGTTCTACAAGGGAGCTATATCGATCCGCTACTTTTCAATTCATTTATTACTCTTAGGTAGAAAGTCATTCTCGCGTACTTTTGTACGCAGATGATGTTAAATTATGTCTGCAATATGCGGATATTTCCTGCCACAAAGTTTTACAATTCGATCTAAATCTCTGGTGCCGGTATAATTTACTACATTTAAATGGCTCAAAGTGTAAGGAAATGACTTTTAATAACTCTAAGTGATTTCTTTTTAAATAGAATTGCTCTTCTAAACGATCTTGACCCAAAACTTTAGTTTTGCGATCATATCATATCCATATTTCGTCCATGGTTAATTAAGCTATGGGTTTGCTTGTTTTTATTAAAAGGCGGTCAAATGAATGTGAGGATCCCAATGACACCAAGAAAAGAAATTTTAAAGTAAAGCTTTTAAAGTTTTCTTAACATAAGAAGTTAAGATATAATAGTTAAAAAATTATAGCTAATGGTTTATTTTTAGTTAATTATTTTAGCAAAGTTAAGTTATTATAGCTAAGGGTATATTTTTAGTTAATTATTTTAGCGTTTTTAAGCACTCAAAGCTCCAAATTTTTTTTAAAATATATTAATCAGCCTGAAATGCCGACAAGCAATTTAGCAGCATTGGATTGGGGTTTGGGGTTGAGAAAAGATTGGTGGGCATAAAGTCCTAAAAAAATCTTTGGAAGTTAAGGGTAATAACTTTATGAAGCCTACTAAAAATAAATGTTCTTAATATAAGAAAATTATATTTAAAAAAATATTTTTTTAATGACTGTTTTTAACTTAAGCTATATTTATAAGTATTAGCCAATGCAATATTTAGTTTTAGTTATTTGGTAAATGAGTGAGCAGAAAGTTATCTTTGGCAAGAGCCAATGGATACCGAAGTTCATATACCCTTGCAGCTATTGCAAGAATTAAACATTTTTGAAAACATTAAAATTATGATTTACTTGCGTATATGTTTAAAAACATTGAAGCTATGATGATTTGCAGCTCAATTATTAGATAGTTATTTTATATATTTTTATTATTTCTATGGGAGCTATATGATATAGTCTTCCGATTTTGATGAAATTTAAACCGTAATTTTGAAATAGTTAACAATTACTATATCTCGAAGAACTAAAAAAAAATTTAAAAACAGTTAAGTTATAATTTTTTTCTATTTATTTATCCGATTGTTCCTATGGGAGCTATATGATATAGTCTTCCGATTTTGTTGAAAATTAAACCGTAATTCTGAAATAGTTAACCATTACCATATCTTGAAGAACTAAAAAAAAAATTAAAAAACAACAAAGTTATAATTTTTTTTTAATTCATTTTTCCGATTGTTCCTATGGGATCTATATGCTATAGTCGTCCGATCCGGATCGATCCGACTTACATACTTCCTGATATAGAAAGACAACTTTTGGGAAAGTTTCATGCAGATAGCTTTAAAACTGAGAGACTAGTTTGCGTAGAAACGGACGGACAGACGGCCAGACGGAGATGGCTAGATCGACTCGCCTAGTGATGCTGATCAAGAATATATATACTTTATAGGGTCGGAGATGTCTCCTTCACTGCGTTGCAAACTTCTGAATGAAATTATAATACCCTCTGCAGGGGTATAAAAAAAGTTATTCTTTACAAACTGAACACCTTTTATTAAGTCACATTGTTGATTGGCCTAAGGTTTTTTTTACAGATTATCTTCGGTAAATAACTAAACACGGGTATCAAGATTTCGCAAAACAATACAAATCAGTTTTTTAATAATCCTTTTCATAGCCCTTTAAATTTTGTACAATGTTATTCAGAGACCGAAGCAAATCAATTTATTAAACAGATAAACGTTTATTTTAATTTCGATATGTTCTTTCCTGACATCTTTGGTGCTCCATTCAAAATTCCATTTGTTAGTATAAAGAAAATGTTTTAATTTTTTAATTTTGGGTTCAGTGAATTAGTTTGGAGAACGAAATTTAAGCAAAGTCGGGGAGTTTAAAAATTACGTCATCTTGCTCTGTTGGGGGAAAGCCAAGTTGAGGGTGACTGAAATTCACCCTCAGCCACAACTATCGAATGCACCCCAAGTGCACAAATATTGAATTACTCTAACCTTCTCATCCATTCTCTTTTGTCCATAGCCACAGAGATTCGCTGCCAGGAGAAGTCCCGTGGAGGACTGAGCTATGAGGTCATCCTGGCCGAGCCGGCACCGAACGTTGCGGTTCCCAAGCGTCCGGTCACCCCCGGCAAGAACGTTAGCGTCGAGGAGATTGAACAAAAGCTGAAGGCGGCCGAAGAGCGACGCATTGTGAGTCCTTATATGTTTTGATGATTTTTATAAATAGCAAACTTTAATCTTATAAGCATGAAAAGAACAGACATATATAAATATCCCAATAATTTTTTAGCAACAACAGGTTAAATAAAGCGTTTACAACTCTCAATGTCCGTCTGTCTTTCCGTAAGGGATTTAATTTAAAACTAGCAGATTCAAGTTATGCATACGAAGCAAAGCTTTAAAAGGTGGCCACGTCCACAAATCGCGAAAATCTGTCTAGTCACTCTGACTTATAGTTCAATTGAAGTATTACAATTACCCGATACAAAATTCTACCCAGGTCTCGGTATATAAACACTTTTCGAAAATATACTACCGATACATCAATGAGTAAAATTGTATACAACAATACCGGAAGCAAGCTACGGCAATTTAAAGTTTATATGCTCTTGCAGCTTTTACCAATTAAAATTAGTGTCAAGTCAAGAAACTTTGTTGTATGGCGAGAAATTCGGAGCATATTGTCCTTGAGGGCTTCGAGGATCTCGAACTTGTTCACGTAAATATGGGAATTAAAAAAAAACACAAAAAGTCTGGACCGGTTAAAACGCGCAATGTTGCGGGCCATTGCAAATCGCTAAAACGAGAGATGAGGCGACCCAGGAACGACGTCTTCAGAATATCGGTTTTGGCAGAAAAAACAAGGCTAACAAGGCCCTGTAACGCGTACCGTCCACTATTGTCGGTTGACCAGCGGTAACAGTAACCGAAACCGATATTTGATTCGGTTTAAATTGCTGATTATAAGTGACATAATACAAAAAATTATTAAAAAATATTTTTGATGTAAAAAAACAACTACTCAGCGTTCATATGGAGGGACAGACTCGACTATAAGTGACATGCTTTTCAACGAATACAATATACCCTTTACTTAAAGAGTAAAGTGGTATAATAATGATACTTTTTATTTAAGATTATTAAAAAATTCGCAATTGCGTTTTTGGGTTTTTTGATTCGCTAACAAAACAATCTATACCAAGAATGCTTCAAAAAAAAGTTATCCGATTTGGAACAAAATTGACTGAATTTTTTTTGTTTTTGTTAAAAACAACAATTATTTTGTATTTACCGTCAAAACGGACGAACCCAAATTCGATGTTTTTTTAAAACTTTTTAAAAGCTGAACTCGATTAAATTAGGGTTCTCTACCAAGGCTGCGTCCCTGCGCCAAATTAATAATTTTTCAACTGTGTGGTGATTTTAGTATGTTAATATTCTCAATCAAAGAATAATTGAACAAAAACTAATTAACTTACTAAGACAAAACATTTTTTGCTCAGTTTTTATTAATATTCAATAGAGAGGTTGTTTAGGATTTTTGTATACACTTGCGCAGGCGATTTTAAAGGTACAAGGTATTATATATTTTAGAAGAAACGTTTGAAAAATGTTAAAAAAAAAAATCTCAATGCCGATTTCGTGCTTTTAAACATTTTGTTTTTAATTCGGGTACCGAATTTAGCTTTCATGTTATATTAAATGTTGTTTGTCGATGCGATCGCAAAGCTCATCGTAGAAGAGGAGTCCTAATCGCCGTTAATTCTGATCTTGCCCCAGAATTACTAAATATATGAATACTTAGTTAATTAAATGGTTTGCTGTTTATTTAAAAGTTTTTTTTTACATTCACTTTATTTACACTAGTACCAATCGACTTTTTGCTCTGATCGAACTGTGATAATAAACTTTCAGATTTGATGCTTTATAAAGTAGTTTTCTAACAGACACTATTTAGCCCAACTCATCGCTTCTAAGACAGACCCGATCGCTTAAATTGGTTAGTATTAAACCAAACATATATTTTCATATTTGCAGTCTTTAGAAGCTAAAAAGATGGCTGATATTTCCAACAAGCTGGCCAAGGTTGAGGAAGCCACTCGCAAAAAGGATGAGATTACCAACGAGTTCATCACTCAGACCAAGGAGCAACTGGAATCGAAAATGGAACAGCACGTGGAAAAACGAGACGCCATTATTAGTGACATGAAGGAGAAGCTGAAGGTTAAAAGCTTTATTATAATTGTTAATAACATCCTTGACAAACCATTTTTATTACTTTGAACAAAAAACAGATTCATGCACAGGAGATCGAAAAAACACGTGAGACTCTTGAGCAGCAGAAGGCCAACGAGCAGAAGGCAATCGAAGAGAAATTGAAGATTGCGCAATCTCTTCGCGATGAAAATATTAAAAAAATGTTGGATCGTCTAAAAGAGCATGTGAGTGTTATAAGTGTATAGCGTAACAGTTATTGGCAGTCGGACAAAATGCCCTTAAGATGTTTATTTCTCTTAAAGCAAATACAAATTATCGCACACAAGTCAAATTTTGCATGTAGTACACATTAATTTTATTTTTTTTAGCAAAAACAAAACAAGCAATTTGACCAAGAGTATTATGAAACCATCTAAGCACTTTGCTGTGCTAAATTTTTTTTTTTGTTATACCTTTGCAGAGGATATTATAATTTCAGTCATATGTTTGCAACGCAGTGAAGGAGTCATTTCCGCCACTTTAATATATTCATCATCAGCATCAGTCGATCTTTCCATATCCGTCTGTCCGTTTCTACGCAAACTAGTCTCAGTTTTAAAGCCATCTGCATGAAACTTTATCAAAGGTTTTTTCCTATTGCAGGAAGTATATAAGTCGGAGTGAGCCGAATCGGACGACTATATTTTATAGCTCCCATAGAAACAATCGGGGAAAAAAATGTACATATAACTGTACATATTTCAGATTTCATTAAATTCATCCTATGGATAAACCCAATTATAATCAAATTACCCGACTGTAAGATAATTCCATTTTCAAAAGCGCTGACTGATTTTTCGTTTGTAAAATTTTATTGAGCACCAAAACATTTCTCACTATGAAAATATGAGTAGCTCAGTGTTCCGCAGTTAGTGCACGTGGGCATAACGGAGACGTAATTTGGTGTGATCTAACTCATATAATTAAGATTTATTTTTTGAATTTTTTAATAAGAGAATTAAGAGTATGTAATAATAAGAAATACGAGAATTTAGAGTTATACTTTTTGCAATCTTTTATTAAGTCTAGTTATACCCTATAAAGTACATATCAGCAGAACTAGGAGAGCCGATCTAACAATGTCCGACCGTCCGTTTATACGCAAACTAGTCTTTCACTTTTAAAGAAATATATCCCATTAGTTTTCTTTCTATTTCCTTAGGCGGACTTATATACATAAGTCGGAAGAATACATCACATAGTTCCCATAGTAATATTAGGAAAACAATTTTTTTTAAAAATATTACTTCGTTGTTTTTAAATTTAAGCGATTATGTTCCGTGATGGTAAACTATTTAAGAACTACGGCTTAAATTTAAACAAAATTTAGAAAATTAATAACATATGATTAAGGTTTATCGCAGCCAAAAAATTCAAAGTCCATTTAAATATGGGAATAGATTAAATTTAACTAAATAAGCAAATTTTTGCATTTACTCAAAGGACTCATAACCTTTTGAAATATTTCGAAAGTGCGAAAGTTCTTTTTGAACATTTCTGTTGCAGGTTTTTTTTGTTCATTTTCTTAAAAAGAGTTGTTATGCATTTATATTGGCGCTTTTAAATCTTGGTTTATATTCAAAGAATATAAAAAAAATGTGAGGAGAATTTCGAGGAGAAATTATCAGCTTATCCGATTCTTTCGCTTTCGCATGCAACAGTGTCAAATAGCATGTGTGGTAAGTGCATCTAAGGTTTTAGATCAACGAGCATACAACTTGTAGTCCGAACATATATTTTGACAACAAACCAATTAAAAAAGAATTTGGTTTAGTATAAGCAGTGCATTGATTTTTAAACTTTTTTAAAGTTTGTCGCGACTTAAAAATCGTTTTTTTGAATATATTTTTTTTTTATGTAGATGGAAGAGGACAAAATAACTAGAGTTGCAATTTAGTTTGTGCCATCTACACAAATTTAAAATTTATCATTAAAAGTTAAGTTGAAACAAAAATGGAATGTTTTTCGTTAATGAAAATAATTGAAATACATTTTATGCACATCTGATTATTTCAAAGGTTCAAAAACAACCTTAAAAGTATGACGGACGAAAATGTCGCGTGCAACATGTCGCGTGTCACATGGCGCAAGCAACAGTGGTTGTTAAACGAAAAACTTTTTTAAGATCAATTTATAACAGTTTAAAATTAATTTCATTAAAATCTTCGATCACGTTTTGCTGAAATCAGTGCTTAAACTGGTTTTCAATAAAGTCACTTCTGTCTGTGCTCAAACTCAGTCTTAGCACCAGTTATAATGCCTATCAAGAGCTAAAGAATTACCTTTTGTAAAAATAATACAAAATTTGGAGCTTGTTTTTTTATTCAGTTTGAGTGCTTACGCATGTCGTATTCGACAGTAGAGAATTACCCATATCTCATCCTGCGGAGTTTGCTTCCTTTCTTCCTTTTTGGGTATTATTTTGACATTATTAGAAATATAAATAAGTTTATAAATTATATTCGTTTTTAAGTCGTATGTTTTTCTTTTAATGTATCTAAAGTAAGTGTTAATATCATGTGTACATATAATTTTTGGTTACATTTTTTCTTATATCCTCTCATTTAGAACACAATCAAAATTGCCGAAATCAAATCGCAGAACGATCAATTGGAATGTCAAAAGCTCGAGGAGAAAGCTCGCATTTATGAGAACAAATTGTTCGCCGCAGAGCAGAAGCGCGAAAAGGAATTGCAAAAGAAAATTGAAAAAGTTCAAAAACTCGTACGTTTTCTCAAAAAAGCAACCATTTGTCTTAATGTTTGAGTAGCACTTGGTTGAAGTGGTTGCATCAGTTGCAGCACCATTTGCTAATGAGTCCCGACTAATCCTTCATCGTTTTGTTTTTTACTTTTAGGAGCGTCGTGCCGAGCTAGTACGCCAAAACAAGGCCCAGGCTCAGGACATGGAAGGCCAGCAGAGCCCCATTGCTTCATCTGGTTAGAGTGGTCGATTTTGCACCGAGAGCTGTGCTCACACTTACTGCAAACAAGGCGACTAGGCGACTGCAAAAAGAACAGCAACACTGCATAATAAACCAACACAAATTTAAGCAAGAAAACCCTTTAAAATGAAACCAATTTCTTCAAAATTCTCAAGTATTATTAAATGAAACGAAAAGGCAAGAGGAAAATCTCAACACACCGCTGAAAGAAAAGAGCCGAATAACAGCAAAAAATGTACTCACAAACCCTAAAGCAAAAAGCTAAAAGCAAAGCAAAAAGAAAGAAATGCTTACGGCAAATTAATGCAACAAATATAAAGTAAGGGCAATCTACATATATTTAAACTAAAAGACAGACAGAAGCCAGAAAATTGAAAGCCTGTCGTTTAATTTGAAAATTATATTAATATTTGCCTTATTTTATTTTTTTTAAGCTTAAAACTTTTAACCTTTTTCGTTTTTAAAAGTGTTGTATGCATTTTGTATTCATAATTTTGATTATCTTAGTCTTAAGCAATTATTTAATTGCTGGGTATGCTTCAAAACATAATAGCACGCTGTATTTGCATCAATAAATGGCTTTTGCGCGTATAATTAATATTCATTTTAATATATAATTAAATATTCATTTTAATATACTAACTTGCCAAACAATTTTTATATTTGCTGAATATCGTTCAACACTAACGAATAATTATTTTTTATAAGTTTCGCATTTCCTATATATATAAAATAAATGTCAAACAGAAAAAATACATACGAAATGCTTAAAAACTTCAATAAAAATCAAATACAATGTAAAACACGAAATACATTTTGGTTTTATTTACATACAACACAACACGACACGCAAAAACCATTATTATGAATGAAAAGAAACTACATATGTATAAGCATACATATATGTCAGTATATTATATGGAAATGAATATTTTGTCTAACGTCGAGTTATTTTTAGAAATGGGTTTATATACATTGAATGGGGTTACAATAAAAAAAAGTATGTAAGGCAAGACAAATGGGATATTTAGGCAAATTTTTTTCATCCTGCGAGTTTTTGATTTAATTTCGAACCAAAGGGCGCTTTAAAGGATAGCTTAAATTTAAATCAAATAACGTTATAAATGTGTACTCGTGTAAAACTATAGCTTCTACAAATGAATATCAATAATAATCGTAATAAAAAGAGCAATGGCAAAATAACTACACGCACAGACCAAAAATTACCCAGACACGAAAACTTTCAAACATTCTCAAGAAAAGTGAAGAAATAAATAAAAGTAAAGCATCAATACAATTGAAAAAAAAATGCTTTGATATTTACTCAATTTATGATATATCAACGTCTAATTAATCTAATCTAATGCAATATTCAATTGAACGAAGCTTTCAAGAAAAAAATATCTATACGTTTTGAATCCAACGTTCTTAACACAAACCAGAAATACGATTGCTTACAAAAAACTTTTTCTGAGTTTACGCATAAATTAAGTTCATATAAAACACACATAACTGACCATATGCAAGCGAAAACACTTATAAAAATTGTATTATAAAAGTGCATAATACAAATAAATGACATATTTATAATTGTTTGATTGTTTTTCTAAATTTTTATTTTTTAAACGTTTTTATTTGATGTACACATTAGCATATCAATTTTTGGGAGAGTTTACTATCTTTAACAATATAAATTGTTATGGTATAAATAAGCTATTTATATTAAAAAAAAAAAACTATCGCTTCCAAAACTTGGTAAACATAACTGGAGATAAAAACCAAGAAGATACGCTATAGTCGAGTGGTTCGACTTTTTAGCATCCGTTATACAGCTGTCCAATTTCAAAATATATATGTCCCCCGAAAAAAATGGGCTTAGGTGGCGCGATTTCGTGATTTAAGGGCCTAAGTGTGGGCGTGGCCACATTTTGAAATAAACTAGGCATAACTGGAATCTGCACCTTATCTACAAACATTTAATTATATAAGAATTCCGAGTTTTAATTATATAAGAATTCCGAGTTTTTGATAAAATCGGCAGACGGAGTTTCCAGCTTGAAGGCTGCTTCCCGCGAACTTAAAATTTAACTACGCGGTTCATTATAATCATATTTTTTTGCTGAGATTTTGTGAAACATGGGGAATAATAATCTTATAACGTTTTTCCTCTTATATCCTTGAGAAAACGTCCTTTAAGCCAGTCAAGCGTGCCACACTAAGTGAGAAAAAAATTGCCGACGGCATTGAAAGCGAATTTTTCAACTTTAAGTTTGAAATATGTACGTGCAGAACTCGAATGTGCACTAAATCGTTAATGTTCTTTATCCGTACGCACATTTTTGGGGCATGTAGATTCAGCCCACATGTTACAATTTTCAACTATACGCCTTCGCCGCAAAGTTACTCGTGTGCCATCTCCACCATCAAAAAAGACCCGTCAGCTTTCACAGTGGCGCAAGAAGAATTATTTGAAAAACTTTTCAGCTGATCTATACAGCAACAACATCAAAACAAAAACAAAGTCAACAAGTCAACGTTCTTTGTATACCTTTTTGATGAGCCACAGCTGTTCAGATCAGATGTTATCGGATGGTGGATGTGCTCTGTGGAAATCGCGTTTTCTCATTTTTCAAAAATTCCCAACGAAGAACTGCGTGCGAAGAGGGTTGCGCCGAAAAAAAAATAGGCATAAGTCAATAAGGACGTCAAATTTGAATCGCGGACTAACGGATGATGGATGGATCTCTGTGAGAAGAGGCATTGCATATCAAGACCTTAAGAAAATCAATTCGTGTAGGAGAAATAACGGTGCAAGTAAAAAATACCAGCTTAGAAAATCTGAGCTTTAGAGTCGGTTCGCCAAAATGTTCCACTTTATTGAGCTGGTTGCACTTTTGTTCAAATCGCACATAAAAGTTATTGAAATAAAAAGAACATTTTTAAAATAAAAAGAATTCCAACTTTGAGATAAACGTCCAAAAAGCCCCAACACCCGATTATTTTCAAATGTTCAGGATGGATGTATTTTGGGGTCCTGATTACGAATACCGTTAATATGAATGAGTCCTATAATATGAACTTTATCAAAAAAACATTTAAACCAAAGTTGGAGATCTAGATTTGTCCCTTTTTTTGCGTAAATCTGATAGTTTACGATTGGGCTGTTGCCTTCAAACCACAATTTTAAAATGATTGCTCAAATAATTCGACTGAGTTGGCATCACCGCGTAGATAGCGTATTTCCACAGAGATCCATCCACATTCCACCATACGTTGAGGGGATGGTCCATAAGGTTTTGCCGCTCCAAAAACTTCCCAGTCAGTCCGCCGTTAAAATTTAATGGTCTTTGACGGTCTAATTTATGCGATAGTTAGACGATGTTTATGCGGTGCAGCCCTGTTCCAACGCAGTCCATCACTGAAAAAAGTGAAACTCCGATTTCCACAGAGCACATCCACCCTCCGATTTCAGCTGATCTGAAATTAATAAAGTTAATATTTAACGAGATATCGACCAAAATAGTTAGCTTTTTAGCCGTCATTTCACACGAGCGTCGAATCTTCCAACATCACCTAGATAGGGATGAGCAAACTTGCTTAACGCGAATCGATACATTATTTCTTTCGTGAATGTTATCGATATACTATCTGTAAAAATAAACCATAACAAACAGAAAATAATACCAAAAACTAAACATAAAAAAAGAACAAACGAGATCTTGTAACACTGAATATAAATAATATAACACAAAATAAAAAACCATAATAAAACCATAAGCAAATAAAACCAAAATTGAAATTTCAAAAACCATAACGTTTAATTTTTCTCGTAAATTAACAGGAAATGTGTATTTCAACTGGAAACTTTTCTTAAAAGGTTTTTTTCGATAAAGTTCATTTTATAGGATTTATTCTCCAAGAAATCGGTTTTGTCGGAAACTATAACTAGGGCCCCAAAATACATGGAACCTGAACATTTGAAAATGATCGTTCCTTGGGGCTTTTCGGAAGTTTATCCGCAGTTTGATTTGATTTCACAGTAAATAATGATTTTAATGAAAAATTCAGACTCATATGGTTTTCACCTATTTAACAGATTAGAAGGTCGCTCAACTGCTGGAACTTGAATTTGTATAGAACAGCTGACAAACTCCTCAGTAAAATGAAAAGATTAAGGAATACCCTACTTATTTGTTTGGCACGAAACGTTGGGCAGAGGTAATTTTGGTATTGCCTCGGTAGCGGTGCAAGGTCACACTTTCTGGCAGATTAATGTCGAGGGTGTGAATCACAATAAATTAAGTAAAAAGTGCAAGATAACAGACAACAGACACCGATTCCCTGACACAATGGCAGCCACCCTGAAGCCCTACCTGACCGCAGTGCGCCACTCGCTGACGGCGGCGATGTGCCTGCAGGACTTCCCCTCGCAGGTGGTAGAGCGCCACAACAAGCCAGAGGTGGAGATTTGTTCCAGCAAGGAACTGGTCCTAACGCCCGTCGTGGTGTCGCGCAACGAGCGCGAGAAGGTCCTGATTGAGCCGTCGATCAACTCTGTGCGCGTGAGCATCGCTGTGAAGCAGGCGGACGAGATTGAGCGCATCCTCTGCCACAAGTTCACCCGGTTCATGATGCGTCGCGCCGAGTCGTTTGTCATTCTGCGCCGTAAGCCCATCGAGGGCTACGACATCAGCTTCCTGATCACGAACTTCCACACGGAGCAGATGTACAAGCACAAGCTGGTGGACTTCGTCATAAGCTTCATGGAGGAGATCGACAAGGAGATAAGCGAGATGAAGCTGGCGGTCAACGCCAGGGCCCGCACTTGCGCCGAGGAGTTCCTCAAACGCTTCTAGGTAGGTGAGCAGCCAGCTTGTAGAGAAACCCATTCTGACTCTCAAAATTCTTGCAGGTGAACAGTCTTCAAGCCCGGCTTACCAAAGTCACGATGCTCTAGTATTTCAAAATCGATTCAAGAATAAAGACGTCTTTTGTATTATTTACTCAACTACCTCAGTGTTCAGAAGGCTGCACCTTGCCGCACCACAACAAGACCACAGCGTTCTCGTAGACCATTTCCAGCTGATGTGGACTCGTCTCGGGAGGCACTGCCTCCACAACTGTGGCCGAACCGTTTAAAGTGACATTGTCCGTCTCGGCATTTTGGTCTGTGAAGTGGTACTGGCCCGAGCTGGTGGCCAGAACCGGCAACACTGGGTTTAGGCCCACTCCATTGCAGCAGTCCGAATGCAGTGGCAGCACAGAGGCCTCTCCGGCACCCGTGAGATCCCAGACATTCAGGACTCCTCGCGTGTCGCCGCTAGTGAGCCATCGGCAGTCGGTCGTGATGTCAAACTGAATGCGCTGGTTGGTATCCACATGGCGCTGGAACTCGACCAGCGGCATCTTGTAGTTGCGCATGTCCCACTGCAAAATCTTGCCGCACTTGCGAGCTCCACTGAATAGATGACACCCGTTCCCGGCGTAACGCAGTTGAGTGATGCCGCCCTTGTGCCCGCCCAGCGTAAAGAGCGGACCCTCCTTTGGACTGCAGCGCAGGTCAAAGTGCTGGACATAGCCGTGCCAGTTGCCGCAGGTCAGCGTGTGGGAGTGCTCGCTGTTCTGGGCAATGCAGGAGATGGCAAACTTAACGGGGTAATCGTCGCACAGTCTTCCTGGCCTGTGATAAAGAGGATAAAGGCTAACTGGGGAACGCAACACAGTGCCAGTGCCTGCTCACCTGCTGGTGTCAAAGATCTTGATGCATCGTTTGTACCCGGCATAGACCTTTTGGCCGTCGTGGGAGAAGGCCAAAGAGATGGCCGCCATGACTTCGTCCACAGCATCGTACCCGCTGTAGCTGCAACGCAGTGACCCGTCGAAGGCGTCCCACATGTGAATGGGCTCGTGCTGCCGCGTGGCGAGCCAACTGGGAAGATGGAGTCGGGATTAGGGTCTGGACAGATCTCCAGCTAGCAGTCTACTCACAAGCAGGAGTCCGGCTGCTGGCTGTTCATGTGCGGAAACCAGACGCAGTCGTAAACGGTTCCACCCTCGGGCACGTGCACCGCTGACTGGAGTTTGGTTAGGTGACGCGACTGCTGCACCGTTGGCGTGGAATAAAGATCGGTGGGCAGCTCCATGACGTGCATGCCGTCCAGGTGGATGGGCACGAGGAGGCAGGTGCCGTCCGGCGACCAGTAGCAGCCCTTGGTGTAGTGCTGGACTTCCGTCGATGACGTCCAGCAGCGTCGCCCCAGCTCCACCAGTTTGCCGTGGAAGAACTCCAGTGGTGCCCCTTCAGGAGCCTGGGACCCCGGCACATCCTGTACATCGGCCGACGTCCGTTCCACGGTGTCATCTATGTCGATGACTCGCCCACTCTCCTCCTCCCCGTACTCCTGCGAAGATCGGGCCTCCAGGCTCGTCTCCATGGGCACAGATGCATCCAGGGCGGCTGCGTCGCCCGCTGGCTGTGGCAAACGCAGCTTCAATATTTCCGCCTCTGAGAGGGTTACGCTGAGTTTGGGTACCGTAATATCGCCGGCGGACGTAATCATTGTGCTGCTGAAGTTCACGTTGTGGTTCAGCATGGACTCGTCCCCGTCGCACATGGATGTGCTTAAATCAACGGCTATAAAGTTAGCTATGTTTACAGATTCGCTATAAGTATTTAAAATTGCACTTACAAGCGTCCATCTCGCTTATTTTTACCGCTTAAGCATAGTGTGACCGTGCGTGGGACGCAACAATATACCAATTTCGAATGTTATTAGAATATGTTCGTCAGCTATAAGAGCGAGAGGGAGGCAAATAAGCGGCGTACACTTTTCGTATATTTTCGCCGCGGTAGCCAGATCGACGAAAAAAATACCAGAAAATTGCAAAGCGTTGCCAGCCGTCTAGGATGAAGTCTGGGTAAGCTTTCATCAGGCCCTGGCGCAAAGAACAAAGTTTTGTACTCAGATCGCAGAAAAGTTTCGCCAGCGAAAAACTTTATTCTTTCTAGTGTGTCCGAAGTTTTGGGAATTCATCGGAACTGTGTTTGCTGCGGTCTTACTGTCGGTCAGCTGGGCTTGTTGAGAAATGGAAAACAATACAAATTTAACCCGCCAACTTGCAACTATGTATATTTTATCAATATCAATACTGTATATGTATATTTAGTATTTAATAATGTAAAATTATGAATACAAATATTTATTTTTTCAGCTATATTTTGGGAAGCATTCAACAAAAGTGGCTTTAAAATGGATCGGGAACATATCGTCAACAACATTTTATTATTGTAGTCAATTTTTCTGAGTTTTTTTCGTCTGCCACCGTCAACCTCAAAAGATAAATTTAGACACAGCACATTCCTGCAAAAAAAATTTTAAGCCGGCAGTAAATAAGATTAAAAAATTTCAGCCATATTTTCTATTGGTAACCAAAAAAAGTTACTTGAAATTTTGTATACTCTTGCAGAGGGTATTATAATTTCAGTCAGAAGTTTGCAACGCAGTGAAGGAGACATCTCCGACCCTATAAAGTATGTACGTATGTATATACAATTGGCACACGCTTAACACGGGGGTTACGTTGCTCGTGTTAAGCGAAATCGTGTTTAGTCAAGCATGGATTCAATACAAAATAAGGGGTTACGTTCTCCAAATGCAAAATTGACAGAAAAAAAAATTTTGCATTGTTCAGATTTGGTGTTTTTAATAATGTTTCATACATTTGTTCAAAATTAACCAAAAGTTAAAATGTATATGCGATTTTATATTTAAAAAAATCTCAAGCAGTATCCATATATGTAGATGTCTCTGAGCCTCAATGAATTCGTCAAAGAATGAGGCGAACAATGTAATTTCATACCAGTATAATTGGTAATACAAAATTCTAAATAGTTTATATTTTTATTATGAATTTAACACGATAAAGAAAAAAATGGTGTTAGTTCGGTTCCGGTTTATTTTTTATGATGTAAATCGGCGATCTGGTTATTGGTCCGGTTTTGGAGTAATCCAATAGTTCACAGCACTTGTTATTGCCTTTATATATGTACTCTACAATTAAATCGCACTTTAAAGGTCACAAAAAATAAACGGACGACTATATCGTATTGCTCCCATAGGAAACAGTTCGTTGTTGACAATAGTAAGTCTATAATACATTTACAATTCAGTAACGATACAATTACAATTTAGTAATAATGCAATTACTATAAAGTAATTGTATTTCGAGTTAGATTTTTCTAGTTGCAGAAATAATTTAAAAGCCTTGATAATTAAAAACAAAATAAAATAAAATGTTTTTTTGAATTTTATACCCTTGCAGAGGGTATTATAATTTCAGTCAGAAGTTTGCAACGAAGTGAAGGAGACATTTCAGACCCCATAAAATATATATATTCTTGATCAGCATGACTAGGAGAGTCGATCTAGCCATGTCTGTCTGTCCGTCCGTTTCTACGCAAACTAGTCTCTCAGTTTTAAAACTATCTGCATGAAACGTTCCCAAAAGTTGTCTTTCTATTGCAGGTAGTACATAAGTCGGAACGAGCCGGATCGGACGACTATAGCATATAGCTCTCATAGAAACATTAGGAAAAATAAATGACAAAAATTATTACTTTGCTGTTTTTATTTTTTTTTAGTTCTTCGACATATAGTAACGGTTAAATATTTTACAATTACGGTTCAAATTTCATCAAAATCGGACGACTATAACATAATTATTTTTGACGTTAAAAACATTTTTCAGAGTTTTAAATACCATTCGAAGTCCATAAGGGACCACCCTTTTAACAGCCCAGTAAAACACAGCTTAACTGTTAACATTTTGTTTATCTTTTTAACATAAATACAACTGTTTATTAACAGAGAATATAAAGCCATTTAAATTCAATTTGTAAACAAGAGAAATTTTTGAAAGCGAGTTCATTATCACTATATATCAAATTATTTTATATTTGTAAGGTATTAGTTTTTTTTATTATGAATAATGAACCTGAACATGAAGTATTTTATTATACCGTTGCAGAGTCAGAAGTTTGCAACGTAGTGAAGGAGACATTTCAGACCCCATAAAGTATATATATTCTTGATCACCATGACGAGGAGAGCCGATCTAGCCATGTCCGTCTGTCCGTCCGTTTCTACGCAAACTAGTCTCTCAGTTTTAAAGATATCTGCATGAAACTTTCCCAAAAGTTGTCTTTCTATTGCAAGTAGAATAAGTCGGAACGAGACGGATCGGACTACTATAGCATATAGCTCCCATTTCAGCAATCGGGTAAAAAAGGAAATAATATTACAGCTTTGATGGCTTTAATTTGTTTAATGTTTAGATCTTCGAGATATAGTAATTTTTATTATTCATAATTACGATTTACATTTTATTAAAATCGGACGATTGTAAAATAATTAAAAAATTATGCCGTTTCTATTTTGTAATTTTTTTATTTCTTTGCTTCCTTCTACCTGATACATACTTTTCAAAGAATACAATACATTCTTTTACTCTGCAAATAAAGGGGATAGATAGGGCCAACTTCTTGTTTTAAGGGTTAATTTGTTGAAGAATTATTACTTTATATCAATTGCCATTTCTTGTAGCCTTTAAATAAATTCAACAAAATTTCGTGTCTTTTGTGAGAATTTTTTCCCCATACATGCAGAAATATTCATAGCCCCCAATCAGAACAGCGGCTCATAAAGTTTTTGGTCCACAGTTTTCAAATAAATACCTTGACATTGGTTCCACTCGGATGCTTAAGCTTCAGAAGCAAAGAAAAAGCAAAGAAAAAAAAAATAAAAAAAAACAATTATTGATCAGAAAAATATACGGTGAGGCACACACTAATTTTTATTAATTAAGACAGGTATTCATTTTGTTCAAATTTCAGTTCATCCAGTGTGAAATATTTAGCGGCCTAAAAAAGAAAGTTTGAGGTTAGTTTTCCATCATTTTAAATTTGTGTACGGCCTACATTTACAAGCGCCAATGGGGAGACCTCGAAATTGGTAGCCAAGACTCGCTCCGTAGGCGTCCAGTAAAAAAGAACGAATAATTTTGTAATAAAGCTAACACACACGGCACTCTCCGCGACTTTTTGGCAACAGCAATTCATGCCAGGAAAAAATCACTTTTCTCTTTTTTCCTCTCCAGCTGAAGAATTCAAATTAGAGTTCTGTTTACAATCGGACGCCATCGCCACCCCTCTCTTTGAACAAGAGATTTATTGAATTGCTCTACCCGCCGTCAACCCCATCCACTGAAACCCGGTGAAATTTTTATTGCTAACGGTCGGTGCTTTGTTTTGGCTCTTAAGACAATTTCAATTCGCACAGCCTCCCCTCAAACAAACAGCGAACTCACCTGCAGTACAGTTTTTTCGGGAATGGCTCACATATTCCTAAAACCCTTCTGAAGTTTAGCAAGTGTACAGGCCGTACGGCCAACAGGCGGGCCCGCTCGGTCCACAGCCTTTGGGCCCACCGCAGCACGAGTAGCTGCAGGGTCCCAGCGACAAGGCGCAGGGACCACACCAAGGTCCGCACCAGGGTCCGCAGGGTCCCGAAGGTCCGTAGCCATAAGGACCGCACCCAAAGCCACACATGATTTTGCTGTTGATGCTGTAGATGGGGAACCTCATACGAAATATTTCTCGAGGCTGGTTTATTGTACACTCACCTAAACTTCACGGATAAAGGAACTGAAAATCTGTATGTGGAAACTGTAGATTTTGTCAGTGAAATTTTGTTCAGAGATTTTCAGACCTTGTTTGCAGCCTGACCCGAGAGCTCTAGATAAAAACTAAACTGAGCTGTTTGGCAATGGGGGACCTGCTGTCATGGATTTTTCGGTTCAAAGTTTGTTTCAAAGCATACTAAGTTTTGTTTGTTTTACGGACCCAACAAAGAATATATATTTTTAGTCGGGATCAATAGTCAGCTCGATCTAGCTATATCCGTCTGTCCGACTGTCGGTCTGTCCAATACTGCTCTCCAGCAGAACACTATCCTATGCTTAAACAAGAAAGGAAGCAAACTTGCATCTATTGCAGGAATTAAATATTTTTGAAAACATTAAAATTAAGATTTACTTGCGTATATGTTTTAAAACATTGAAGCTAAGATGATTTGCAGCTCAATTATTAGATAGTTATTTTATATATTTATATTATTTTTATGGGAGCTATATAATAAAGTCGTCCGATTTTGATGAAATTTATACCGTAATTCTGAAATATTTAACCATTACTATATGTCGAAGAACTAATAAAAAAATTAAAAAACAGCAAAGTTATAATTTTTTTTGTATTTTTTCCGATTGTTCCTATGGGAGCTTTATGCTATAGTCGTCCGATCCGGCTCGTTCCGACTTATATACTACCTGCAATAGGAAGATAACTTTTGGGAAAGTTTCATGCAGATAGCTTTAAAACTGAGAGACTAGTTTGCAGGTAGTATATAAGTCGGAACGAGCCGGATCGGACAACTATATCATATAGCTCCCATGGAAACATTAAAAATATTTCTATTTTGTAATCTCTTTTAAAAATTATTTTATACTAGTTAATAATTCGACAGTTCAGAAATACGCTTTTTATTTTATTAAAATCGGGAAACGATATCATATAGCTGCCAATGGAACTATCGAATAAATAAGCTGCAAATCATCTTAGCTTCAATGTTATTAGACAAGTTAATCATAATTTTAATGTTTCCACGATTATTTAGTTCTTGCAATAACTGCAAGGGTATATGAACTTCGGCTTGCCGTAGTTTGCTTTCTTTCTTGTTTTTTTTTAACCATGTTCTTAAATTTATACCTTTTTCTAACAAAAACAAGAAAGAACGCTATAGTCGAGTGCCCCGACTATTAGATACCCGTTACACAGCCAACAAACTTCAACCTTAGTATTTCCTACAAAACAATCGAAGTTTAGGTGGCGCCATCTGTCAAACTGAATAGCTAAGCTAGGAGCGTGCAGCAATCCCACCCCCCGCTAACAGTTCTGTAATTCTCTCTCTCATTCTCACTCTCTCATTTGCTAACAGCGGCAGAACAGCGACCAATCAGTGGCTTAGCAGTGGCAGAGGGGAGGCAGAGAACTTTATTAGCCCCATAACTTCTAAAATAAAAGCTCAATTTTAAAAATTTTTGGGACTGCCGACAGATATGACCTAAACGCACACACAACAATCAACACTAACCTTCGAACATGTCTCAGAGTGACATTACATACTTTCACGATTTGTAGGCGTTAGAGTGGGCGTGTCTTTTTTATACCCTTGCAGAGGGTATTATAATTTCAGTCAGAAGTTTGCAACGCAGTGAAGGAGACATTTCCGACCCTATAAAGTATATATATTCTTGATCAGCATCACTAGCAGAGTCGATCTAGCCATGTCCGTCTGTCAGTCTGTCCGTCCGTTTTTACGCAAACAGTCTCTCAGTTTATAAGCTATCTGCATGAAACTTTCCCAAAAGTTGTCTTTCTATTGCAGGTAGTATATAAGTCGGAACGAGCCGGATCGGACTACAGCATATAGTTCCCATAGGAACAATTGAAAAAAAAAATTATAACTTTGCTGTTTTTTAATTTTTTTTTTTATTTCTTCGACATTTAGTAATGGTTAAATATTTTCGATTTACGGTTTAAATTTCATCAAAATCGGACGACTATATCATATAGCTCCCATAGGAACAATCGGAAAAAAATACAAAAAAATTATAACTTTGCTGTTTTTTTAATTTTTTTTATTAGTTCTTCGACATATAGTAATAGTTAAATATTTCAGAATTACGGTTTAAATTTCATCAAAATCGGACGACTATAGCATATAGCTCCCATAGAAATAATATAAATATATAAAATAACTATATAATAATTGAGCTGTAAATCATCATAGCTTCAATGTTTTTAAACATATTCGCAAGTAAATCTTAATTTTAATGTTTTCAAAAATAGTTAATTCTTGCTGCAAGGGTATATGAACCTCGGCTTGCCGAAGTTTGCTTCCTTTCTTGTTTTTAATTAAACTTGCGCTGCTTAGGAATTAGACGGTCAGACGGACAGACAGACGGACGTGGGTAGATCGACCGTTTGGTCTTATTTTCAAATATTTTGTTTATAAATAAAAACTATTAAATCTTATCAACGTTTGGTTATATTTTTCATACACTGTTAAAAAAAGCATAGTAAAATCAAACATTTTTATAATTGTTTTAACATAATATTTTCGTATTCGAATTATAAAAATCATTGATTTTGATAGAAAACATACATATTTAAACCTTCAGTCAAATATGAACATAATTAAATCAAAGTGAATAATATTCAAAAAGATATTCCTCATATTAAAATCAAAGTTTTCCATCGTTGTTTTTACTATTTTAAAGATCTGGAATTTTATATATGTACATAGTATGAGGAATGTTGTTTCATATTTAATTTAAATATTTTAGAAATTTATCCGAAACATGGAGCCATTTGTTGTGCAAAGAGGGATTAAGATGAAGTTTGGCATCTTAGTTTTTAAAAAATAGTATCTAATTAACATAGTTTAACGAATGTTAAACTAAGCAATTTAAACAATTTATTTGAAACATAGGCATATTTTTTATAAATATGGGAAATATAAAAAGTTGACACAAGTATACACATAATATACATGTGTTTACGTACGTTCACAAAATATGTGTGTGTTCTTTTTTATATGTACATACATACATAATTGTTAAACTGCAGCAATATCTACGAATGCTGAACAACATCAACTTTTGAAGAGGAGAGAGAATATAAGCAAAACAAGAACAAAAAGTAAATGCAAGGTTGCGTCTGTCCTTTTTATCCGAATTCGTACACCAGTGGTCAAAAATCTATGTAAAAATGTTTGTTCAGTGTTTTAAAGTTTTCTCGAAGGAAACATAATTACAAGCCAACGAAAAACATTGGTTTTCTAGATTAAAATTAATAATTAGTTTGTAATTAAAACAGATTCCTATAGGAATATGTATTCATGCTGGCATAAAACCTTTGCATTTAACTCAAACTTTATGCGCTATTTTTTTAACCTCTACTGTAACATAACGGCATCCAACAAAGTTCGACAGAATTTGTCCATTCTTTTGCACACACATACACATGTGAATAATCTTACACGCCGTTGTCGCGAAGAATATCACTTTTAGTTTTATGGTTGACCAAAGCGGACGTCAATTAAAATAAAAGAAATGTTTTTTCTGTGAAAGTGGATTAGGGTTGTGATGAAAAGGTGAGTAAAAACTTAAATAACACTTAATTATAATATTAATTAATTATTATTTTATTGATAATTTGTAAAACTTATACATGTGTGTTTTTGCATTTTTATCTTTGTTTCTCGTTGTTCTAGGAATTTTCTTTTGTGTCTATTCTTATCTTTTTATTTCTTTTTATTTGTATCAAGGTTGGAACCTAATGATGACCGATGTCGTTAAATTAAATAATTAATTAAATAAATAAAATAATTACAATAATTTGACAGGAAACGGAGTTAACGGACATCCATGATTCTATTCCGAGAATCGGCACAAAGGCGGACTTTCGGTCAAAAGTCATTTTAGGTAAGTGATTTTAATCAAGTATTTATCGATATTTTATAAATTTGTTTAATAGAATTTTTCTGAAGACCCCTAGAACAAGCTGCCAATGCAAAATAAAGGAACAGCGATTGAGTTTTTATATTAATAATGTATTCTTTTGTTTTATTTTTATATTTTGAAGTTGTTTACCAAATAAAAAAAAATAAATCAACAATGGTTAATTTATTCGAAATACGGTCAATATTAAAATTAAATATAAAATACTATCTAATTTGAACAGATAAATGTTTAAAATAATTATGGGTTTTTGTTTACTGTGAATATGAACTAAATTTGAAATAAATATTTATTCTTATTAAATTGAAGTTTGAATGTTCAAATCAATTCTGAAAATAGTTACTATGGTTTACTACATGCCATATTTAAATTTAATATTTTAAACTATTATAACATATTTGAATCAAATACAAAAAATCATTAAATATGCGCAGCTTTCCAACGTCTTTGGATGATATAACTACTCAACAGCAAGCAAAATGTTTTTTGGCTGAATTTGGTTTTCGCCAAACTTTAGCCGGACCGTCATGATAATACAAAATTATCTTAGTCTTGTCACAAAAAATTACATCAATTCAGAACTCCGGCGAATTATTAATAATCCGAACTTAAGACATTTTTCAATATTTACTGCAGACAGTATGGATTTCTTACTTCCCACATATGAAGAGTACTTGTGACGATTCAGTACTTCCCTCACTGTCTCATGGCAAACGGTCTTATGACAGTGTGTTTTAATGCCACTCTGCAATTCTCAAAGGCCTGCTTGCGGTTTATTCTCAATTGTTTTTAACACTTGCGCACAGTCTCGTCGAGAAAGTTTTTCGGGTCTGCCTTATGAGCTGATTAATTCCAGCCTGTTTTCATTTTCCGCGCGGTTGATAATGTTGTAAACTGTTCTTAGTTTCATACTAAGCATTTCACCCAACTCTTTTGCTGTTTTTCTATTCGTTAGATGAACAAAAAACTAACTAAATCATATTTAAATCAGTACGTTTTCCAGGTATTGCAAACAAATCCAGTTAAACAAAAACGTGACTTGATCCGAAAAAAATGTTATCAAGAATGAGGTCAAGGAACACTAGAAAAGTGCAGACGATCATATGGTTTCGAGCTTTCGACCTCCATAGTTTTCCAAAGCAGTTTTGGCATTTTGCAAAGAATTTATTGACAGCGTTATAAGTGACGTTTCATTTTTTTCTTAACTTGTTTACGTTTAGCAATTTATTTTATTCATTTATTATTATTTATTTATATTTTGATTTTAAAATTAGTTTTTTCGAGAAAAAAAAACTACCCATGTTTGCCCACCTCTTAAAATTTCAGAATCTAAAAAAAAACGTTTGCCCACCTCTTTAAAACAAGCTTTTTAACAAAAATAATTTTCCGACCATTTTCGAAAAATAAAAACCGCCCATGTTTGGCCACCTCTCAGAATTTCGGAATCTAAAAAAAATCGTTTGTCCACCTCTTAAAAATTAGTTTTTTAACAAAAAACGTTTTCCAACTTCTTAAAAATTATAAAAAATAAAGGTACTATTTTTTATTAGTTTTTTTCATAAAAATATTAAAATTGGTTTATTTAAACAAAAACTGTATATTTTATTTCTTTAAATAGATACTTAACATTGACATATTATATTATTGTAATAAATCCGTATGGCTGAGACGCTATATATAACTATGTGGATCACCATCTTAGTATCCGATGCTGTAGATTTCCGCCACTGCCTGGACATATCATTATAAAGTTCCCAAAATTCAGTTATTTTTCGGCAATGTTCAATATAATGTCCTATGCACGAGCATAGGACCTGTCGAAGGAATGAATTCAATAGCTCCGCTCAGTATATATTTTGTTTTCACAGAAATTTCAAGTGTTAGTTCTAGTAATGTTGCCGATCCTGTTGCATCCGTTTTAACTATTTTATGAAATGTACTTTCCATTACGAATTCCAAGTCAATGATGATATAAGGAGCTGGATCTATTTCAAGGCTGAACTTTTCACCGCATCTCGTGAAATTTTCATTGTACTGTAGAAAAATTCCTTTATGAATCCAACCAGTGCACCATGTACGCTTACTTGTTCAGCGTCTACAAGCTCCAATCACTTCTTCGAGGTTTTCGCACTTATTTACCTCTTTCAGTTCATGTGACCGGCGTATTGAAGCAACTTATATATATCAAACCTCTATCGCAGCAGAGGCCAGAAGAAATTCCCGCGGAAGCTTATTTTTTAATAAAGTCCACTGTTAAGTTGTCCGTATAAATCGAGTCCATCTGGAGCTTGTAAGCAAAATTGTCCATATAGGCTGTCGCCAATATTTCCACAAGAGAGTCGAATGGGCAAGTGTTTTTAAATTGGATCGATCGTGTTCCAGTACACACTAGAGCCATTCCTCCGCCGTTATGCAAGATCTCATCCCTTTTTCTTCGATGTGATCGATTGTACAGCAAATCCACATTAGGTCACTCATTTAGGTATTCCCCTCTGGGCTTTTGATTAGCTCCGTCCTTTCGTTTTGGTTGAATATACTCATGTCCGAGTTTTTTAAATCATTTTAGTATGCTTCCACCAGCGCCGAAGGACCCACATCGTACTTTAAGGAGAATTTGTCCTTCCTGACATTTGTCCACAGTATAAATTTCAAAAGCTGCTGCACCAACTCAGGCGAAAAATATGGGTTTGGTCGACAGCTTACTGATTTACACTTGAACGCTTCCTTCTATGCGAATTTTTTTGATTTTGTTTATGATGTGGGCTCATCACCATCCATTTTCTTCAGGTAAACATTCATTTTCCTGGTAATTATATTCCGGAGCAGAAAAAGTGGCGATGCGGGTGAGGATATACTTTTTTTCTTTTTTTTCGCTTGGCCGATATTCCCCTTCAATGTGTTCCAAAGAGGCTTCGCTAAGCGCAACAATCAGCATTGATTTCATCATCCGAGCAAAACTTTTCTTGGTCATAGCCACATCGTAGCATCTTATGTAAAAATCCTTTACGTTTGGTAATTTTCCTTTAAAAACGTTTTTTCGGCACATCATAGTTGCATATCTTTTTCGTTAAAGAGACATCGGAAGCAAGTCGCTAAATATTAATTTAAACGGCAGTCAATAAAGCTCAAGCTTATTCCATTAAGTAGCGCCAAGGAGAAGTCGCACACAACCTCCAGTATGAAGCGTCCAAATTTTGAAATAAATCGACTAAGCCAGAATTGAATGATAGCAGTATCATGCTTGGCCGAAGGCATTTGAAACACTGGAAATATACTGTCGCCACCATGCATCAATCTGTTTGGTTTCGCGATTGGTATTACAACACTTCCAGTTGCGTCGACACACATTTTTTTTATATTTTTGATCCGCGATATGTATGTTTTAATTTGAGCTCCTGTGCAGTAAATGCAGAATAATTCATCCAATCCGATATCAATGATGCGTCCTGCCTCACCCTCATATTTTTTGAGGTATAATGACGAAATTGGATCCCAATCCTTGGTTATTCCTAGGTGCTTGTTAATGGCCTCTTCACGAAGTTTTCGAAGTGTGAGCAATTTCGGAATAAAGTTTGGTTCAGTTCCTTTCCTATCTCGAGTCGTCTGGATCCAGGGCATCGTCGTTTTTTTATCTGGTACCGAAACAGATATTAAGATGCCACAATTTTGTCCGGGTTTAACCAAGCAATATCCTTTAAAAGTGGAATTGCACTGACTGTAGTGATCCTCGATCCATAGCCATATACTATCCTCTTTGTCTGATATTATAGCCTTTTTAAAACTGAAGGCACAAGGTAGTGGAACTTTTTTTTATATAAGTACTTGGCAATAGTATCCGTCCAGTTAGGATGCAGATAGTTCTTTAATCGCTATTCAATTTTTTGATCCACCTTAGGAGCAATTGGTCTCCACACTTCTTCGTCCAAATGCAGGTTAAAGTAAAGAAAAGCCAAAGGTCCGTATCTTTTGGTTCTATAATCTGGAACTCCGGGTCATCCAATTCAATGTTGTACTATTTGCAGTATTATCCGGCTACGATATGCCACATCGCTGTTTTACTACAGTAATCACATCGTTCCGGTTAACTCGGAAATTTTTTAATTTTAGAATTTTATTTGTCTTAAAAAAAAAGAAAATTAAAAATTATCAGGCCTGTTCCAGTTTCACTTCCGAAAGATTAACACGATTTCGAATTTCCCAAACCTGTTCCAGTATCCACTTCCGAAAGACTCACATGGATTCTAAACTCCCTCTGTTAATTCTCTGTTAACTTCCGTAAAGCAAGCACAGAAATTAATTGATTTAAAATACATTGCGACAAGTTTAAGTCCAGATGATATTTTTACCTCATTCTTTAATGGTTTAAGAACATTATTGCTTTACAAATTTGGTTTACAAAAACATATTTGACGTTTTACAAATTATTTTGTTATTGCGTCTCAGAATCGATTCGATTCTAGACTTCGGCATTTTGGCAATTCTGCCGCCCATGTTATAATTTCCGAACGAATTGAAGGGGAGGCTGAGAGGGTTGTCATGGTACGAAAAAACAAGTATTTTCTTGGGACTTATTTTTAGCACGCTTTTTAGTGATCTGGTAAGATAAAATTAAAACGTGTTTTTGTTCTTATTACCGCTTAATTTATGGTTCTATTTGTGCTAAAGGTATCTCGTTGGGACCCTTTTCATCGCCTTTGGCAACTCTGGTTCTCAACACTACTTTTGAAAAGTTTACAGCACTGACACCAGCATTTTCCAACACTGACTAAATGCGGCATACAAAAAAATGAAAATTTGTATTTGTGGCCGTCAAGTTCCATCGATATATGCGCTAAACTATATAGCTTTAATCCCAGTAGCTGAGGGACACCAGCGGGCTAAAATTTAATTAACCCTAAGGCAGCAAAACGCCTTTACCCAAAAGAAGGGAAATTTTCCTACGTTAGAAGAAAATTCGAAATGTGATAGACAAATTTAATTCTACTTGTAAACTAGAAGAAATGGGCCAATAAAAAGAAATTTTAATTATTTTTTAAACAAAATCAACAAAAATAATCTTGTCAAGTGATGAAAGTGTGTAAGTGAACAGTGAATAGTAAATCCTAGAAATCAAAGGACTAAAACCAAATTTTATTGAAAAATGGCTAAATAGCCAGAGAAGTGTTTTACAATTAATGGGAAAAACGTTATTTGTATCACTTGTGAAAAAACGTAAATAATTTTTTTCACTAAGCCTAATTGTTCAATTTAAAGTACATGCATGTGTTTTAGATACCTTGGCAAAAAAATGTCAAGTGCAGCAGCATATTGCTTCTGCATCTCACAGAAGGTCAAAGACATTCAATTTAATAACGACGGTAGTGCACATACTTCTGGCAGTACATCCAGCAACCCACCAGACGATTCCGAAAACGGACTTAAACAAGATTTAAGAATTCACAGTCTCAGTGCTGAAGATTAGTGTGGTCACTATTCAAAAACAAAAATATTATTAAATATTTATTTGTGGAAATAAGTTTCCCCGCATACAAAATAATGTTTGTAGAGAAACGCCAAAGCTTGCCCATTAACAATTTAAAAAAAATGTTGGTAGCTTATTGTAATGCAAATTATATAAATAACTAATATATTCAAATCAACATACACATACTCTCAGTATCCCTTATTTTCGTTTTTTTGATTTATTTCTCATACATACACATTTCATATTTTTTTGTATATTTTGCATACATACACTCAGAAAAAACGTCGCTCTAAAATTAAGTACGATATTACTTGATTTTTGATATTCTTGTTTTAAGTATTTTTTTTCCTATTCTGCTTAAATTAAGAATAATTAATACTTAAACTACAATTAATCCTTAATAATACTTGATTCAAGTATAAAATTCTTAAAATAAGTAGAAAATTCTTATTTTTAATTTCGATTTATATTAAGAAGAACCAATTTTAAGAGAATATTCCTCATAATTAAATATTCCTTAAATTAAGGAAGGTATGTACTCAAATGTAGTGAACAAATTTAAGAAAAAACATTTCTTTAATCCAGCTAAAGACCGGTCATTTTTTTCTCTCATTATTTTTAACAGGATAGAGCAAAATTCTTAAAACAAATTTATAGCGTCATTCGTATTTGTTTGTACTTACAAGTTTGTGCGTACAATATAGGATAAGCATTTTTTACGACATAACGGATTCTTGAAAGCAACGCTTTCCCGAAATAAGCCGAAATAACTGTTGTCAAACAATACACACATAAATGTATGTGTGCTTTTTGTAAAGCGTGTGTGATGAGTAGAGATGGAAAAACATCGATAGTCGGTATTTAATTTTTGTTTTATTTTGTTTGTAGCCCCAACATAAACAAAAACTAAAAGTTGTTGCTTAAATAATATTCTTGTTGGAAAACTACGCCTGGGAGGATATATAGATTAGAGTTATAACATGACCAAATCAGAGCGGTATGGCCAACTGCTGAAAAAAGCGTCTATCGACAATCGATATTATTCTGAGTGCTTAGGCCAGCTCTAGGAAGAAGGTCCTCGTTTTTAAGTTTGAAGTTAAGTATGAAAATGAGTGCGGAAGACGAAAAGCTGGAGGAATTTCTGAAGAAAAACGAATGAGAAGAAATTCGTGAATACCTTAAAGGTAAGTAATACAAGCCTATAGTAATAAAAAGTTTATTTAATAAAAGTGCGCGTCGGAGTTTTGTCTTATGTACTATTTATTTAAATACTTAAAAGAACGTGTGTGCGCGACCGGCTTAAAGAACCTAACCTAATGCACCTGCAATCCTAAAAAAATAAATAATTCGTTGAAATTGGTTGCTTAAAAAAAACGCTTAGGGAATAGAAAGAAATCCAGCTTAAAAGTGATCGTACATACAAAACGTCAAAAAAAGAGCGGTACGTAGCTTGTATAGAAAAGTTTACACCTTTTTTTTCCTGGAACAAGCTACGTACCGCTTTTTTTAAGTTTTATGTTACGATCACTTTTAAGTTAGTTTTCTTACTATTTTAACATGCATTCCTATGTGTTCTGTGCGTATTTATGTTCGTTTGTATATACACATTTTTTTTAAAAGATCTGCAAATTATTCTTGATTGCTCGGCACGTGCACTAATTATGTGCACACATAGTATTTTACACATACATATAAATGTATACATACGTAGACATGTACACTGATAAAAAAATGAAATATTTTATTTTAATATGTTCCTCAGATATTGACATATTTCATATTAAATCATAATATTAAACACAATACATATTAAATAGCATGACTTAATATATTCATATTTAAACTAATGAGGGTTTAGTTATTTTAAATATGAAAATATTGATATCAATATGTGAAAATTTTATTTTAATATAAGCCATATTAAACTTGAATATCAACCCCTTTAAATCTACAATTTTTCACACTAACTTAAGTATAAACATGTTAAATCATGCAATTTAATATTCTTTGTATTTGCACTAAAAAATTTAGACTTTTAAAATAATTGTTTTTATAGTACTCTAACACTATGTAAAACTGTTAATTTTTTCAAAATATTCAAAAATAGAATGACTATTTTCGCCAAGCTCTTAAAATGAAAGAATCTAAAACAAAATAAAATACAAATTGTTTATCAGACTATGCCTTTATTTATTGAGAAACAATTTGCTTGGACCTTCCTGTCATTCTGCCAATCTATTAAATTTAAATAATCTAAAAAAAATCGGTTTACGTTTTAGGTTTAAAAAAGGTAAGTTCATGCGACTTCTAAATACAAAATAAATAAAATAAAACAGAACAGAACTTTTTGACAGACATACTACTTTATTTGCTTGATTCGGAATCGGAATTGGGCCCTTCCTGGCATGAGGCATCGACTGGTTCCCAGGAGGTTCTCCCAATTCTCTGATTCTGGCAGTGCTGACATTCGTTAGTTTAAGGATCCTACAATGATGGCCTTCTGGTTTACATTTGCGATTTCTTGCGACACGGACTTTTCGGGCTTGAACACCTTTGGTGGACCCACGGGCTTTGCCACAGGACCTTCACCTCCTTCCCGGGCCTGGAGCATTTTGGCTTGCTTATGACGTTCTTGGGCATGAGCTTCAGCTTGGGCTTGAACTTGGGCTTGGTATTGGACTTGGTATTGGAATTGGACTTGGACTTGGGCTTGGGCTTCAATACAGCCTTGCGTTTCGTGGTCCTCTTCTTGGCTGCCACCTTCGTCTTCCTGGGTGACACCCTAGCGCACTTAGGATCCCTCTTCTCGGGTTGGCATTCAGCGTCAGTGTTGGCCTCGAAGGTAACTGGTCTTAAATCCATTTCTTCCTTACAACTTCGCAATGACACCCCAGATGGTTTTTTGGTTTTTTGGTAAAACGAAATTTTGTTTATAAAAATCGAAAAAAAACGTTACTTATAAATTTATATATAATTTATAAATTTATATAATTATAAGCAATTTCAAAATTATAGATATAGTGATTTAAAATATATCATAACGGAAGAAAAATTTAAGGGTAGCTGTGCCTCCGTTGGGACCCCGCCTGAGGTTTCGGGAAAAGCTTTTATCATGGAGGAAGGCAGAGGTAACTTATTTCTTCAGCTAAAACTTTAATAAAATAATTTAATTTTATTTCATGGTCCATTCAATGCAGAGGCTCTGCATTTAAGAAGTGCCGTCCACTCAAGTATTTATGGAGTATGCGTTTTGTATATTTATTCGTATATTTTTTACCTTTCCAAATCATGTATATACTGTAACCAATTCAAAGCCGTATATAAGGCTAAAATATGTTGAAGATCCAAAACATATCAATAATACAATATAAATTGTAATCCCTTTTTCCAGTAAGTTATAAGAAAGCAATAATAAATAAATTTAAGCAAACAATTAAAATGTAAAATAAATACAAAAATTTAATATGTCAAAAAACCAAGGTTTTTGCGAGTTTAATTTAATAAATAACTCACCATGTATTTCCTTAATTCAAGGAATAGCAGTATTTTTTTTAATAACTTTTTAGGTTTGGAAATGGATTTAAATGTTCTTAAATAAAGCAAAAATTTTTTTATAAGAACCAATAGTGCTCATGCTAAGAGTTTTATTTAATCAAATTGGGATAGTATCTTTCTTGATTTGAGATTAAAATATTCTTTTTTAAAGAGTTCGTAATGTTTAAAATATGAATTTATTGTTCTTTATTCTTAACCCAAATAATGATCTTTCTTGATTAAAGAATTTTTAATAGTTGATTCGAGTATAATTTGTACTTCAATTAAGTGCACGTTATACTTGATTTAAAAAGAATTAAAACTTAATTTAAGCAGAAGTCAATATTAATTTAAGTACTATTTACTTTTAATTATCGACCAAAAATTTCTCAAATAAAGAATTATAGTTTAAGAATGAAACGTTCTTAAATACAGAATTTATGACAAAAATAAGAATTTTCTTAACTTGACTCACTTTCATGAGCGTTTATACTTAAAACAAGAACAAAACTCTTGGTTTATTTTCTGAGTGTACATATATCAAGTATATGTTGCATATAATTGTAATGCTTAGCGTACATTGCAAATACTTTGCAAATTTTTTTATACGCACATAATAAAAGTATGCTAAACAAAATTTAAGTATGCACTAAGTTTTTGACTCTGTTTGTAATTAAGCATTAAAATATATGCAAATATGAAAAATCCGAGGACAAGTGAGAATTAATAATAGCATTAAAGTAATAGAACATTATATATAGGATGTCAAGAAACTCTTTACACAAAATAAATTTTATTTTTTGACTTTGCATGCAAAACAAACATCTTCGGTTCAGTTTTAAGTCGGAAAGTGCCTTACTAAAAGTTCAAAAACAGAAACAAAAACAAAATATAACATTACTCATTTAAGACACTCTCTAAAAACACATTACACATATTGTTATTTTATTCTGTTTTGCTCTTCATAGAGATAAAACGGTACCCTATAAAGTATATACATATATTTTTGATCAGCATCACTAGGAGAGTCGATCTAGCCATGTCCGTCTGTCCGTCCGTTTCTACGCAAACTAGTCCCTCAGTTTTAAAGCTATCTGCATGGAACTTTCCCAAAAGTTGTCTTTCTATTGCAGGTAGTAAATAAGTCGGAACGACTAGACCGACTCTCCTAGTGATGCTGATCAATAATATATATACTTAATAGGTTCGGAATCGTTCACTGCGTTGCAAACTTCTGACTGAAATTATAATACCCTCTGCAAGAGTATAAACATTAATTTTCGGTGAATAAGAGTTTCTTATGTGAAGTTCAACGTAAAAATGTGTGTGGTGAAAATGAAGAAGCAAAAAATAAAAACGCAACCTTGTGTTTTTAGCGTGTTTGTGTATAGGTAATACTAACATATCAATAATAATAATAATAGCTGTCCAAAAATCAGTAGTTTTCTTCTGTTATGCGCAGTACTGAGCGAAAACCAGTATAGATTGCAAAATTTTGTAACGTGGTTTATTATACTTATATTAGATAACACAATGTTGCATTTGTATTATTTCTGTATATATTTTTTTAAATTAACACAAGAGTAACGACCAGTTTTATGTTCAAATGTGTGAGTCAAATTGCGCCCGATTTTTGGCATATGTTTTAATTATTTAAATTTTATTCCTTCAAAGTTTTTAATCTCAAATTTAAAATAAATTAGCGGAAGTTTGATTTTATTTTAAGATGCCAGGGTGACTTTCGAATCACTACAATACCTTTACGAAGAAATAAGTAATAAAAATCATACCAATAATTTATTTAAAAAATGTTTTACAGACTTCATCTAAACACTTCTTCTGCCAGCCGAACTACCCAACCATTTGCTCGTTCTCGACGGATCGGGTAGACGCACAGGAGAGCATGATTCTTCGCTTAAAAACTGAATGACTTCTAAAGCAAAATTAAGGCGACTATCACAAAGTGAATCAGCTATAGGTGATTCCACAGTTTTTTCACATGCACTGGGCCCCGGCAAATGCTGGTGGTCCACTGATCTCAACGAGGCGATCAGCTGTTCAAGCTTTAAGCTTTCAACAGGTTTATATCTGAGCTAAGCAACAGTGACATACCTTGGCTTAGCATTTATCTTGCATTTTGTTAATTACTCAATATTATTTGGTAAAGTTTTTGCTAATTACTAAAAATGGACCCCCCACTTCAACAACAACCCATTCGTACTGAAATCGACGAGGAAGACTGCTGGAGCAACTCTTGCCGAACTACGGGCTATATTTCGAGATAATATAATGGACGGCTTAAAAGCCGGCAGTACAACCAGATGGGCTCCCACAAGCTGCACCACAACCTGTACTGTAACATCCTCGATCTCATCTTCATTGACGTTCTCAACAAGCTCGAATGGCAGTTTGTGTTCCGCTGCATCCAGCACGGGGCAAGATCCTGTCCTACTCACACACCATCAGGCAACTCCACCCCAGAGTGGCAGCACGTCACCTCAAAACCTAACAAAGGAGCAGCAAAGAAGAGAGCAGGTACCGCTCTCTCTCCCAAGGTTAACCAAAAGAAGACAAGCTTTACCGCCAACTCCGGAAACCGCTTCATAACCCTAAGCGATGAGGAAGAAATGGACGTCGACCCTTCCACTTCGCAAGCCGCGTTAAACCGCGCCGCAAAGAAGTGTGACGCAACTTTACAGCCAGCAAAATCCAACAGCTCAGGACAAGTCCAAACAGCCGCACCGCAAGCCGCTCGATCACCCAAGGTCCCAAGGATTATGGTTCCCGGTGTGGTCAACTTCTCTGCTTTCTGCAGTCAGCTGGATGCTCTTATAGGAGACGCCTACTCCATCAAAGCGCTGAACTCAGGTGAATGCGCCGTTCAATGCAACTCCTCCGATGCCTACAGGCTCGTGGCCAAACACTTCCGCGAAAAAGGACATGTTTTCCACCACCACCAGCTGCCAGAAGACCGACCCTTTCGCATGGTAATGAGGAACATTCATCATGACGTCCCATCGGAGGATATCATTGAGTAACAAGGCAACTCAGCTTTCACTCAACACGAGGTTTGTGGACGTTAAAAAGGCTGACAACATCAAGCTTCTTAAAAACATCACTGCTGTCTGTAGACACATAGTGACATGGGAGAAGCCACGCAAGCAAGCCGGTCCTGTACAATGCCAAAGATGTCAGGAATACGGGCATACAAAAGCATACTGCACACGGCATTACATCTGCAGGGAATGCGGAGAAAACCACCCTACCCTACTCTCCACAATGGGTCTGCTTAAAATAGCCTGCTGAAACCCCAATGGGCTAAGTTCGAAAGCTAACGAGGTCATTGCTTTCATAGAGCTACACGAAATTGACATCCTCTCGTTGTCAGAAGCCCGCCTCTGCTCGCGGCCACCTTCAGGGTCCCCGGCTTCACTTTGCACAAAACCGATCATCCGGACGACCAGAGACATGGGGGCGCAGCGATCCTCGTCAAGTCGTGCATATCCCATCAACTCTCTTTCACTCTTTCGGAAGAGCACATTCAAGCCGTCTCCATTGAGATATCTTCAAAAAGAGGGAGGCTTAACGTTGCTTCGGTGTACTGCCCTCCTGCTGTCAGGTGGACAGAAGCAGACTTCATGGCTCTCCTCTCCAGACTCGGAGATAAGTTTCTTGCTACAGGTGATTGGAATGCCATCACAGATGGTGGGGCAACAACAGAATCTGTGCCAGGGGCCGGACCCTCAGCTGTGTTCTGGCCAATGTCAATGTCGATATTGTTGCAACTGGAGAAGCCACCTACTACCCCTATCGTGCAAACGCCACCCCAGTGCCATTGACTTTGGCATCTCAAAAGGCTTCAGACAACAGCAGGTCTCCGTTAGAGTACTCACCGAGCTTTCTTCTGACCACCTCTCATTGCTTTTTCTGATAAATGAAGAAGCTCAATTCTTTAAAGGAGTCCCCGAAATGCTGCAGGCCAATGCAAACATTGCTTTTAGGTCCTTCATCGATGATCACACCGTGGTCAACACACCAATAACTACCTGCAGCGATCTAGATGCATACGTAGATAGCTTCATTTCCACATTTACTGAAGCCGCCCGGAGAGCTACGCCACCTCAGCGCCAATCTGATCTCCCACCTACTAGGAGGGCGCCCTTACTAACACCGGAGGCAAGGGCAGTGCTGGATCAAAAAAGGCACCTAAGAAGGCAATTTATTGTGTCAGGCGATCCCGATACTAAGCAGCTACTATCAAGCGTTAGCAACAGACTGCACAGGCTGCTAGCAAAAACACCCCAAAAGAACATCGATACCCTGCTGGAGGAAGACGGACCGGAGAATTGCAGCGATTTTTCGATATGGAAGCTCACGAGAGGAATTAAAAGACACCCGCCTGTCCAATCCCCAATACAGAGCCACAGTGGCCACTGGCTGAAGAAGGACTCAGACAAAGCAAACGCTTTTGCTGAACATCTGTCTGCTACCTTCACTCCTCTCCAACTTCCAGACGCTTCGCACCGCGATGAAGTTGCCAACTTCCTAAGCGCTCCCATCCAGCCAACGCGCCCCATTAGGCACACTACGCCGCAGGAAGTCACGCTGCAACTAAAGGCACTCAATCTAAAAAAGTCTCCTGGACTCGATGGAATCGACAATCGAGCGGCAATGGCTCTTCCACTCAAAGGAGTGCTAGCGCTGGTAAAAATTTTGAACGCCCTGTTATGCCTGGGACATTTTCCAAGGCAGTGGAAGAAAGCAAGGATCATCATGATCCCGAAGCCCAAGCAAGCCATCGTCGAAAATCGATTCCTACCGCCCAATCAGCCTGCTATCCACTTTATCGAAAGTGTTCGAGCGGATTCTACTCAGTAGACTTTTGGAACTGCCACAAATAGAAGGCCACATACCCCAACACCAGTTCGGCTTCAGGAAATCCCATGGCTACCCAGAACAAGTCCAGCGCCTGGTTAACCACATCACCCACGGACTCGAGCACAAGCTGCACACTATAGGCGTCTTCCTAGACGTCAAACAAGCCTTTAACAAGGTGTGGCATGAGGGCCTCCTTTATAAAATCAAGGAACTTCTTCCTGCACCCTACTTCGCCATCCTGAAGTCATTTATTGCCGATAGAACCTTCGAAGTAGCGGTGCAGGAGTGCCCAAAGAAAGTGTACTTGGTCCGTTCTTATACACCAAGTACACAAGTGACATGCTAGTTCCGTCGCCCACCTCAAACGCTCGTATGCTTCTGGCTACTTACGCTGACGACACGGACTTGCTTGCGTCCCACACGTCCCAACTGACAGCTTCGGCTGCAGTGCAAGACTGGCTGCGTGCGATGAAGCGCTGGACCGAGCAATGGAATATAGCCATATATTGCAGTAAGTCGGCATGCGTCACCTTTACTCTAAGGCTTTTCATCGACATCTTCCATACTTTTAATGGTGACACCATCAAAAACGCCACCTCTCACTGCTACTTGGGTGTACACTTGGATCATCGTCTCATTTGGAACACCCACATCACGGCAATCCGAGCCAAGTGCGTACGCAAACTCCATAAGCTCGATTGCCTTCTGAGTTTCAAAAGCCTCCAGCTCTCAACGAAGGTCCTGCTGCTCAAAGCACTCCTTACGCCAACCTGGACATATGCGATCCAAATATGGGGCACCGCATCCAAGCACCAGCTAAACAAGCTGAGGATAGTGCAGGCAAGTGCTGCTCGACGGGCATCCGGGCTTCCCTGGTACGTAACAAACCAGGCCATCCTAAACGACCTGCGACTTGTTCCTGTGGGCGACCTCCTCAACCAGCACAGCCAACGGTACTCGGACAGGCTAAGGAACCATCCAAACCCACTGGCTAGCAGGCTGACTGACCCGCAATCTCTAAGAAGATTAAAGAGATTCCACCCCAGCGATCTGTCTTCCCGTGTTGTACAATAATATTGTATTCCTTGTTAACAATTTGTAAATATGTGTAAATATATGTAAATAATTGTATATAGTCCAGGCCCATATCCCATGTGTACCATATATACCCCATCCTCTACGATATATATTCAGATGGCCCTGAACGATTCCGGCGACAACAGAATAAAAAAAAAAAAATAAAAAAAAATAAGAGTTAGAACAGCGGTACAAAAAATCAGTTCTTAAAATAATATCACAAATTCATACAGGATCTGTTTTAAGACACAAATAGACACGTTTCCGGTACTTTTAGAACGTTTTTTTGCCTGATAGTAGGAACAATGATTTGAGAGCCTTATACAAGTTACCATTGAAATGGCATCAAATAACCAACAGAATTAAAAAAAAACGTATATGCCCCTATCAAACAATATAATATGTTCTCAAGTCGATCTATCTATGTCCGTCTGCCTCTGCTCGTTTTTTTTGCCCGTACACTCCGTACACTTTTTGGCATTTTAAATTTTTGTATTTATTTTACATTTTATTGTTTTCTTATAACTAACTGGAAAAAGGGATTACTGTTTGTGTTGTATTATTGATATGTTTTGGATGCATACTATCCCAATTTAATTAAATAAAACTCTTAGCATGAGCACTATTGGTTCATATAATAAAAAAAAATTAGGCTTTATTTAAGAGCATAAATCCATTTCCAAACCTAAAAAGTTATTAAAAAAAAGCACTGCTATTCCTTAAAATAAGGAAATATAAGGTGAGTTATTCATTAAATTAAACTTGCAAAAACCTTGGTTTTTTGACATTTTAAATTTTTGTATTTATTTTACATTTTAATTGTTTGCTTAAATTTATTTATTATTGTTTTCTTATAACTAACTGGAAAAAGGGATTACAATTTGTATTGTATTATTGATATGTTTTGGACCTTAAACATATTTTAGCCTTATATACGACTTTGAATTGTTTACAGTATATACATGTCTTGGAAAGGTAATAATTATACGAATATTTTTAATATAAATGTTTTCTGTATTATTTCCAACTTGGTAGGCACAAAAGTGGTTGTCGTAACTTAGTAAGTTTATTTCTTCACATATAACAAACAGATTTTTATTAACATTCATAAAACTTAAAATTTGAAATAATTTCAAATTAACTTCTTTCATCGGTCTAAACACCCAGTTGAAAAAAAATGGTGATCAAGTAATCCAGGGAATCTGTAAAATAAAATCATACGAAAATCACTAAAATCTATATTAACTATTATTTTTAAACAAATTTAAAAATGTACCAATGCTTTGGCATGATTTTGACAGTTTAAGAAGGTTTTTACAGGGCTCGTTTGTGATGTTGAGGTCGTGGTACGTAAAAATTTTGCTTTTGAAGACTTCCCATTTTGAAGATAGAAGAACGCTTTTTTCCGGATACATCATATCAAAATCGATGTCAATCTATAAGTACAGGGTTGCCCATATTCGACGGACCCATCTGACGACGCCATAACTTTTGACAGAGATGCCAGATCGCTTAATGACATACCGCGTTTGAAGCGTCAGTCCAAGCTGATTTTTACCATGGAACAATACACGCCACGCGAGAGTCATCGAAATGGCCGAAGATGACGATCAATTTTGGAACAAAATTATCATGTCCGATGAAGCCCATTTCACATTGAATGGGACCGTAAATAAGCAAAACAAGAAAGAAAGCAAACTTCGGCAAGCCGAAGTTCATATACCCTTGCAGCTATCGCAAGAATTAAATATTTTTGAAAACATTAAAATTATGATTTACTTGCGTATATGTTTAAAAACATTGAAGCTATGACGATTTGCAGCTTAATTATTTGATTGTTCTTTTATATATTTTTATTATTTGTATGGGAGCTATATGCTATAGTCGTCCGATTTTGATGAAATTTTAACCATAATTCTGAAATATTTAACCATTGCTATATGTCGAAGAACTAAACAAAAAATTAAAAAACAGCAAAGTTATAATTTTTTTTCAATTATTTTTCCGATTGTTCCTATGGGAGCTATATGCTATAGTCGTCCGATTTTGATGAAATTTTAACCATAATTCTGAAATATTAAACCATTGCTTTATGTCGAAGGACAAAACAAAAAATTAAAAAACAGCAAAGTTATAATATTTTTCAATTATTTTTCCGATTGTTCCTATGTGAGCTATATGCTATAGTCGTCCGATTTTGATGAAATTTAAACCATAATTCTGAAATATTTAACCATTGCTATATGTCGAAGAACTAAACAAAAAATTAAAAAACAGCAAAGTTATAATTTTTTTTCAATTATTTTTCCAATTGTTCCTATGGGAGCTATATGCTATAGTCGTCCGATCCGGCTCGTTCCGACTTATATACTACCTGCAATAGAAAGACAACTTTTGGGAAAGTTTCATGCAGATAGCTTTAAAACTGAGAGACTAGTTTGCATATAAACGGACGGACAGACGGACAGACGGACAGACGGACAGACGGACGGACAGACGGACGGACAGACGGACAGACGGACATGGCTAGATCGACTCGCCTAGTGATGCTGATCAAGAATATATATTCTTTATAGGGTCGGAGATGTCTCCTTCACTGCGTTGCAAACTTCTGACTGAAATTATAATACCCTCTGCAAGGGTATAAAAATTATAACTTTGCTGTTTTTTAATTTTTTGTTTAGTTCTTCGACATATAGCAATGGTTAAATATTTCAGAATTATGGTTTAAATTTCATCAAAATCGGACGACTATAGCATATAGCTCACATAGGAACAATCGGAAAAATAATTGAAAAAAATTATAACTTTGCTGTTTTTTAATTTTTTGTTTTGTCCTTCGACATAAAGCAATGGTTTAATATTTCAGAATTATGGTTAAAATTTCATCAAAATCGGACGACTATAGCATATAGCTCCCATAGGAACAATCGGAAAAATAATTGAAAAAAAATTATAACTTTGCTGTTTTTTAATTTTTTGTTTAGTTCTTCGACATATAGCAATGGTTAAATATTTCAGAATTATGGTTAAAATTTCATCAAAATCGGACGACTATAGCATATAGCTCCCATACAAATAATAAAAATATATAAAAGAACAATCAAATAATTAAGCTGCAAATCGTCATAGCTTCAATGTTTTTAAACATATACGCAAGTAAATCATAATTTTAATGTTTTCAAAAATATTTAATTCTTGCGATAGCTGCAAGGGTATATGAACTTCGGCTTGCCGAAGTTTGCTTTCTTTCTTGTTTTCTTTGATTTAAAAAAAAAAACATGGGTCCGTCGAATATGGGCAGCCCTGTAAAAGTAATTTAAAATTGTAAGTAATAAAACCTTTTCCCCACTCTCCCGCAACTGAATAAGGTAAGTAGCTTCTTTTAAACCCAATGGAGAGTTTTACTTAAATAATTAAATAAGGTTTCAATAAACTACTTTATAATCGAAAAGCCAGTTTATCAAAATGTAATAGCTTAAAAGATAAGGCCATTTAAGTCTGTTTCTTATGAGTTGACGGGAAGTGTATGTTTTAGCAAAATCTTATCAACACTCCTGCCTTGGCATGAGAAAATTTCGACCAGTTTTTAAAAAGCTCTAGACTTTCCAGCGTTTTAGCGTCCTTTTGGGGCAAGTAAAATGTTTTTTTTCGCACGCCATGTCCCAATTGTCACCATCTCTATTTAGAGAAAGGTTGTTCTACAAAGCATCAAAATCGGATTCTTCACCGTCACAAGTTTTCTCCGGCAAAATTTCTTCCATATCGTTTGAAGAGTTTTGTCCTTCACGGATTAGCCTTAGTCTCTTGGTTTGGCGGTTTTAATATTTGGAGTAAAGCCTTTCAGATGGATTTTGTTTTCCGTTTCGGGGAATAAAATAATAGCCCTAATCAATAAAAAGATTAAAAGCAGTTAAAAACAAAACAGTTGTTTTTTAATTCGTATTTACCTTGCACATTTTTTCGCCAGGAAAGAAAATACGAATTTCTTCAACCAAGAGACTAAAATGAGCAGTGGAGATTCTCTTGTTTTCAAGGAAAGTCTCCTCAAGACATGTGTTTTTCCCCGTGTTCCAAATCGCTTTGCCAGTTTTTGACTCTGCCAACAAAGTCCCCAAGCTGAAGAAATAACTTACCTCTGCCTTTCTCCATGATAACAGCTTCTCCCGAAACCTCAGGCGGGGTCCCAACGGAGGCACAATTTCCCTTAAATTTTTCTTCCGTTATATTTTAAATCACTATATCTATAATTTTGATATTGCTTATAATTATATAATTTAATTAAAATATACACTTTTGACTAGCTTGAAATTTATAAATTATGTATAAATTTATAAGTAACGTTTTTTTTCGATTTTTATAAACAAAATTTCGTTTTACCAAAAAACCATCTGGGGTGTCATTGCGAAGTTGTAAGGAAGAAATGAATTTAAGACCAGTTAGCTTCGAGGCCAACACTGGCGCTGAATGCCAACCCGAGAAGAGGGATCCTAAGTGCTCTAGGGTGTCACCCAGGAAGACGAAGGTGGCAGCCAAGAAGAGGACCACGAAACGCAAGGCTGTATTGAAGCCCAAGCCCAAGTCCGAGTCCAATTCCAATACCAAGTCCAATACCAAGCCCAAGCTGAAGCTCATGCCCAAGAACGCCATGAGCAAGCCAAAATGCTCCAGGCCCGGGAAGGAGGTGAAGGTTCTGTGGCAAAGCCCGTGGGTCCACCAAAGGTGTTCAAGCCCGAAAACTCCGTGTCGTAAGAAATCGCAAATGTAAACCAGAAGGCCATCATTGTAGGATCCTTAAACTGACGAATGTCAGCACTGCTAGAATCAGAGAATTGTGAGAACCTCCTGGGAACCAGTCGATGCCTCATGCCAGGAAGGGCCCAATTCCGATTCCGAATCAATCAAATAAAGTAGTATGTCTGTCAAAAAGTTCTGTTCTGTTTTATTTTATTTATTTTTTATTTAGAAGTAAAGTCGCATGAACTTACCTTTTTTTAAACCTAAAGCGTAAAACGATTTTTTTTAGATTATTTAAATTTAATAGATTGGCAAAATGACAGGAAGGTCCAAGCAAATTGTTTCTCAATAAATAAACCCATAGTCTGATAAAAAAACCTCATTAGTTTAAACATGAATATATTAAGTCATGCTATTTAATATGTATTGTGTTTAAAATTATGATTTAATATGAAATATGTCAATATCTGAGGATTATTAAAATAAAATATTTCTTTTTTTTATCAGTGTACATGTCTACGTATGTATACATTTATATGTATGTGTAAAATACTATGTGTGCACATAATTAGTGCACGTGCATGAGCAATCAAGAATAATTTGTAGATCTTTAAAAAAAATTGTGTATATACAAACGAACATAAATACGTACAGAACACATAGGAATGCATGTTAAAATAGTAAGAAAACCAACTTAAAAGTGATCGTAACATAAAACTTAAAAAAAAGCGGTACGTAGCTTGTTCCAGGAAAAAAAAGGTGTAAACTTTTCTATACAAGCTACGTACCGCTCTTTTTTTTAGGTTTTGTATGTACGATCACTTTTAAGTTTGTTTTCTTACTATTCCCTAAGCGTTTTTTAAGCAACCGATTTCAACGAATTATTTATTTTTTTAGGATTGCAGGTGCATTAGGTTAGGTTCTTTAAGCCGGTCGCGCACACACGTTCTTTTAAGTATTTAAATAAATAGTACATAAGACAGAACTCCGATGCGCACTTTTGTTAAATAAACTTTTTATAACGATTGGCTTGCATTACTTACCTTTAAGGTATTCACGAATTTCTTCACATTCGTTTTTCTTCAGAAATTCCTCCAGCTTTTCGTCTTCCGCACTCATTTTCACACTTAACTTCAAACTTAAAAACGAGGAGCTTCTTCCTAGAGCTGGCCTAAGCACTCAGAATAATATCGATTGTCGATAGACGCTTTTTTCAGCAGTTGGCCATACCGCTCAGATTTGGTCATGTTATAACTCTAATCTATATATCCTCCCAGGCGTAGTTTTCCAACCAGAATATTATTTGAGCAACAACTTTTAGTTTTTGTTTATGTTGTGGCTACAAACAAAATAAAACTTAAATTAAATACCGACTATCGATGTTTTTCCATCTCTTCTCATCACACGCTTTACAAAAAGCACACATATATTTATGTGTGTATTGTTTGACAACAGTTATTTCGGCTTATTTCGGGAAAGCGTTGCTTTCAAGAATCCGTTATGTCGTAAAAAATGCATGTCGTATATTGTACGCACAAACTTGTAAGTACAAACAAATATGAATGACGCTATAAATTTGTTTTAAGAATTTTGCTCTATCCTGTTAAAAATAATGAGAGAAAAAAATGACCGATCTTAGAAAGATTTTAGCTGGATTAAAGAAATGTTTTTTCTTAAATTTGTTCACTACATTTGAGTACATACCTTCCTTAATTTAAGAATTTCCTATACTTGATTTTCTGAAAGCATGAACTGCGATAGATTAATATAAGAACATTTTCTACTTATTATGAGGAATATTCTCTTGGAATTCGTTCTTTATAATATAAATCGAAATCATACTAAAAATAAGAACCCTCTACTTGTTTTAAGAATTTTATACTTGAATTAAGTATTATTAAGGATTATTGGAGTTAAGGAATTATTTTTTCTTAATTTAAGCAGAATAGGAAAAAAACTCAAAACAAGAATATCAAAAATCAAGTACTATCGTACAGTGGCGGATCTAGGGTTGCTGGCGCCTTGGGCAAAGCGAAAAATTCAGGCCCCTCCCTATTTGCTGTACCAATAACATTAGGAGTATTTTAAGTGTAAATAGGTTATTTATTATTATAGCTTATATGTTTGAAGAATTGTATTTCATATCGGTTCTTTTGTCAGTTACAACGGAAAAAACATTATTATTTGTGTTTTTGCAAGACAAAAAAAATTACTTTTAGAATATAACTTTTCTGGTCTTGATTGCCGCAAATTCAGTAATAATATCATTGTAGTCGAGTGATGCTGCTACTTCATTTTCGATAGATAGTATAGCTAAATTTGACAGCCTGTCTTAGTTCATGATTGTGCGGAGATAAGATTGGATCAATTTCAGTTTACTGAATGATCGCTCACACGAAGCCACGGACAATGGTAGAGGTCAGTAAAATTGTCAGTGCCGTCACAAGTGTTTTGTACGCTCTAACCCCAACGATGAAACATACAATAGTATTCCTTTTGGAGTGAGACCAAGACTTTCTCCCTTTTTATTAGACATCTTTGATATCGTGAAACAATTCCGTACCATTTAAATCATTAGAACAAATTTCTGCTAATGATTTGCTTTTATCGTTAACTTCCAATAGTTTTCTTTTCAAAACTTCTTTATCGTCATCAAGATATTCTTTGATATTATTTTCAATATCGCTTGTACACTTGCCTATAACAAGCTGTGTTGGATTTTCCAGGTTTGATCCAGAATCTGAAGGATTATTTGAGGCGTCTGAGGTTTCCTTGTTATGACTTTTCACGTAATGTAACATAAATTCTTTCGACAAATTTTCGATGTGTTGTCTTTTTACCCGGATTTTTTTTGAACTGGGCACCACTTGGTTTTATTGGTTTCATTTTTGTGTTTTCCAAGCCTAATTTGAAATAGTAAAAATATATATTTTTAGAACATCAAGAAAAGGAAGGTTCAGTGAATAATATTTGATAAATGACATCGAAGCATAAGTACCTCGATTAAATGTTGCAATAGAAAAACACTGCCTTGATTGGAATGTACATATGTAAACAAACGCGCTCATAACCTTACACGTATACTGCTCGCTCTCTCTCCCTCTTTCTCTCTCTCTCTCTCTCTCTCTCTCTCTCTCTCTCTAAGCAAGAAAGTTTATTATGACGTTTCGAGCGTCCCTTTTCCTTTTGATCACATCATAAAACACTTACACTTGTATTCTATAGGGAGCGTTACATGCGCAGCGCCCCGGGAAAATATGAATTCTCGAAACATATATGTATGGCTAGTCGGACTAGATTTAGCGCCTCTTAGATTTGGCGCCCGGGGCGCTTGCCCCTTTCGCCCCCCCCACAAGATCCGCCACTGCTATCGTACTTAATTTTAAGTCAGTAGCATTAGGCAGTACAATGACGGCGGCGACAACCGAAAGACTACAGGAAAAACAAGAGAGAACGCTTTAGTCGAATTTCTCGACTATTAGATATCCGTTACTCAGCCAACAAACTTGAAACTCAGTATTCCTCCTACAAATCAATCGAAGTTTAGGTGGCGCCATCTGTCGCACTGCATAGACAACACTACAAGCTAAGTGCGTTCAGCACCCCCACCCCCGCTTACTGTTTTTTCCTTTTTTTCTCTTTTTACTGCAGCGATTACCGGCAAGCAGCGACCGAACAGCGGGCGACTAAACTGCTTTCAGGAATGTCGCATCTTGGAAATAATAAATTTACATGAAAGCATCTAAGCAAAGATTATACAGAACATAGATGCGACATCTCAATAAAAGCTATGACAAATGAAACTTTTTTATAGTTTGCAAAGCAGTGAAAGAGACACCTCCGACCCTATAAAGAATATATATTCTTCAACAGCATCACTAGGAGAGTCGATCTAGCCACTTCCGTCTGTCCGTAAGTCCTTCCGTCCCTCCGTTTCAACACAAACTAGTCTGTCAGGCTTAAAGCTATCTGCATGAAACTTTCCCAAAAGCCTGCAATTTCCTAGTGATGCTGATCAACAATATATATATTATTTCCATTCTTGGTTGAAATATTTCTCTGTTATGTTGTCTTTTTGAAGGAAGGGGCAGGGTGTCTATGTATGTAAATAACTAACAGTAAAAATTGTAGCCTTATATGATAAAAAAAATTTATTTTTTATGCTCCCTCATCTAAGCGCAACCACTGAGGCAATCGTTCCTATGAAAGCTATAGGATATAGTGATACAATCTGACCAATTTTTTTTATACTTATTAATAATATTTTTCTAGATTTTTGCTGAAAGTTTCAAGGTAATAGCACATCTAGAAGAATTAATTAATTAACCCCGAACACTGTGCACTGATAAGAATCCACAGATGCTTTCACTATTATTTTACAAACCCCGATTTCGACCTTCAACTTTATAATTTCGTAAGCGCAAGCGAGGTAGCCTACGCCGTCGTTGCTTACTGCAGAATTAAGTATAATGAAACAGTATCAAATGTATTTGCGCTGGGTTAGGCGAACTGTATTCAAAAAACATCAGCTAGCCGACGCTACAAGCAATATGTCGCTCATAGAACATCTGAATTTGTATACCCTTGCAGAGACATTTCTGACCCTATAAAGAATATATATTCTTGATCAGCATCGCTAGGAGAGTCGATCTAGCCATGCCCGTCTGTCCGTCCTCTTCTACGTAAACTAGTCTCTCAGTTTTAAAGCTATCTGCATTAAACTTTCCCAAGTTGTCTTTCTATAGCAGGTAGTATAAAGGTTGAGCTGGATCGGACAACTCCCATAGCTCCCATAGGAACAATCGGAAAAATAAATGAAAAACAAGAAAGAAAGCAAACTTCGACAAACCGACGTTCATATACCATTGAAGCTATTGCAAAAATTAAATATTCTTGGAAACATTAAAATTATGTTTTTTTTTGCTTATATGTTTAAACACATTGAAGCTATGATGATTTGCAGCTCAACTATTTCATATTTCCTATGGCAGCTATATGATATCGTTTTCCGATGTTAATAATAATAAAAGCGTAATTCTGAACTGACTAATTATTAATTAGTCAAAAAGAATTTCTAAAAAAAATTACAAAATAGAAAATTTAAATTTTTTTTAAATATTTTTATTGTTTGTTGGCTTTAACCTTAAACCATTAAGTCCAACTGTTGGGTTTGCACCTCTGGTGGGAAAGTTGGGTGGCGTTATTCACACGTGGTACAACAAGAACAGTCTAAGACTTACTTACTTACATTATGTGTCTTAAAAAAAATTTACTGTCAACATGGAGTATTAAAACGATTGATTGATTCTTAAATCAAGGAACGAAGTTCGAACAAACGATAAACGAAACCTATTTTTATATCTGTATTTTTATATTATATTAATTTTATTTAGGCTAAACATATTAGAAAATTTTTTTCTTATTATAATTATATTATTATTATTCTTATATTATAAATAATAGAAAAAATTGTTATATTATAGAAAAGTAGATTTCTATATAAGTAAAAATTTATTTAAACTTAAAGGCGTTTTTCTTAATTTTAGAAGAGACTAGTTTTTTTTGTGTTTTAAAAACAAATGAAATATTTAGGAAGCTTATAAAAAACACCTCAAATTTAAAAAAAAAAAAAAATTAAAAAATAAAAATTCTAAAGCACAGAAAATATTATCCCCATTTTATAAATGTAGCGAAAAAAATTTTTTCTACATTTAAGAAAAACTATGTTTTTAGTGCACCTTTAAGGGTTAGAGTATAATTCCTTTTATAAAAACCGCCACTAATCGTATAAACAAAATTTGATCGGACGATATTATCCTAAAGCTGACTTAAGAACAAGCGCGAAAAATTTGATAAATTTGGTTCAAAAAATTATGCTTGTATCTCTCTTCTTTTACCAATAAAATGGTTTTATATCAATTTGGATTCATCCCCTGAATGTATCCCATGAGTATTTTTTTCTTTTCCTATAAGTGTTTTACATTTTTGAATATTATTGAATTCAAGGTAGTTAAGCATAATATTTTTCCGAAAAAATATTTCCTTCGCCAATATTGCTTACATACATAAAATCGCTTTTTTAACTCCATGCAATCTATAGTTATTTTCATTGAACGTCAATTCTTTAAAAAATTAATTTTTCAAAATTTCTCGTTTCTGAATATGATACAATTTTAATGATTCTTTTGTTTTCTCATGACATTTTGCAGTTCCTAACAGCATTTGCGCCATTGGCAAATCACACTCGTGGGCCCATTCTTAATGGCGACAGCGCCAAAAAGGAAAAACGACCAAGGCGGAGGTAAAAATATCTTCAACGCAGGCGTAAAAACTCCACCTAAATCTATCCGTTTCCCGCTAGTCATTGGCGTAAGTTCATCGCAGGACCTCGTTACCGACCAGAGCTCGGGTCGCCGCCAGGAGCAGAAGGTCTACACCTTCAATGATCGTCCTCCGCCGAATCCCACTGGACCACCAGGACTTCAGGCGAAACCTGATGACAAAACCAAGCCTCAGAAAACGATCCTTGAAGAGCATGGCATCATTCTTGGTAAGGTGATTGGCACAGGCAATTATGCGAAAGTCAAAATCGGCTTTTCGGAGGAGTACGGCAAGAGGGTTGCCGTCAAAATCATATCCAAGGTGAAGGCCCCTTCCGAGTACACGCAGAAGTTCCTGCCTCGGGAGATCGAGGCGGTGAAGGGCTTACACCACGAAAATTTGATTACCTTCTATCAGAGCATAGAGACCAGCCATAGGTGAGACATCATATTGATAACCTAGTAATGGTATATATGAGTGTAATATTTCAGAATGAAGGTTTTAGTATACACGTTTCTCGTAGAGTGACATATTCACATATTCAGCTATGTACCAATGCAGTGTACGCAATCCCACGCTAAACAAACGAAGCCGGAGCAGGCGATGCCGCTCTTCAATAACATAAACAATTCTTGCAATCACTAAGCACTTTTACTCCCAAATTATTGTACTTAAGCAATATCCTAAACTTATCTATAATCAATATCCCAAGCGGGCGAACTCGCTCCCAAACTTATGTAAACAAAGAGCAGCACAAGTAAGATTTTTGCGTTGTCCTCAGTCAATTGACGGGACATTAGTTCGACTCAATTAATAAATAATAAATATTTTACTATATAGTATATGTTGAAAAGTATGTACAACGAGAAAATATGAGATCGAAAAAACTAAGAGCAAATGTGCTCTATTTCACTATTTTTACTCCTCACTTTATCGAGAAGAAACGTTCTTGTAATCGAGCAGAAATCGTTCTTTTTGTTCTCGATTTCGTTAATCGAGAAGAAAAGATCTTGAACTCAAGAATAAAAGATCTTGGACTCGAGATGAAATTAGTCTAAAACCTAAAAATAGAAAGAGATACAAATTGGGAGAGAAGTTCCCTCTCAACTTGTTCGGAAAGTTACTGAGGTATACTTCGGCCTCGTCGTTTCCCTTTAAAATGTTACGACCGCGGCGCGAGGTAAAGTTTTGTCTTTGATTGATTGAGCGTTAAGAAGTGGAACCATGGAGATGATTATTCTATCTTTGAGAATAGGTCTTCTTGGTTCTGAGAACGAATAGGTTCTTGAGTCCAAGCAATGGGCATTGTTGTTTTCAAGAGTAAATCATTTTTGAGTTTGAGAATGATTTACACTCCAATCCGAAAAGACTTATTCCGAAATCAAGTATGTTCAGTCTTTAAAAAGCAGTCTTGATCTACGAAAATGTCTTCTTGATTTAGGCACTATTGGACACGGAAATACTAAAAATTGAATTCTTGATCAGGATCAATAGCCGAGTCGTTCTAGCCATGTCCGTCGGTCTGGTCGTCTGTATGAAAGCCATTCTGGGACAAGACCTTAGTTATTAGGTTGTGTGTGTTCGGCCAAATCTATCGGTAGAAAATTTTCAAAATCGATCAATAATTTTACCTTTAAACAGAGTATACCTGATTATGCAGCTAGCTGAGAATGGAACGCTACTGGACTACGTGCGTGAGCGCAAGTTCCTGGATGAGCCGCAGTCGCGCACGCTTTTTAAGCAGCTGGTGAGTGCGGTGGAGTACATCCACAGCAAGGGAGTGGTGCATCGGGACATCAAGTGCGAAAACCTGCTGCTGGATGAGAACTGGAACCTGAAGTTAATCGACTTTGGGTTTGCACGCAAGGATACCCGGACTCCCGATAACCAAGTGATCCTCTCAAAAACCTTCTGCGGAAGCTACGCTTACGCCAGCCCCGAGATTTTGAAGGGTAAGTTCCCATCCCTAAGCCTTTTATGCATTACTATCACATTATATCCAGGTGTGGCCTACGATCCGTTTATGTCGGATATCTGGGCTTGCGGCGTCGTCTGCTACGCGATGGTCTTTGGTCGTCTTCCCTATGATGGATCTAATGTACATATCCTGCTCAAACGCATTAACCAGTCTCTGGTGTTTCCAAAATCCCCGTCAGCATCCAGTGAGTGCAAGCACATGATAATGCACATTCTAGCGCCCGTTAAGATCCGGTACAATGTTCCGCAGATCAAGGAGGACCCTTGGTATTCGATAAGTAAATAAGTATGGTTCTGTAAAAAAACGCCAAACATTTAAGGGAAAAACATTGCGGGTTTAATTATAATATATATCTATAAACCACTTATTTGGTCTTTTTCAACTGAAGTAAATAATAGAATTTAGATCTGGGCAGTGCTCTTTTGTCCAATATGTATACAAAAACTCGATTTACCCACATAATCCTGGTCTTTATACCCGTTACTCGTAGAGTAAAAGGGTACAATGTATTCGTTGAAAAGAATGTAACAGGAAGAAGGAAGCGTTTCCGACCATATAAAGTGTATATATTCTTGAACAGGATCAATAGCCGATTCGATCTATCCATTTCCGTCTGTCTGTCCGTTTGTATGAACGTCGAGTTCTCGGAAACTAGAAAGCTAAAGATTTGGAATTCGGCATGCAGATTCTAGTTTTTCCTTAGCAGCGCAAGTTTATTTTAAAACGGAGCCACGCCCACTCTAACGCCCACAAATCGCAAAATAGATATGTTAGATCCTAGGTGCTGAACTCTGTGTGTGTGTTTCGGTCATATCTATCGGTAGACACACGAGCTAATGTTCTAGAAGTTATGGGGTTTTTAGGTCCTCTGCCACCGCTTTGCCGCTGCTCGGCCGTTGCTCAGCCGCTTCTTGTCGGTAATCTCTGCAGAAGAGAGACAAAAAAAAAACTGTAAGCGGGGGTGGGGGTGCTGAACGCACTTAGCTTCTAGTGTTGTCTATGCAGTGCGACAGATGGCGCCACCTGAACTTTGATTATTTTGTAGATGGAATACTGAGTTTGAAGTTTGTTGGCTGAGTGTATATAGCGTTCTCTCTTGCTTTTGCATAAAATATGTATAATTTCGTAATGAAAATGACATCCTACCGACGAAAATGGTTTTGCCAGTTTCTGGTAACCTTTGGAACATGCATGTTAATGCCCCCAATTACGTTGATTTCACAATATTCCTGCACATCCTGTCCGAGTCTCGTTCATCTCCATTCCGCACGGCATTGCTTGTGGCAGTTGCCACCGCTCGTTACCTGCCAGCGGATATGCTGTTGTAATGGACACACAACGGGAGGACCCAAGGACTTTTCCCACCACCCACTTCTCAGCATCGAGTTTTGTCACACGCGAAACTGACAAAACAGCAAAAATGAAAACTGAAGTGGGCAACATTTGCGAGAATCAGAAGGAGTAAGCTGCCGGCGAAATGTGCGCTTTCTGAGCGCTGAGCGCCAGTTTCGAGCTGAGACCTCTGCCGTTGTGGTTTATGTCACATCAGGTCATACACTCAAAAAAAAAAATTTTTTTTAAGTCACCTGTTATTTTAAAACGCCGAAGAATACAGAAAACTTATATAAAAGAAGCAAACTGCTCCAAGCTGAAGTTTATATGTATAACTACAAAAAATGAATAATCTTTAAGCCGACTAAATCTCGATTTTTATTTATCTATGTATAAAAACAATAAATGCCTACGGAATTTATTAAACATTTACTATATTTTATTAAAATTGATTAAAGCAAAATTATAATTTCTTCCAACAATTTTTTTTTCGATTGTCCCCATAGGAGCTATATGACAAAGTCGAACCATCTGGCTCGTTCCAACTTATATACATCCTGCAATAAAAATAACACTTTTCAGAACGTTTTATTAAGATTTAAGCTTTAAAACTGAGAGACTTGATTTCGTGGATGCAGACAGACTCTATGAGGTAACCTTCACTGTGTTGCAAACTTTAACTGAAATTATAAAATCCTTTGCAAGAGTATTTGGTGCATTATTAGCGTAGTTCAACCTAGAAGAGGCATCCGGAAACAAAACTTTGGAAAGAAGGGCGTGAGTTCAAGTTCAAGCTGTGATGATCCGACAATTACAAGTAATATTTTAATCGAAAGGTGTCGCTAATACACTAAAATTATATAACTATGGACAGCAGTTCATATAGTGTCGATGAGCACCAGTAAGCGTGTTAGCCCCAATATTCGTCAGCTTTAATGATATAGCAATGAAAAGGTCTCTCTTTTACAAGAGTTTGTGGATACTAAGAGTTTTAGAAAGTCATTTGGTTTCGGAGAATTGGAGTGAAAGTGCTAAATAAATATTGTCTCTTTCTGGAGCATGGCATGGTTGTATTCTGTCATTCAACTACACCTTTCCTACGCAATCTAGACTCCCAGTTTTAAAGCTATCCGCATAAAACTTTTTCAAAAGTTGTCTTCCTATTGCTGGTAGTATATAAGTTGGAACAAGCCGGTTCGGACGACTATATCATATAGCTGCCATAGGAACAATCTGGAAAGAAATGGAAAAAAAAATATAAATTAGCTGTTTTCCAATTTTTCTTTAGGTTTTAGCACTAGCCATACAACATATATATGTGGAAGAATTTAGTCATGGTTTCTTATTTTGGAATAACGGTTTAAATTTGATAAAAATCGGACAACTGTATGATATAGCTCCCAAAGAAGCAATCGGAATATAACAAAATAAATTGTAACTTCTCAAATTTTTAATTTTTGAACTAGGAATGGTTTAATAATTCAGAATTACGCTTTGAATTTTATTAAAAACGGAAAACAATAAGAAATGCCATGTTTTAAAGAATATTTAATTTTTGCAATATCTGCAAGAGCATATAATCTTCGGCTTGCCGAAGTTTGCTTCCTTTCAGTCAAGCCAGATTTACATAGTTAAAAGTAAATTATGGCACTACATCTAAAATATTTGAGCTAATAGCAGGGCTTCTCGAGGGGGACTCTCAGTGCAAGGTAGTAATCAAAAAAAGATTATAATAGAACAAACGACAAAAAGTGGGAATGTCACCACCAGGCATAACCGAACATGAATGACCTTTTCAGTTGCAGGTTGGGAGGTAACAGAAAAGAAAGATAATATGGAGCTTACCGCACTTTTATTCATTATGCACAAGCACGGCAATAAATATTAAGGCGCCGATGAATGATAGTGGCAGAGAAAATCAAGACTGACTGCTCCGAAATTCTGTATCGTTCCTTTGTAGGCTTAAACTGACAGTGTCGCACGCTGTAGCCCTCGGAGAAATGTGGTACAAATATGCTTTCACATTCGTAGGAACATTTTTCGTGAAAATATAGTTTATTTTTAGAGTGACAAACTTAATTAATTGCACAGCAAGCATGTTGAACTTAAGGGCTTATAAAAGACGCTTCGCAGTGCCTCCAATAAGCATAGTACTCAGATCGACGAACAGTTTCCTCAGCGACAAAACTTTATTCTTTCTAGTAAGACTTTTCAGAGTTCACCCGAGTTCGTGTACTCGGTCATATTGTCAATCAGCTGGGCTTGTTGACAAACAAACTACTTTGAGAAAGCAAAATCGAAGATGTTGAATATAAACGACGCCAGAATTTTTTCATAGGCGGCGAACGGTTTTCGTCGATCTGAGTGCTACGCTATCTGTAGGACTTCAATCATTCCACATTTGATTTTAATACCAAGAATGTTAAAAGCAAGAAATTCGACAAGCCGATATTTATATAGCAGTGCAGCTATTGCCAAATTTACACATATAAATTTAGAATGAGTACCCACTTTAATGGCAGCTATATGATATCGGTTTCCGATTTCAATAAAATGCAAAGCGTAATTCCAAATTATTAAACCATTCATATGTGTAAAAAAAACTTTTTGTTTCATTTTTATACCCTTGCAGAGGGTATAATAATTTCAGTCAGGAGACATCTCTGACCCTAGAAAGACAACTTTTGGGAAAGTTTCGTTTAAATAGCTTTAAAACTGAAAGACTAGTTTACTCTTTTAATTCGAAATTGAGATCTTTTAAAGATGTTTTATTTTCTCCAAAAGCTGTGAGGGTATATAAACTTTGGCTTGCCAAAGCTTGCTAAATTTTCGCGATCGTTTCTATGGGAGCTGTTTGATATTGCCGTCCGATCCTGCTAGTTCCGACTTATATACTACCTCCAAAACTGCCTTAATATCTAGAGGCTAGTTTACCGTTTATAAACATTAACTTTCAACTAACAACTAAACATTTCAATCTTGTAATAATTTTGTAAAGAACTGCTGCAATCGGGTTTTGAGTGATATTTTTATGCGAAATAATATAACTCACAAAATAATCATAATTTCTGAGCAATATTTTTTTTCTAATATATAACACAGGACAACAAAATAGGACTTTGTAAAAGGTGCAGGCTTCTCTTCGAGAGTGTCTGCTCCAAATCATTGGGACTTAAAATTAAACTGCTTAGATGTTATTGCTTATATTTGCATTAAATTTTCCATCATATCTTAAGTAAAAGGAATATTTTAATAGATGTCAGGAATATTTTAATAGATGTGTTCAGAAATCTTTAAACAAGAAAGAACGCAAACTTCGGCAAGCCGAAGTTCATATACCCGTACAGCTATTGCAAATATTAAATATTCCTTAAAACATTAAAATTATGATTTACTTGCTGAAATTCTGAAATATTTAACCATTGCTATTTGTCGAAAAACTAAACAACAAAGTTATAATTTTTTTTCATTTATTTTTCCGATTGTTCCAATGGGAGCTATATGCTATAGACGTCCGATTTTGATGAAACTTAAACCATATTTCTGAAATATGGAACCATTACTAAATGTCGAAGAACTAAGCAAAAAATTAAAAAACAGCAAAGATATCATTTTTTTCATGCAGATATCTTTAAAACTGGACAGACGGACGGACAGACGGACGGACAGACGGACGGACAGACGGACGGACATACGGACGGACAGACGGACGGACAGACGGACGGACAGACGGACGGTCATGGCTAGATCGTCTCTACTAGTGATGCTGATCAGGAATATATATACTATTATAGGGTCAGAAACGTGTCCTTCACTGAGTTGCAAACTTCTGACTGAAATTAACATATAATACCCTCTGCAGGGGTATAAAATATAAACAAAAATGGCTTCAAGTTAGTACTTTACATGCGTGTTGAGGGGGCTGTTTTCTATTTTTTAAGATACCAAACACCATTGTAAGTCACAATTTTCTCAAAAAGTGATTAATTTTAAGGTCTCAGGAGCCAATGCTTCTTACACTTTCACTTTCACTTTTCACTGTATTACTTCTGAACAGGAATCATTGCATTAGTTACATCTAACTACTTTCTAACTACAAAATATAATTAGAAGACAAAAAAAATTAATCTGGAATTGTTTGCATTTGCCGATTTCCACATATCAACCTGAGTGTAAAACGCGCACTCTGTAACTTAAAAGTGAAAAGACGTTAGGTTTCTTTTAATAAACCTTAAAAATGTATCGGCAGGTAATTGGGTAACAAAATCTAAAACTAGCAATTGGGTAATGAGCCGCCAAGCAGCCGCTACTGCCTCTGAGGATACCAAAGTGGTTCCCGCAGGGAAAGCTTTGATAAAACAATTAGAAAAGTAAATGCCGCACATCCCATAAAAATCAACGAGCCAGGAGTGTTAAATTTAATAATACAGTAACGAAATTGGCTCAGGGATCTTTAAGTTTCCGAAATTTAAATTTGCCGGGCAGACGGCGAAGCTCCCATAAAAGCCAGCTCCACCAGCACGGTGGTGGGTTCAACGAGCTCAGATTCGGCGAAGCGGAGGATGGCATAAGGGCAACAGCTGCCAGGATCTCCCCTCTCTCTGGGGATAAATTAGTGGTTTTGGTCTCTAATATAGTCGTATTTGGCCGTGCCATTTGTCATTTGTCACCCCTAGCGCCATCCCCTTGTCGCACTGATTTAATATTTATTTTATTAATTCAAATTAACATAAAAAATTTCGGAAATATTTGGGCGCTGCTACGAGGTTGCGACTGGGCCCAAAGCTTGCTGGGGCGGCTTGTTATTATTTTGACACTTGCCAAACAATTGGCATGCGAAATGAAAGCCCAGCTGCCTTGAAGCAACAACAAAAAGAACAGAAAAACGACAGGCTGAGGGAAAATTTTATTACGGAATTTCGTAAATTAAATATTTACCCGACAGCTGTGCGAAGGTCTTAAGCTTTCCCGAGCGCTATTCGAAAGTGTATATAGCACTCCCTCCCTTAACCTGCCACCACTGATTCATAATTTTGCTTGTGCAATAACTGAATTTAATGTGTTGCTGTGAAATTACTTGTTTTTCGGAAACAAGGTGTCGCTTAAAGTGGTACGACAGATATTCATGGCGGCCATGTAATTATTTTTTGTTGCAGAGCTCTCTGCTTCGATAAGCTATTTTACAGCATTCATTATTTTGCCATAATCAGTCGCCTTACCAAAGTCAACATCTAAATTGGGCGGTGAAAAATAAAAACAAAAGCAAATACGTCAAGAGCGAAAAGCACGGTGGAAAAGGAAGTGCGATTTGAAACGAGCAGCGTAAACTCGCTCAACGTTGTGTCACTAATTCAGGTAATTTGTCACTTTATTTACATTTTAAATGAATGTTATTGTTGTTGTCGCTGGCGCTGGCGGTCGTGGTGGTGCTTCTGGTGAGGACAGTAAGTAACCGAGAGAAAACCAATTTCCATTTTCATTTCGCGTGCCACGCAGCAAACAGAAAAGACAAAAACAAATGAGTAACTGACGTGCGGCAAGGGACGAAACGCAAGAAAGAAACACAAAAAACCCTTTTCCTGCTCGGCCGCCTTCTTTGTCAGAGCCCCCGAGCCCCCCGAGCCCCAAGCCCGAGCCCACACACACACACTTACAAGTGTCGAAGCCAAAGGACAGGCAAGCAAAAGGACTCAGCCACGACCAAGAAATGCGATTAAAATTTGAACATTGAGGCAAAAGGAAAAAGACGTTTTTGTGGTCGAGGGGTCCGTCCTTAATTTGAATAAAGTGGCAACATTGATAATAGCCCGCATCTGCCAGAGCAGACCTTTCACTTCCACAACCCCCTCTTCCTTTAAATGACGCTGTACACTAGTACACATTTTGTGAAGAGAGGATGCCAGAGGATGTTACCTCGTTTCGGGTAACACTCAATTTTTATGCCCGTTAAAAGAATGTATCGTATATAGTTTAAAAATATTTAACAGTTAAAAGAAAGCGTTTGTAACAGTGAAAAACATATATAAGTTTATATCAGGAACACCAATCGCAATATGTTCATTCGGTCTATATAAATATACACACCAAACATTTTACACCAAAAAAAAAAGGTCATAAAACTCAACTATGTGTTATATTTTTACATCAGTTTTGAACAATAGAGTTTGAAAAATTTCTCAATAATATGAGTATTAAATTAATAACTATATATAATTATATAATTATCAATTCTAAACTCACGGGTATAGAATTTAAAGTCACTTGGTATATTCATACCGAGACTCCTGGTTTACTTTTCATGCCCTTTAGTATAAATGACATAACATTTAATATGTAGTTTAAATGAAAATCTATGTAGTACAATTAAGTTAATAATAATGTAGTTTACATATAAAACTATGTAATAGAGTTGAATAATTTATTATAAATTTAAACGGTATTTCTATTCGGTATAGAAATAAACCAAAAATGTATAGACCTTTTATTATTTGATATTGAATAATTAACTTAACTTTAATACGCCCAACAAAATGCAGTATCTAGAAACCGCAGTAAAGGAGACATTTCCGACCCTATAAAGTATATATATTCTTGATCAGCATCACTAGAGAGAGAGTCGATCTAGCCATGTCCGTCTGTCCGTCCGTCGGTCCGTTCGTTTCTACGCAAACTAGTCTCTCAGTTTTAAAGCTATATGTATGATCGAAAACGCTTTCTTCTACTTGTTACGTAATTTTCTACGATTTCAATATATGAAGCGTGCACCATACTTTTGGCTGCATTAGACTACTAAAAGTTCATATCCTTTAAATTAAATTAGGTTTAAACTCAATCAAAACCGCGCGAAATTGGTAGTTTATTAATCAGAAATATATTTTTAAAGGCATCAATTATGAAACAATTAAGAAATAAAAGCTAAATTTAATTTTTTAATGTTATGTTAATCAATTCCAATTTTCATATCTTTTTTCTAGAAATTTTGACTTTTAATTCAATATCGTTGCGTCCTTAAAAATATGCAAAAAATCCATCCAATGAAATTCTTTGAAAGAAGGGCCTAATTTTGTCCATATCTCGTGCTCGTTGGCCAAGTTTTATTTAAAAAACAGTTGAAATTTTTACTTCCAGTCTACTATTGGCATTGAATAACTTTTGAATTACTGTGGCTAGAAGACTTGTTAATAACTGAAACTGTTTTATCATATTCTCCATTAATACCTCAAATCATGTTTGACGGCAGATTAACTTGAATTAAAGGTGCTTGCTTACCGCGAAGTACGCATAAATAAATCCCTGTGTAGAACTTTTTGGATAGTGTGATGACCCAACATGGTCACATAAACAGGCTTGTAAGTAAAAAACTTTCGATCTCCCTTAAAATTATTAACGATCTGATTTTGACTTCATGGTACCAAAATCGAGAAGGCAATAAAGTCAATACAATCAAGTTGGCCACAGGTTTTGAGTATTGATAGTAGCGCTTACGAAGTGACAATATTGTTCAATGTTGACTGAAAAATAATTCAAAACCATAAAAATAATATTAAATTCGCTTAATAATCATTTGCCTTTCGGTGCATTTGAACTAGATGCCCCAGAAAAGAAAACGAAAAAAGCATTCAACGTACGTGTATAAGTAGAAAAAATAAAGAGCTCGAAAAAATTATTTCATCTTGCCCTTGTGAAATTTATTGAGTGAGAAAATTGAACATTGATAGACTACGTGAACCTTTAACTGATAAGATGCCAAGGCCAAAACTAGGAAGGCAAACGAATGTAAGGAAAGATAAACATTCTTTAAATATGTTTACACTTACTTGACTTACTGCACTTGACTTTTTATTGTGCAGCCAGCATTTCTTCTTGCTAATCTGGTAAAATCGCAGTTCCAGCAGCGCCATTTAGTCCCACCTCATGAGAGGAGAGCAATGCGCTCAGAATCATGGAATGAGGGAAATGTATTCGAAGCCACGTTTTGGCCATTTTGGCACGACAGAGGCCCATGAGTGTATTATTATTTGTGGGTTCATAAAAGTTTTAAATGTACAGTGTGACACAAAAGTATTCGTTTTTCATGTGAAAAATAACAACTTTAAACGTGTAACAATTTTGAAATGTTAAAAAATGGATTACGTTTCCAAAGATAAATATTTTGTTTAGTACATGACACAAGAAACTAATTTATCCACCAAAAGTATTTAAATATATATAGTAATGGTTACATTTTTCAGAATTACGGTTTAAATTTCATCAAAATCAAAATGCCATAGAAATAATAAAAAAATTAAAAATAACAATCTAATAATTGAGCTGCAAGTCATCATTGCTTCAATGCTTTTAGACATATACGCAAGTAAATCATAATTTTAATATTTTCAAAAATATTTAATTCTTGCTATAGCTGCAAGGGTATATGAACTTCGGCTTGCCGATGTTTGCTTTCTTTTTTGTTTAAGCTGATGCAGGACAATGCAGAGTCCAACAAGGCTTTCAGAGAGCTGGTCCAGGTTCTCATTGCGCGATTGCCGAAATGATTCAACCAGCATTAAATTTCGGATTGTGGAACGCTCGTGGGTTAGTCAAAGTATCTGAAGAGCTCCGAATATTCCTCAGCGCTCAGGTGAACCCACTTTATACTCGTATAGCCCCCTGATAACACCGGCAGCGCTTGACTTTTTCATAACCAATGGATACGTTTCAGACAGGACGTTTCAAGTAAGGACGCTCCATGACCTCTCTTCGGACCATACTCCAATCCTGGCCATACTGCATGTCACACCTGTGAAAAAACCACAGCGTCCACGACTCCTGACGCTTTCAAAGCCTACCTAGAGCAGCTGAGCGAGGTAAACTTAGACATTCAGGATCCTTCTAACATTGGCAATGCCATCAGCCTTTTCATGCATAAATCAGGCTGCTGAGATAGCTGCAACCAGAAGAGAGACCTCTAGACATCAATAGCTTCCTCCCAGAATTGTGACACTTCTCAATCTAAAGCGAAGTGTTAGAAGAGAGTATGCAAGAACAGGAGACGCCCGTATGCATCAGATACACAATCGGCTGGCTAATTGTCTAAGCAAGGCGCTCGCAGAAAGAAAACGAGAATCTATAGACAGCTTTTTGGAAAACCTGGATACAGATGCTAGTTCTAATTACTCGCTGTGGCGCATCACGAAACGGTACAAGGCTCAGCTCACCCCAAAATCGGCTATCAGGTGGCTGGTGCCGTACGAGCCTAGAGAAAGCTGAAGCGTTCGCTAACAACCTCGAGCAACATTTTAAGACTTACGACTATTCGCCTGAAAGCATACGTGAAACAGTTGAAGAGTTCCTGGAATCTCCATTCCAAATAAGCCTGCCTGCTAGCCCTGTCTCACTGACAGAGGTGAAAAACCTTATGGGAAAACTTTCACCAAAGAAAACTCCCGGTGAAGACCTTTTGAACAGCAGGACGATTCGACTGTTACCGGATCAGGCCTTGCAGTTCCTGGTGTCGCTATTCAACCGCGTACTAACTGTCGGATACTTTCCAAAAGCGTGGAAATCGGCGAATATAATTATGGTCTCAAGTCCTGGAAAATTGCCGACTGACGTGGACTCTTACAGACCGATAAGTGTTCTACCACCCCTGGGAAAGTCATGGAAAGGCTGATTCTGAACAAGCTGCGATTCCGGAATTCCAGTTCGGCTTTCGTCTTCAACATAGAACTCCAGAGCAGCTGCATAGAGTTGTCAACTTAGCTTTAGGAGCCTTGGAGAAGAAGGATTAGGCAGTTGCTGCTTCCTTGACATACAGCAGGATTTCGACAGAGTGTGGCACCCTGGGCTCCTGTACAAAGCCAAAACTCTGTTTACGCCGCAGCTATTCCAGCTCGTGAAAAGCTTTCTGGAAGAACGCACTTTCCACGTATCTGCTGATGGATACAAGTCGTCCACCAAACCGATCTCTTCCGGAGTTCCCCAAGGTAACGTCCTCGGCCCTACTCTATACTCTATCTATGCTTCAGATATGCTTACGCAAACTCTAATAACTGAAGTTGAAGGGCAAGATGTGCTAATTGCAACCTACGCTGTAATCGCGAAAAGCAAAAGCATCTTGGCTGCCACATTTGCATTGCATATCTGGACGCATTTCACCAGTGGACCATGAATTGGAACATACGAGTAAACGCAGACAAAACAACTTCAAATTTTCTTTGTAATGGGCCCATTATTGATGTAAGCGCCCAGTTATATATATATTCTTGATCAGCATCACTAGGCGAGTCGATCTAGCTGTCCGTCTGTCCGTCCGTTTATATGCAAACTAGTCTCTCAGTTTTAAAGCTATCTGCATGAAACTTTCCCAAAAGTTGTCTTTCTATTGCAGGTAGTATATAAGTCGGAACAATCGGAAAAATAAATGAAAAAAATTATAATTTTTCTGTTTTTTAATTTTTTGTTTAGTCCTTCGACATTTAGTAATGGTTAAATATTTCCGATTTACGGTTTAAATTATATCAAAATCGAACGACTATAGCATATAGCTCCCATAGGAACAATCGGAAAAATAAATGAAAAAAATTATAATTTTGCTGATTTTTAATTTTTTGTTCAGTTCTTCGACATATAGCAATGGTTAAATATTTCAGAATTATGGTTTAGATTTTATCAAAATCGGACATCTATATCATATAGCTCCCAGAGAAATAATAAAAATATATAAAATAACTATCAAATAATTGAGTTGCTAATCATCATGGCTTCAATGTTTTTAAACATATACGCATTTAAACATATGGACGCATTTTTTTTGACTTTCAAAAGTTTATCCTAAGTTTCATGGCTTACATCTTTGCCGCAGTTAGAGTCTACCAGACTATTATCTACTATGTCTATGTTGAACAAGTCTTTGTCAAAGCTCTCCTCATGAATATCCATATTTTATTGTTGTGACTTTTTGTTGCTTCGTTCTCATTTGTAATACAATTTTTTAACTCCAGTTCTTGACTAGTTAAACATTTTTTCTAACAGCTATATGTCCTAACAGTTTATCAAAATCAGTTTCATTTCCCAAGAATTTATCAATATCAGGTTCATTTCTTAAAAGCTTATCAATAAGAGTCACATTTTCTAACAATTTAACATTAACAGTTTCATTCACCTTATAGTTTATCAATAACAGTTTCATTCCCTAACAATTTATCAATAACAGTTTCATTCCCTAATAATTTATCAATAACAGTTTCAATCCCTAACACTTTTTCAATAACCGTTTCATCATTTAAATCTTGTGTCCTAATAGTCTTCAGTTTAAATAACGGCTTATCGTAGCTTAGATCGGTATTATTAATTACTTCATCTGTCGTATACTGTCTATTTTGTAAATTTAAATTTTCATTTTCGAAAAATTCACTTTACTTTCATTCTTAAACACAAACAACGCGTTTTTCCATAAGCGTTAAGACAACTGTTATTTCAACCATAATATTTAATATTTTGTTTGGACAACGTAACTCCAACTGGGACCAAAGATTGCTTAATGAACGAAATAGCACTTCCAGAGTCTATGAGACATTCTGCAATTACAGGGGAGCTTAAATTTTGTACGAAAAAAAATTTTAAATTTCTTACATAATTGTTATTGTTATTAAAACTCTTCCAAGGTTCTCTCTAGGACTTGCGACAGTCCTTTGCGTAGTGACCCCTCGAGTTGCTGTTCCAACAGCGATGGTCATCTCTGCCTGGCGGGTTTGTGGAATTCGAAACGCCTTCATTGTCATATGTTCTCGAATGCTTGACGCATTTCCTTTGTGTTTCCAAAGCATTGTATGCAAGCCTGGTCTCTCAAATTCGAGGAAGGTACGCCTTCGATGATTTGCTCCATTAATTTCCTCGAGATACATGGCAAATCTTTTGCCTAGTTGCCAAGTACGCTTCTCGAATTGTCGTCGCATCTCCGACTTGGAGTTCAGCTCACCAAATGGCATGACCAGCCGATCGCAACTGCTCCGGCGACGCCTTCAGCAGGATCGATTTACAGTCTAAATTTTCCGTGGCGTCAGACTTATCCCACATCTGATTTGTGACAGCACGTCTGTCTTTTCTTTCTTTCAATCACGAACTGACTTAATTTACCGAGACCTCTCTTCTTAACAGAATCATGTTACGTTAACATAGCTGTCCTACTACAAACTCAAAGTTGCAAGACTCGAGGTTTTGTCTTTAAAAACAAAATATCAGAAAAAAAGGCAAAAAGTGTCGATTCTAACCATATACATTTCAACAAGAATTAAATACTCCACAAATCTCAAAAGGTTTTGGAAGTGGACTGCGCTGGACTCACTTTGTTGCTCTAGTTAAAAGATAGTTTTCTAACTAAAAAAAAGTGTGTGAGACAACTTTAACGCTTAATTATATGGACAACAGGATAGATTTTAACCGTTTAAACACACAAACTCTTAGAACGCACCACCATTCTTCAAATTCATTTAACAAAATCTTAAAACGGTTTTCTATTGTTTATTTATGAACTTTTAAACTGCAATGTAAAATTAGAATTTCAAATATCTGAATCTGAATCAGAATCTGAATATCTGAATATCTGAATATAAGCGCCCGCTACGGAATTTCTGACTTTAAATTGCAAATTGGTCTTCGGTTAATGTAAACAAAAATCAACATTTTTTTGTTTTGACGACATTTCAAAAATGGGTTTTGGCTAACAAATGTGGTCGTTGGCCCCATAATGCAGAGGGTGCTCGTGTAAATGGGTCTCCTCAACTTTTGCTCTACAACTCTTTTAAGCGGCTGTGTGCTGACGCTATAAAACGTTCTTACTAATAATATAAGTGTTAAAAAATGTACTGTTGCGGTTAACGAGAAAATTGCCTTTGCCGCTTCACCTAAATACTTTTTGAAGTTATCTCTCTTTGTTTCCTTTTTGTGTATAGGTTTCAAACTACCGAAACATAGATAAAATGTTAAGATCATTTGGCCGACACATGTTTGCAGCAGCAAAAGATTCTATATTGCTGACAACAATCAGCTTGTAAGCATACTTCGTTTTTACATGCAATTCGATAAGAAAACAAGGTACCTTAGACAAGCAATGTTCACAAATGACATAATGGGAATAATATTATCACTTCATCAAAAGTGATTTTCGAATTAGATAACTGGCTTCTCGTTAAGTAAAAATTAATTAAAGACTTTGTTTTCTTTAATATCACTGTATAACTTGGATATCTTGAAAAACAGATATTTGTATGTTACCGTATTTTTAAAGTGTAATTCACGATTTAAACTTGTTCATATCAAAAAATTTTTCAATAATTATCCGTAAATTATTCGTGAAAAATTAAAATTGGCCGCTCAATTTATTTAAAACTTATTCAAGGTTTTGATAAACCTGATATCAAGTTAGCAGTACACCAACACTAATCTTTAACATTTAAAAAAAATTTTTTGCAGGAATTTGCCGTTACTTATCCGAAAACTGTTCGTTAAAGAATCAAATTTGCCTCTGTTGGTATAAACTGGCAGAGGGTATTTTAATTTCATTCAGAAGTTTGTAACGCAGTGAAGGACACATTTTCGATCCTTTCCAGTATATAGATCCTGGATCAGCATCCCTAGAAGAGTCGATCTAGCCATGTCTGTCCCTCCGAACATCCGTTCCACGCAAACTAGCCACTCAGTTTGAAAGCTATCTGCATGAAACTTTCCCAAAAGTTGTCTTTCTATTGCAGGTAGTACATAGTCGGAACGAGCCGCATCGGACGACTCTAGCATGTAGCTCCCATAGGAATAAAGGAAAAAAAAATAAAAAAAATTTTAACTTTGCTGTTTTTCGGACGACTATATAGTCTAGCTCCCATTAGAACAATAAAAATATTAAAAAAAAATTTTTTTTATATGTAATATTTGTGTTTTAAACTTTTTTTAAATTCTTTTTGACTTATTAATAATTTTCAGAATTATGCTTTAGAAAATGAAATCTTGTTTTTTGTCAATTACCACTTTTGGTTCAAAGTTAAATTTAATTTTTTTGCCATAAACTTAGATAAACCACTTTTGGTTCAAAGCTAAATATAATTTTTTTGCCATAAACTTAGATAAACTTATAATAAAAACAAATATTTGTAGTAATTTTTTACGAGCTCTAGTCTATCCATAAGCGGGAATCTCAAAGATTAAGACGTTGTGTACTCCATAAGTCCGCCATTTTGTAAAAGTTGTGTATCATCTTTTGTACTAACTTTGGAAATGTACCAACAAAAAATATCGTGAAATAACGGTTTTTACCGATATTTTCCACTAAATCGGTCTTGTCTATTTATTTATCGTTATCAACACCAGAAGGACGTGGATCCTGACAACTTGAAGACGATCGGGGCTTTTCGGAAGTACAGTCATTGTAAAAAAATTGGAAAAAAAATTCTTTTATAAAAAGTCTTACTCGGCAGCTAGAAAAAAAACTACTTTCGGGAAAACACTTTTAAAGGTAAATTATGGTGTATAACTTAGATGAAAAAGCTACAATACGGTAAAGAGGAACATGCGAAAAGATATTTTTCGTCCAAATTAACCGTTTACATGTATATCCTTAAAAGAAATTTTAAACGGCTTAGCCTTTTAGCTTTTTTTTTAAGCAACATGAAATCAGGAGAACAACTGTGTGTTACACTTTGACTTAAATGTTATTTAAATATTTGTTATATATTTGAACTTTAATTAAAATTAATTTTAAGAAGTAGAACTTTGAAAACGTCTTTTAGTTTGCAGCAGTGCTTATGTCGTTTTATGGTACAAACAAAACCAGAAACGAAAAGGGAGAAAGCAAAGGCAAGAAATCACTTAACCTTTAAGCAACCCCGACACATGCGAAATTGGATTGGGACGGATTGTGACCCTTTTATCGAACTTGAACTCAAATTCAGTCGGCGGAAAGCAACGGAGTACGAGCTTATGCGGAACTGGAGTCAAACGGAATATAAATCATTTTAATGATTTTTTATCCAGCACGAGCAACCAGAAGACGAGGAAATTTTGTGTGATTTCTGTCTGCAGGATGGAATCGGAAATTTTTAAATTCTTTAAAAAACATCGGTGCCAATTTGGTTATACTGGTTTTTGTAAAAGGGTAATATTGAGAAACAGCAAAGTAAGGTCGATTTTTTAAATTATTTTCATAATAATTTTCTTATTTTTCCTGTAACAAGTGTGTGCAAAATAAAACTAGTCTAAAAAAAACGATATATATAAATGATTTTTTATAACCGTAAGAATTGTTGGCAGTAAAAAAGATGCATTTCTTCCGGCCAAATATATTCTAGAGCTAGTTTTAAAGTATGTGTATGAAATTCTCTTAAAAAGGGTAGTGTAAAAGTCGAGTCCGGTCGGACGAATATATTATATAGTTACCAAAGAAACTTTTTGTTTTTAGGCATATACGAAAAAAATTGAAATTTAGTCGTTTTATTGAATATTTTTTTTGGAATGGCTGCAAGGGTATACAATTTGGGCTTGCCAAATGTTTGTTTAATACTAAATTAATATCATTATATTGCATAATTATATAGTTCAGTTATTAAAATGAAATGGGCAACGTAACTGCAATCATTTTACTAATAACTTAAGCTTTGCGAATGAGATACGAAATTCAATAATTATTTAAGTTTTGTTTTTTCCTGCTGTAATGGAAGTAATTTCAAACAAATATTGTCAGCATTCAACATGTTTTAACAACCCCTTTAACTAGGAAAAAATTAAAATTGCCCGATATATATGACACAAGACAGGACGGTGCGTTCGACCTCAGCGCTTATTATGACGACGAACAGGGCACATTAATGCTGATGAGATGTTGCCGCTAAGTAGCATTCCCAGTACCCATTTCATTCTCATTTACAGTCCCATGTCGGTTACCCAGGGCATCAGGCGGCAAGTCTGTCGACTAGAGCGGATGTGGAAAATTGGTGACCCCCGCGAAACAAAAAGAATCTTAGCGGTTGCTAGGCCAGCACCACATTCTCTTACCTGCTTCCACCTCATGGCTGTCTTTCCCTCTTGACTTTGCAATTAAATATGCACATTCTCATTAAAAGTTTGCGCCATTAATAAACGCCAACAGGGATGTAATTTAATACGGTTAAAAAGCACAACACGTGTAGGGTAAGAGGAGCCGAAAGTCAGTCATGAGGTGGGTGGGAATTCGCACACTGCATTACATTAAACATGCAGACATGTGAGAAGCGCTCCGCCCACCTTTCGCTCCCCTCGAACGGAATAAAGCTCATAAAATTTGCAAATGTAAATAATTTTCTTAACGAATTTTCCCCGTTTCTGCCGTCTGTCCTTTTCCGGGCCTTAGGTCCTTGTGTCCTGGTGTCCTGCTCCACATTAAAGCCCGCCAGGCTCTGGCTGCAAATTTGTCAACTGGCAGGCCGCATAGAACAAGACACGGCACATATGGACAGCGCTGGAGCCGGCTCCGCCGCCTGACATAAATGATTAATAATTGAAAATGCCTCACGGGAATGCTGTTCCATTGCCTTCTTGTGAACTTTGCCAGCCAACAACTTGGCCCTAATATTGAAGCAGGTCTTTGCCATGTCGTAGTCGGCGTGCACCCTACATGCGAAAGGTACATCTGTCTTGACATGATACGAATTTCTGCGCTTCCAAGATTCGAAGAATCGAAGGTATTTCCCGAAACAATGGCTATCAATCTCAATTTAGAAACGAACGTTTTGGTAATTACGAAAAGTGGATTCGATAAGATAAGACCGAAATTTACACTCACGTAAACAATTTGCTAATATACGAATCTGGTTTTACAAAACAAGTTCCTTTTTACATTTGCGTTACCCTCCTCACAGAGCAAGTTCAATATTTTCTTTAAATTTCTATCTTTTTCGCTCCACACACACATTTTCCTCCAGCCTGAAGCCACTCTGAACATTAATTGCAAACAACCAGGCGCTGCGATGGTAAATTGTTGACAGCTCGCTTTCTTGGCCCGACTAGTGTGCACTCCCTTGTTGGCTGGTTTCTTGGTCCAATTCTAGCGGGAAATTAAAGTAAAAGTTTACGATTCTTAGCCCTACGCACTTTGAGCACTCCCACGCTCTGGCCCCTCCCGAATTGGCTCACATGTACATATGTGGGGCGAAATTGTTGCTCATTATGTATTTATGTCAATTTCTGTTCTGACTCTCCTGTGTGTGCTGGGCCGCAATGACATGTAAAACCTTTTTGGCGAGCCTGGGCCCTCGAGTGTGTCTAAGGGTGGAGGGCGATTTGGGACTCCTGGCACCTGGCCAACAAGCATTTAATGACTTTGACTTGCTCTCTTTTGGGCCGCTTTTAGCCGCTTTTAGCGTGTAAATTCACTCTACATTTCCGAGCTGTTACAATTTTTACTCCTTCGGCAATCGTAAATGTGTGAGTATGGTTTTGCGAGCATATTTCAGGTATTTTTATTTCAGCGTTACTTTTTATGTAACTCGCAAGCACACACATATGAACACGTCTTTTCACCGCAGTTGTGTTTTGCGTGTTTTTATATTCTCCGTGTGGCGAAACCGGAAAAATAAGTAGGAATGGGTTTCTTAGCCTGCGAGGCGATTTTCGGCCAAAATATTGCAAAGGGATTTGCTTTGGCTGCCTTGCTAAATTTGTATGCCTATGAGTGAGGGGATAATAAATAATAAGTTTTTATTCAAACACACATAGATCACATATTTTCTGTAGGTTCAATGTCACAGTGCTGCGACGCATACATATTGTGTAATGGTCTGAAGTCTTAATATGTTGGCATTAACTCACACTTTATCCGGTTACTCGAAGGCCAAAAGGGTTCCTGGAAACATCAATAGCTCGGAATTTAAAAAATTGAGAATTACAAATTTTTAGAAATATTCTACGATGGTATATATTTTTTAGCCAAATCAATTAATTTTACGGTTTCAGTGAGCCAATTGATAATTGATAATATCTTAATAGCGAAATAGCATATATTTGTCGCTTACGTTGTTATAACACACATGCTAATTTGCTAAATATTTAAATAAACTTTCTGATGCTTGTCGAAACACATATTCTTTTTTAACAAAATCAAATAACTTTACGGTTTCAGTGCGCCAATCGATAATTGTTGGTTGAAATTAACAGGTCTCATCAGGCACATCCCATTGGAATTATCGGATTTTTAACAGAAGTCAAATTCGTGTTCTCACAGATCCATCATCCACCATCTGCCAACCACCACCCAAAAAAAACCGTCAACAATCAAAGTGGCGTGAGCAGAATTTTTTGAAGAGGGTCTTTCAACTCTATCAAACTTGCAAAGAGTATTATAATTTAACCAAAGGGTTTGCAACGCAGTGAAGGAAACATTTCCGACTGTATATTCCTTATCATCACCACTAGGAGAGTCAATCTAACCATATCCGTTTCTACGCAAACAACTTTCTCAGTTTTCAGCTAACTACATGAAATTTTTCCAAGGGTTGTCTTTCTATTGCGGGTACTTTAAGGACGAGACGAGCCGGATAGGTCTACTATATCATATAGTTCCCATAAAAACAGTCGGCAAATTAAATTTAAAACAAGAAAGCAAGCAAACTTCAGCTAGCCGAAGTTCATATACCCTTGCAGCTATTTCAAAAAATTAAATGCTCTTGAAAACGTTAAAATTTTGATTTACTTGCGTGTATGTTTTAAAACATTGAAGCTATGATGATTTGCAGCTTAATTATTCGATAGTTTCTATGGCAGCTATACGATTGTTCCTATGGGAGCTTTATGCTATAGTCGTCCGATTTTGATAAAATTTAAACCGTAAATCGGAAATATTTAACCATTACTATATCTCGAAGAACTAAATAAAAATTATAAAACACCAAAGTTATAATTTTTTTTAATTTATTTGTATGATTGTTCCTATGGGAGCTATATGCTATAGTCGTCCGATTTTGATGAAATTTAAACCGTAAACTAACTAGTTTGCATATAAACGGACGGACAGACGGACATGGTTAGATCGACTCTACTAGTGATGCTGATCAAGAATATATATACTTTATAGGGTCGGAGATGTCTCCTTCACTGCGTTGCAAACTTCTGACTGAAATTATAATACCCTCTGCAAGTGTATAAAAATTTTAAAAACAACAAAGTTGTAATTTTCTTTGTATTTTTTCCGATTGTTTCTATGGGAGCCTGAAGTGCACCCTATGGCTAAACACACCATAGCATGGTACACAGATGGTTCCCTGACACAACAAGGCACGGGCCTTGGAGTGGTAGGGCCTCGCATAAAATACCACGAATCCCTTGGCTAATATAGATTCGTGACTACCTGAAAGGTAAGTAATACAAGTCAAGCGTCATGAAAACCGTTGAAAGTCCAATAAATATAAGTGCGCGTCGGACTTTTGTAATATGTACCAAATATTTATATACATTATAAGGATGTGTGTGCGCGACCGCAAGAGCAAAACGCAGCTTCTTCTATACATACGTAAATATGTACAAAATTCGTTAACCGCTATATATGTATATTTGTATGAAGGACGATCTCCATTGCTGATTTTAGTCTCTTGGTTGATGAAATTTGTATTTACTTACCTGGCAAAAAAATGTGCAAGGTGTTTTGTTTTTAACTGTTTTTTTGTTTATTTATTGATTAGGACTATTATTTTATTCCGTCTGAAAGGTTTACTCTCAACATAAAAGTCGCCAAGCCAAGAGACTAAGGCTAGTTCGTTAAGGACAAAATTCTTCACAAGATATGGGAGAAATTTTTCCGGAGACAGAAGAATTTAATTTTCATGCCTTGTCCCACAAGCTTTCTCTAAATAAAGATGGTGACAATTGGGACATCGTGTGCGAAAAATGGAAGAAGACATTCTACTTGCGTCAAAAGGATGCTAAAACGCTGGAAATTCAAACGTTTTTTAAAAACTGGTCAAAATTTCCTCATGCCAAGGCGGATGACTGGTAAGATTTTGCTATAACCTAAACTCTCCGTCAACTTATGTATAAGGAACAGACCTAAGGGTAAAGTGGCTTTATATTTAAAACTTTTCAAAATGTGAAGTCTTTAAAGGGAAGATGTGTACGTACTACGACCTCAATATTACAAACGTCACCAGTAAAAATCTTCTTAAACTGACAAGTATATTGCACTCAATCTGTGAAAATTCGTTAAAAAAAAATCCAAGAGCGAAAATTCTCACTTTGAGTTCATTTTACTCAGTTTGAGTAAAAATTTTCAAGAATGAAAAAACTGAAATTGAGTTCAAGAATTTTTTCTCAAAACGAGAATCTACCAAAATAAATCGACCAAAAATGTAACTAACATTTTCTTGTTATACATACATATGTATAGAAATTTAATTTGAACACGAGCGTCGGTCTTCGTTATCCACTTGTAGAGCTAATTGATTTTTTATAAACATAATAATTTATAATTTAATTAATTTAGGTGTTAAATCATTTTACTTACGAAATATTTTTATGAAAAGCACATGCCTCGACTGAGAGAAACCATTCGGGCTCTACACTCAGAAAAAACGCCGCTCTAAAATTAAGTACGGTAGTTCTTGATTTTTGATATTCTTGTTTTAAGTATTTTTTTCCTTATCTGCTTAAATTAAGAATAATTAATTCTTAAACTTCAATTAGTCCTTAATAATACTTGATTCAAGTATAAAATTCTTAAAACATGTAGAAAATTCTTATTTTTAATTTCGATTTATATTAAGAAGAACAAATTTCAAGAGAATATTCCTCATATCGCAGTTCATGCTATCAGAAAATCAAGTATAGGAAATTCTTAAATTAAGGAAGGTATGTACTCAAATGTAGTGAACAAATTTAAGAAAAAACATTTATTTAATCCAGCTAAAATCTTTCTAAGATCGGCCATTCTTTTCTCTCATTATTTTTAACAGGATAGAGCAAAATTTATTAAAACTAATTTAAAGCGTCATTCGTATTTGTTGTACATACAAGTTTGCGCGTACTATATACGACATGCATTTTTTACGACATAACGGATTCTTGAAAGCATCGCGTTCCCGGAATAAGCCGGAATAACTGTTGTCAAATGTGTGTATGTGTGCTTTTTGTAAAGCGTGTGTGATGAGTAGAGATGGAAAAACATCGATATTCGGTATTTAATTATACCCTTGCAGAGGGTATTATAATTTCAGTCAGAAGTTTGCAACGCAGTGAAGGAGACGTTTCCGACCCTATAAAGTATATATATTCTTGATCAGCATCACTAGTAGAGTCGATCTAGCCATGTCCGTCTGTCCGTCCGTCTGTCCGTCCGTTTATATGCAAACTAGTCTCTCAGTTTTAAAGCTATCTGCATGAAACTTTCCCAAAAGTTGTCTTTCTATTGCAGGTAGTATATAAGTCGGAACGAGAAGGATCGGACGACTATAGCATATAGCTCCCATAGGAACAATCAGAAAAATAATTAAAAAAAAATTATAACTTTGCTGTTTTTTAATTTTTTGTTTAGTTCTTCGACATAAAGCAATGGTTAAATATTTCAGAATTATGGTTTAAATTTCATCAAAATCGGACGACTATAGCATATAGCTCCCATAGGAACAATCGGAAAAATAATTGAAAAAAAATTATAACTTCGCTGTTTTTTAATTTTTTGTTTAGTTCTTCGACATAAAGCAATGGTTAAATATTTCAGAATTATGGTTTAAATTTCATCAAAATCGGACGACTATAGCATATAGCTCCCATAGGAACAATCGGAAAAATAATTGAAAAAAAATTATAACTTCGCTGTTTTTTAATTTTTTGTTTAGTTCTTCGACATATAGCAATGGTTAAATATTTCAGAATTATGATTAAAATTTCATCAAAATCGGACGACTATAGCATATAGCTCCCATAGGAACAATCGCTTTCTTTCTTGTTAAGTTTGAAGTTAAGTGTGAAAATGAGTGCGAAAGACGAAAAGCTGGAGGAATTTCTGAAGAAAAACGAATAGTACAAGCCAATAGTAATAAAAAGTTTATTTAACAAAAAAGCGCATCGGAGTTATGTCTTATGTACTATTTATTTAAATACTTAAAAGAACGTGTGTGCGCGACCGGCTTAAAGAACCTAACCTAATGCACCTGCAATCCTTAAAAAATAAATAATTCGTTGAAATCGGTTGCTTAAAAAAAGCGCTTAGAGAATAGTAAGAAAACCAACTTAAAAGTGATCGTACATACAAAACGTAAAAAAAAGAGCGGTACCACTAACCATACAACATATAGCCTGGTCATTTCATACGACGCATTTGGACACAAAAAACGGACCGCGGAAGGTCCCCGTGCTCACAGCAGCAGGTCCATGCACTTCGTGTGCGTTCGGGTTTTATGCTCTCTCATTCTTATTCTCATTTTTATGCTCGCGCACTGATTGCACGAGCAGTGCTGCCAGATTTTGAGAGATAAAATAAGCTAGATTGAAGAAAAAAATAAGCTAGAATGAGCTAAAAATTAAAAAAATTAAGCTAAAAATAAGCTAACCATGGAAAACATTAAAATAGTTGATTTTTTACTTTTATTGATATTATATTTATATAGCTATTAGAGCAAAGAAATAATTTCATCGACTTCATCATTCGATTCCATATATTTAGCGGATGAGCTGACTAAAGCGAGGTATTTCGTTGGAAGTATGTAGTCATGGCAACATTTGCCATGACGTCGCAGTCCATATCTATAACATAAAAAATAAATACTTAGTATATTTTAAATAATTTAAAATTTCAAAAACAAACCTTTAAATTCATTTTGTTGCGCAACTTTGTTTTGACCATGTTCATTTGGCTGAATACCCTCTCAACCGCAGCATTCGACCATGGCAGTGAAAGAATGTGCAAAGCAAATAACGCCAGTTGCTCGAAAGCTTTGTTTTGGCCAGCATCCTTATACATCAAAACTTCTGACCAAAACTCTATAGTTATTTCCTTTTTTTCCCAATTAATAAGGTGGATTTTTCCAAATTGGGATACTATTTCATCAATATTTTCATATTTGAAATGTTCCAACAACGAAATAATTTTATCTGGCGTTTTATTTGCTTGTAGCATATTGCCAACGGCGAAAATATCCATTTGTTTTAGTACTTCAATGTTATCAGGAAGTCTGAAATTACGCTGCAGATTAATACATATCTTTTTATTAAAATCCAATTAAAGCTTACCTCTCCCTTAGTTGAATAATTAAAGCCTTGATGAAGTTTTTACAATCTTCTCTGATTTTATATTTTTCATCAAAATATTTTTCGTCTTTGATTTCCTTCTTTTTTCCTCCTTTTTTGTTATAAATTTTTTTAAGCGGAAATTAGCTAAATGAAATTTGAAATAAGCCAGATTTTAAGCTATATGCATTTCAAGTATTTTTCAAGCTATTTCATTTTAAAATATGCTAAATCTAGCTTGAAATAAGCTAAAATGGCAACAATGTGCACGAGTTCAGTCGTTCAGTCGCAGAGAGGCGCTTTTTGAAGAAGGCTTCCCTGCGCTTGAATTCGTCTTTGTATGTATGCGTGATCATGCATTCTCATACACGGGAGCCTGTGTGCGTTTATTTCATTTCGGCGCATCAAGAATATTTTGTGTTTTGCCACTTTTCAAACTTGATACCCTAAGAATATGGGCGTATTTACTATTGGGTTATGATAAAAATATGAATATTATATGTTATAATATATTTTTTTAATAATTCAGCATACATTTTATTTGTGTTTACAAATTCAAATCAGTGGTAGCAGTAAAATGTTTTACATACATATATGTATTCGAATTTATAGAAATCAGTCCACTGAGATGGGAACAGGACATATCGCAGTCGTGTCACTTGAGAAAACTTCAAACTTAAATCAGTTCTTATCGATGTTTTGCGAGCGGTTGGTGCCCGCATACCCTACCGACGATCGCTTTTAAGGGGAGCGGGCTTTTAGGACACTTGTTTTAAATGTTATGTTTAGTAATCTTTGGTTGATTTATTTTTTAATGACTCGCAGTTTTTTTTAATTGTCTTTAAACAATTCGTTATAATCCAAGATATTGGTACAATTAAAATCTAAAATTATTATCATTAAAATAAATTATTATCATTAAAAAAATGTGGATTTTTATATTTGTTTCATTTACCTTTTCAAAAATATAAAAAGTATTTTATTATTTATTACAACAAGCAGCAGTTGCAGATCGAGCATGAACTCTGTGGCGTCTTACTTTAAAAGCGCCGTCATGTATGATTCAAATTCTAAAAGAAAGACTGACATAGATAAAGCTCTAACTGAAATGGTTGCCAAAGATGTGCAGCCCTACAATATTGTAGAAAACGAAGGGTTCGTGCAATACACTCATGTATTGGATCCTCGGTATAAATTACCCAGCAAGACGCACTTATGAGATGTGCTGATGTATAATTATTTTACCGAAACTTCTGCCAAGTTATCAGCAATCCTTGTAAATGTTTCGAATATCGCAGTTACGTGTGATTTGTGGACATCAAGTGCCAATGCTAGTTTTTTGACTGTGACGGGTCATTTCGTATATAACTACGAATTAAAAACAGCATCCTTAGCAACAAAAAAACTTCTAAGCATAACTAATCATTGTTCACAAAACATTGCTGATACATTGCGGGACATTTTTATTGAATGGAACATTCTGGAAAAAACGGTATGTATTGTTACCGACAATGCCAGCTCCATGCTTAAAGCATGTTCGCAATCTGCCATGCTTTGCGCATACTATAAATCTCGTGGTGCAAGATGCTCTAAAAGTTGATGACCCAGTGCTTCAAGCTTTACTTACTAAGTGTAAATCAATCGTTCGATTTTTCAAGCAAAGCACTATATCAAATGAAAAGCTCAAATTAGCTCAAGAAGGCTCAGAATATACTTTGTTGCAAGAAAAGCCCACTAGGTGGAATAGTTTTTATTTTATGATTGAGCGTATTATAAAAATGAACGATGCCATTGCCAAAGTTTTACTATCAACAACGAATGCACCGCAGTCATTTACTGCTGAGGGAATACTTATGCTGAAAGATATTGAAAAAGTATTGGCTTTCTTTCAGCAAGCAAGCGAGAAAAGTTCTGGCGGAAAATACGTAACGATATCGCTGACCATGACATATGGTTTTTTCGGAAAATCGAAAGTGTTGTACCTTTATTACAAACTCTTCAAGGAAAAACTTTAAACAAAATATTGATGGAATCAATCAAGCAACGTCTTTCCGTATATGAGCAGAGAACAGTCTGCAGGATGGCTACGCTTTTGGATCCACGGTTCAAAAAAAGTGGATTTCAACATAGCTCAAACGCTGAACAAGCAGCAACATGTTTTGAAAATGAGCTGGCCAATTTTCCAGTTAAAGAGACCGCAAGTAATCAACCCGTAGCACCGGATTCAAGTTTACAGGATACTTTGTTCGATTTTTTGGGTGAGCGTTCCATGACTAAATTTGTAAACTCAAGAGTCGATGCAATTTTAACTAAGAGGCAGTATCTGGAAAGGGCAATTGTCGGACAAGATATCGACCCTCTATTATGGATGAAGGTATACCTTAATTAAAAGTGCCGAGTTGTAAATTGCATATAATCGTAACTTAGTTAAAATAAAGCATAATATTTTTATATTTGCTTAAAAAAAATTTTTTTGTTGGGCTACACTATCGAGCCACTATCGATGGCACTATCGACACTATCGATGGTTTAAAATAAACTATCGTCGACTATCGATGGCGCTCACTATCGATAGTTCTCCACCTCTACGACTGAACTCGAGCAATCAGTGCGCCAGCATAAAAATGAGAATGCTGTGAGCACGGGGGACCTTCCGCGATCCGTTTTTTGTGTCCAAATGTGTCGTATGAAGTGACCAGTCTATATGTTGTATGGTTAGTGGCGGTACGTAGCTTGTATAGAAAAGTTTACACTTTTTTTTCCTGGAACAAGCTACGTACCGCTTTTTTTTAAGTTTTATGTTAAGTTAAGTTTTATGTTTTATGTTAAGTTTTATGTGCACACATAGTATTACATATACACATACATATACATGTATACATACGTAGACATGTACACTGATAAAAAAATGAAATATTTTATTTTAATATGTTCCTCAGATATTGACATATTTCATATTAAATCATAATTTTAAACACAATACATATTAAATAGCATGACTTAATATATTCATGTTTAAACTAATGAGGTTTTAGTTATTTTAAATATGAAAATATTGATTTCAATATGTGAAAATTTTATTTTAATATAAGCCATATTAAACTTGAATATCAACTCCTTTAAATCTACAATTTTTCACACTAACTTAATTACAAACATGTTAAGTCATGCAATTTAATATTCTTTGTATTTAATACTATGATTTAATATTTAATTTAATTTAATATAACAATATTTATATACTTAATCTAAATTAATATTCACATATTTAGATTCAATATTTCGTTTTTTTTGCCAGGGTACCATATATGAGTAAGCAAATACGTTTTTAATAAATAAAATAATTAGACTTTTAAATTAACACTATGTAAAACTGCTAATTTTTTCAAAATATTCAAAAATAGAATGACTATTTTCGCCAAGCTCTTAAAATGAAAGAATCTAAAACAAAATAAAATAAAAAGTGTTTATCAGACTATACCTTTATTTATTGAGAAACAATTTGCTTGGACCTTCCTGTCATTTTACCAATCTATTAAATTTAAATAATCTAAAAAAAATCGGTTTACGTTTTAGGTTTAACAAGAAAGAAAGCAAACTTCGGCAAGCCGAAGTTCATATACCCTTGCAGCTATCGCAAGAATTAAATATTTTTGAAAACATTAAAATTATGATTTACTTGCGTATATGTTTAAAAACATTGAAGCTATGACGATTTGCAGCTTAATTATTTGATTGTTCTTTTATATATTTTTATTATTTGTATGGGAGCTATATGCTATAGTCGTCCGATTTTGATGAAATTTTAACCATAATTCTGAAATATTTAACCATTGCTTTATGTCGAAGGACAAAACAAAAAATTAAAAAACAGCAAAGTTATAATTTTTTTCAATTGTTTTTCCGATTGTTCCTATGGGAGCTATATGCTATAGTCGTCCGATTTTTATGAAATTTAAACCATTATTCTGAATTATTTAACCATTGCTATATGTCGAAAAACTAAACAAAAAATTAAAAAACAGCAAAGTTATAATTTTTTTTCAATTATTTTTCCGATTGTTCCTATGGGAGCTATATGCTATAGTCGTCCGATTTTAATGTAATTTAAACCATAATTCTGAATTATTTAACCATTGCTATATGTCGAAGAACTAAACAAAAAATTAAAAAACAGCAAAGTTATAATTTTTTTTCAATTATTTTTCCGATTGTTCCTATGGGAGCTATATGCTATAGTCGTCCGATCCGGCTCGTTCCGACTTATATACTACCTGCAATAGAAAGACAACTTTTGGGAAAGTTTCATGCAGATAGCTTTAAAACTGAGAGACTAGTTTGCATATAAACGGACGGACAGACGGACAGACTGACAGACGGACAGACGGACAGACGGACGGACAGACGGACGGACAGACGGACATGGCTAGATCGACTCTACTAGTGATGCTGATCAAGAATATATATACTTTATAGGGTCGGAAACGTCTCCTTCACTGCGTTGCAAACTTCTGACTGAAATTATAATACCCTGTGCAAGGGTATAAAAAAAGGTCAGTTCATGCGACTTCTAAATAAAAAATAAATAAAATAAAACAGAACAGAACTTTTTGACAGACATACTACTTTATTTGCTTGATTCGGAATCGGAATTGGGCCCTTCCTGGCATGAGGCATCGACTGGTTCCCAGAAGGTTCTCACAATTCTCTGATTCTAGCAGTGCTGACATTCGTCAGTTTAAGGATCCTACAATGATGGCCTTCTGGTTTACATTTGCGATTTCTTGCGACACGGACTTTTCGGGCTTGAACACCTTTGGTGGACCCACGGGCTTTGCCACAGGACCTTCACCTCCTTCCCGGGCCTGAAGCATTTTGTCTTGCTCATTCTTGGGCATGAGCTTCAGCTTGGGCTTGGTATTGGACTTGGTGTTGGAATTGGACTTGGACTTGGGCTTGGGCTTCAATACAGCCTTGCGTTTCGTGGTCCTCTTCTTGGCTGCCACCTTCGTCTTCCTGGGTGACACCCTAGCGCACTTAGGATCCCTTTTCTGGGGTTGGCATTCAGCGCCAGTGTTGGCCTCGAAGGTAACTGGTCTTAAATCCATTTCTTCCTTACAACTTCGTAATGACACCCCAGATGGCTTTTTGGTTTTTTGGTAAAACGAAATTTTGTTTATAAAAATCGAAAAAAAAACGTTACTTATAAATTTATATATAATTTATACATTTCAAGCTTGTCAAAAGTGTATATATTAATTAAATTATATAATTATAATCAATTTCAAAATTATCCATATAGTGATTTAAAATATATCATAACGGAAGAAAAATTTAAGGGAAGCTGTGCCTGAGGTTTCGGGAGAAGCTGTTATCATGGAGGAAGGAAGAGGTAAGTTATTTCTTCAGCTAAAACTTTAATAAAATAATTTCATTTCATTTCATGGTCCATTATGTCTCTGCATTTAAGAAGTGCGGTCCACTCCAGTATTTATGGAGTATGCGTTTTGTATATTTATTCGTATATTTTTTACCTTTCCAAATAATGTATATACTGTAACCAATTCAAAGCCGTATATAAGGCTAAAATATGTTGAAGATCCAAAACATATCAATAATACAATATAAATTGTAATCCCTTTTTCCAGTTAGTTATAAGACAGCAATAATAAATAAATTTAAGCAAACAATTAAAATGTAAAATAAATACAAAAATTTAAAATGTCAAAAAACCAAGGTTTTTGCGAGTTTAATTTAATAAATAACTCACCATATATTTCCTTAATTCAAGGAATAGCAGTGCTTTTTCTTAATAACTTTTTAGGTTTGGAAATGGATTTAAATGTTCTTAAATTTTTTTCTTATAAGAACCAATAGTGCTCATGCTAAGAGTTTTATTTAATTTAATTGGGATAGTATCTTTCTTGATTTGAGATTAAACTATTCTTTTTGAAAGAGTTCGTAATGTTTAAAATATGAATTTATTGTTCTTTATTTAAGCCGCATGCATTCTTAACCCAAATAATGATCTTTCTTGATTAAAGAATTTTTAAAACATGATTCGAGTATAATTCGTACTTTAATTAAGTACACGTTGGACTTGATTTAAGAATAAATTTCACGGGATTTAAAAATAATTCAAATTCTTAAAAAGAATTCAATATTAGTTTATGTATTATTTACTATTAATTATCAACCAACAATTTCTTAAATAAAGAATTATTGTTTAAGAATGAAAAGTTCTTGAAAACGGAATTTATGACAAAATTAAGAACATTTTTAACTTGACTCACTTTCATGAGCGTTTATACAGAACAAAACATTTGTTTTTTTTTTTTCTGAGTGTACTTAAACAAAAAGCTTAATTTCTATCACACCAATGTCAGTGGAATCGTCCAACCGAAGGATATAAGCGGCGTTTCCGATGTCGGTGCCCTAATCATCCATGTAGCCTGAAAAATACGTTAGTGTGTCAGACTACATCTAGCAGCCGCTCTAACCTAACCTAACAGATTTCAAAATATTAAGCACCCTGAAAAAATTGGGTGTTGGTGGCGCCATCTGCTGGAAAATATTCTAAAGTAATGGTTCGATTTGGTAAATTTATGAGTCGCTAGATATACCGAATAAACAGAATAATCTCCATGTCTAGAGGGACATGAAATTGGGAAATAAACTTGTGAGGGGCATACCTAAAATCTGCATGGCAAATCCAAAATCTCAAGCGTTTATAGTTTCCCAGATCTCGATTGTTGTAAATTTTGCGGTCAAAACAATACAAAGTGCTACAATACAGCAGCTTTGCAAAACTGCAATCAATAATTAGGGTTGTATATTGTTCTTTTCAATTCAAAAATTTTAAAACAGGAACCTCATGTAGATAACTGAAACTCTACAAAAACTAGAGCCACCGTACAAATTTAGATAAATTAATGTTTTGTGTATCGATTATAGAATTGATACAAAAGAAAATATTGGCACACAAGTTGGTTGCTCTGATGCGCATTTGCCTGGTTTGTTTCTCTTTTTTTTTTGACTATTTTGCCAAAATGAAAATTGAATGACATAAAATATTTGGCTCTTGATGTATTCAGAAACCTCCAACGAGATTGTTCTGACGAAACAGGTGTTGGGATGGGGGTGGTCTTTTGCCACAACCAGCGTGTGACTGGCTGCGTATATGTGTGAGCGTCCTGTTCGTTTGTTATTAAATAAATTGACTGACAAAACCCAGATACACGAAGCCACAACGGTCCAGTCAGTCACAGCTGAGAGGAAAGTCGAGCTGAGTCCTGGCGCTGGATCTGCTCCTGGCCCTAGGTATTTCATCATGTCATGAAAATTGTATGGAAATTTAATTGAAAACATAAGCCAAGGATAACAGGCTAAAAGGGACAGGCAATCACACACCCACTCACACATCCGAGCCAAATGGCGGCCACAGTGAAAATGAGAAAGCGAGACGGAGCCGGCTTAACAACTACGGCCGCCAACTGCCTCGACTCCACCGTTGCCCTCGGACCTACTCATTGTTTCCTGCCGTGCACAGAAAGCGAACGAAATGATATAAATAAATAAACAAACTACAAGATAAAGCTATTTGCAATTTGATTGTCAATTTTCATGAGCCCTAGAGCGGTCGGGCGGGGCAGCAGGGTTCTCTTGGCTTTCCGAAAAGTTGAGTTGTGATTGTCAGGACGTTTCCGCAGAAAAAACTTTTTTGCTGTGAGCTTCGGTTCATCTGTCAGTGGGCAAAGTCACTTACTCATTGATGCAGTCAATCAAATTTCATGAGTGATTTTTGTTAAACCAAGAAACTTTGTTGCTTTTCTGTCAATTTTCATTTACATTTCTCGGCTGATTGCTTCGAATGGTATTCTATGTTCTTTCCATTTCGATATTGCTTCATCATTTCCTTCGACTCAAAGTTTAATTGCATTTCGTCAAATTTATTTTCTATTCCAACATTTTGCACACAGTTATAAAGCACTTGTGGCCCATCCAAGCCCCTGCCGTTTAAAATACACCTCACCGACCACTTACTTAAATGGCCTACTTCAAAGGCCAAGCTTGACGAAGCCCACGAGAAAAGGGAAACCTAATTAAAAAGCGCTTAATGTAGGAAGAACTTATTGAGCTGAGCGTGTGCTAATTGCATAATCCGAATAAAGTTTCAATTAATGTGCCTAGGGAAAATTTGTACATAATTCTTTTTTTTGCGAAATTCTATTAAATAATATTTAACGTTCAAGCAACCCAAACAAATGAACGCACTCATAAAAGTCTAGAAAAGGCAGTGCGGAACTCTTAAGAGGTAAAAAATTCGTGACGAAGGCCCTTTCAACGAAAAAACTTTGTGATACCTTATTTTGAGACGAAAAATGATTAAGCATTCAAATAAACTACTATTGGAAATTATATATTTCGTCCCGCTCGAACAAGGAATTCAAGCATTAGAGAAATGTGCATTTATTTAATAGTAGCGTGCCGAATAAGACAGATGTAAAAGAGTAAATGCTTAACGTTTTTTTTAAAATAAGCCCTTAAAATATTAAACCGTAACAATTATATCTTTTTGAATAAAACTCGCAATCAATCGTTATTTCAGATTTTTATTTGAAAAATTAGAAAATTTGTTATTAAAGATTTTTATTTATTCGAATCTGAAATAATCGTTATTAAAAATTCTTATTTTGGCAATTCACAGGTAATCGTTTTTGTAGATTTTTATTTTGGCAGATCTCAAATAATCATTATTTTGGATTTTTATACCCTTGCAACGCAGTGAAGTATAAAGTAAGTAAATAAAAATTATAACTTTGCTGTTTTTTAATTTTTTTTTTAGTTCTTTGACATATTGTACTGGGTTTATATTTCAGAATTACGGTTTAAATTTCATCAAAATCGGACGACTATAGATATAAGGCAAAGTGCCTTAAAATTTTGGTTTGGTTTGGTTTTGGTATAGCCTTGAAAATCTTAAGCCAAATCAATAGGCACATTTTTCAGTTAAGGAGCAGATTGGACTTTTTTAGGGGGAAATTAAGTGTTATTTTTTAAAGAATTTTACCATTTAACACTGTAAAACTGATTAAATTCAAAAGTTACCTTCTAACTTGTAAGCAAGGCTATATAATTTTTAAGCATGGAAACTGATGTAAATACGTCTTATGACAGGTGCTGTCAAGTTTTTTCAAAGTAGCATTGCCAGATGGGATTCCATTTGCCTTCACAAGCGAATCGCGAAATTTAAATTAATAAAGCGGTTTGTTATGTGGAATTTAGGACCCACTTGTTTTGAAATCTTGATCCTAAATTATAAATTATTTTTTAAAAAAACAAGAAAGAAAGCAAACTTAAATATAAATATTTTTTAAAACATTTAAATTATGATTTATTTGCGTATATGTTTAAAATCTTAAAGCTATGATGATTTGCAGCTCAATTATTAGATAGTTATTTTATATATTTTTATTATTTCTTTGGGAGCTATATGATATAGTCTTCCGATTTTGATGAAATTTAAACCGTAATTCTGAAATATTTAACCATTTATATATGTCGAAGAACTAAAAAAAATACTAAAAAAACAGAAAAGTTATAATTTTTTTTTATTTATTTTTTCGATTGTTCCTATGGGAGCTATATGGTATAGTCGTCCAATGTTAATGAAATTTAAACCGTAATTCTGAAATATTTAACCATTACTATATGTCGGAGCACTAAAAAAAATTTAAAAACACCAAAGTTATATTTTTTTAAAATTTATTTTTCCGATTGTTCCTATGGGAGCTATATGCTATAGTCGTCCGACCCGGCTCTTTCCGACTTATATACTACCTGCAATAGGAAGACAACTTTTGGGAAGTTTCATGCAGATAGCTTTAAAACTGAGTTTGCGTAGAAACGGACGGACAGACGGATGGACAGACGGACATGGCTAGATCGACTCGCCTAGTGATGCTGATCAAGAATATATATACTTTACAGGGTCGGAAATGTCTCCTTCACTGCGTTGCAAACTTCTGACTGAAATTATAATACCCTCTCTAAGGGTATAAAAATAAATATGGGATTTTTGTCAGTATATAATATATAGAGAAAGTATTAAAGATTACAATGATTTTTTATTGATGTATCGGTGCGGTGGGTAGATGGCGGAACTCTCCTTTTTCGAGGCATTTCATTAAAATAATGGATACGCAGAACAAGTGCATTCTAGTGTACAGTAATGATAAAAATATGTTCCACTACAGTTACACAGAGCAGATTTTTTTTGCGTCGTTTTTGGTCATGCACTCCAACACAATAAACAATCTTCAAAAGAAGTATAAGTAAAATGTGTCATGTTGGTCGCATTTTAAATGCTCTTTGTTTAAAAACTCAAGCTTTAGGTTAGGACTGCTTTGATATCATAAATGTGAAGGCATAGAAATTACAATCAATTTTATTTAACTTAGGTTTTATTAATAATGTGTTAACTCTTCCTTTTACTCATTTACTTTTTTGTTTTAATTTATCCGGTTGTTTTTGTTACCCCAAGGGTCTTGGCGTGTCAAACTATTTATTAAATTAAGTACGTATGAACTCACGATAAAGGGGGGCAGTTGTATGACCAACACAAGCGTAGGGAAAATTTCAGCTTTTAATTAAATTTGTACGGAAATGCAGCCGTATTAAACGGAAATGTTGAACGGTTTAAATTCAGGCTTTACCAAGCGCACAGACCTTTCCCATCCTTTAAATAATCGCAAGCCATCTTTCCCTTAACATCCGCGTCGTTGTGGTTCACGTCATGTTGTTTTTAAGCTCTTGATAAAATTGCTGTTAAATTTAATGTAACGGAAGGTGAAGAGAATTCCCCCGGTATCCCGGCAAGAAAGTGACCTTCCCCAACACACGGATCTCCCAAAAGCCAAGGCATTTTTATTTTGATCCCATAATGTAATTGGCCCGGATCGAGCGATTAGGGTCAGAGAGCCACATTTTGGGAATTTATTTTATATTGAAATAAAAACTACATTAAAAAAGTTTTTACAATTTGCAAAGACTATCGTTGTCGTCGGGTCTCAAACATACATTTTGTATTCCCGGGTAAGGGTATTATGGTTTCAGTAAAAAGTTTCCAACGCACAAAAGACATTGCCTTTCTACGCAAATTAGATTCTCAGTTTAAAAATAAATGAAAACCAAAAAAGCGCAATGGTCGTTTGGCTAAAATAGTAGCCATATTCAATAAATATTTTATTTGGTACAACTTTTTGGTTGAATTTAACGTTGTTTTGAGCACTCGGAAGAATAATATCCCAGTCCCACAGAGCCCATCCAAGCAAAACGAAATGAAAATGCGAGGCTTAAATGTATACGAAATATTTTTGACCATTAAAAGGTAACAACTGAAAACCTTTTAAAGTTAAAATTAGCAGGATAAACACAATATAATACACAAAACCATAAAGTTTGAATTTAACGTTAAAAAGGCAGTGTGCTTGTGATTTAATAACCAAAAAAAATTTCAATCAGTATCCATATAGTTGTCTCTCTCTCTGAGCTTGAATGAATTCGTCAATAAAAGAGGCGAACAATGTAATGTCATACCCGTATTACTCAAAAGTCGCAAAATATTTCACAAACAGCCTTCCTCTGACGTTGTTCTAGATGTTTGTTTAGACCGTAGAAATTTTGTATGCTCTTAAACAGAGTTGACTCCTGCAAAATCGAAATGGAACTAATCCACAAGAAAATAACTAAGTTTAAATAAATTGAAATATTTAAAAATTTATATTGTCAAAATATTACCTCGGAATTCGAACTCGAATTAATCCCCTTTTTGCGTGCTATGTCAGAAATAAACATCGTATATTTTGGTAGGTTTTCACGCAAGTGTTCTGGAGTTAGGAACCACACCGACTCCTCGTCTAATCCATGATCTGTTGAAATAAAGCCATTACTAAAATATGGTTTTTACAGAACATATTTAGTATCTTTATTATTACAAAGTAAACTTAAACTCAACAAATTTAAAGTATTAATTTATACACAACAGTTTTATAAATTAAAAGTTTTGTGTAAAACATACAAGCAGCTTATGACTTTTAAGCTTTGTCAAAATTTCTTCAATGACTAGAAAAAAGAAACAATTTCTTAAGCCAAGTAAAAAAATATGGAATTAAACAAGAAAGAAAGCAAACTTCGGCGAAGTTCGAACTTAAATATTTCAGAATTACGGTTTAAATTTCATCAAAATCGGACGACTATATCATATAGCTCCCATAGAAACAAAACAACATAGGAACAATCGGAAAAATAAATTAAAAAAAAATTACAACTTTGCTGTTTTATCTTTTTTTTTTAGTTCTTCGACATATAATAATGGTTTATTATTTCAGAATTACGGTTTAAATTTCATCAAAATCGGACGACTATATCATATAGCTCCCATAGAAATAATAAAAATATATAAAATAACTATATAATAATTGAGCTGCAAATCATCATAGCTTCAATGTTTTTAGACATATACGCAAGTAAATCATAATTTTAGTGTTTTAAAAAAATATTTAATTTTTGCAATAGCTGCAAGGGTATATAAACTTCGGCTTGCCGAAGTTTGCTTCCTTTCTTGTTATTATATAATTTCAGTCAGAAGTTTGCAACACAGTGAAGGAGATATCTCCTTCCCTATAAAGTATATATATTCTTGATCAGCATCACTAGGCGAGTCGATCTAGCCATGTCCGTCTGTCCGTCCGTCCGTGTCTACGCAAACTAGTCTCTCAGTTTTAAAGCTATCTGAATGATACTTTCCCAAAAGTTGTGTTTCTATTGCAGATAGTATATAAGTGGGAACGAGCCAGATCGGACGACTATAGCATATAGCTCCCATAGGAACAATCGCAAAAATATATAAAAGAATTATAACTTTGCTGTTTTTTAATTTTTTTTATAGTTCTTCGAAATATAGTAATGGTTAAATATTTTAGAATTACGGTTCAAATTTCATCAAAATCGGACGACTATATCATATAGCTCCCATAGAAATAATAAAAATACATAAAATAGCTATCTAATTATTGAGCTGCAAATCAAATATAGCTTCAATAGCTGCAAGGGTATATGAACTTCAGCTTGCCGAAGTTTGCTTTCTTTCTTGTTTAAAGCTGTTTTTGTAGCCAAATATATTTATCGCCAGCTTTGCATCACAGTTTTGAAGAAACATTACATGAAAATGCGCGTTTGAATTTCAATGCACTTCTGTTAAGTGCAATTTTTTAAAACTTTATGTGTCTTTATTTAAAGCAAAAATTCACTTTCTAATAAATGTGCATATGTACATATGTATGTATTACTGTATGGATGGAAAAAAATGTTCCCTTTTTGTTCAAATTATTTGTTTATTTACATAAACACAAACTGTAAACCAAATTTTAACTTTTAAATTCACTAGGTATGCAGTTTTTGTTTTTTCACTGTTAAAACACATCTCTGCTCATAGAAGAATATGCAACTACCCACACAACGGCTCATAATGCTGTTTGCTGCCTGATCCATTAATAATTTATATAATTTTACAATTACCGGGTGAGATTATAGATATATTACTTTTCGGGCACTCAAAAACAACCACTCATTAGTTAAAAGCACAGAAAGTGAAGCTAGCCGACTTTCCGACCGACAACTCTGTTCTAGAAACGAAATACATACATATGTAAGCGAAAGAGGACTCGCGCTTACAGTTAGAATTCTACGGCGTTGCTTTGCGCAGCTCACTGGGCACTGTTGGTATAAATTGTATTCGACTTTTTTCATATTTTAATTACTACTATCATATTTATTTTATTTATTTATACCAAATATTTAAGAATACTAATGCTATAATAGCACAAAGAATGATATGCACCTGTATTTAATATATTTCATACCACATGTCTTTGATTTACCATCATTTTTTGGCAAGACGTAGTTCATATACCCTTGCATCTATTGCAAAAATTAAATATTATTTAAGACATTAAAATTATGATTTACTTGCGTGTATGTTTAAAAGCATTGAAGCTATTATGATTTGCAGCTCAATTTTTGAGTTCCTATGGCAGCTATATGATATCGTTTTCCGATTTTAACAAAATTAAAAGCTTTATTCTGACCTGTCAAATGATTATATAATCAAAAAGAATTTCTAAAAAAATTACAAAATAAAAGTGTTAAATTAAAAAAAAAATTTTATTTATATTTTTATTGTTCCCATGGGAGCTTTATTTTGTAGTCGTCCGATTTTGATTAAATTTAAACCGTAATTCTGAACTATTTAACCATACTATATGTCGAAGAACTAAAAAAAAATTAAAAAACAGCAGAATTATAATTTTTTCATTTATTTTTTAGATTGTTCCTATGGGAGCTATATGCTATAGTTGTCCGATTTTGATGAAATTTAAGCCGTAATTCTAAAATATTTAACCATTACTATATGTCGAAGAACTAAAAAAAAACATAAAAAACAGCAAAGTTATAAATTTTTTCATTTATTATTCCGATTGTTCCTATGAGAGCTATATGCTATAGTCGTCCGATCCGGCTCGATCCGACATATGTACTACCTGCAATAGAAAAACAACTTTTGGAAAAGTTTCATGCAGATAGCTTTAAAACTGAGAGACTAGTTTGCGTAGAAACGGACGGACAGACGGAAATGGCCAGATCGACTCTCCTAGTGATGCTGATCAATAATATATATATGTACTTTATAGGGTCGGAGATGTCTCCTTCACTGCGTTGCAAACTTCTGACTGAAATTATAATACCCTCTGCAAGGGTATAAAAAAGTATGACTTTGCTGTTTTTTTGTTTAGTTCTTCGACATTTAGTAATGTTTAAATATTTCAGAATTACGGTTTAAATTTTTTCAAAATCGGACGACTACAACATAAAGCTCCCATGGAAACAATAAAAATATAAATTTTTTTTTAAATTTACCTATTATTTTTTGTGATTTTTTTTAGAAATTCTATTTGACTAATTAATAACTTGACAGTTCAGAATTACGGTTTTAATTTTAACTTTATCATATAGCTGCTATAGGATCAATCATAACTTTAAGGTTTTCAAGAATATTTAATTGCAAAGGTATATGAACTTTGGATGGCCGATGTTAGCTTCCTTTTTTGTTAGTCACAATTAGATATAATAGTTATGACATAATTTGATAAAACAGTTTTGACATGTAGTCCAGCATGAGAACTCATTTATCAGCATTGACCAATCCAAATTTAATAAACAAAAGATGCAGCCTTAGCATACATTCATCAGGCCACCTTTTCAACCAACCGAAATCTTCTGATCGAAGTCCACATTCGCTGCTAGCGTCGCGGTCACCGATAAAAGTCATAGTTATAAGAATAGTGCAATTGTAAAATCAGTTCAACTTTGGGAATCTAACTATAAAGATTTCACCAATAAAAATCAACTGTATATTAAAAGAAAAATCGTTTTTTATACCCTTGCAGAGGGTATTACAATTTCAGTCAGACATTGACTGTAACGCAGTGAAGGAGACGTTTCCGACCCCATAAAGTTCTTACAATTCGGCACGCTGCCATGAACAACAATTAAAATAGCTGGCTTATGCGGTCCGAATGGGAACATTTTAAAACTGTATACCTTTAGTCGAATGCCTAATTAAATTTCTTCAAGAAAATTAATATCAGTAATAATATACGTTGAAGGTGCGATCGTCTCGTCTTTTTTTACCTCGTTAAGAGGTTTTGTTGTTTAACATTATTGATAGGTAATATAAAATCTACAAACATTTTGGTTGTTTAAAATGCGATTTTCCCTAAGTGTTAGGTTTTAGCCGCGTTGACTGTTGTTTTTGTTTGGTAGGCTTTTAGATTTGATATTGTAAATATTTGATATACTATAAAGGAAAACCAGTAGGACTGAGAAGGTACTGCAGTAGATTTCAGTATACAAAACCCAGTTCAGAAATGGACAGAAAAAAGGGCTTTGCTTTATAAATAATCATAGCACCTGTCTATCCTTAGCTCCCAATATTTTATACAGGCTGCCAAGCTTTGAAATGTCAATGGCAAACACTCAATTGCAAGCTAAGAACTACAGGATGGAGTCCGTGGTGCGGACAATAAAAATGCACGCCAATATCAAAACGAAGATGGACAATGAAACGATATACTCCGGGGCCACCGAAGTTTCCGGGAACGTTGAGCTGCCCCGGCAGACTGCGAAAAGCCCAGGCAAGCGCCAGTGTCCGCCGCGCAAGCACCCGGAAAGGAAGACCAGGGACGAGAGGACCATCGAGAAGTTTCGAAACATCGACTTCTTCGGGCAGCGCGACTCGAACAACATACTGACGGTGCAGAACTTGGAGTTTCCAGACGCCAACATCAAGCGCACCGAGCTCCACCTGCGCAATGAGTGCGGCAAAAGCGTAGTCCGCGGCAGGGGACGCGACTTCGCCAGCTCGAGCAACTCCCACTTCAGGGACGGCGTCGAGACGGTCAAGATCCGCAAGGAGGCGTGCTCCAGCACCACGCCGAAGAACCAGGTCGACATTGGGCCGAGCGGCGAACGGAAGATGTCGTGGGGGAAGATTGTTGAGGCTGAGCCGGACTCGGAGGAGCTGGTGGATTCCATGCACGCGCCCTCCACGCGTCCCCCAAACTTTCAGGGCGAGGAGTGGAGGCGGCCGTGCCCGGCCAGCTTCGTGGCCGGGGCCCCGCGTCCGCGCATTGGCCGGTGTCCGAAGAACTACGAGCAGCTGGCCAAGCTGACGCCGGCCCGCCAGAAGTTCTTCCTGACCCAGGACCCGCGGAAGTCGCACTGCCTCGTCAACCCGGCGGCGCTGCGCCACAAGCCGCTGACCAAGGAGCAGGAGTTCAGTCTGATCAGCAAGCTGGTCAAGCATGGGGACAACCTCTGCGCCAGCACTGGCTCGGAGACCTCGGACACGCACATCTGCGAGGTCATGGACCTGCAGAACCCGCTGAAGCTGGACTTCCACGGCATGGACTACAAGACGACCTACGAGCAGGATGAGGTCGAGCAGCAGAACACGCTGACCTTCTGGCGGGTTCAGCGCTACATGGCGAGACGCAAGGCCAAGAAGAACACCAAGGAGAAGGTGGAGGCCGAGCTGAAAGAGGAGCGCTTAGCGGTGCCGCAGCGGTACAACACGAAGATCAAGGACGTTCCCGAGGAGGAGCTGTCACCGCCGCGGTCGCCGCGCCTCGTGCACCTGTACCGCAGCCCGGACAAGCCGGCCAACAAGCTGAAGATCGAGGAGGAGCGACGTCGACGGGCGGCACGCTACAAGGACATCTATTTGCGCAAAAAGCAGCGCGAGGAGGCGCAGCTGCAGGAGCGCCGCAGGCAGGAGGCGGCCGTCAAGGAGGTCCAGGCGCGCACGGTGGCCGAGGACGACCTGCGTGCCGACGTGGCGGTCATCGACGACGCCATCGAGCGCAGCTTCCGCAAGCACGTTGAGCTCCAGCCCATCATCCGCAAGCGCAAGGTCTTCCCCAAGACCCTCACCGAAACGGAGCGCCTGAAGGCCATCATGCACCGCGAGGACTGCGCAAGGCGCGACAAGGCCCGTGTTACCCAGCAGTTTTTCCTGGAGCGCACCGGCAAACTGAAGCACCTGCCGGACGCGGAGCAGCAGCTGGGCTGCGACCAGAGCATCGAGGGCAGCGTGGGCTCCACGCCCAGTGAGCAGAGCAGCGACGACGAGGACTACCTGCAGGTGGGCAAGATCGGCGACAAGTTCCAGCTGCGGGGCTTCCACTTCAAGCACGGCGACGGCCTGCGCGGCAAGCTGCATCGCCACCAAATCATGCAGGGTCAACGCACGGTGAAGGGGTGCCTCACGCGCGAGGAGTGGCTCAACCAGCTGGTGCCGCACAAGGAGCCCATCAAGCTGGACGTGGAGCGCGGCATCATCAAGGTGGGTCCTATCGAACATATTATTATTATTATTATATACAGGCCTTGTGTGGTGGAGTGGGTCGACTTGCTGGCTCTAAGAAACTAAGCGGGGCATTTTACAGAGCAGGCGTGCTTAAAACTGCCTTATGACGCAAATAAAAACAAGATAGGAAGCTATATTTTTGTATATCCATTTTCATGTGTATTAGTTTTTAACAATGAAGCTTTGTCGATTTTACTCAGAATTTTTCAATTGTTGTTATGGCAGCTTAGTGATATTGTTGTTCGATTTAAATAAAATTAAAACCGTAATTCTAAAATAGTAAGCCATCGCAATATTTCAAAGCATATATAACTTAATTAAAAACAGCGAAGTTATGGGAGTGGCCCCATTATAACCGTAGTTCTAAAAAGTAAAGTTATAATTTTTTTATTTCCTTGCAGAGGGTATTTCAGGTAATTTCAGTCAGAAGTTTGCAACGCAGTGAAGAAGACATCTCCGACCCTATAAAGTATATGTATTCTTGATCAGCATCACTTAATTATAACTTTGGTTTTTTTTAAATTTTTTTTTTAGTTCTTCGAGATATAGTAATGGTTAAATTACGTTTTAAGTTTCTTCAAAATCGGACGATTATAACATAAGGCTCCCATGCGAACAATAAAAAAATTTAAAACAAAATTTAAAAAAAATTAACTTTTTTATTTTCCATGTTTTTTTAGAAATTCATTTTGATTAATTAATAATTTGACAGTTCAGAATAACGCTTTTAATTTTATTAAAATCGGAAAACGATATCATACAGCTGCCTTAAGAACTTTCATAATTTTAGTGTTTTCAAGAATATTTAATTTTGGCAATAGCTGCAAGGGTATATAAACTTCGGCTAGCCGAAGTTTGTTTCCTTTCTTGTTTTCATTTATTTTTCGTTTGTAATTTTAGGAGCTATATGATATAGTTTTTAAACTCAACTTTCCTAATGATACTGATTTATATATACTCTATAATTTATAAAATACACACTTGCGCTATGAAATTTTACTCCCCTTTAATAAACATGACCATTGAAACCGTTTCGAACATGGCATTTTTAGCACCCTTAATTGCTCCCTTATATGGTCTCCTCAGTACGAGCATAATCAAGAATTGATAGAGTCCGTTCAGAAACAATTTCTCCTGTTTGCATTAAGAGGCTTAAGCTGGGAGTCAGGGCGCCGTATGCCCTTTTACAGATACAGGTTGCGCCTTTTGGATCTGCCTACCTTGAAGGACTGTCGGATCTGTTATGGTATAATCTTTTTCCATAAACTCAGTCGACTCTTCTCATCTGCTAACTTCCATCAATTGGAATGTTCCTTGCAGACCAATTCGCCGGTTCCGTCCATTAACTACAATGAACTGTAATTATTGTCGTTTGAGTGCCCCTATGAAGTCCAACTCATGTGAAGTTATTGCATTTCTTTCAATATCAAACTTATGATTTCATTTGTTACCTGTTATCCTTAATCTTTTAAAATACATATTGTTAAATATTGGATCCTAAATTGCTTTAACAAATAAATAAATTATTTAAACTCCGCATATTATAGGTTCTTGACCCGGACGACCCAAACTTGGACCTCTTTCCGCCGGAGCCTCTGCTCTTGAGAAGGCACGAACGTCAAAGCGCCGTCAGGGAATTTATCGATCAGCGCCTCGGTCTGCATTACCACCGCCGGCTACGCAAGAACCTAAAAATCGTAAAGCCTAAGCCGGCATACAACGTGAAGAAGTTCAATCTTATCCGCTACGTTTTCCCCGAGAAAGTGCTTGTTCCCGACGATCGGGTGCCGGTGGAGGAAATGGAGGTTCTGGACGCCACCAAGGTGAACACCACCCTGGAGTACCTCGACCTCAAGCAGCAGCTGGCCAAGTCCAAGCGCCACAAGAAGAAGCTCGCCCGCATGCAGCTGCTCGGCCTGCCCTGTATTGAGAAGCAGCAACTGAGGGCGGCAGATCCCTGTTTGGAGGTCGAGGAGGAGCTGGACGTCGACTGGGTGCCGACCCCAGAGCCTGCCTACAACGAGGGCGAAGGCCAGGAGCGTCAGGGGGGTGGCGGCGAGAGAACTCGAACTGTTCAACTGTTTAAAAACTCTGCCCTTTCTGGCCAGAAGGGTATTAGGCGCGGTCGTTTATCCGCCGGCGAGGAGTCCCAGCCGGCCCGTTGGCGGGGAAATATGCCAGCACCCACAGAGCGGCAAAAGACCCTAACCATTCACCCGAGGAGAAAGCGCGACTACGCCACCGAGCGCGTTCCATCGGCGATTTTCAACGAGGTGCTGCAGAACTCCGCACTGCCGCTCCTGGAGCAGCCGGAACCAGAGAAGCTGCGCCTCGCCAATGTGAGAACCAAAAAGCGCCCGTATACGGAAATATTCGAGGCCAGACACCACCACGACCATTGGGCCCCGACCCAAGTAAAGAACGTCCACGTTCAGTACCAGCCAAAGACCGTGCAGCCGGAGGTTACAAAGGTGACGAAGAAGGTCCGGGAGCCGGTGGTGAAGTTTGAGAGGGCCAACCCGCCCAGCAGCAAGTACGTGGACAAGGACCTGACCATGCCCAGCTATGACTTCGAGAAGGTGATCGCCGATCACCTGGCCGCCACGCGCACGGACAACAAGGAGGCTGCCGGCGAAGTGGTGCCCGACCTGTGCCAGCCATACGACTTCGTCTTCCACTCGCGGGATCCCGAGGAGCTGGCCAAGCTGGACTTTCCTGGCCGGAAACAGTACCTGGAACTGCTGCGTGAGACCCGCGAAGCCATTTACGAGACCAAGGACATCGAACCTGGCGAGGAGCACCTCTTGGTGGACCGCCGCGCAGTTGTGGCGGAACTCGAGGAGGATCTCAGGAGCATTGAGAACTGCCTGAGCTCGTTGAGCAGCTCCGCCTGCACTGACCTCTCGAACGACAGCGGCAGCTACTTGGTGATCGAGGACAGGACCAAGCTACCCCTGGACTACATCCGGAAGCCGCTGGTGCCCTTCGAGGAGATGCGGCGTGCTCGGTTCCACGCCGCGGTGATTGACGTGAACGCCGAGGACGAGGACCCCTACCGCATGCTGCCCTTCTCGGGCCAGCACAAGGAGCAGGCCAATATGCTGGGGCCCAAGGACACGTTCTTCACCTTCAGCACTCGGCTGCGGAACAGCCTTCGCCTGCGACTGGAGGTGGAGGTGCCGGACGTCCGCAAGACGCTGCTTGGACCCGGAAACCAGAAGTACTTCGGAGCAGTGATCACCGACCTCGACGAGAACTACATTGAGGAGCTGAAGAGCCGCGCCACAATCAAGTCCTTCAAGTTCAAGACCAGCATCCAGTTGCTCAAGGACGCCATGCGGCTGAAGTACGAGTCGCTGCTGATCCAGGGGCAAATGGTGCGCACCAAGATCTACGACCGCATGAACGAGCGCCACTGGGTGGACATGAAGAACACCAAGAACTTATACGAGGCACTCTTCGCCAAGTGGAAGAAGAAGGAGTACAACGCGGCTATGACGATGGTGTACCAGGTGAAGTCGTACTACGAGACCACCGACAAGCTGAAGCAGGAGTACCGCAACCTGGAGCGCGAGCTGATGATGCTCAACATGGACATTGTGTTCATCGAAGGCCACTGGATCCGCTGCATCATGCTGCAGAACTTCCACTACTTGATGGGCGACCAGGAATGGCGGGCGGAGCACGACTGGATACACCTGGTCCCCAAGGGCGGCAGCCGAGGCAGTGCAGAGGGCGAGGCTGATGAGGAGCCCAGTGTGCAAGCGACGGAGATCGGGGACGAGGAGGACATGGAACTGGAGCCCTACGACGTGTCGATCGCGAAGCGAGCAATCGTCAACATTCGGGTGCGTGACAAGGACGATGCCTGGGCCATTCGCTCCTTCTACTACGACGTTTACATGCAGAGGGTCCACCCAATTCTGCAGGTCTTCCCCGACGCAGAGTCCTTCTTGCAGGGCCTCGAAAGCCTGAAGACCAAGACCTTTATGCTGCTGCTGGAAATGCACCTCACGCTGTCCATTCACACTGAACTGCAGGGTCGACTGGAGACCTTTGTCGACTGGTGCACCAAGGACCTCAAAGAGAAGCAGGAGTATGTTGCCCGCAAGTCTGCCAAAAAATTCTTCATGGAGGACCGCGCCATGGAGATGGAGCAGAGGGTCCACCAGTACCTGGGCCGGCCCATCGAGGAGACGATTGCGGACGAGGACTTTAACAAGCACCGTGCCGTGTTGGCCGAGGTGTGGCGCCGCGTGGTCCCGGACTCGGTTCGCGGCACCAGCGACGTTCTGCCCAGCACTGCCGACATGGTGGCCGCCATCAGTGACGTAGTTATGGAGATTCTGTCGAAGTTCGAGCACTTGGACATTGAGAAGGTGCGGTCCGTGGAAGCCACGCTGCGGAAAAGACGCCGCTACAGGGAAAAGCTCTCACATCAGGCTTTCCAGGTGGAGCGACGCATCGACATTGAGATGAAGAAGGTGCGGCGCAACCTGGAGCCACCCTACAAGAAGCCAAAGCGAGAGGGACGTCTGCCGAGGCTCTACCTTAAGAAGAGGGTCATTCCGGAGGAAAAGGAGGTGCTGGTGATATCGGAGAACACTAAGAACTTTGTGCGCGCCTTTAGGGAGGATGGCTACACTGGCGACCAGATCACCCACACCTCGCTGCTGACTGTCGACAACATGCAGGAGCAAATCGTGCCGTTTTACTTTGACCACTTCCTGAAAATCAATGGCTACACGCCCAATTACAACTTTAGAACCAATGTAGACTTGCGGGACGGTCCCGAGTTTAACCGCTTAAAGGTGCGCGAAGTCTTACCTGATGTCCTGGCCAGGCTGGAGACCTTGGAGATGATGCACAAGAAGACCATGGAAGAAAACATCCAGAGAAACCCTAAGATGTATGAGAATGTCATCTAGTGAGGTTAGACCTCGATCGCTTTTGCTCAAGACTTTGTTTCCGTTTCCGTTTGAACAAAGCCCTGGTTTTAATATACTAAAATTTCAAATTTAAGGTCTACTCAAACTAGGTTTAACCCTTGGTGCTGTAGCTAATGTCAAAAGTAACAATGTACTGTTTACTTATATACAAAAAATGTTAATACTTTAACGCAGAGCTACAGCAATCAAAATAAAAATTAAAGAAATAGTAACTCAAAATTTCAAAGCGTGTTTTTAAAATAAAGTGCTTAGACATAAAAGTGATACAAGTCGACTAAACTTTTTTTTTTTAGTGGGTCACTCAAAGTTGTTACCTTTTTTTTTCCCAAATCTGATGCAGCTGACGTTTTTATTTTTCGTCCCAAGCTAACTGAGAACCGTATACTCCTTTCATTAGATCTTAGCTTTTTTTCTATTTGTTTGGCCAGACAACAGCTGCTCCGGTAATTTGAATTGTCTGAATTGCCTGGCGATTTACTTCATTGCTACTTGCACAGCCCTCATACTCTCCTCGCGATGCATTTTGTTGTTTTACTGCATACAAAATTCACTGCTTTTGTGCTCTATTTGCACATAAATCCCACAAGTTTCTGGGTGGAAGCTAGAAACTAAAGTTCATACCTCCTTAGGGGTAAAAAGCAAACTTAAAATTATTAGTTTATTCTGAAATTCCTTTTCCAACCATCACACCCACACTTTATTTAGCTATTTTTGAACACTTGTTAACAAAGTTTAAGCAAAGGAAAATTAAAGTCTGCAACAAATTCATTAGTTGTCCTTAGGCAGCCGTATAAAATTTCCATTAGCAACTAGTATACCATTAAAAAGTGAAAAAAAATCAAGAAAAGAGAAGAAGGCACGCAATTCTTAACACCATATTTTTAAGGAGCTCAAAAAGCACAGCGGCTGAGTGAACAGAGAAAAATCAAAACCTAAACAGAATAAAAGAAAAGAAAGCTTTGAGAAATATTTGTTTGGGTGGTGGAATGGCTGGCTGCGCTGAAAGTCCCAATACTAACAGATTGCAGGGTGGGGAGTAAAGTAAGCTCAGCGAAATAAATAAGCATCACGAATTAAATACCTTTTAGCAATTAATCTTCTTAGCTAATGGACGTTTTCAGCGCAGACTGCGACGACATCGGGTGGCGCACTGAGTTGGGGAGGATTACATTAGGCTTATGACAGGCTGACCAGTCAATAGAACTCCGATTGAATTGCTACTTTATCTGATGGCCGTCTAATTTCATTCACTTCAATAAACGCTCTGAGCCCGCTATTGATGCAAGCTGAATCCTGAATAACCTCCAACCATCCGTCCTTCCACTTGCCTTCTATGCACTCTGCACTGTTAAGATTGCTTTTTGGCCATTGAACTTGCCTCGTAACTTCTTCACTCAGTGCTCTTTTTAGTTGAAGCCGTCAGTAAGTTTTAACACCACATTTGATTTGCTTTTTTTTAGAAACATCTAATGATGCTATTTCTGTACGGTACCAATTTTTGAAGTGTAATTTACTTTTTCACCTTCACCTTTAAATACCCTTGCAGAGGGTATTATAATTTCAGACAGAAGTTTGCAACGCAGTGAAGGAGACATTTCCGACCCTATAAAATACATATATTCTTTATTCTTTGATAAGCATCCCTAGGAGAGTCGAAAATATAGGCTTTTCATAAAAGAATGACCTAAATCTTACGTTATTGGCGACCTATAAATTTGAGAAAACTCCCAGTCCGAATTTCGGTCAAAGATTTGATGTACAAATTTACCAGTTTTTATGACCTTAGACCGATTTTCAGGACATATACCTATGTCCTAAAACTAACATAAATAACTAAAATAACGCAGTGAAGGAGACGTTTCCGACCCTATAAAGTATATATATTCTTGATCAGCATCTTTAGTAGAGTCGATCTAGCCATGTCCGTCTGTCCGTCCGTCCGTTTATATGCAAACTAGTCTCTCAGTTTTAAATCTATCTGCATGAAACTTTCCCAAAAGATGTCTTTCTATTGCAGGTAATATATAAGTCGGAACGAGCCGGATCGGACGACTATAGCATATAGCTCCCATATGAACAATCGGAAAAATAAATGAAAAAAAATTATAACTTTTATGTTTTTTAATTTTTTGTTTAGTTCTTCGACATATAGCAATGTTTAATTATTTCAGAATTATGGTGAAAATTTTATCAAAATCGGACGTCTATAGCATATAGCTCCCATAGAAATAATAAAAATATATAAAATAACTATCTAATAATTGAGATGCAAATCATCATAGTTTCAATGTTTTTCAGCATATACTCAAGTAAATCATAATTTAAATGTTTTCAAAAGTATTTAATTCATGCAATAGCTGCAAGGGTATATGAACTTCGGCTTGCCGAAGTTTGCTTTCTTTCTTGTTATTACTTGTTATTGTTCTTTTATTGTTTTCTTTTTTTTTAAATAATAAAATAAGAAAGTATTTAATTATAAGACTGTGAATGTTAACTAGAGGGTCTTCGATACGCACACGCTTTCCAAAAAGTTGTTTGGGAACTATTTCCTTGAGGAGTTCCCCCCTTAAATAATAAGATGGACACTCTTATCAATTCCATGTTCTGCTGTAAATATTATAATTAATTGGTAATAAGTTTTGAGTATTCATTGTAATCGTACCTTTAAAACGACCTTTAGGCTTCTCGCACTTCCATTCTCTCAAAATATTTTTTATTTCTACAATTAAATAAAAATCTTTTACTTATTTCCACGAACTTATCTTACTGCCATCAAGAAAATTTCTGCCTTTTAATAAACTATTTTCTTAAAATTTAGAAACCAGCAGTGCACATGTCAGCTCAGTAAAAATAAAAATCTGTTCTGTTTCCTGAAAAAAATTAGTTCATAGTAGGGGATTTGAACCCGGGTCCAAAAAAGCTATGAAATCTTTGATAATCCAAACTATTAACCCCCTAGGCTAAACATGTTAGAAAATTCGTGCCTTATTATAAGGGAATTTTTCTTCATTTTAGAAATAAATAGAAAAACTATCTATACCTGTAAAAGTTGTTCTAAACTTGAGGGCGTTTATTTAATTTTAGAAAATGCTAGTGTATTTAAGTGCGATTTTACCTACAAATGTAGAAAATGAAGAACAAGCAGCATAGAAAAAAACACTTTATACACTCAGAAAATAAACCAAGAGTTTTGTTCTTGTTTTAAGTATAAATGATCATGAAAGTTAGTCAAGTTAGGAAAATTCTTATTTTTGTCATAAATTCTGTATTTAAGAACGTATCATTCCTAAACTATAATTCTTTATTTACGAAATTTTTGGTCGATAATTAATAGTAAATAGTACTTAAATTAATATTGAATTCTGCTTAAATTAAGTTTTAATTCTTTTTAAATCAAGTATTACGTGCACTTAATTGAAGTACGAATTATACTCGAATCAAGTATTAAAAATTCTTTAATCAAGAAAGATCATTATTTGGGTTAAGAATGCATGCGACTTAAATAAAGAACAATAAATTCATATTTTAAACATTACGAACTCTTTAAAAAAGAATAGTTTAATCTCAAATCAAGAAAGATACTATCCCAATTTAATTAAATAAACCTCTTAGCATGAGCACTATTGGTTCTTATAAGAAAAAATTTTGCTTTATTTAAGAACATTTAAATCCATTTCCAAACCTAAAAAGTTATTTAAAAAAAGCACTGCTATTCCTTGAATTAAGGAAATATATGGTGAGTTATTTATTAAATTAAACTCGCAAGAACCTTGGTTTTTAGACATTTTAAATTTTTGTATTTATTTTACATTTTAATTGTTTGCTTAAATTTATTTATTATTGCTTTCTTATAACTAACTGGAAAAAGGGATTACAATTTATATTGTATTATTGATATGTTTTGGATCTTCAACATATTTTAGCCTTATATACGGCTTTGAATTGGTTACAGTATATACATGATTTGGAAAGGTAAAAAATATACGAATAAATATACAAAACGCATACTCTATAAATACTTGAGTGGACCGCACTTCTTAAATGCAGAGGCATAATGGACCATGAAATGAAATGAAATTATTTTATTAAAGTTTTAGCTGAGGAAATAACTTACCTCTGCCTTCCTCCATGATAACAGCTTCTCCCGAAACCTCAGGCGGGGTCCCAACGGAGGCACAGCTACCCTTAAATTTTTCTTCCGTTATGATGTATTTTAAATCACTATATCTATAACTTTGAAATTGCTTATAATTATATAATTTAATTAATATATACACTTTTGATTAGCTTGAAATTTATAAATAACTTTTTTTTTTCGATTTTTATAAACAAAATTCCGTTTTACCAAAAAACCATCTGGGGTGTCATTGCGAAGTTGTAAGGAAGAAATGGATTTAAGACCAGTTACCTTCGAGGCCAACACTGGCGCTGAATGCCAACCCCAGAAAAGGGATCCTAAGTGCGCTAGGGTGTCACCCAGGAAGACGAAGGTGGCAGCCAAGAAGAGGACCACGAAACGCAAGGCTGTATTGAAGCTCAAGCCCAAGTCCAATTCCAATACCAAGTCCAATACCAAGCCCAAGTCCAAGCCCAAGCTGAAGCTCATGCCCAAGAACGCCATGAGCAAGCCAAAATGCTCCAGGCCCGGGAAGGAGGTGAAGGTCCTGTGGCAAAGCACGTGGGTCCACCAAAGGTGTTCAAGCCCGAAAAGTCCGTGTCGCAAGAAATCGCAAATGTAAACCAGAAGGCCATCATTGTAGGATCCTTAAACTGACGAATGTCAGCACTGCTAGAATCAGAGAATTGTGAGAACATCCTGGGAACCAGTCGATGCCTCATGCCAGGAAGGGCCCAATTCCGATTCCGAATCAAGTAAATAAAGTAATATGTCTGTCAAAAAGTTCTGTTCTGTTTTATTTTATTTATTTTTTATTTAGAAGTAAAGTCACATGAACTTAACTTTTTTTAAACCTAAAACGGAAACCGATTTTTTTTAGATTATTTAAATTTAATAGATTGGCAAAATGACAGGAATGTCCAAGCAAATTGTTTCTCAATAAATAAAGGCATAGTCTGATAAACAATTTTTATTTTATTTTGTTTTAGATTCTTTCATTTTAAGAGCTTGGCGAAAATAGTCATTCAATTTTTTAATATTTTGAAAAAATTAACACTTTTACATAGTGTTAGAGTATTATAAAAACAATTAATTTAAAAGTCTAATTATTTCATTTATTAAAAACGTATTTGCTTACTCATATATGGAACACTGGCAAAAAAAACGAAATATTGAATCTAAATATGTGAATATTAATTTAGATTAAGTATATAAATATTGTTATATTATATTAAATTAAATTAAGTATTAAATCATAGTATTAAATACAAAGAATATTAAATTGCATGACTTAACATGTTCATAATTAAGTTAGTGTGAAAAATTGTAGATTTAAAGGGGTTGATATTCAAGTTTAATACGGAAAAAAAGGTGTTAACTTTTCTATACAAGCTACGTACCGCTCTTTTTTTTACGTTTTGTATGTACGATCACTTTTAAGCTGGTTTTCTTACTATTCTCTAAGCGTTTCTTTTAAGCAACCGATTTCAAAGAATTATTTTTTTTTTTAGGATTGCAGGTGTATTAGGTTAGGTTCTTTAAGCCGGTCGCGCACACACGTTCTTTTAAGTATTTAAATAAATAGTACATAAGACAAAACTCCGATGCGCACTTTTGTTAAATAAACTTTTTATTACTATTGGCTCGAATTACTTACCTTTAAGGTATTCACGAATTTCTTCACATTCGTTTTTCTTCAGAAATTCCTCCAGCTTTTCGTCTTCCGCACTCATTTTCACACCTAACTTCAAACTTAAAAACGAGGAGCTTCTTCCTAGAGCTGGCCTAAGCACTTAGATTAATATCGATTGTCGATCGACGCTTTTTTCAGCAGTTGACCATACCGCTCAGATTTGGTTATGTTATAACTCTAATCTATATATCCTCCTAGGCGTAGTTTTCCAACAAGAATATTATTTAAGCAACTACTTTTAGTTTTTTTTTTGTTGGGGCTACAAACAAAATAAAACAAAAATTAAATACCGGCTATTGATATTTTTCCATCTCTACTCATCACACACGCTTTACAAAAAACACACATACATTTATGTGTGTATTGTTTGACAATAGTTATTCCGGCCTATTCCAGGAAAGCGTTGCTTTCAAGAATCCGTTATGTCGTAAAAAATGCATATCCTATATAGTACGCACAAGCTTGTAAGTACACACAAATACGAATGACGCTATAAATTTGTTTTAAGAATTTTGCTCTATCCTGTTAAAAATAATGAGAGAAAAAAATGACCGATCTTAGAAAGATTTTAGCTGGATTAAATAAATGTTTTTTCTTAAATTTGTTCACTACATTTGAGTACATACCTTCCTTAATTTAAGAATTTCCTATACTTGATTTTCTGATAGCATGAACTGCGATATGAGGAATATTCTCTTGAAATTTGTTCTTCTTAATAAAAATCGAAATTAAAAATAAGAATTTTCTACATATTTTAAGAATTTTATACTTGAATCAAGTATTATTAAGGATTAATTGAAGTTAAAGAATTAATTATTCTTAATTTAAGCAGAATAGGAAAAAAATACTGAAAAACAAGAATATCAAAAATCAAGTACTATCGTACTTAATTTTAGAGCGGCGTTTTTTCTGAGTGTAGTTAAGAAAATTTTAAAATTGCTTTTAGGAAATAAATTCACAATTTCTTCTTATTTTAATAAAAACTCATTTAAGATTAGATAAATTTTAGTATGTTTAAAATTCAACTTTTATATAATATAGAAATTTTATTCAAAACAGACCATATTATTCATGGTTAAAATGGTTAGAAAAGAATGTTCTAAAATCTTTGGCCTAGGGTGTTAATGACTTGGAACATACAATATAAAATTGCAGATATTATAAAAGGTACTAGCTCGCTCCCCACCAAGCTTAAAGAAATTAAGAAATTTTGTTTTAAAAAAATTTCGCCCAATATCTTAAAAGCCTTGTGTAAATTAGATCGCATATAAATCCAAATCGTAGGCGATTATCTATGTATCAGTTATCTTATAGTTGGGAAATCGACTATAACGTTCCCTCTTGATCATATACAAAATATTAAAGTAAAAACTAAAATTTCATTTGTTCATTTTCATTCACAAAAAACAGTTTTTTTTCCAAACTTTAATTAAGGAACTTCTAAGAACTTTTTCAAATTATAATAGTTTTTATGGCAAATTACGCGCGGACATTTATTATTTATTTGAAAATTCTTGAAGCAAACGTTTTTAGTAAAGGAAAAAATGACAGAACGTAGTATTTTTATAGAATACATTTTTTTCAGCGTTTTTCCAAAAGTTACAGACACGTTAGACGTGGAATGAACAAACATACTTTTGTTTTCCTTGAGTTGTTGTTGCTATTTTCCCTGTCCCCTTCACGTTGGCAGAGTCTACGCCGCAATCTATGCAGATGGTTCACAAATCACGGCAATTTATTTATGACACTATTTGCAAGAAGCGATGGAAACGAGCGGATACTCCGGCAAACAACATCTGGCAGTCGCCAACCCCCATGAATGCTGAGGAATCTGGGCACCAAGTGCACTCTACTTAAATAGCGATTTCAATATATTGAAATTTATTTTGTCACTTGAAAGCTATGCAGGTTCCTTAGCGTCAGTCACGAAGAATTCCTGGAATGGCACCACCCTAGCACCCTTCGTCAAACCTCTTTGCTTGAGAACTGCTCATGCCTTGAAATGTAGGAAATGGACTGTCATTTATTCTATTTATTAATATTTATATATTTTTGACTTAAATAAAGAACAAAAAATTTTGTTGCAAGAAAAATTTTTAAGTGAATAAAGATATCCTTTTTTAATGGGAACTTTAAATTAAATTCTTTGGTTATTTCCAATAATAATTTCAATAACCGGGTCGATCTAGCCATCTCCATCTAAAGATAGAGATTTGGGACTTGGCATGCAGATTCTCGTGGTCCCTAAGCAGCACAAGTTTATTTCAAAGCAGAGTCACGCCCACTCTAACGCCCATAAATCTAGGGGTTGGTTCTGTATATGCGTTTGGTTATATCTACAAGTAGACTCAAAAAGTTTTAAAATCGAGCTATTATTTTAGAAGTTATGGCACCTCTGCCAGCCCTCTGCCGCTGCTCAGCCACTGAACGGCCGCTGTTCTGCCGCTGCTAGCAGATGAGAGAGAGAGAGAGAGAGAGAGAACTACAGAACATTTTGCGGGGGGTGGGATGCTGCACGCTCTTAGCTTCTAGTGTTGGCTTTCTACAGATGGCGCCACTTAAACCTCGATTGTTTCAAGTTTTTTCTGAGTAAAGGGTATCTAACAGTCAGGAAATTCGACTGTAGCATTCTCTCTTGTTTATATTTGATTAGCCTGTGCAAAAAGATTTTTGGACTAATGGGAGACTTGCAGCTATTGCCAAAATTAAATATTCTTAAAATATCTGAACTTCGATTTATATGAGTGTATGCTTAAAATCATTGAAGCGACGATTTAAGCTCAATTATTCGATTGTTCCTATGGCAGCTATGTATAAGAAATCGTTTTCCGATTTTAATAAAATTGCTAGCGTGCGCAATAGAAATTTCTTCCTAAAATCCAGAAAAATCTCCATTGAATTTTCGCCAAAGGCGAGTCACCTTCATTTGAAACAATGCAGCTCTTAAACCTAGAAATATTATTTCTTAAATCAAGAAAAAATATTTCTTAAATCAAGAAAAAATATTTCTTAAGTCTAGAAATAATTTTTAAATCAAAAAATATTATTTTTTAAAATAAAAATATAAAAAATTAAAATTCTTGAAATAAGAAAAAAAATTTTTAAAACAAAAAATATAATTCTCAAAAACAAGAAAATTTCTCTATTAGAGGAAGCGTCACGACTCGAACAGTAATTGATTGAAACCGGAGGCATACACACATTGACAAGATGTAAATTACTCACACAAATGAAGAGCGCGACGAGAACGAACGACATACATATGTATGTATGTATGTTCATTGTATGGTTCACCCGACCCACCTAAAAGCATGCATTTTAATTTCAATTTAAACTAGTGGGGAAGATGAAATAGATAAACAAGGTTTGAAATATTCGAGAATCCAACCCAGGCGCGCAAGTTGGATCATAATTTTGATGTTTTCAAGAATATTTAATTTCTGCAATAACTGCAAGGGTATATGAACAACAAAATTTCCTAAATATGTCTTTTAGGCGATAAAAATTGCCATGAATTTAAGGCGTCTTATGACCCAAAAAAATCTAATATGAAACAAACTAATTCTATGGTATTTTTTTGGAAATATGACCAATTCTAAGGCAACTGTTACCTAAAATGTTAATTTTATGCAATAAAATGCCAATTCCTAAACTTTTAGGAAAATCTTTTTTCTGGGTTCGGACTCAAACAATGAACGGCAAAAGCAAAGACAGTTTCGTCAACTTTGACGAGTCATTTTAAAATCAATCCAAACAATCCAAATACATTTAAAACTTACATTTTCAGAGATGGCTTAGAATCTTATACTATCTATTCAGAAGATGTTTATTTTTATGTAATAAAAATAAAAAGTCATGATCATTTGAAAAAGAAGAGTTTAAAAAGAAGTATGCCGAGGTGGAATTTAAACTTGTGCTGCTCAGATTTCTGGTCAAGTGGGTTAGCGCTAGGCTACCATTAAGCGGCTAAATCAAAGGCTACTTTTCTATTTCGAAGGCCTCTAAAAACGAAATAAATGTTGTTGCTGTTGTCGTCCGAAAAAAAAGTATTTTTCTATTTCTAAGAACAGTTTCTTCTCCAGCAGGATAAGCAGTACATCAGCCGAAAAGCAGAAAGCAGTAGAGCAGTAAAGCAGCAGCAGAAATGTACACTCAGAAAAAACGCCGCTCTAATATTAAGTACGATAGTAGTTGATTTTTAATATTCTTGTTTTAAGTATTTTTTTTCCTATTCTGCTTAAATTAAGAATAATTAATTCTTTAACTACAATTAATCCTTAATAATACTTGATTCAAGTATAAAATTCTTATTTTTAATTTCGATTTATATTAAGAAGAACAAATTTCAAGAGAATATTCCCCATAATAAGAAGAAAATTTTCTTATATTAAAATCTAAAATCTTTCTAGGATCGGTCATTCCTTTCTTTCATTATTTTTAACAGGATAGAGCAAAATTCTTAAAACAAATGTATAGCGTCATTCGTATTTGTTGTACATACAAGTTTGTGTGTACTATATACGACATGCATTTTTTACGACATAACGGATTCTTGAAAGCAACGCTTTCCCGGAATTGGCCGGAATAACTATTGTCAAACAATACACACATAAATGTATGTGTGTTTTTTGTAAAGCGTGTGTGATGAGTAGAGATGGAAAAATATCAATAGTCGGTATTTAATTTTTGTTTTATTTTGTTTGTAGGCCCAACAAAAAAAAAACTAAAAGTAGTTGCTTAAATAATATTCTTGTTGGAAAACTACGCCTAGGAGGATTTATAGATTAGAGTTATAACATGACCAAATCTGAGCGGTATGGTCAACTGCTGAAAAAAGCGTCTATCGACAATCGATATTAATCTAAGTGCTTAGGCCAGCTCTAGGAAGAAGCTCCTCGTTTTTAAGTTTGAAGTTAAGTGGAAGTGCGGAAGACGAAAAGCTGGAGGAATTTCTGAAGAAAAACGAATGTGAAGAAATTCGTGAATACCTTAAAGGTAAGTAATTCAAGCCAATAGTAATAAAAAGTTTATTTAACAAAAGTGCGCATCGGAGTTTTGTCTTATGTACTATTTATTTAAATACTTAAAAGAACGTGCGTGCGCGACCGGCTTAAAGAACCTAACCTAATACACCTGCAATCCTAAAAAAAAAAATAATTCTTTGAAATCGGTTGCTTAAAAAAACGCTTAGAGAATAGTAAGAAAACCAGCTTAAAAGTGATCGTACATACAAAACGTAAAAAAAAGAGCGGTACGTAGCTTGTATAGAAAAGTTAACACCTTTTTTTCCTGGAACAAGCTACGTACCGCTTTTTTTTTTAATAAGCCGTATTAAACTTGAATATCAACCCCTTTAAATCTACAATTTTTCACACTAACTTAATTATGAACATGTTAAGTCATTCAATTTAATATTCTTTGTATTTAATACTATGATTTAATACTTAATTTAATTTAATATAATATAACAATATTTATATACTTAATCTAAATTAATATTCACATATTTAGATTCAATATTTCGTTCTTTTGCCAGTGTACCACATATGAGTAAGCAAATACGTTTTTAATAAATAAAATAATTTGACTTTTAAATTAATTGTTTTTATAATACTCTAACACTATGTAAAACTGTTAATTTTTTCAAAATATTCAAAAATAAAATGACTATTTTCGCCAAGCTCTTAAAATGAAAGAATCTAAAACAAAATAAAATAAAATAAAAAGCGTTTATCAGACTATGCCTTTATTTATTGAGAAACAATTTGCTTGGACCTTCCTGTCATTTTGCCAATCTATTAAATTTAAATATTCTAAAAAAAAAACGGTGTACGTTTTAGGTTTAAAAAAATGGTAAGTTCATGCGACTTTACTTCTAAATAAAAAATAAATAAAATAAAACAGAACAAAACTTTTTGACAGACATATTACTTTATTTGCTTGATTCGGAATCGGAATTGGGCCCTTCCTGGCATGAGGCATCGACTGGTTCCCAGAAGGTTCTCACAATTCTCTGATTCTAGCAGTGCTGACATTCGTCAGTTTAAGGATCCTACAATGATGGCCTTCTGGTTACATTTGCGATTTCTTGCGACACGGACTTTTCGGGCTTGAACACCTTTGGTGGACCCACGGGCTTTGCCACAGGACCTTCACCTCCTTCCCGGGCCTGAAGCATTTTGTCTTGCTCATGGCGTTCTTGGGCATGAGCTTCAGCTTGGGCTTGGTATTGGACTTGGTGTTGGAATTGGACTTGGACTTGGGCTTGGGCTTCAATACAGCCTTGCGTTTCGTGGTCCTCTTCTTGGCTGCCACCTTCGTCTTCCTGGGTGACACCCTAGCGCACTTAGGATCCCTTTTCTGGGGTTGGCATTCAGCGCCAGTGTTGGCCTCGAAGGTAACTGGTCTTAAATCCATTTCTTCCTTACAACTTCGCAATGACACCCCAGATGGTTTTTTGGTAAAACGGAATTTTGTTTATAAAAATCGAAAAAAAAAAGTTATTTATAAATTTCAAGCTAATCAAAAGTGTATATATTAATTAAATTATATAATTATAAGCAATTTCAAAGTTATAGATATAGTGATTTAAAATACATCATAACGGAAGAAAAATTTAAGGGTAGCTGTGCCTCCGTTGGGACCCCGCCTGAGGTTTCGGGAGAAGCTGTTATCATGGAGGAAGGCAGAGGTAAGTTATTTCCTCAGCTAAAACTTTAATAAAATAATTTCATTTCATTTCATGGTCCATTATGCCTCTGCATTTAAGAAGTGCGGTCCACTCAAGTATTTATGGAGTATGCGTTTTGTATATTTATTCGTATATTTTTTACCTTTCCAAATCATGTATATACTGTAACCAATTCAAAGCCGTATATAAGGCTAAAATATGTTGAAGATCCAAAACATATCAATAATACAATATAAATTGTAATCCCTTTTTCCAGTTAGTTATAAGAAAGCAATAATAAATAAATTTAAGCAAACAATTAAAATGTAAAATAAATACAAAAATTTAAAATGTCTAAAAACCAAGGTTCTTGCGAGTTTAATTTAATAAATAACTCACCATATATTTCCTTAATTCAAGGAATAGCAGTGCTCTTTTTAAATAACTTTTTAGGTTTGGAAATGGATTTAAATGTTCTTAAATAAAGCAAAATTTTTTCTTATAAGAACCAATAGTGCTCATGCTAAGAGTTTTATTTAATTAAATTGATTTGAGATTAAACTATTCTTTTTTAAAGAGTTCGTAATGTTTAAAATATGAATTTATTGTTCTTTATTTAAGTCGCATGCATTCTTAACCCAAATAATGATCTTTCTTGATTAAAGAATTTTTAATACTTGATTCGAGTATAATTCGTACTTCAATTAAGTGCACGTTATACTTGATTTAAAAAGAATTAAAACTTAATTTAAGCAGAATTCAATATTAATTTAAGTACTATTTACTATTAATTATCGACCAAAAATTTCTCAAATAAGGGATTATAGTTTAAGAATGAAACGTTCTTAAATGCAGAAATTATGGCAAAAATAAGAATTTTCCTAACTTGACTCACTTTCATGAGCGTTTATACTTAAAACAAGAGTGTATAGAACGCGTTATGGATTATTTTGATGATCGAAGAATAGGCACAAGCAGGAGAAGAAGAAACCCAGCAGAAGCAGAAGCAGACAGAGAAAAAGTGACGCAGTAGGAAAAAAGCCGATAAAACGCGAGCTACGAACGTCGATGAGTGAGAGGGCAAAAAAGCAGTAGCCTTCTAAGATACCAGTTGTAAAAGGGAGACAGCCGTTCTACACAAGGTCAGTTGCCGCAGCAGTAAAAAATCTTAGAATGACTGCTCCGAACAACGAGAAGCAGAAACTTGAAGAAGCAAGTGGTGGTCAGAAAGTGGCTACTGAAAGCTGTTCGATCGCCGAGAATACAAGGACCCTGAAGGATCTTGTCCAGCTCCTCGCCTTAAAAATGGGTATAGACGAGCAGAACAATAGCTCAATTACTGCGTAAAGCTTTGCAAAAATCATTCCTGAGTTTGACGGTGAATCCATACCGGTCAAGAATTGGTTTGACAATTTTGAGCTGAATGCTGAAGCTTATAGTCTGAACATAAAGCAAATGTATGTACAGGCTCGTGCCAAGATGACGAATACAGCAAAATTGTTTTTGGATTCTACTCACGTACACCAATACACCGAGATGCGCCTTTTGCTGGAGACGGAGTTTAGTCGTCAATACGTGTGCAGCGCGGATCTTCATGAGCAGCTCCGTACTCGGAAAAAACGCATGCAGGAATCTTTTCACGAGTATCTTTTGCAGATGAGGAAGATTGCAGCACTTGGCAGCATAGATGCACGTTCTGTAATACGCTACATTGTGGAAGGCCTAAATCTGAGGAGCGATTTTAAATACACTCTCTATAATTGCAAATCTTTTAGAGAGCTGCAGGAGCAGTATGAGGTTTTTGAGCGCGTAGCCGAAAAGGGAAATAATAAGCCGTTTCCGCCGAACGACAGTACTTGGACCCAAAACCAGAAGAAGCAGCACGAATTTAACGACAACAAGAAAGAAAGCAAACTTCGGCAAGCCGAAGTTCATATACCCTTGCAGCTATTGCAAGAATTAAACATTTTTGAAAACATTAAAATTATGATTTACTTTCGTATATGTTTAAAAACATTGAAGCTATGATGATTTGCAGCTCAATTATTTGATAGTTATTTTATATATTTTTATTATTTCTAAGGGAGCTATATGATATAGACGTCCGATTTTGATGAAATTTAAACCATAATTCTGAAATATTTAACCATTGCTATATGTCGAAGAACTAAACAAAAAATTAAAAAACAGAAAAGTTATAATTTTTTTCATTTATTTTTCCGATTGTTCCTATGAGAGCTATATGATATAGTCGTCCGACTTTGATGAAATTTAAACCGTAAATCGGAAATATTTAACCATTACTAAATGTCGAAGAACTAAACAAAAAAATAAAAAACAGAAAAGTTATAATTTTTTTTCATTTATTTTTCCGATTGTTCCTATGGGAGCTATATGCTATAGTCGTCCGATTTTGATGAAATTTAAACTGTAAATCGGAAATATGTAACTATTACTAAATGTCGAAGAACTAAACAAAAAATTTAAAAACAGCAAAGTTATAATTTTTTTCATTTATTTTCCCGATTGTTCCTATGGGAGCTATATGCTATAGTCGTCCGATTTTGATGAAATTTAAACCGTAAATCGGAAATATTTAACCATTACTAAATGTCGAAGAACTAAACAAAAAATTAAAAAACAGCAAAGTTATAATTTTTTTTCATTTATTTTTCCGATTGTTCCTATGGGAGCTATATGCTATAGTCGTCCGATCTGGCTCGTTCCGACTTATATACTACCTGCAATAGAAAGACAACTTTTGGGAAAGTTTCATGCAGATAGCTTTAAAACTGAGAGACTAGTTTGCATATAAACGGACGGACAGACGGACAGACTGACAGACGGACAGACGGACGGACAGACGGACAGACGGACATGGCTAGATCGACTCGCCTAGTGATGCTGATCAAGAATATATATACTTTATAGGGTCGGAGATGTCTCCTTCACTGCGTTGCAAACTTCTGACTGAAATTATAATACCCTCTGCAAGGGTATAAAAAGAGTCATTGCTTTAACTGTGGATCTGCCGATCATTTTCGCAAGGATTGCAAGGCCGCCACGAAATATTTTAGATGCAACAAAGAGGGTCATATGTCTAAAAATTGCCCTGGATTAGCTGCTGGTGTCCAAGTTGTGCGCAGTGCGAATCGCATGAAGAAGGTCACCCTTAACGGCTTCGAAGTGGAATGCCTGGTAGATACTGGAGCCGATGTATCCGTGTTGAGAAAGTTCATCTTCAACAAAATTCCTAATGTTATCTTGGAGGAAAATAAATCGAAGCTGCGTGGTCTGGGAAAGAAGATCACATGCCCAATTGGACGTTTTTTTGCCGATGTCACAAAGCTTCGTTGTCATAGACGATTAAGACATTGAATATGATCCGCTGCTCGGATATGATTTCGTCTCTAAGTTCAACCTTTCATTGTCTGCGGAAGGATACAAGTTTTCTTCCCTGCAAGGGGAATACAATATAATTAATACAATATAATAATAATTATAATATATAATATATAATAATTCACGCCGAAACTGCAGAACATTGTTTGGAAAAGATGGCACTCGTGTTTAAAACAGCTGGAGCGTTTGGCTTAAAGATCAAGTGGCGAAAATGTCACTTCTTGCAGGAAAGGATTTACTTCTTGGGCCACAACATTGAAAACGGAAACCTATGACCTGGGCAAGAGAAGTCGGCAGCACTCAGCAAATTTTAGGTGCCGAAGAATGTCAGAGCAGTCCAAGCTTTCCTGGGGTTGACTGGATTTTTCAGGAAATTTGTCTTAAACTATTCCCAGATTGCTCGACCATTAACTGACCTGCTGCGAAAAGATGTTCGTTTTCAAATGGCTGAGCCTCAGATGAATGCATTTCAGAGTTTGAAGGATGCGCTGACAAAGGAGCCGGTTTTCAAATTGTATATCAGAGGAGCAAAAACTGAGTTACACACGGATGCATCAAAAGACGGATTTGCAGTAGTGTTAATGCAGTGGTCGGATGACGGACTCCACCCAATCCCGTATTGGAGCAAAAAGACAACCGAAGCTAAGTCTCGCCAGCACAGTTACATCCTTGAAGCAAAATCTGTATATCTAGCGATAAAGAAATTCAGACACTATTTGCTGGGATCGTCGTTAAGGTTAATAACAGATTGCGTCGCAATCAAGCAAACCGTACAGAAAGCGGATGTGCCAAGAGCAGTGACGCAGTGGATAATTTATCTGCAGGACTTTGAGTTTGCAGTTGAACCCCGTCCAGGCGAACGACTTAAGCACGTTGACTGTCTTAGTCGTTATCCCAATCGTGTTATGCTGGTGTCTTTAGAAATCACAGCTCGAATTAAAAATGCTCAAGGAAAAGACGAAATGCTGAAGGCAATAATAGAAATTCTCGCCAGCCGTCCTTATGAGGGATACAAGAGGAAAGGTGGACTTGTCTATAAGGAGATAAACGGCAATGATTTACTTGTAGTCCCAAAAGTAATGGAAAAATATGTTATTGTAGACGCCCACAAGTCAAGTCACTTTGCTCTTCAAAAAACTGCACATGTGTTACGGGAGCGGGGTAAGAAATAAAACCAGAAAGAAATAGATACCGTAACCAGAGACAGAAGACACTGTGAACTGCAGGTGGCGAAACACCGAAGTTGGTCAATACAGTAACCAGCAACGAATTGGTCAGAGTAAGCAATTCATACGAAAATGCAACTGACAATAGGTGTATGCAGCAATTAATATGAAACCTAGCAGAACCCAGAAGTGGGACAGTAAGCCCGAAAAAGGGGAAATTCTGTACCTAAGTGGGAACACTTAGATGACCCGGAAGCAAAACCACCGGTATAAAAGAGCCCCACCTCAGGTTCAAAGGCAGAGTAATAAAGATCATTGCGAATCGAGCAGTCGGAGTCCAAGATAAGTGCGAATCAAACAAGAAATGACCGCGGAACCGCGTTAGGTCCACTACTGGCAAAAACAGTAATCGCGGAGGACCTATCCGAGTGATCGAATTTAGAACCCGATAGAAATATAACTTATATATCATGGGATCTACAACCTCGAAAGCATCCGACAACACGGCAAACGTGGTGAACAACGTTGAAATTGTAGACCACAAGGAGGACATAACCAAAGTCTACAATGTTTTGTGCCTCATTACTGGACTCTTGATCTTTATGTTGATTCTGAGCTTCCTCCGGATCTACAAGCGATCTGTAAGAGACGTCGGGACCACGGACACGAGCTGGAGAAAATCATGGCTGTCGCCGCCAATTGGCCAGAAAGGAGCCAGCACTAATATATCAGCCCGTGCAAAGATAAAAACCACATCATTATTATGATTATTTCAATTTTCGACAAAACAATAAACAATACCCATCCATAATAAACCAGCAATTAAATACAAGCAAAAGACCAAAGTTTTGATTTGTAATTGGAACCACCAGAAAAGACCTCAGCTAGAAGTGCTACCGCCAACCGTCGCGAGTGCCGTTTTCACTCTTCTCTTACTTGCAATTCGTAGCGCCGTAAAGCGAATAACTTTTTTTCTCTGTTTGTGAAATGAGACCAACATCGCGCAATTGCCCAAGAAATGACAATTAACATAATTTTTTTTTTTTATATAAAGTAATCCAACACCTTATTAATAATGCTAAGAGAAATTGCACTAATATAAATATATTTATGCATATGTGTATAATTAATTTTCCAAACCCAGAATACCACAATGAGAGCTCTCGTCGATGGAAATAAAAAGGGGTAAGTGAGTTGTGTTCGACTTACTGTCAAGCAAACTTTTTATATATATATATTTACACATATGCGTATATACCTAGACCTTTGTGCAATTTAAACATTTAGATATATATATATATAGTCTTCATACATTAGATTTAACGTCCTGGAAGATTCATATATTATTTTTATAATTTAGCCCAAAATATTATTCTTAAATATATATATTCATGCTTAATGTTTCTTTTTTTTATACGTTAATACAAATATTACATACACTATATACCGAATATTTCTCAATTTAATTAATTTGGCACCCCAATTTACTCTTATATTTGTCAATTAAATGTGCACCTTTTTAAATAAAAATCTTTTTAATAAATTGTAATATGAAGCAGAACTCAATAATGTCTTGGTAAACGCTTATAAAAGGGGGAGCTGGCGCAAATGGAAAAACTCGGGTTAAGAACAATGACATAACTTTCGACTGACAACATTGACACTAGGGGATCGCATTGCAGTGGCCGGCGGCGATCCATCGGCATACGGGACGTATGAAGGGGCAGGGTAAAACAGCCACACGCTGCCGATCGAAATTCGGTCAAGCGCTCGAACTAGCTACTTGAGAAGCTTGTGGGCAGCGACGACAAATGACAAAACGAACTGAACGATCTCTATATTTTTCCTAAGGCACGATAAATTTATTCTCGTTATGTAGGGGAGGGAGTGGTTTCCAAAGAACCCACCCCATCTGGCGAGCTTAGCCGGCAACCAGCGTGCCTACTCAGGACGCAACTCCCTCGGCCCAAGTCCTGTGGACTGGGCACTAATACACCGACGTAACAGAATTGGCGCCCAACGAAGGATTCTTCGCATCCTTAGAGCTAGGACTTTTAACATCTGAAGATTTTTTGTTTTACGTATTAAAAGGTTACGATTTCAAAAATCGGAATACCGGATGTAGGGCATATCTGAAAAATTACATGCTATACATAATTTTCAATTTTTTTGAACAAAGATCAAAAATAGTTTGTGTCGACACCTAAAATTCCTCTCCGCAGGTATAGTTAATTTAATTGTTTTTTTGTACATATAAAGTCCCCAACTTCAGCGACAGTCCGAATTGAGAAGGCCTCTCAATCGGAACTTTGTCTCAGAATAGCCGTGCGACTTTGTGACTCTTTTTAATATCCAGTAAAACCATTTGTCTTTGTTTTATTAATAGAAAAATTTAATGCGTTGTAACTGAAAATTTTATAGTCCTTATATAATATTATCAAATCACGTGCAAGACCGACATAGCATTTTTAGGGAACAAACTTAAATTTTTTTTGGGTTTTCTCTGGCCGACGCTATCCGCTTGAATCAGGCAAGGACCCGGTCGCTCGAGAGGTTCGAGTCCAGAGGAAACCGATTGACCAAGAGGGGGGAGGGGGCGAACAGACCAAATCCGTACAAACCGACGCTATCCGTTTGAACCAGGCAAGAACCAGGTCGCTCGAGAGGTTCGAGTCTGTACGGATTCCAACAATACAAGGGCGGGGGGACGGAATCTATCTCTCTGGCCGACGCTATCCGCTTGTACTAGGCATGAACCAGGTCGCTCGAGAGGTTCGAGTCCAGAGAGAGAGGAAACAGGGAGGCAATTTCTTTCGTCTGTCTGAAATAAAGCTCTAGTCGTCTGTCTGTGAGCGAGTCTACCTGTTTCCGACGACTGGGAGGGAGGGGGTTTCGGACAGTTCCTTCTACGGGGAATCAGCACTCCGGTGGAGGCTGTAGTCCTGGGAAGAGGTCAGAAGGACATGAATGGAACTGGTGTCTCCGGTGGAGACCAGTTGAATCCTATCATAAAATTCACTTATTTAGGGACCTTTTTAATAACTTCTTGGGGGCTTAATTTCGGACGGTTTCTTGACCCATAAACAACTTCCAATGCCAGCGAACCCGATTTAAAAATTTCTGTATTCTCTTCATAATACAATTGTCAAATAAAACTGCTGTTGTATGCAAAAACAATCAAGCAGCGTAAAAAAGTGAACGAAAACACATTTGTCCAGTTTTTTTGAGTCGCGTCTTGGCTCAAGTGTCTTTGTCGTCGTCATTCAAGTTGGTAATTTGAAGATTTACCTCAATTATTTTTAATTTTTATATTTTTCTGATTTAACAAAAAAAAGTGTGGCAGGCGTGTGCCACTATCAAGGTTGGTTATTGTTTACTTATTATTTAATTACTTCGGCACGAGCCAAAACCTTGAAATAAGAAGATAGGTCAGTAAATGGCAGGGAAGAGGAAAAAGGTAACGTTGACAATACCGCCTACTAGGACTGCAAGGGCTTCAACCTTAGCCGCAAGACAGGCCTGGAGAGCCAGACAAACCGTGACAACTAGCGATCAACAGGCACAGGAACAGTCGGTCAGCTTTGGCAGCAAGCTAGATAATTTAGGAAGCCTGGCAGATTACCACAGTTCCACCATGGAGGAGTCGACAGGAGCTGTAGGGGGTGAAAACTACTACTTAGGACCACCACAAGGAAGGTCCAGCGTGCTACCCAATACAGGAGCACGGTCACGACAGTCGGAGTCAGAAAGCAGGCTGGAGCGAATGATGTCTGCGTTGATCATGCAAGGCAACGAGTTGAGGGCTACAGTCGCAACCCAGATTACGGAATTAAACACCCAGATAATTAATCTGCAAACAAAAGTGGCAGAAATGAGTGAATCACAATCAGGTAATTCACAAACAACCGGAGACACGCCTGCACAAAGCAGCACTTCTCGGCCGGCACCGTCGAGCCGCGGTGAGCGTCAACTTAACACCGAAACAGGAGTTTCGGGGTCAGCACCGCCCCCAGAACTTAATTCCATGGACCAACATAATCAGAATGACTCTGGCAGACGAAACTACAACAGTGCATGGGAGATATCGGGAGCTGAGCACCGACCAACAGAGAACCAGAACGTTAGATTGGACAAGTGGAATCTTAAATTTGATGGGACCAGCCGAGGGATGTCAATAGAAAGTTTCCTCTTCCGAGTAGATCGCATGAAAGCACTGTATGGGTATACAGATGAACAGGTATTCCGAGAATTTCACTGTTTACTCACTGGCTCCGCCAGTAAATGGTATTGGCAAATGCTTGAAGACAAAGCGGACGACCATTATTTTGGGTACCACTCGTTAACCCGAGCGATGACCAGAGCCTTTTCGACATCGGAGAACGACTATGTCACCATAAAAGAGTTAATGGAACGACGGCAGGGATATAACGAGAGTTTGGAGGATTATATTTCTGCGATGCACAATCTGCAGTTTAAACTAAGAAATAAGATTCCAGAATCCAACCTGGTGGAGATATTGAAGGAGAACCTTAATTCGCAGATGGGAGCCTTTTGTTGGCGTCAAGCATAGCGACATTAGCCGAGTTTAAGAGGGAAGGAATACGGGTCGAAAAATGGTTGAAGGACAAGAGGTCGCGCCCGCGGCACGTTAACGAAATCATAAATGAATCGGAAGAAGGATATGAAGCCGATGACTACCAGGTGGAGGCTTTTCAGAACAACCGGCCACCGAAGGGAGCTGGAATGGTAAAACCAGCAAGAGGAAATCCATTTCGTCAAAACTTGGACAAGAAAACCTTGGAGTCAATGAGAACGGAACCCGGAGGGGAATGCACGTCCCCGTTTCATACATACCTTTGCTACACGTGCAATAAGCCGGCGGACTTTTATCGCCACCGTAAAAGTGTAGACGGAACAGGGTGCCAAGCCCGGTTCCATGCAACGCAGTGTCATTATTGTGGTAAAAACGACTCTTATCACTCTACTCACTCTTCTTTTTTACGGAAAAGTCTGATCGGAGAGCCGGGGAAGACCGGTCAGAAAAACGACACCCCGAGACAATAAAAGAGGCGACCTCAAGCCCCGCACAGATATCGTCTCATAAGACATGGTATCAGCGTAAGGCAGAGTACGAGGAGGCTCGCGCCCGTATCTTTAATACGGCACAAGAGAAAGAAGACGAAAAGAGTAACCGGAACAATAAGAAACTTCGACACCTGCACCAGACCCTGGAGACTGCACGGGAACTTAAAAGAAAATTAGTTGCGTCTATCATCAGCCTGAAAAATGACAACCGTCTTTTTGCCAAGACAAAAGTAGACGGCGAAGAAATTGTAGCCTTATTGGATACAGGAGCAAGTGCCAACTGCATTGGCAAAGGAGCGGAGCTGTTTTTACAACGGAGGCAGCATAAGATGCAAAGATTAACCAGACAAAACGTGCAAACGGCCAGTGGGGGGAAAACTCAAGTTACAGGCATGATCACTCTGCCGGTAGAATGGGAAGGCGAAACAAAAGAATTGGAATTTTTAATAGTGCCCGCCCTACAACAACACTTTTATTTCGGAATAGAATTTTGGGAGGAATTTAAGTTGCCTTTGCCGGGGAAACGCCTATTAGAGGTTGCGGAGTTAGATACAGTAGCGCCCGAAGAAGAGAATCCCGAACGCCCCGAAACTGCATACACCCCACACAAACTTACCGAACAACAGGAAAGCACCCTTAAAAAGGTAGTCAACACCTTCCCATCCTGTACGGAGATGGGCTTAGGGAAAACCGAGTTAGAAGAACATGTCATAGAGGTTACCCAGGAGAATTTACCTATCAAGCAGAGGCATTATCCCATCTCTCCAGCAAAACAGAAACTGGTATTTGCCGAACTCGACCGAATGATAAAATTAGGGGTAATAGAGGAAAGTAACAGTAGTTGGAGTTCTCCTGTGACCCTAGTACAAAAGGGCCCCAAAAATCGCCTTTGCCTAGACGCCCGCAAAGTTAATGCCCGGACTGTAAAGGACGCGTACCCGTTACCACACATAGAGGGTCTACTAAGTCGTCTACAAGAAACGTTCTTTATATCTGCTATCGACCTAAAAGATGCATTTTGGCAAATACCGCTGGAAGCAAAAAGTAGAGAAAAAACAGCTTTCACAGTGCCAGGACGACCTTTATACCAATTTACCGTCATGCCGTTCGGTCTGTGTAATGCTGCCCAGCGCATGTGCAGACTGATGGACAAAGTAATTCCAGCAGCATTAAGAGAATTCGTTTTCGTATACCTGGATGATTTACTGGTCTGTTCTCCAACTTTTGAAGAACATTTGGAAATGTTGCGACAGGTCAGTGATTGCCTGAGGAGAGCAAAATTAACAATTAATGTGGCAAAAAGTAAGTTCTGTTACAGCCAAGCTAAATACCTGGGGTATGTAGTAGGTGGGGGGTGCATAAAAACCGATCCAGCAAAGATAAAGGCTATTCAAGAATTCCCACAGCCAATATCCGCTAAACAGATGCGGAGATTTTTGGGAATGACAGGGTGGTACCGGCGTTTTATACAAAACTACGCTCAAACGGCAGCACCGCTTCATGAAAGCCTCAAAAAGGACCGAGTCAGGAAATATGAGCTCGAGGAAGAGGGTATTAAAGCCTTTGAGGCACTGAAGACCAGCCTGGTATCAGCACCTGTGTTAACAACACCGGATTTTTCAAAACCTTTCACGATTCAGTGCGATGCATCGACGACCGGAGTCGGAGGGGTGTTGTTCCAGACAGATGAAGAGGGTGGCGAGCATCCTATAGCGTACATGTCCTCGAAACTGGACAAAGCCCAAAGGAACTACAGCATCACTGAACTTGAATGTTTAGCGGCAATATTAAGCATCAGAAAGTTCCGCCCATACGTTGAAGGAATGCCTTTCAAGGTCATAACAGATCATGCTAGTCTAAAGTGGCTCATGGGCCAGAAAGATTTATCAGGCAGACTAGCAAGGTGGAGTTTGAAACTACAGGCCTTTGATTTTGAAATCGAACATCGGAAAGGGTCACAAAATGTGGTCCCAGATGCGCTTTCAAGGGTACATATGGATGAAGTAACAGCGGGACTTAGGGATGCGGCAGAGATTAACATAGACCTACAATCAGCAGCGTTCCAGTCGAAAGAATACAAAGAATTGGCTGAAGCTGTTGAAAAACACGCAGAAAAGACTCCGGATACCCAAACGTCCGAAGGATACGTTTATAAGAGGGTAGGATTCCGAACAGGCGAAATAATTAATGAGGACCGTGCTTGGAAGCTGTGGGTTCCAGAGGAACTTCGGCAGGACCTTGTTCATCAGGCCCACCATTCTCAAATGGCAGGACATGGCGGCATACACAAAACTTTAGCTCGACTAAGGCAGTTATATTACTGTTTCCGACGACTGTCAACTAAAGAACCAGGTCGCTCGAGAGGTTCGAGTCTGTACGGATTCCAACAATACAAGGGCGGGGGGGACGGAATCTATCTCTCTGGCCGACGCTATCCGCTTGTACTAGGCATGAACCAGGTCGCTCGAGAGGTTCGAGTCCAGAGAGAGAGGAAACAGGGAGGCAATTTCTTTCGTCTGTCTGAAATAAAGCTCTAGTCGTCTGTCTGTGAGCGAGTCTACCTGTTTCCGACGACTGGGAGGGAGGGGGTTTCGGACAGTTCCTTCTACGGGGAATCAGCACTCCGGTGGAGGCTGTAGTCCTGGGAAGAGGTCAGAAGGACATGAATGGAACTGGTGTCTCCGGTGGAGACCAGTTGAATCCTATCATAAAATTCACTTATTTAGGGACCTTTTTAATAACTTCTTGGGGGCTTAATTTCGGACGGTTTCTTGACCCATAAACAACTTCCAATGCCAGCGAACCCGATTTAAAAATTTCTGTATTCTCTTCATAATACAATTGTCAAATAAAACTGCTGTTGTATGCAAAAACAATCAAGCAGCGTAAAAAAGTGAACGAAAACACATTTGTCCAGTTTTTTTGAGTCGCGTCTTGGCTCAAGTGTCTTTGTCGTCGTCATTCAAGTTGGTAATTTGAAGATTTACCTCAATTATTTTTAATTTTTATATTTTTCTGATTTAACAAAAAAAAGTGTGGCAGGCGTGTGCCACTATCAAGGTTGGTTATTGTTTATTTATTATTTAATTACTTCGGCACGAGCCAAAACCTTGAAATAAGAAGATAGGTCAGTAAATGGCAGGGAAGAGGAAAAAGGTAACGTTGACAATACCGCCTACTAGGACTGCAAGGGCTTCAACCTTAGCCGCAAGACAGGCCTGGAGAGCCAGACAAACCGTGACAACTAGCGATCAACAGGCACAGGAACAGTCGGTCAGCTTTGGCAGCAAGCTAGATAATTTAGGAAGCCTGGCAGATTACCACAGTTCCACCATGGAGGAGTCGACAGGAGCTGTAGGGGGTGAAAACTACTACTTAGGACCACCACAAGGAAGGTCCAGCGTGCTACCCAATACAGGAGCACGGTCACGACAGTCGGAGTCAGAAAGCAGGCTGGAGCGAATGATGTCTGCGTTGATCATGCAAGGCAACGAGTTAAGGGCTACAGTCGCAACCCAGATTACGGAATTAAACACCCAGATAATTAATCTGCAAACAAAAGTGGCAGAAATGAGTGAATCACAATCAGGTAATTCACAAACAACCGGAGACACGCCTGCACAAAGCAGCACTTCTCGGCCGGCACCGTCGAGCCGCGGTGAGCGTCAACTTAACACCGAAACAGGAGTTTCGGGGGTCAGCACCGCCGCCAGAACTTAATTCCATGGACCAACATAATCAGAATGACTCTGGCAGACGAAACTACAACAGTGCATGGGAGATATCGGGAGCTGAGCACCGACCAACAGAGAACCAGAACGTTAGATTGGACAAGTGGAATCTTAAATTTGATGGGACCAGCCGAGGGATGTCAATAGAAAGTTTCCTCTTCCGAGTAGATCGCATGAAAGCACTGTATGGGTATACAGATGAACAGGTATTCCGAGAATTTCACTGTTTACTCACTGGCTCCGCCAGTAAATGGTATTGGCAAATGCTTGAAGACAAAGCGGACGACCATTATTTTGGGTACCACTCGTTAACCCGAGCGATGACCGGAGCCTTTTCGACATCGGAGAACGACTATGTCACCATAAAAGAGTTAATGGAACGACGGCAGGGATATAACGAGAGTTTGGAGGATTATATTTCTGCGATGCACAATCTGCAGTTTAAACTAAGAAATAAGATTCCAGAATCCAACCTGGTGGAGATATTGAAGGAGAACCTTAATTCGCAGATGGGAGCCTTTTTGTTGGCGTCAAGCATATCGACATTAGCCGAGTTTAAGAGGGAAGGAATACGGGTCGAAAAATGGTTGAAGGACAAGAGGTCGCGCCCGCGGCACGTTAACGAAATCATAAATGAATCGGAAGAAGGATATGAAGCCGATGACTACCAGGTGGAGGCTTTTCAGAGCAACCGACCACCGAAGGGAGCTGGAATGGTAAAGCCAGCAAGAGGAAATCCATTTCGTCAAAACTTGGACAAGAAAACCTTGGAGTCAATGGGAACGGAACCCGGAGGGGAATGCACGTCCCCGTTTCATACATACCTTTGCTACACGTGCAATAAGCCGGCGGACTTTTATCGCCACCGTAAAAGTGTAGACGGAACAGGGTGCCAAGCCCGGTTCCATGCAACGCAGTGTCATTATTGTGGTAAAAACGACTCTTATCACTCTACTCACTCTTCTTTTTTACGGAAAAGTCTGATCGGAGAGCCGGGGAAGACCGGTCAGAAAAACGACACCCCGAGACAATAAAAGAGGCGACCTCAAGCCCCGCACAGATATCGTCTCATAAGGCATGGTATCAGCGTAAGGCAGAGTACGAGGAGGCTCGCGCCCGTATCTTTAATACGGCACGAGAGGAAGAAGACGAAAGGAGTAACCGGAACAAAAAGAAACTTCGACACCGGCACCAGACCCTGGAGACTGCACGGGAACTTAAAAGAAAATTAGTTGCGTCTATCATCAGCCTGAAAAATGACAACCGTCTTTTTGCCAAGACAAAAGTAGACGGCGAAGAAATTGTAGCCTTATTGGATACAGGGGCAAGTGCCAACTGCATTGGCAAAGGAGCGGAGCTGTTTTTACAACGGAGGCAGCATAAGATGCAAAGATTAACCAGACAAAACGTGCAAACGGCCAGTGGGGGGAAAACTCAAGTTACAGGCATGATCACTCTGCCGGTAGAATGGGAAGGCGAAACAAAAGAATTGGAATTTTTAATAGTGCCCGCCCTACAACAACACTTTTATTTCGGAATAGAATTTTGGGAGGAATTTAAGTTGCCTTTGCCGGGGAAACGCCTATTAGAGGTTGCGGAGTTAGATACAGTAGCGCCCGAAGAAGAGAATCCCGAACGCCCCGAAACTGCATACACCCCACACAAACTTACCGAACAACAGGAAAGCACCCTTAAAAAGGTAGTCAACACCTTCCCATCCTGTACGGAGATGGGCTTAGGGAAAACCGAGTTAGAAGAACATGTCATAGAGGTTACCCAGGAGAATTTACCTATCAAGCAGAGGCATTATCCCATCTCTCCAGCAAAACAGAAACTGGTATTTGCCGAACTCGACCGAATGATAAAATTAGGGGTAATAGAGGAAAGTAACAGTAGTTGGAGTTCTCCTGTGACCCTAGTACAAAAGGGCCCCAAAAATCGCCTTTGCCTAGACGCCCGCAAAGTTAATGCCCGGACTGTAAAGGACGCGTACCCGTTACCACACATAGAGGGTCTACTAAGTCGTCTACAAGAAACGTTCTTTATATCTGCTATCGACCTAAAAGATGCATTTTGGCAAATACCGCTGGAAGCAAAAAGTAGAGAAAAAACAGCTTTCACAGTGCCAGGACGACCTTTATACCAATTTACCGTCATGCCGTTCGGTCTGTGTAATGCTGCCCAGCGCATGTGCAGACTGATGGACAAAGTAATTCCAGCAGCATTAAGAGAATTCGTTTTCGTATACCTGGATGATTTACTGGTCTGTTCTCCAACTTTTGAAGAACATTTGGAAATGTTGCGACAGGTCAGTGATTGCCTGAGGAGAGCAAAATTAACAATTAATGTGGCAAAAAGTAAGTTCTGTTACAGCCAAGCTAAATACCTGGGGTATGTAGTAGGTGGGGGGTGCATAAAAACCGATCCAGCAAAGATAAAGGCTATTCAAGAATTCCCACAGCCAATATCCGCTAAACAGATGCGGAGATTTTTGGGAATGACAGGGTGGTACCGGCGTTTTATACAAAACTACGCTCAAACGGCAGCACCGCTTCATGAAAGCCTCAAAAAGGACCGAGTCAGGAAATATGAGCTCGAGGAAGAGGGTATTAAAGCCTTTGAGGCACTGAAGACCAGCCTGGTATCAGCACCTGTGTTAACAACACCGGATTTTTCAAAACCTTTCACGATTCAGTGCGATGCATCGACGACCGGAGTCGGAGGGGTGTTGTTCCAGACAGATGAAGAGGGTGGCGAGCATCCTATAGCGTACATGTCCTCGAAACTGGACAAAGCCCAAAGGAACTACAGCATCACTGAACTTGAATGTTTAGCGGCAATATTAAGCATCAGAAAGTTCCGCCCATACGTTGAAGGAATGCCTTTCAAGGTCATAACAGATCATGCTAGTCTAAAGTGGCTCATGGGCCAGAAAGATTTATCAGGCAGACTAGCAAGGTGGAGTTTGAAACTACAGGCCTTTGATTTTGAAATCGAACATCGGAAAGGGTCACAAAATGTGGTCCCAGATGCGCTTTCAAGGGTACATATGGATGAAGTAACAGCGGGACTTAGGGATGCGGCAGAGATTAACATAGACCTACAATCAGCAGCGTTCCAGTCGAAAGAATACAAAGAATTGGCTGAAGCTGTTGAAAAACACGCAGAAAAGACTCCGGATACCCAAACGTCCGAAGGATACGTTTATAAGAGGGTAGGATTCCGAACAGGCGAAATAATTAATGAGGACCGTGCTTGGAAGCTGTGGGTTCCAGAGGAACTTCGGCAGGACCTTGTTCATCAGGCCCACCATTCTCAAATGGCAGGACATGGCGGCATACACAAAACTTTAGCTCGACTAAGGCAGTTATATTACTGGCCCGCAATGACGGTTGATGTACAAAGAACTGTTAAGAATTGTGAAATTTGCAGAGTCAGCAAAACAACGAACAAATCCAGCCGACCGCCGATGGGAAAACAACGAATAACTGAGCGGCCAGGACAAAGACTTTACATTGATTTCATGGGACCATATCCCCGTACCAAATCCGGAAACACCGTGATCTTTGTGTGTCTGGACCATTTCACCAAATTCGTCTGGCTAGAGGCAATGCGAAAAGCAACCGCAACAGCCGTAGTAACCTTCCTTGAAAGAAACATTTTTCATCAATTCGGAGTGCCAGAATATATTCACTCCGATAACGGTAAGCAATTTGTGTCGTCAACATTTGCCGAGTTAGTCAGCCAATATGGAATCCGACACGTTCGAACGGGCTTCTATTCGCCACAAGCAAATGCAGCAGAACGAGTAAACCGATCCGTGCTACAAATGCTCAGGTCAGCTACGGACAAAGACCAGCGGCATTGGGACACACACCTGAGTCGAATCGCGTGTACACTACGAAGTGGCTATCACGAAGCTTTGGGACTGGAACCATATTATGCAATGTTTGGGACCAACATGGTCACACACGCAAGTGCGTATCCGATCATGAGACGTATCGGCGGCCTATCAGCAACAGATCAAGCTCTATGCTTGGCGGATAAGATGGAACTCATACGCAGTGTAGTTAAGCAAGGGTTAGCCCGGGCACACGAAAAAGCTGAAAGAACGTACAATACACGCAGTAAGGAAATTGAATTTGCAGTAGGTCAGGTGGTATACCGAAAAAACTACAAGCAGAGTAACCGAATGGAAGGGTATAATGCAAAGCTAGGGCCCAATCGGGTACGGTGTCTCATACTTGGACGCAAGGGAGGGTCGCTGTACGAATTAGGGAATTTAGCTGGAAAAAGTATTGGAGTATACCATGCCAAAGACCTTTTCGCTGCTTGAAACTGGTTGAAAACCAACAGCAATCAGTGCAATTGTACTACACAGCAAAGGAGGATCGTTATTTTTCCGGAGCAGCCAGTATTTCTTACTATATAAATAACTATGGACCTCACGAAAGACATTGAGAACACGAGGGAGGCCGTGAAGAGGCATCTGGAAAGGTGCGAGGCCGAGGGAAGAACCCTCCCCTCAGAAGCTGACGCTCGGGACCGCAGAGACATAGCGGTGGACGAGCGGGAAAGACTCGCCTGGCTTGATACGGACCTAGAAGATACACTACGAGTAACGCAGTGGGAAATTGAGAAGACCACGGCAAGGATAAACGCCGATTACAACCGTCTCAACGAACTAATTCGGTTGAGGGACGCAACACAGCGGGACCTGCGGATATGGGAGGAGGACTACCGCCAGGCACGGCTCGAGACTCCGCACTTCGAAGCAACATTCGAATACATATACGCAAAGAACGAGCGGATCCGGCGAGAAAGCCGATTTGCAATTCGCCGGCGGCAGAGGAGGCAAAGTCTGCCTCCCGAATACCGTATCTACACCGTGGCGGAAGACGACGATGAGGAGGAAGACGACGACGAGCCGACCCCGGCAAGACGGCGTTTATCAGAGTAAAAAAAAAAAAAAAAAAAAAATAAATAAATAAATATATAAATATAAAATAAATGGAAACAAATAAAAATATATATGTATATTCCACCTGACTTCTTTTTTTCTATTCTATTAATGATAATAATAGCCCGGATATCTCAGTCGGTAGAGCATGAAACTCCTAAATCCCAGGGTATGGGTCGAGGCCACACGTTAGGGCAATAACGGACTAATTACAATCGCTCCTCGTAGTTTTTTTTTGCGAGTGCATTCCATGCTGAATCAGCATCGACGACCCTCGAGCGTGTTACGGGAGCGGGGTAAGAAATAAAACCAGAAAGAAATAGATACCGTAACCAGAGACGGAAGACACTGTGAACTGCAGGTGGCGAAACACCGAAGTTGGTCAATACAGTAACCAACAACGAATTGGTCAGAGTAAGCAATTCATACGAAAATGCAACTGACAATAGGTGTATGCAGCAATTAATATGAAACCTAGCAGAACCCAGAAGTGGGACAGTAAGCCCGAAAAAGGGGAAATTCTGTACCTAAGTGGGAACACTTAGATGACCCGGAAGCAAAACCACCGGTATAAAAGAGCCCCACCTCAGGTTCAAAAGCAGAGTAAGAAAGATCATTGCGAATCGAGCAGTCGGAGTCCAAGATAAGTGCGAATCAGACAAGAAATGACCGCGGAACCGCGTTAGGTCCACTACTGGCAAAAACAATAATCGCGGAGGACCTATCCGAGTGATCGAATTTAGAACCCGATAGAAATCTAACTTATACATCATGGGATCTACAACCTCGAAAGCATCCGACAACACGGCAAACGTGGTGAACAACGTTGAAATTGTAGACCACAAGGAGGACATAACCAAAGTCTACAATGTTTTGTGCCTCATTACTGGACTCTTGATCTTTATGTTGATTCTGAGCTTCCTCCGGATCTACAAGCGATCTGTACAGAGACGTCGGGACCACGGACACGAGCTGGAGAAAATCATGGCTGTCGCCGCCAATTGGCCAGAAAGGAGCCAGCACTAATATATCAGCCCGTGCAAAGATAAAAAAACCACATCATTATTAATATTATTTCAATATTCGACAATAAAACAATACCCATTCATAATAAGCCAGCAATTAAATACAAGCAAAAGACCAAAGTTTTGATTTGTAATTGGAACCACCAGAAGAAACCTCAGCTAGAAGTGCTACCGTCGCGAGTGCCGTTTTCACTCTTCTCTTACTTGCAATTCGTAGCGCCGTAAAGCGAATAACTTTTTTTCTCTGTTTGTGAAATGAGACCAACATCGCGCAATTGCCCAAGAAATGACAATTAACATAATTTTTTTTTTTTATATAAAGTTACTTTAGTTCAACTACTGTTCAACAATCATATTGGATTTCTCATCTGGAGCGAAAGGTTAAGCAGGTTGTAAGCAACTGCGTAAGATGCATAATTTTTAACAAGAAACTTGGCAAAAGCGAAGTACTTTTAAACTGTATTGACAAAGGTGATCAGCCGCTTCATACGCTGCACGTTGTCCATTTGGGTCCCATGGATGCGACTGGAAAGCAATATAAATACATATTTGCAATGGTGGACTCATTCACGAAGTTTATATGGCTTTTTCCCACAAAGACCACAAGCTGCGAGGAAACACTGAAGAAGCTCGAAACTTGATCCGAAATTTTTGGCAACCCAGTGCGTATTGTTTCCGACAGAGGCTCCGCCTTCACAGCCAACTTGTTTGCAGAGCACATGAAGGAAAGCGGTATTGATCAGATAAAAGGGTAAATCGCACAATTTTATCGATAATCTCCAAGATTTTATCGATAATCTCCAGGATCCAGCCAAGTGGTTTGAGGCAGTACCACTGGCGCAGTGAGCAGTAATTTCTCATGTGCATGCATCAACGAAAAAGTCAAAGCGAACTTGCAACTGCACTGCTCGCACCCGCCCTTGGCAATGAGAGCGAGCAGTTCAGATGCAGAAACTCACCGCGGGACCGAATTAAAGGTTCGAATCGAACCGTGAGAGACTGAAATTTTCCCCTTTTTTGGTCTAGGTGGCATCACTGGAAAAGTCACTCGAGAGAGCGGCAGAGCAAATGGCGACTCTATACATTATTACTCTATGCTATCGTTATGGCCATACAATCGGTGTCATACCATCACTTACAAAAAGAACGCGCATTTCGTAAAGTTTCAGATTAAGTGCAAGTAAAAATTATTGTACCAAAATTAATCTGCAAGTAAGAAATGCGAAACAACATAGTTTTAACACATGTTTAAACGCATTTGCTGCCTTGCTGGTTTCTAAACTTTAAGAAAAGGGTTTATTAAAACGCGTATATTTTCTTTGTGGCAGTAAATTAAGTTCGTGGAAATAAGTAAAGGAATTTTATTTAACTGTAAAAATTAAAAATATTTTGAGAGAATGGAAGTGCGAGAAGGCTATTGGTCGTTTCAAAGGTACGCTTAAAATGAATACACAAAACTTATTACCAATTATTTATAATATTTACGGCAGAACATGGAATTGATAAGACGTCCATCATTTATTGACGGGGAAACTCCTCGAGGACATAGTTCCCAAACAACTTTTTGGAAAGCGTGTGCGTATCGAAGACCGTCCAGTTAACATGCAGAGTTATATAATTAAAAACTTTCTTATTTTATTATTTAAGAAGAATATAAAGTAATAAAAATAAAACAAATTCAAATTTTAGTTTAAGGGCATATATGTAGGGCAAATAGGGCCAAGGTCAAAACAACTGGTAAATTTGTACCTAAATTTATGGTCATCTTTGATCGATTTTTCAGGTCGAAAGAGACCTAAATTCGGACTGCGAGTTTTCTCATATTTATAGGTCGCCAATAACCTAAGACTTAGGTCATTCGTTTTTTATGCAAAATTGAAGGTCTTGAATATTCTATATTTTTTCGGAAAAATTTTGGTTTTGTGTAACCAAAAGTATAGGCCTATTTTTCTTTAACTAAGATTTCTAAACTTTAGGCCATAAATGGTTAAGCGACCTTTTTAGGTCATGATTCATACAATTGTAGGAAATTTTCTCACTTTTTAGGTCATTTTTTTCTTTGTTTGTATGTTTTAGGAACAATATTTTTTGAGTTTTCGAGTAACGGTATAACGGTATCTAGTTTTATTAGATAATTATTTTTGGACCCAACAAACAGCGCAGGAGATGGCCGAAAATATTTTACACGATTTTGTGAAATTACGCTGCCCTAAAAGCGCAAGGGCGTGGGAGGTCGAACACAAAACAAACAAAACCAATATGGCTGCCCACAAATGAGTATAAGCTGCAAAACTGAATGGAGGAGGCGATAGCAGATGGCGGTACAAAGCTGATGATTCAATTTAATTACAAATAAAGTAATTTTTAATTGAATAACCACCAAAGTTGATGAAAAAACGTTTTGGATATCTGCATGCAGATGCACACTGACTGTCCACTCCTCACATTCAACCAGAACATTTTTCAGTTTCGTTTTAATGGGAAGCATTGTGAAAAACGCACATCAGGCTTGCCACCATATGTCCTGTTACCACTTTTAACAGTTAACTACATTTGCACCACGCATGACATATTTCTTTACCCTTAAAGAGGGTATTATAATTTCAGTCAAAAGTTTGCAGCGCAGTGTAGAATTTTCGACCCTAAAAAATATACGTAGACCCTTTAGCCATGTCCGTCCGTCTCTTTCAACAATAACAAGTCTCTCAGCGTTAAGCTATCTGCATAAAACTTTTGCAAAATCTGAATTTTTTAGTGCAGGTAGTACATAAGTCGGAACAAGTCGGATCGTACGACTTTATCATATAGCTCCCATACGATTTTTTGTTATGTTCCTTAAGATATTATATTGGCTCAAATTTCAGAGTAACGGTTTTAGTTTTGTTAAAATCGGAAGACTATACCAATAGCTCCTATAGGAAGAATCGAAAAAATATATAACACTTCAGCGGTAAATCATTAAAGCTTTACTGCTTTATACTCATAAACATCAGATTATAGTTGTTATAAAGAATATTTAATTTTTGCAATACCTGCAAGGGTATTATAAGCTATGGCTTGCCGATGCTGGCTTCTTGCTTATTAATAAGCGATTCTGAGCGTACTCACATCTGCCTGAGTGTGAATTGGTCTTAAATTTTTTTGTTTGCTCCGAAATATTCGAGAAAGTTTTTGTTTCAAGATGAACTGGGGTTGTTTTGACTTATCAGCTTTTTGTTTTTAAAATGTTACTCTCTATTTACAGTTACTCTTTTTTTGTAAAAGGAAAACAGTAGTAGAGTGCGTTACAAACTTCTGACCAAATTTAAAACACCTTCTGTAAGAACAAAAATTAAATTAATTGTTGCTGTATTGTAATTGAATAAACTTTGCATGAAACTTTCCCAAAAGTTGTCCTTCTATTGCAGGTAGTATATAAGTCGGAACGAGCCGGATCGGGCGACTATAGCATATAGCTCCCATAGGAACAATCGAAAATAAAAATAAAAGAAAACAAGAAAGAAAGTAAACTTCGGCAAGCCGAAGTTCATATACCCTTATACTTGCGTATATGTTTAAAAACATTGAAGCTATGATGATTTGCAGCTCAATTATTTAATAGTTATGTTGTATATTTTTATTATTTCTATGGGAGCTATATGATATAGACGTCCGAATTTGATAAAATTTAAACCATAATTCTGAAATATTTAACCATTGCTATATATCGAAGAATTAAACAAAAAATTAAAAAGCAGCAAAGTTATAATTTTTTTTCATTTATTTTTCCGATTGTTCCTATGGGAGCTATAGTCGTCCGATTTTGATGAAATTTTAACCGTAATTCTGAAATATTTAACCATTACTATATCTCGAAGAACTAACTAAAAAATTAAAAACAGCAAAGTTATAATTTTTTTTATATTTGTTTTGCGATTGTTCCTATGGGAGCTATATGATATAGTCGTCCTATTTTGATGAAATTTAAACCGTAATTCGGAAATATTTAACCATTGCTATATGTCCAAGATCTAAAAAAAAAAATTAAAAACACCAAGAATATATATACTTTATAGGGTCGGAGATGTCTCCTTCACTGCGTTGCAAACCTCTTGCTTAAAATATAATACCCTCTGCAAGGGTATAAAAAAAAATGTTTTAACTGTAACTTTTTTATTTTGTAATTATACCCTTGCAGATCCGAGCCGGATCGGACGACTATAGCATATAGCTCCCATAGGAACAATCGGAAAAATAAATGAAAAATAACTATAACTTTTCTGTTTTTTAATTTTTTGTTTAGTTCTTCAACATATGTTTAATTATTTCAGAATTATGGTGAAAATTTTATCAAAATCAGACGTCTATAGCATATAGCTCCCATAGAAATAATAAAAATATATAAAATAACTATCAAATAATTGAGCTGCAAATCATCATAGCTTCAATGTTTTTCAGAATATACTCAAGTAAATCATAATTTAAATGTTTCCAAAAGTATTTAATTCATGCAATAGCTGCAAGGGTATATGAACTTCGGCTTGCCGAAGTTTGCTTTCTTTCTTGTTTTTTTTTTAAATTCTTTTTGACTTATTAATAATTTGACAGTTTAGAATAACGCTTTTAATTTTTTTAACATCGGAGAACGATATCATATAGCTGCTATAGGAACTATCGAATAATGTAGCAGCAAATCATCATGTCTCCAATGTTTTTAAACATATACGCAATTAAATGATAATTTTAATGTTTTTGAGAATTATTAATTTTTGCAATAGCTGCAACGGTATATAAACTTCGGCTTTTGGTATAAGTTAAACATATTCAGAAAAAAAAGATCACTAAATAGGCTTAGAAATGCTTTTTATGGACAAAGGATCTTTAACAAAATTCCCAAATGAACAATGCGAATTGAATTGTCTTGAAGGGAAATATGAAAAATAATATTTAATGATATTATACACTTCAGACTTAAAAAACTATTTGAATGAAATTGTTTGAACAGATATATAATATTTGCAAAACTAATTCAAATTAGAATAAAACGGCATCAGTTCCATAGAAGAGTATGCGCTCGCATACCTCCAAGGAAATTCAGTACTTGCAACTTTTACAACACCCGTGTTGTCACCTGTGTTGTGTTGACAACGTGCTTATTAGCTTTCTTGCCTTTGGCCTTTTTTGTTCGTTGAGCATTCAAGATTTTCAAATAAAATTAACAGTCTCTTATTTCATGACAAAAAATTGTAAAGCTTTCGTTTCGACACACTCCGATATCTTTCAAGTCATGGGGACTCTTTCTATTTGAATGCTAAAATTCACTTTTATTGTTACATTCCCCATCATATTTTTTAAGTAATTTAAGACCTAAGAAGCCAGCAAAGGTTGTGAGATCCGCCACTCCGGATGGCGAAGGGGATAAAAGGAAAATATGAGGAACAGATGATGGAAATGGAGCTGAGGTCTCGATGGCAACAAACTCTGGTCCTTAGGGAATCCATTTTCCTGGGTATTAAGTTTTCAGAGTTAAAATTTGTATAAACAACAACGCACAAATTCTTTTTTTTTTGTAATTTAAATTAATATGTACATATGTATCTTTGTTTTTATACTGTTGCAGAGGGAATTATATTTTCAGTCACAGGTTTGCAACGGAGTGAGGAAGATATTTCCGACCTTATAAAGTGTATCAAAGTCTTTTGTTATTTAATGGTTAATATTTCTTGAAATTTTTATATTTCATAATATTAATTATTTATTTATTTTACTTTATATTTTACTAAATATTTACATCATATAATTCCTGTTGCATACAGAAAAAAATTTTAGTCAACAAAAATATTATATTTTAGAACAACTCTTACCTGTTCCTCGTTTCGAACTCGCGACCGCTCCCACCATAGAGCAACGCTAAGCAATGGGAGTGCAAACCAAGTACATTTTCAACTATTTAAACGATTTTAAAGAACGGTTTTAGACACTCATTTAATATAGAAAAAAAACAAGAAAGGAAGCAAACTTTGGCAAAAAATAATTCTTTTTATTTGTTTGATTAACAGCCACACACAACGGTTTATGAAAAATTTGTTAACATTTGTTTTGACCGTACACTGTTTTTAAGACTGTTAAAAAGTGTTTAGAAATTGAATATTTTTTTGGCACAGGTGCCTCTCAGTTTTAAAGCTATCTGCATGAAACTTTCCCAAAAGTTGTCTTTCTATTGCAGGTAGTATATAAGTCGGAACGAGCCGGATCGGACGACTATAGCATATAGCTCCCAAAGGAACAATCGCATATAGTATTGGTTAAATATTTCAGAATTACGGTTTAAATTTCACCAAAATCGGACTACTATATACTACTATATAGCTCCCATAGGAACAATCGGAAAAAAAATGAAAAAAATTATAACTTAGCTGTTTTTTAATTTTTTTCTTAGCTCTTCAACATATAGTATTGGTTAATTATTTCAGAATTACGGTTTACATTTCATCAAAATCGAACAACTATATCACATAGCTCCCAAAGAAATAATAAAAATATATAAAATAACTATCTAATAATTGAGCTGCAAGTCATCATAGCTTCAATGTTTTTCAACATATACGCAATTTTAATGTTTTCAAAAGTATTTAATTCTTGCAATAGCTGCAAGGGTATATGAACTTCGGCTTGCCGAAGTTTGCTTTCTTTCTTATTTTTAATTTGTACACGTATGTCAGCTAGAATTTTTTTTAATGTTCGTAGAATTGTGTAAAAGTTTATGTAATCGGCTTAACTTCTAAAAACTGAAGCTAAAATAAAATCAATTTTTGCCCAAGGCCTCAAAAACTTCGCATTATACTGAGCAACAGAAAATACCATAAATTAATATTCAGTTAAAAATGTGTAAATATTTTGCGTACGCATGTTGCTTTTTTTCTTTTCCCACATCCACCGGGGCTGTGAAGAGAGAGAACGGAAATCTGTGGGATATCGAAATTCCCCTTTCCACGCTTTACGGTCAGTGGATTTTTGAAATTTTTTCCTTCGTGATGATTTTTTATTTTTTCAGCGGTTATTTATGTATTATTTGCGCTTGCCGTTGAATATATAAAATGCCACCGACTGCAGCTCGGACAATGTTTTGGGTGAAAATACCATAGTATACTTTTGACAAGTGACTTATCTGCGGGCCAGCAATTCATATGGATGCGTGCTGAAAAGTATGTGGGCCGCATGGTTTGAGAAATATGGCCAAGAGGCAATTTACATGCATTTTTGCTATAAATTAATGCGCCTGCAGGTCATTGAAGTACCTAGAATATGGATGTATACAACACAGTACCAGTGCACAGAGAAAATTCCCACGTTCAGAAATTGAGCATATGAATTCTCAAATTGGGGATATACTCATTTTGAGAACAGATTTTGCCTTAGAACTCACATTGATCTTGAAAAAAACCAAGAAAGGAAGCAAACTTCGGCAACTTAAAGGTTAGATATTCTTTAAAAAATCTAAATTTTGATTTATATGCGTGTATTCTTAAAAACATTAAAGCAATGACGCTTTTTAGCACAATTATTTGATCGTTCCTATGGCAGCTATATGAAATCTTCGACCGATTTTAATGAAATTATAAGCATAATTCTTAAATTTTAAACCACTACATTTAAACCATTTAACATCATTTTTCAGAGAAGAAAAATTTTTAAGTTAAATTTTGAGTTATTTTTTACGCCTATAGCATATACCTCCCAATAAATAAAAAAAAAATTATAACTTTGCTGTTTTCTAATTTTATTTTTTAGTTTTGTATATATAGTATGAATATATAGCAATAATTAAATATAATAATATATAATAAATTATAACTTAGCTGTTTTTATATTTTTTTTTAGTTTTTCGAAAAATATTAATGGTTAAATATTTCAGAATTACGGTTTAAATTTCATCAAAATCGGACGACTATAGCATATAGCTCCCATAGGAACAATCGGAAAAAAAAAGAAAAAAAATTATAACTTAGCTGTTTTTTTCTTAGTTCTTCGACATATAGTATTGGGTACTTATTTCAGAATTACGGTTTAAATTTCATCAAAATCGGACGATTATATCACATAGCTCCCATAGAAATAATAAAAATATATAAAATAACTTCTAAATAACCTCTTCGACATATCAAAATCGGACGATTATATCACACAGCTCCCATAGAAATAATAAAAATATATAAAATAACTATCGAATAATTTTAATGTTTTCAAAAGTATTTAATTCTTGCAATAGCTGCAAGGGTATATGAACTTCGGCTTGCCGAAGTTTGCTTTCTTTCTTGTTATTTATAAATCTTTTGAAGTTAGCATCCTTTAATTCTCTTTTCACAAGTTTTTTCGTTTATTTTCCCTTTTAGTGTGTTTTCTATTTCTTTTTTAATTATAAATTAAATACTATCGAAAACAATTTATAAATAAAGACGTTGTCTTTGAGCAAATTAACTAATAAAGATTGTGAAGGCTTTACTCACCTTTTTAATCAGTACATGGTTTCACTTTAACTTTCACTATGTTTTTAACCAAACCGCGTCCGTGTTGCCCAAGCGCAAAATTCGAAGTTATATTCCTAACGACAGAGCGGCGTGTAAGAATATTTACATGCGAATTAGTGTGTGAAAGAATGGACAAATTCTGTCAAATTTTGTCATGTGCCGTTATGTTACAGTAGAGGGTAAAAAAATAGCATATAAAATAGGATTTAGTTTAAAGGATTGATGTCAGCTATATATTTATATTTATTAAATTTATAACCAATCGTATCATTGTGGATACTTACTTAAAACAATATGCGAATTTCTCAATATTTATTTAGTGAAAACGGTTTAATTTATTAGGAAACTTGTATATTAGTAAGCGTGCTTTATATTTTTTGGACAAATAATAACACTTTAATATACAGAACATACAATTGTACATAATTGTGTTCCACTGGTGTACGAAAAGGGATAGAAGATTCAGACGCGGCTTTTATTTACTGCTTTGTGTCTGCGAAAACAATGAAAATGTGAGCAAATAGGGGATCTTCAGTTTTTGGTTGCTTGACCTTTAATTTACAATACATACATACATATGTACATATGTATGTTGCAAAAATTTTCGGCTCATTTTGCTTTTATTCTCTCTCCTCTTCGCCTCCCTTAACTAATTCAAAAGTTGATGTGGTTCAGCATTCGTAGATATTGGTGCAGTTTAACAATTACATGTAAAAAGAACACACACATACATATTTTGTGAACGCACGTAAATACATGTTCATTATGTGTATACGTGCATCAACTTTTAATATTTCCCATATTCATAATAAATTTGTTAATATTTCAAATATTAAATGTTTAAATTAAATATGAAATAACATTCGTTAAACTATGTTAATTAGATACTACCTTTCATAGTAAAAACTGCGATGCTAAACTTCATCTTAATCCCTCTTTGCACAATTTTATTTTCTTTGAAAGTTTTAAACATTTTGCAGATCTTTAAAATAGTAAAAATAACGATGGAAAACTTTGATGTTAATATGAGAAATATCATTTTAAATATTATTCACTTTGATTAATTATGTTCTTTTTTGACTGAAGGTTTAAATATGTATGTTTTCTATCATATGTTTTCTTCATCAAGAAGCCAATCAGAAGTTATTAAATAAAGAGTAAGTACTATTTTTTCTAAAAAGTAGCCAAAGTTGTCTTTTTAAACCCTTGTAACTTCCGTAAAACTTCGAAATTCTCAAAACCGGCCCAAATGTTTATTTATTTATTTATTTATACAATGCAAATTTATAGTTAAAACTAAGAGCTAACAAAAATATTGGTTAGAGGTATAGCTATATTATCACTTTTTTTTTAAAGCTACTTATAGTTTTATAAATATATACATTTTCTGGTGTACTAATGAGGTATATTTGTATAGTTTACAATTTGTAGATTTGTAATTTTTCTAGGAATGAGAGAATAATTTGGGAAATAACTTTGGTGGGGTTGGCTGAAGTCGAGGTGGGGCTTAGATTGGGAAATAATGAGGATCGTTGTGCAGAAAGAGAAGGGCAGAGGGAAAGGATATGGTAAACGTCTAGAGGAGCGATGTCGCACAGTGGACATGTGTTCGCTATTGAACTGTCAAGATAGTGTGCGTTTTTCATCTTTGTGTCGCCAAAACGCAAGCGGGTGATTACTATATGGTGTCTTCTATTAAGTTTGGGGAAGTTATGAGGGAAGTTAGGTGGTGATAATTTGGATATGTATTGGTACCATGTCGAGGTTTTGTTTATTAATTCTGTGTGTCTGCGTTTTTATGATTTTTTAAAATGCTGCGAGATATCGCTGGATTTGTGACTGTGTATATAAGGGGTTGTCTAATTCTTTTTTTTTTGCTTCAGAGTTCACTGTTTCGTTTCCTTTGATGCCAACATGGCTTGGTATCCATATTATTATTATTTTGAAAAGTGTTTGGAAAATAGATTTCGGATCGAGGTGGGTTGTAGGAATTGTTGTTAGGGTTTGCGATGGAGGTGATGGAGGAAAGGCAGTCGGAACATTTGGCGTGCTTGCATCTTTTCTTTATACAGATTTGTGCAGCTTGATGGATGGCTATTATTTCGCTGGAAAGAACTTTATAATAGGTGGGTAAGCCTGTTTTAATTACATTAATTACATTCGATCCATCGGTTTTGTTAGGCTAGATCGGTGTTGATCGATTTTTGGATAGAAATCAGGAAAAATTTTTGCAAGTGTTCTTTTTTATTGGATGGTATGGGATGTTTTGGTTTTTACAAATTAGGATTGTTCTATCTATTGGGCTAGGGTATCTGTGTTTCCTTTTATTTGTTTTTACAAGTTTGATTAGTGGGGTATCTTTGGAGTGTAACAGATTTTAGCAGAGGTTGCCGGTAAGCAAATCTCGCTTGTGCTCGATAGTATTAACGTTGGCTTATCTTATTAAGTTATGTGTGGGTGTGGATCGGAATGCTCCAAGTGCTGCTCTTATTGCAGCGTTTAATCACTAACCATACAACATGTTGTTGTGGTTGTGGTTTTAGAGGGATATAAGCCGCACAGGCGTTTAATATTTGCCAATGTTTTTTATGGGTCTAAGTTATGATTAATTTGTGAGGTGAAATTATAGATTGAGATCAGTTTAGCTTCTCTAATTGCTTCTTTAAATTTAGCGTTGGTTTTTTTGTATTCTATCATGTTGTGTGTGTTTATATTTTTTCTGAATTTGTCCCATTTTTTTGGTTTTATTTTTTTTTTTTAGGATAGTTAATTCCTTGTTCCACCAAGGTACTGTGCGGGGTAAGGGGAATGTGGTATTTTGGGGCATGGAGAGGTGAGCGCTTTCTATCATAATCCTTTTTATAATAGCAGCTTCTTGATTGACGTTACAGCTAGGTTGAGATTTTGACATTAGATTGTATATACTATTTCTGTACAGATCCCAATCTGCTTCTTTAATTTTGAGTGTAGGAAAAATGGTCGCTACCATGGAGTTCCTCCATTACTTCCCAGTGTAAGTCTGGAGCTATGTTGGCTGTTGCAATGGAAAGGTGTATGTGTGTGTTTGGTGTGTCGAAAAGTGGGTTGGTGATTTGTCATTGAGTAGGATGTAGTTAGACTTGTCTATTTAAGTCGATAATGTTGTTTCTCTTTTGTTGGCCAGCTGTTGCAATCCCCCAGCATAAGTGTTTGGGCGTTTGGAGAATTTAATACTTTTTTGGTGTTAAAGGGTTTACTAGGGGAGATATAGGCGGAAATAATGTTAAATTTTGTTTTGTAGTGGATAGAGGCTCCAACTGCGTCGAAGTCAGTGGAAAGAGATAGTTGTTTTTGGGGTAACCGGGGTAGGGATTTGGGAGGGAATTGTGAGGCAGGTTTCTTGAAGTGCCATGATGTTGGGGCTGTAAGTTTTATTTGGAATTTGATGTTCTGGGTAATTGTTTTTGTAACCATGGATATTCTACTGAATTATTTTTAAGCATTTTGTTAGGGCTATGCTGTTAAGCTTAGTAAAATCTAAGAGTGAACAATTAATTTGTTTTGTAATTAGGCTTGCGAAAAACTTATAATATTTTGTCTTTTGAGTCGGATTAGTTTGCTGATCCATTATTTGTTGCTTTGTTGGATGATATAGATTTTTCAGTTTTGTTTTTTGCGTTAAGCTTATTGTTAAATAGGTTTGGTTTATTTTTTTGTTTGTGATCTGAGCCTACGGTCTGAGCCTGGGTCATTCTTCTTGGTTTGTGTGTTGTTTGGACAGTGGCGTAGATAGCTTTTTGATATGGGGGGGGGGGGAATATGACTCAGAATAATATCCTTTTTTTTGTAAGATTTATTTTACACTGCGATAATAATCCGCGTTGCACAGTCGTGTACAGAAATTGGTCACATTTTTCACATTGATAAGTTGCATTATAAAAAAATTCTCTTATCGAAGAAGAAATTCAAGCTTTCGAAATTTTTTTGCTAATTCATCAATGGCTTCGTCTGCTGTGATTATATGCAGCTGATGCAGCGCCGCAGCACGCAGTAAACTGAGAGGCACTGTGACTGACTGAGGTATCACTTGGAGGTCGCATGATTGGTCGGTCCGTTAGATGCGCTGGAGCTATCATATTTTCCACGAACCCTCCTGATGAACAACAAACCGGCAGGCAGACGCCAAAACTGCGTTAATCCTGGGAAACGCAGCGACCGCTGGCAAGCTAAAAGATTCCAGGAAGAATTTGTCGGTTGACAAGAAGTCAACAGTATTGAACATAACTCGGGCATTCGAAACTTTAATATGCTGTACTGCACAGTCATCGCGTAAAAATGTGTTTCTTTTTCAATTTTGAGATTATATCATCTTATAATTCTCAGACCCAAGGGGGGGATTGATCCCCCTGATCCCCCCCTCCCCTATCTACGCTACTGTGCTTGGAGGTTCAAGTTTATCCATGTCTTCCTTGTAGGTGGGGCGTTGGGTAGGCTTCGTGTTCTTTGGTTGTTCCTGAATAGCATCGTAGGAATTAATTTTCCTTTTATTTTGGGGCAGAATCTTAACGGAGGGAGTTGGCGTGTTGTTGACTATCAGTACTGCTGCTGGTTTGTTTGAGTTTGTAATATATTGGAGTATGATGTTGTCTGATGTGTGTGGCGTTGGAGGTACAAGTTCTTTGTCGTTTTGTAGTCGACTTCTTCGACGGTTTTAATAGCTACAATTTCCTTTTGTTTTATAAATGTTGGGCAGGCTTTATCGAGGGGAGTGTTGTATTTAATTTCTGGTATGTATTTACAGTTCAGGCAGAACTCTGGGTTAGTGCAGTTTTTGCCGTCTGAAAGATGGTGTTCGGAGCAGTTGATACATAGTTTTGGGCTTTTGCAGAACTTTGCGGGATGTCCAAATCTGTGGCAATTGCGGCATTTAAGGGGGCGAGGAATGTGAGGACGAATCATATATTATCATATATTAGGATAACGAGTCCTGTGTCTTGAAGAGTTTTGTCTTTGAATTGGTATATTTTCTCGACTTCGGTTACTTTTTGAGCTAAGAGTTCTTTTAATATTTCGTCTTTTTCAATGGATCGAAGATCATTAGAGTATATGACGCCTTTGGATGAATTCATTGTTTGGTGTTCGGATGTAGTGGCTAAGAAGTCGTGGAATTGGGTGAGTTTCAGGAGTCAGACCTATAGTTTTTACCAACACGTTTCCAGCTCTAGTTTTTTTGACTGAGGCCACAATGCCGTAGCATTGATATGATAATGAATGTCCCATTGTGGTTGGTCATGTAGCCCGGTGGTCACGACATCGTATGATTTTTTGGGCTGCTGCCCGCTGCTCTTGAGTTTGTAACTGTTCGGCTTGGTTTTTTTTTTTTCACAAGGTGTTGTGTTTGTGTTAGTTAGGTTTGACGTAATACGTATTTCTACAACGAAGTCAGAACTGATACAGTACTTTTTTGTTGTTGTTGTGTTCCCAAAAAGTCAACAGATTCCATGAAAATCGGACATTTTAGTCTTAGGTGGCCCACTTGGCAGATTTTCTCTAAGTGTAATTGCTCTAATAATCGCACGCAACGACATCTAGCCGGGAAGAACCGAGACACACAAGCATCTAAAACTAAGAAAAGAAGAAGAAAAAAAGAAAGAAAGGAAGCAAACTTCGGCAAGCTGCAGTTCATATACCCTGCAGCTATTTAATAAATTAAATATTCTTGAAAAAATTAAAATTATGATTTACTTGCGTATATGTTTAAAAGCATTGAACCTATGATGATTTGGAACTGAATTATTCGATAGTTCCTATGAAAGCTTTACGATTTCGTTTTCCGATCTTTATAGAATAAAAAGCGTAATTCTAAACTGTCAAATTATTAATTAATCAAAAATAATACTTAAAATACAATTACAAAATAGAAAAGTTAAATTAAAAAAAATTTAAATTGAAGTAACTAGTTGAAGGGCGAGAGCGGGAGCCAAAACGCTTTCGTCCGTTCGCTCTTGCGAATTCTCCACGACTCTCGCCACCTTAGCATAAGTTAGGGTCTAAGAGAAATTTTTTGTTGTCAAAAAAATAAGACAATCATTATCGTACACCCGCTTCAGGCTAGCAAGGGCTTTGGGCTAATTTACCGCAGTGACTTGAGAGGCCCTAACTGTTTCTAAAGCGCCTCCAGCTAAACACGAAATTAAATGATTGAATTTTTCATTATCATATAAAGCGTCGTCTTTGTCAACGAAAGTTTGGCCACGAAAACGTCCCAAGAGGGCAAAATGAGAAGTGGAATCCAGAAAAAAGTGATGATTTTTTTTTAAGTTAATTTATTAGTTGGTTAAGTTTATTTTGTTAATTTTTTAGTATGGCAGTGGCGGGGCGAAAATCGATCTGGAAAAACCCCAAATTGTGAAAAAAAGTGTAGTGTGGTGTGATGAGGTGTAGCAGCAAAATTGATTTTTTTTGTTGTTTTTATCTTGTACTTAAGTTCTTAGCCCCACTCTAGCTAATCGCATCCCGTGGAAAGCGCTTTCGTCGATGGATTGCATTAATTATCGGTGAGTGAAAATATCCAATTTAAATTTTATTTCATACAAAGAAAAAATAAATGTTATCGGGCTCAAAAAGAAAAGTAAAAATGAAAATTATAATATTTTTACCTCAAACGACGATAGATGAGCAAAAAGAAATGAGTGAAAATCCAAAGCACTCTAATGTAGAAAAAAAAACACAATTTTGGTTCCGACTCAATCGCACGAGATAATTTTTCTGCAGTCGTACTTTTTATTCATTTTTAATTTAATTCCCGGATTAAATTCCCCTTCCCATTGGCTTAATTTTCTTTTATTAAGAAAAAGAAAGTATGATTACGAGTAGTTATTTACACATTTACACACATTTAATATTTACACTCAGAAAATAAACCAAGAGTTTTGTTCTTGTTTTAAGTATAAACGCTCATGAAAGTGAGTCAAGTTAGGAAAATTCTTATTTTTGTCATAATTTCTGCATTTAAGAACGTTTCATTGTTAAACTATAATCCCTTATTTGAGTAATTTTTGGTCGATAATTAATAGTAAATAGTACTTAAATTAATATTGAATTCTGCTTAAATTAAGTTTTAATTCTTTTTAAATCAAGTATAACGTGAACTTAATTGAAGTACGAATTATACTCGAATCAAGTATTAAAAATTCTTTAATCAAGAAAGATCATTATTTGGGTTAAGAATGCATGCGACTTAAATAAAGAACAATAAATTCATATTTTAAACATTACGAACTCTTTAAAAAAGAATAGTTTAATCTCAAATCAAGAAAGATACTATCCCAATTTAATTAAATAAAACTCTTAGCATGAGCACTATTGGTTCTTATAACAAGAATAAATTTTGCTTTATTTAAGAGCATCCATTTCCACACCTAAAAAGTTATGAAAAAAAAGCACTGCTATTCCTTGAATTAAGGAAATATATGGTGAGTTATTTATTAAATTAAACTCGCAATAACCTTGGTTTTTTGACATTTTAAATTTTTGTATTTATTTTACATTTTAATTGTTTGCTTAAATTTATTTATTATTGCTTTCTTATAACTAACTGGAAAAAGGGATTACAATTTATATTGTATTACTGATATGTTTTGGATCTTCAACATATTTTAGCCTTTTATATGGCTTTGAATTGGTTACAGTATATACATGAAAGGTAAAAAATATACGAATAAATATACAAAACGCATACTGCATAAATACTTGAAATGCAGAGGCATAATGGACCATGAAATGAAATGAAATTATTTTAGTAAAGTTTTAGCTGAAGAAATAACTTACCTCTGCCTTCCTCCATGATAACAGCTTCTCCCGAAACCTCAGGCGGGGTCCCAACGGAGGCACAGCTTCCCTTAAATTTTTCTTCCGTTATGAAATTTGAAATTGCTTATAATTATATAATTTAATTAATATATACACTTTTGACTAGCTTGAAATTTATAAATTATATATAAATTTATAGGTAACGTTTTTTTTTCGATTTTTATAAACAAAATTTCGTTTAACCAAAAAACCAAAAAACCATCTGGGGTGTCATTGCGAAGTTGTAAGGAAGAAATGGATTTAAGACCAGTTACCTTCGAGGCCAACACTGGCGCTGAATGCCAACCCGAGAAGAGGGATCCTAAGTGCGCTAGGGTGTCACCCAGGAAGACGAAGGTGGCAGCCAAGAAGAGGACCACGAAACGCAAGGCTGTATTGAAGCCCAAGCCCAAGTCCAAGTCCAATTCCAATACCAAGTCCAATACCAAGTCCAATACCAAGCCCAAGTCCAAGCCCAAGCTGAAGCTCATGCCCAAGAACGCCATGAGCAAGCCAAAATGCTCCAGGCCCGGGAAGGAGGTGAAGGTCCTGTGGCAAAGCCCGTGGGTCCACCAAAGGTGTTCAAGCCCGAAAAGTCCGTGTCGCAAGAAATCGCAAATGTAAACCAGAAGGCCATCATTGTAGGATCCTTAAGCTGACGAATGTCAGCACTGCTAGAATCAGAGAATTGTGAGAACCTCCTGGGAACCAGTCGATGCCTCATGCCAGGAAGGGCCCAATTCCGATTCCGAATCAAGCAAATAAAGTAATATGTCTGTCAAAAAGTTCTGTTCTGTTTTATTTTATTTATTTTTTAAACGTAAACCGATTTTTTTTAGATTATTTAAATTGGATAGTTTGGCAAAATGACAGGAAGGTCCAAGCAAATTTTTTCTCAATAAATAAAGGCATAGTCTGATAAACACTTTTTTTTTATTTTGTTTTACATTCTTTCATTTTATGATCTTGGCGAAAATAGTCATTCTATTTTTGAATATTTTGAAAAAATTAACAGTTTTACATAGTGTTAATTTAAAAGTCTAATTATTTTATTTATTAAAAACGTATTTGCTTACTCATGTATGGTGCACTGGCAAAAAAACGAAATGTTGAATCTAAATATGTGAATATTAATTTAGATAAAGTATATAAATATTATTATATTAAATTAAATTAAATATTAAATCATAGAATTAAATACAAATAATATTAAATTGCATGACTTAACATGTTTATAATTAAGTTAGTGTGAAAAATTGTAGATTTAAAGGGGTTGATATTCAAGTTTTATATGGCTTATATTAAATAAAAAATTTCTTTTTTTTATCAGTGTACATGTCTTCGTATGTATACATGTATATGTATGTGTAAAATACTATGTGTGCACATAATTAGTGCACGTGCACGAGCAATCAAGAATAATTTGCAGATCTTTTAAAAAAATGTGTATATACGCACAGAACACATAGGAATGCATGTTAAAATAGTAAGAAAACCAACTTAAAAGTGATCGTAACATAAAACTTAAAAAAAAGGTGTAAACTTTTCTATACAAGCTACGTACCGCTCTTTTTTTGACGTTTTGTATGTACGATCACTTTTAAGCTGGATTTCTTTCTATTCCCTAAGCGTTTTTTTTAAGCAACCGATTTCAACGAATTATTTATATTTTTAGGATTGCAGGTGCATTAGGTTAGGTTCTTTAAGCCGGTCGCGCACACACGTTCTTTTAAGTATATAAATAAATAGTACATAAAATAAAACTCCGACGCGCATTTTTATTAAATACACTTTTTATTACTATTGGCTTGTATTACTTACCTTTAAGGTATTCACGAATTTCTTCACATTCGTTTTTCTTCAGAAATTCCTCCAGCTTTTCGTCTTCCGCACTCATTTTCACACTTAACTTCAAACTTAAAAACGAGAAGCTTCTTCCTAGAGCTGGCCTAAGCACTCAGAATAATATCGATTGTCGATAGACGCTTTTTTCAGCAGTTGGCCATACCGCTCAGATTTGGTCATGTTATAACTCTAATCTATATATCCTCCCAGGCGTAGTTTTCCAAGAAGAATATTATTTAAGCAACAACTTTTAGTTTTTGTTTATGTTGGGGCTACAAACAAAATAAAACCAAAATTAAATACCGACTATTGATGTTTTCCATCTCTACTCATCACACACGCTTTACAAAAAGCACACATACATTTATGTGTGTTTGTTTGGCAACAGTTATTTCGGCTTATTTCGGGAACGCGTTGCTTTCAAGAATCCGTTATGTCGTAAAAAATGCATATCCTATATAGTACGCACAAACTTGTAAGTACAAACAAATACGAATGACGCTATAAATTAGTTTTAAGAATTTTGCTCTATCCTGTTAAAAATAATGAGAGAAAAGAATGGCCGATCTTAGAAAGATTTTAGCTGGATTAAATAAATGTTTATACCCTTGCAGAGGATATTATAATTTCAATCAGAAGTTTGCAACGCAGTGAAGGAGACGTTTCCGAACCTACAAAGTATATATATTCTTGATCAGCATCACTAGTAGAGTCGGTCTAGCCATGTCCCTCTGTCCGTCCGTTTATATGCAAACTAGTCTCTCAGTTTTAAAGCTATCTGCATGAAACTTTCCCAAAAGTTGTCTTTCTATTGCAGGTAGTATATAAGTCGGAACGAGCCGGATCGGACGACTATAGCATATAGCTCCCATAGGAACAATCGAAAAAATAAATGAAAAAAAATTATAACTTTTCTGTTTTTTAATTTTTTGTTTAGTTCTTCGACATATAGCAATGTTTAATTATTTCAGAATTATGATTGAAATTTTATCAAAATCGGACGTCTATATCATATAGCTCCCATAGAAATAAAAAAAAATATATAAAATAACTATCTAATAATTGAGCTGCAAATCATCATAGTTTCAATGTTTTTCAGCATATACTCAAGTAAATCATAATTTAAATGTTTTCAAAAGTATTTAATTCATGCAATAGCTGCAAGGGTATATGAACTTCGGCTTGCCGATGTTTGCTTTCTTTCTTGTTTTTCTTAAATGTGTTCACTACATTTGAGAACATACCTTCCTTAATTTAAGAATTTCCTATACTTGATTTTCTGAAAGCATGAACTGCGATAGATTAATATAAGAAAATTTTCTACTTATTATGAGGAATATTCTCTTGAAATTTGTTCTTCTTAATATAAATCGAAATTAAAAAAAAAAATTTCTACTTGTTTTAAGAATTTTATACTTGAATCAAGTATTATTAAGGATTAATTGTAGTTTAAGAATTAATTATTCTTAATTTAAGCAGAATAGGTAAAAAATACTTAAAACAAGAATATCAAAAATCAAGTACTATCGTACTTAATTTTAGAACGGCGTTTTTTCTGAGGGTATAAACTCTGATAATATATTACTTAGTTATATGTCGTATTTATACATGAATGATTTTAGCTGTTAATAAACTTTTATAATGTTTTAAGAAAATATGAGATTGGCCGCAGCTAGCGATATGCAGATGTAGGGTAGCGCTTGAGAAAAGAGGTCGCTCAGGCTATTGAGCAGGTGGAAAGAGCGACCAATGGAAAGGGGTAATTCAGCCGCAATAGGGTATTTTTCTCTTTCAGCAACAATAGTTACATGTGTGTATCTTTTCCGGTTCATTGTCGTTGCACGCGGTTATTATAGTATCATTGTTGATAGGCAAACGTGTATACAAGCAAGACCACCACAGCCTTAAGTAAAGAACAATAAATTCATATTTTAAACATTACGAACTCTTTAAAAAAGAATATTTTAATCTCAAATCAAGAAAGATACTATCCCAATTTAATTAAATAAAACTCTTAGCATGAGCACTATTGGTTCTTATAACAAGAATAAATTTTGCTTTATTTAAGAGCATCCATTTCCACACCTAAAAAGTTATGAAAAAAAAAGCACTGCTATTCCTTGAACTAAGGAAATATATGGTGAGTTATTTATTAAATTAAACTCGCAATAACCTTGGTTTTTTGACATTTTAAATTTTTGTATTTATTTTACATTTTAATTGTTTGCTTAAATTTATTTATTATTGCTTTCTTATAACTAACTGGAAAAAGGGATTACAATTTATATTGTATTACTGATATGTTTTGGATCTTCAACATATTTTAGCCTTTTATACGGCTTTGAATTGGTTACAGTATATACATGAAAGGTAAAAAATATACGAATAAATATTCAAAACGCATACTGCATAAATACTTGAAATGCAGAGGCATAATGGACCATGAAATGAAATGAAATTATTTTATTAAAGTTTTAGCTGAAGATAACAGCTTCTCCCGAAACCTCAGGCGGGGTCCCAACGGAGGCACAGCTTCCTTTAAATTTTTCTTCCGTTATGAAATTTGAAATTGCTTATAATTATATAATTTAATTAATATATACACTTTTGACTAGCTTGAAATTTATAAATTATATATAAATTTATAAGTAACGTTTTTTTTCGATTTTTATAAACAAAATTTCGTTTTACCAAAAAACCAAAAAACCATCTGGGGTGTCATTGCGAAGTTGTAAGGAAGAAATGGATTTAAGACCAGTTACCTTCGAGGCCAACACTGGCGCTGAATGCCAACCCGAGAAGAGGGATCCTAAGTGCGCTAGGGTGTCACCCAGGAAGACGAAGGTGGCAGCCAAGAAGAGGACCACGAAACGCAAGGCTGTATTGAAGCCCAAGCCCAGTCCAAGCCCGAAAAGTCCGTGTCGCAAGAAATCGCAAATGTAAACCAGAAGGCCATCATTGTAGGATCCTTAAACTGACGAATGTCAGCACTGCTAGAATCAGAGAATTGTGAGAACCTCCTGGGAACCAGTCGATGCCTCATGCCAGGAAGGGCCCAATTCCGATTCCGAATCAAGCAAATAAAGTAATATGTCTGTCAAAAAGTTCTGTTCTGTTTTATTTTATTTATTTTTTATTTAGAAGTAAAGTCGCATGAACTTACCTTTTTTTTGAACCTAAAACGTAAACCGATTTTTTTTAGATTATTTAAATTGAATAGATTGGCAAAATGACAGGAAGGTCCAAGCAAATTTTTTCTCAATAAATAAAGGCATAGTCTGATAAACACTTTTTTTTTATTTTGTTTGTAACGTACACACTTAGGTGTACGATACAATTTTTGAATAATAATATGTTAGGTTATAGGTATAAGCGTCAGATCGTGAATATTAAATATTAAGTTAGTAGTATGTAAGTTATAGGTGTAAGTGACACATAATGAATAATAGATATTAAGTTGAAACTGAATATTAAGCCGTAGTTAAGCTAAGTTCCGAACCCGAGTGGCAACGCCAGCAGGTATTTAGTGAGTACAGAAAATACTAGAAATTAAGAAATATACTAGAAATCCCGAAAGCGGGAAAAAGGGAGCGTGGGGAAGGTGGTCACACACCGATCGAGGAGGCGGTCTCTTGTGTCGGAATGGTAAGACGGGGCGGACGTGTCTCCCGCAGTAATTTTCCGTGTAATTCGAGTAACGCCTGGACCGCGCGCAACAAATGAATAAGGGGCTCTCGTGCCGGAAAAGTAGAACGGAGCGGACGCGCCTCCCTTAACTCGCTTGACGGATAATTCGAGTAACGCCTCGACCGCGCGAAGGCACGCGGTTAATGAAGAAGTGGACTAGTGAGTGTGTTTGAGGTTAGTGTATGCAAAATTCCTATCCGTCAGGCAAAGGCGGTGTAGCGGACTCGTAGGAAGACAGTAGATAAATAAAAAGATAATAATAATAATAATAAAATAGAATAATAAAACAAAGTAAATTCCATGATCGTGATTCTTTTTATTTATAGTAGCCTAGCTCCCTTCCTCGTAGTGCATGTGACCTATACGTGGACATCCGTCCCGTCCGGTCTGGTATCCTAACCTCACTCCCCGTAGTATTTGGGACCTGTACGTGGACACCCGGCCCGTCTGGTCCAGAATCTTGGTTCCCCACATCGTAGCATTTGAGACCCGACGTGGACACCCATCCCGTTCGGTCTAGTATCTTAGATTCTCCCCCTCCCTCGTAGTGCATGGGGCCTGTACGTGGACATCCGTCCCGTCCGGTCTAGTATCTTAACCTCACTCCCCGTAGTATTTGGGACCTGTACGTGGACACCCGGCCCGTCTGGTCCAGTATCTTGGTTCCCCATATCGTAGCATTTGAGACCCGACGTGGACACCCATCCCGTTCGGTCTAGTACCTTAGATTCCCCTCCTCGTAGTGCATGTGACCTGTACGTGGACACCCGGCCCGTCTGGTCTAGTACCCTAGTTTTCCTCCTCGTAGCGCATGCGACCGGCACGTGGACACCCGGCCCGTCTGGTCTAGTACAATAGCTTTTCTCTTCGTAGTGCATGTGACCTGCGCGCGGACATCATTCCCGACTGGTCAATCGTACCGCCATCCTTTCTCCTCAATCCCCCCTCGTGTCTGACAAATCCTATCCGGCTTGGCCTCGCCCGAAGGTCCAGCCCGGTGGATTTTTGGCATCCGATACATCGAGAACGACTTGCGCGCGACGCAACTCCCCGGTCCTACTCTCGCGAAATAGTATCCTGGCTTGGCCTCGTCCGAAGGTCCAGCCCGGTGAATTTTTGGCCTACGACACGCGGAAAGCGACTTACGTGTCCCAATCGCGGAAGTGATCAGCGGGACTACCCGACGTCCCCATACTCGCGAAACCGTTCGTCTGGCTTGGCCTCGCCCCAAGGTCCAGCCCGTGGAATTTTTTCACCCAGGAGCAAGACACGGCGTGACCAGCTCCGACACCAATTCTCTCTCCCCCGGCGTCTATGAGAACCTTCGGCGTGACTCCCCAAACGACTCATTCACTCGTTGAATGATACTCTCTAGTCCGGTGTTTCGGTGATTTACAAATTTCTTGTAAAGGACTCCTGGATCTGACTGAGATCTGTACCCCGGCCAGAGAGCATCCTTACAAGTGGCGCCCGAACAGGGACACCGAGACTAGCTAGAGAATCACCCAAGTGGCTTAAAGACCCACTGAAGAAAAGGAAGGGTAGAGTCACCCGAACCGATCTCCGGAAGGATCTAGAAGACTTGAGAAGGAAGTTCACGCCAAACTAAATCGAAGAGGATAACCAATGATGAGTAACCCTAAGGAATCTGACGGTGAGTACGAAGAAGCCGATTTTGTTAAGAATCCAGGTATAGGAGTCCGCTGGATATACGCTCGTCGAAAAGACGAACTCAGCGCTCTCGCCCTGGAGTTTGGTTTTAAAGCCGACGGAACCGTCGAGGAGACCAGGAAGGTATTCGCCAACCTCGTCAACACAGGGTCGTTCCCACAAAGCGTTTGGGACCGACTGGCTCAGTTGCAGGTGCAATATAGTAGCCGGGCCCCAAGTCCGAATCCTCCAGGCAGGAACGGTGAGACGGGACAGTTCGCAGAATCCCTCACCATTCCCATGACGTCCGGAGCCACATCGATCGGGACTCCAGCCCGCCATCGAGGGATCCACCCAGGATCGATGCACGGGACCTGGATGCCACCGGTAGATGTCCGCTTACCCGCCGACCTACAAGCACAAGACACACGGAGCAGCACGGCTCCAACTCAACATCTGCTCCCTGAGAAGATGCACAAATGGAATTTACGGTTCGATGGGAGTTCAGATCCGTTGACTCTCATCGCCGCGCTCGAGGAAAAGATGACGACTTACAGGATAAATCCAGAGGAGGTACCCCGCGTTATGTCCGAGATCTTGGAGGGCCCAGCGGCACGATGGTTTCGCACGAGCCACCTACAGTCGGCCTCATGGGGAACTTTCAGGAGGGAATTCCTCGACTTCTTCCTACCACCTCGATATTTCGAGCGGTTGGAAGATGAGATACGGACCCACGTGCAGCGGAGAGGAGAGCCTTTCAAGGCCTACTTGATCGAGCTCAGAACCAAGATGCAGCAAGCCGGTTATCGAGAAGAGGAAGAATTGTACCGAGCATATGAAAACATGGCTCCGGAATACCGACTGTATATTAAACGCAGTGAATTCGCGACTTTGACACAATTGACCCATATGGCCACAGAATATGAGAGTGTCAAACAACTCGAGACGACTCGACGCGAGCCAAAAGTAACCACGGACCGGAACCAAGAAGAACCTCAACTTCGCCGATCGCCGAACCCATTCCGGAATCCGGGGAATTCAACGCAGATAGGACACGTGACCCATCAGATGATCGGTCAAGGAACCTCTCAAGTAGACATAAGGCGGGCTTGTAATCGTTGTGGAGAGAACGGACATCTCCAAAGGAACTGCCCCAACCCACGTCGGGATTTTTGTTGGGACTGTGGGCGACCAGGAGTTTTGACTATAGAATGTTGCCGTCGAAATGCGTCGGGAAACGGAGAACGCCTCCGCCGGAACCCGGGTGCGGCGGAGACGAATGGAGCAGCAACCCGACCCCAGTAAAACCCCCGTTGAGATTACACGGCGGGCTCATCACAGCAGCGATAGAAGTCGGAGGACAACGTGTGGACGCCACCATTGATACAGGGGCATCGAGGAGTTTCGTCAGTGAAAGTTTTACTCGACTGGCCGCGCGTGCAGACGAGTTACAGGATGTTGTCACTAGAATAGCGTTGGCCGATCGGTCATGTCTGGATGTGACAAAGCTCTGGCGAACCTCGGTTACGTTAGCCGGCACTACGGTGCTCTTACCCATGTTAGTAATGCCCACCATGTTAGATCGTGTAATACTTGGAATGGACTTCCTCAAAGTAGCGGGAACTCAGGTGCGATGTGGTCGAGCTACACTCGACTTGCAAAACGAAGCCCAAGCGGCTGGAGACCCTTTCTTACAGCCAGTACTTATAAAGGCGCGGGGCAACCAGGAGAAAACGGTACACCCTGTTTCGGTTGGTGCCCATTTGGGAACTGCCAGGCCAGAAGAAGCAGAGATACCCAGTCCTATTCCCACGCGAACTATAACCCCGAACATCAATGCCGGTGCGCCCACTAGGACCGAGACGGTAGAAGACGAAGAACAGCGACAGAGCACATTATTGAGTCCGGCGCAACAAAGCTTCATCGATCGGGAACTGGCCCTATTCGAGAAACTGCACGGGGTGTCTCACGTCGCCGAGCACACCATCGTCATGCGCGACGACAAGCCCGTAAAACAAAGATATTATCCCCGGAACCCCGCGATGCAACATGTCATCGATGCCCAAGTAGACGAACTGCTCCGTGACGGGGCCATCGAACCCTCCAGAAGCCCACACAGCGCTCCCATCGTATTGGTCAAGAAGAAAACTGGCGATTGGCGCATGTGTATAGATTACCGTCAGCTAAACGCACACTCAGTGCCCGACGCCTACCCAGTCCCGAGAATCAATCACATTCTGGAGAAATTACGCCACGCCCGATATATCTCCACGTTGGACTTGAAGCACGGCTATTGGCAAATTCCCATGGCTAGGGATAGTCGCCAATATACAGCGTTTACGGTCCCTGGGAGAGGATTGTATCAATGGAAGGTCATGCCCTTCGGGTTGCATTCTGCCAGCGCCACGTTTCAACGCGCTCTGGATAGTGTAATCGGCGTGGAAATGGAACCGGTCGCCTTCGCTTACCTAGATGATATTATTATCATAAGCGCGACAGAAGACCAGCACTTTACTCATCTCTCGGAAGTTTTCCGCAGATTGCGGGCCGCGAATTTAAGAATAAATCCAAAGAAGTGTTGCTTCTTCAAGCAGAAACTCGTCTACCTCGGCCACGTCATCAGCAGTGACGGAATTCAGACTGATCCCGAGAAGGTGTCTGCGATCAACGGGTTGAAGGCCCCCTCCAACTTAAAGGAACTCCGCCAATGGATCGGGATGGCCTCGTGGTATCGGCGATTTGTCCCTAGCTTCGCGACTATCGTGCAACCGATGACTGCGCTACTAAAGAAAGGACGGAAGTGGACCTGGGGACCAGAACAGCAAGCCGCCTTGGAAGAAATTAAAAGATGTCTGACTACTGCTCCCGTGTTAGGCTGTCCGGATTTCGACCAGAAGTTCATTTTGCAAACAGACGCGAGTGACGTCGGCTTGGGCGTAGTTTTATCACAGGGCTCCGAAAGTCAAGAGAAGGTCATCGCATACGCTAGCCGCCGATTAACCCCCGCGGAACAAAATTACACTACCACGGAGAAAGAGTGTCTGGCCATAATCTGGGCAATCAGGAAGATGCGGTGCTACCTGGAAGGGTACCGATTCGAGGTCGTCACTGACCATCTAGCTCTCAAGTGGCTAAATTCTATTGAGAGCCCTTCTGGCCGAATAGCGCGTTGGGCGCTAGAATTGCAGCAATTCCAATTCGACGTACGCTATCGACGAGGTAAATTGAACGTCGTGGCCGACGCACTTTCGCGACAGCCTTGTGAGATACTGCAGGGTGCTGTCGAACTCGAGGACCACTGCGACTGGATCAAAAAGATGAAGGAGCAAATACAGGAGGAACCCGAGAAATTCGCTGACTACATGATCGAAAACGACCAGCTCTACAGGAACATGGGTTACCGAGCTGACGATGAGGACTACTTCCCGTGGAAGCTTTGCGTGCCAACTTCCCGTAGAAACCGCGTCTTACGTGAATGTCACGATTCCCCGACCGCAGGACACTTGGGAGTCCGAAAAACAATTACGCGTCTGACCCAGAGGTATTTCTGGCCCGGTATGTATCGCGACGCGAAACGCCATGTTCGCCATTGTGAATCTTGTCAAAAGTTTAAGACGGAACAAACCAAAGCGGCAGGTAAGATGCTAACCCGGGTTGTCAGCGAACCTTTCGACATTCTCTGCGCGGATTTTGTAGGCCCGCTACCCCGGTCAAAACAAGGTAATACCATGCTTCTGGTGTTTCACGACGTATTTTCGAAATGGGTAGAACTGATACCACTCCGGAAAGCTACCGCAGCTCAAGTGCAGAAAGCGTTTCGGGAACGTATACTTGCGCGAGTGGGCATTCCCCGGAAGTTCGTGTGCGACAATGGAACCCAGTTCACAAGCCGGGTCCTGAAAGACTATTTCACCCAGCTCGGCGTAGAAGTCCAGTACACGGCTCCATATTGTCCACAAGAGAATCCCACAGAAAGGACCAACCGCACTGTGAAGACGCTGATATCCCAGCTGTCGGAAGGCGACCAGAGTTCGTGGGATAGTATGCTGCCAGAGATATCCCTCGCGATCAATAGCAGTGTATCGGATTCGACGGGGTATAGTCCCGCGTTCCTAACTCAAGGACGGGAACCACGCTTGCCTGCGATGCTGTATGATGAACTGACCCCCGGATCGGCGGTCGTGCATACAGGTCCTGAAGACAAGGCGTCTCACCTCAAAGGCATCTTCGACATCGTACGAGCGAATCTTCAGCGAGCGTCTCAAGACCAGGCGAGACACTATAACCTACGAAGGCGAGAATGGAGACCCACGCTCGGCGGTCAAGTTTGGCTGCGTCAGCATCCCTTATCGAAAGCAGCCGAGGGATTCGCCGCCAAACTTGCTCCCAAGTATGACGGCCCTTATACCGTTACAAAATTCACATCTCCGAACTTGGTACGCCTGCAACGTCCCGGAGATCGACGGCGACGCATCGCCAACATATCCCAGCTCAAACCGTACTACGCAGAAGCCCCTCCGGATAGGATCGACGATAGTATTGTCGGATCGAACGACCCGATGCAGTAAGCAGCATGCAGCCGCAATAAATTTAATATTTATTGTTTAACCACCGTATAACCATTGTATAAACACTGTATAAGCCGCGTATAACCGTTGTAATAGATTAAGACCGAGTCCTTTGTTAGCTACGCCGTCACGTAGGGAATTCGAAGGTTAGTTTACCGACGACGGGCGCCTTTTTATCGCGCCACGGGAAGAAAGGGGGGGGTGTAACGTACACACTTAGGTGTACGATACAATTTTTGAATAATAATATGTTAGGTTATAGGTATAAGCGTCAGATCGTGAATATTAAATATTAAGTTAGTAGTATGTAAGTTATAGGTGTAAGTGACACATAATGAATAATAGATATTAAGTTGAAACTGAATATTAAGCCGTAGTTAAGCTAAGTTCCGAACCCGAGTGGCAACGCCAGCAGGTATTTAGTGAGTACAGAAAATACTAGAAATTAAGAAATATACTAGAAATCCCGAAAGCGGGAAAAAGGGAGCGTGGGGAAGGTGGTCACACACCGATCGAGGAGGCGGTCTCTTGTGTCGGAATGGTAAGACGGGGCGGACGTGTCTCCCGCAGTAATTTTCCGTGTAATTCGAGTAACGCCTGGACCGCGCGCAACAAATGAATAAGGGGTCTCTCGTGCCGGAAAAGTAGAACGGAGCGGACGCGCCTCCCTTAACTCGCTTGACGGATAATTCGAGTAACGCCTCGACCGCGCGAAGGCACGCGGTTAATGAAGAAGTGGACTAGTGAGTGTGTTTGAGGTTAGTGTATGCAAAATTCCTATCCGTCAGGCAAAGGCGGTGTAGCGGACTCGTAGGAAGACAGTAGATAAATAAAAAGATAATAATAATAATAATAAAATAGAATAATAAAACAAAGTAAATTCCATGATCGTGATTCTTTTTATTTATAGTAGCCTAGCTCCCTTCCTCGTAGTGCATGTGACCTATACGTGGACATCCGTCCCGTCCGGTCTGGTATCCTAACCTCACTCCCCGTAGTATTTGGGACCTGTACGTGGACACCCGGCCCGTCTGGTCCAGAATCTTGGTTCCCCACATCGTAGCATTTGAGACCCGACGTGGACACCCATCCCGTTCGGTCTAGTATCTTAGATTCTCCCCCTCCCTCGTAGTGCATGGGGCCTGTACGTGGACATCCGTCCCGTCCGGTCTAGTATCTTAACCTCACTCCCCGTAGTATTTGGGACCTGTACGTGGACACCCGGCCCGTCTGGTCCAGTATCTTGGTTCCCCATATCGTAGCATTTGAGACCCGACGTGGACACCCATCCCGTTCGGTCTAGTACCTTAGATTCCCCTCCTCGTAGTGCATGTGACCTGTACGTGGACACCCGGCCCGTCTGGTCTAGTACCCTAGTTTTCCTCCTCGTAGCGCATGCGACCGGCACGTGGACACCCGGCCCGTCTGGTCTAGTACAATAGCTTTTCTCTTCGTAGTGCATGTGACCTGCGCGCGGACATCATTCCCGACTGGTCAATCGTACCGCCATCCTTTCTCCTCAATCCCCCCTCGTGTCTGACAAATCCTATCCGGCTTGGCCTCGCCCGAAGGTCCAGCCCGGTGGATTTTTGGCATCCGATACATCGAGAACGACTTGCGCGCGACGCAACTCCCCGGTCCTACTCTCGCGAAATAGTATCCTGGCTTGGCCTCGTCCGAAGGTCCAGCCCGGTGAATTTTTGGCCTACGACACGCGGAAAGCGACTTACGTGTCCCAATCGCGGAAGTGATCAGCGGGACTACCCGACGTCCCCATACTCGCGAAACCGTTCGTCTGGCTTGGCCTCGCCCCAAGGTCCAGCCCGTGGAATTTTTCACCCAGGAGCAAGACACGGCGTGACCAGCTCCGACACCAATTCTCTCTCCCCCGGCGTCTATGAGAACCTTCGGCGTGACTCCCCAAACGACTCATTCACTCGTTGAATGATACTCTCTAGTCCGGTGTTTCGGTGATTTACAAATTTCTTGTAAAGGACTCCTGGATCTGACTGAGATCTGTACCCCGGCCAGAGAGCATCCTTACATGTTTTACATTCTTTCATTTTATGATCTTGGCGAAAATAGTCATTCTATTTTTGAATATTTTGAAAAAATTAACAGTTTTACATAGTGTTAATTTAAAAGTCTTATTATTTTATTTATTAAAAACGTATTTGCTTACTCAAGTATGGTGCACTGGCAAAAAAACGAAATATTGAATCTAAATATGTGAATATTAATTTAGATAAAGTATATAAATATTATTATATTAAATTAAATTAAATATTAAATTATAGAATTAAATACAAAGAATATTAAATTGCATGACTTAACATGTTTATAATTAAGTTAGTGTGAAAAATTGTAGATTTAAAGGGGTTGATATTCAAGTTCTATGTGGCTTATATTAAAATAAAAAATTTCATTTTTTTATCAGTGTACATGTCTTCGTATGTATACATGTATATGTATGTGTAAAATACTATGTGTGCACATAATTAGTGCACGTGCACGAGCAATCAAGAATAATTTGCAGATCTTTTAAAAAAAATGTGTATGTATATACAAACGAACATAAATACGCACAGAACACATAGGAATGCATGTTAAAATAGTAAGAAAACCAACTTAAAAGTGATCGTAACATAAAACTTAAAAAAAAGCGGTACGTAGCTTGTTCCAGGAAAAAAAAGGTGTAAACTTTTCTATACAAGCTACGTACCGCTCTTTTTTTGACGTTTTGTATGTACGATCACTTTTAAGCTGGATTTCTTTCTATTCCCTAAGTGTTTTTTTTAAGCAACCGATTTCAACGAATTATGTATTTTTTAAGGATTGCAGGTGCATTAGGTTAGGTTCTTTAAGCCGGTCGCGCACACACGTTCTTTTAAGTACATATATAAATAAATAGTACATAAAATAAAACTCCGACGCGCACTTTTATTAAATACACTTTTTATTACTATTGGCTTGTATTACTTACCTTTAAGGTATTCACGAATTTCTTCACATTCGTTTTTCTTCAGAAATTCCTCCAGCTTTTCGTCTTCCGCACTCATTTTCACACTTAACTTCAAAATTAAAAACGAGGACCTTCTTCCTAGAGCTGGCCTAAGCACTCAGAATAATATCGATTGTCGATAGACGCTTTTTTCAGCAGTTGGCCATACCGCTCAGATTTGGTCATGTTATAACTCTAATCTATATATCCTCCCAGGCGTAGTTTTCCAACAAGAATATTATTTAAGCAACAACTTTTAGTTTTTGTTTATGTTGGGGCTACAAACAAAATAAAACCAAAATTAAATACCGACTATCGATGTTTTCCATCTCTACTCATCACACACGCTTTACAAAAAGCACACATACATTTATGTGTGTTTGTTTGGCAACAGTTATTTCGGCTTATTTCGGGAACGCGTTGCTTTCAAGAATCCGTTATGTCGTAAAAAATGCATATCCTATATAGTACGCACAAACTTGTAAGTACAAACAAATACGAATGACGCTATAAATTAGTTTTAAGAATTTTGCTCTATCCTGTTAAAAATAATGAGAGAAAAGAATGACCGATCTTAGAAAGATTTTAGCTGGATTAAATAAATGTTTATACCCTTGCAGAGGAATTTATAATTTCAATCAGAAGTTTGCAACGCAGTGAAGGAGACGTTTCCGACCCTACAAAGTATATATATTCTTGATCAGCATCACTAGTAGAGTCGATCTAGCCATGTCCGTCTGTCCGTCCGTTTATATGCAAACTAGTCTCTCAGTTTTAAAGCTATCTGCATGAAACTTTCCCAAAAGTTGTCTTTCTATTTCAGGTAGTATATAAGTCGGAACGAGCCGGATCGGACGACTATAGCATATAGCTCCCATAGGAACAATCGGAAAAATAAATGAAAAAAAAATTATAACTTTTCTGTTTTTTAATTTTTTGTTTAGTTCTTCGACATATAGCAATGTTTAATTATTTCAGAATTATGATTGAAATTTTATCAAAATCGGACGTCTATATCATATAGCTCCCATAGAAATAAAAAAAATATATAAAATAACTATCTAATAATTGAGCTGCAAATCATCATAGTTTCAATGTTTTTCAGCATATACTCAAGTAAATCATAATTTAAATGTTTTCAAAAGTATTTAATTCATGCAATAGCTGCAAGGGTATATGAACTTCGGCTTGCCGATGTTTGTTTTCTTTCTTGTTTTTCTTAAATGTGTTCACTACATTTGAGAACATACCTTCCTTAATTTAAGAATTTCCTATACTTGATTTTCTGAAAGCATGAACTACGATAGATTAATATAAGAAAATTTTCTACTTATTATGAGGAATATTCTCTTGAAATTTGTTCTTCTTAATATAAATCGAAATTAAAAAAAAAAATTTCTACTTGTTTTAAGAATTTTATACTTGAATCAAGTATTATTAAGGATTAATTGTAGTTTAAGAATTAATTATTCTTAATTTAAGCAGAATAGGAAAAAAATACTTAAAACAAGAATATCAAAAATCAAGTACTATCGTACTTAATTTTAGAACGGCGTTTTTTCTGAGGGTATAAACTCTGATAATATATTACTTAGTTATATGTCGTATTTATACATGAATGATTTTAGCTGTTAATAAACTTTTATAATGTTTTAAGAAAATATGAGATTGGCCGCAGCTAGCGATATGCAGATGTAGGGTAGCGCTTGAGAAAAGAGGTCGCTCAGGCTATTGAGCAGGTGGAAAGAGCGACCAATGGAAAGGGGTAATTCAGCCGCAATAGGGTATTTTTCTCTTTCAGCAACAATAGTTACATGTGTGTATCTTTTCCGGTTCATTGTCGTTGCACGCGGTTATTATAGTATCATTGTTGATAGGCAAACGTGTATACAAGCAAGACCACCACAGCCTTAGCCTACGAGTCGCCAGCCGGACAACTATTCCGCGTGCGCTTGTATTTCACTTTTAACATCTCGCCTGGAATGATTTGCAGTGTAGCTATCCGTTACAGTCGGAGAAAGCACTTTGGAGAAACGTTCCCACGAAAGTCAACCCAACAGACATAGTGTCCCGAGGATGTGACGTAGAAAAGCTTACAACGTCCATTTCATTCGGTGGGCCTTCGTTCTTGCGAGACTCAGAAAAAATTTGGCCTGTAAATAGACATTTCAAACTGCCGGCTGATGTAGTGTCGATGGAGCTACGCAAATCGGCACTAGCTCTCGTAGTCAGTCCAGAGCCAAATTATTTGCTTCAGAAGTGTTCGTGTGGGTTTTACGTTTTACTCAAAGGTGCAGAAAAGTGTCGAAGCCCTTTGAAAAAAGTATTTCGTCAAGAGAACTGGATTTCGCTTTTGAGAAAATTGTTGAAATTATCCAATTTCACGAATTCAGGGACGACATAAGTAAATTTCGGAAAGATACACCGGTAACAACGAATATTCAAAAGCTAAAAATAAATTTGATTGTTGTTCCTCGACATTGCTACGAGTTGGGGGTCAGTTATTGAATGCTCCTATCCCGTACGAAGCCAAATTCCCGTTGTTGCTGTCTAAAAGCTCACAGTTCGTCAGATCCTATGTGTCATACCTGCACGTTACGAACTGTCACGCTGGCCCACGAAACTTGGCTGGGAAACTTGCCATCAGATAGACTTCGAGCTCTCCGCCCGTTCAATATTTGTGGCGTTGATTTTTGTGGTCCCTTCAGCACAACGTATCGTATCCGTGGTAAGCCACCGTACAAGTCATACGTTGCCTTGTTCATCTGTTTTCTTACAAAGCGGTCCACTTAGAATTACGGTCTGACCCAACCACTGATGCGTTCTTGTTGGCATTTCAAAGGATCGTGAGTTCCGGCACTTCGGCGGATTATGGGAGACGGTGTGAAGTCGACGGTAGGCCAAGACCTCTTGATCGCGGAGGAGCTCGGAACTCACCAACAGGCCCCCCGGAGCTCTAAGCAGCGACCCGAACGACGAAAAAGCCCTGAAGCCGGTTATCTGTTCATCGGCGACCCTCTTCTGACCCCACCATCAACAGCACTCCCGGACCAGATCAGCCTGACCTGCCTGCGACGATGGCGAGGTGTCTCGTCTCTCAGGCACAGGTGATGGGAGCGATGGTCCCGGAAGTACATCTACAACCTCCAGCCTCGTCGTCGCTGCCGAAGACAACCTTCCGCCCCAGCAGTGGAGGATAGGCCGAGTGGTAGCGGTGCACGCCGGCGCCGATAGCAAGGTTCGCGTGGCGGACGTCAGGACGCAGGAGGGGGAGTGTCGTCAAGCATTCCACTGACTGGCCCTGTTGCCCATTCTGGGCTGAAGGACGTCGTCTCTTCAGGGGGGGCGCAGTTTGCGCACTTGGCGCTTTTATTTAAAGTCACTTGTTGTAGGGCGAGAGCGGGAGGCAGTAATGCTTTCGCCCATTCGCTCTTGCAAATTCGCCGTCTTTTGCCACCGTAGCATAAGTTAGGTTCTGAGAGAAATTATTGGAATATTTATACCCTTGCAGAGGGTATTATAATTTCAGTCAGAAGTTTGCAACGCAGTGAAGGAGACATCTCCGACCCTATAAAGTATATATATTCTTGATCAGCATCACTAGTAGAGTCGATCTAGCCATGTCCGTCTGTCCGTCCGTCTGTCAGTCTGTCCGTCTGTCCGTCCGTTTATATGCAAGCTAGTCTCTCAGTTTTAAAGCTATGAAACTTTCCCAAAAGTTGTCTTTCTTTTGCAGGTAGTATATAAGTCGGAACGAGCCGGATCGGACGACTATAGCATATAGCTCCCATAGGAACAATCGGAAAAATAAATGAAAAAAAATTATAACTTTGCTGTTATTTAATTTTTTGTTTAGTTCTTTGACGATTAGTAATGGTTAAATATTTCCGATTTACGGTTTAAATTTCATCAAAATCGGACGACTATAGCATATAGCTCCCATAGGAACAATCGGAAAAATAAATGAAAAAAATTATAACTTTTCTGTTTTTTAATTTTTTGTTTAGTCCTTCGACATTTAGTAATGGTTAAATATTTCCGATTTACGGTTTAAATTATATCAAAATCGGACGACTATAGCATATAGCTCCCATAGGAACAATCGGAAAAATAAATGAAAAAAATTATAACTTTTCTGTTTTTTAATTTTTTGTTCAGTTCTTCGACATATAGCAATGGTTAAATATTTCAGAATTATGGTTTAGATTTTATCAAAATCGGACGTCTCTGTCATATAGCTCCCATAGAAATAATATAAATATAAGTTAACACCCAAAATAATACAATTTCTCAGACAGAGGAAATGAGTAAGCATTGATTGCACAACAAACAGCAAAGCAATGCCCTCAATAATAGAGTTTCCCAAACCGAAGAAGAAAGCATTAATTGCACAACTAACAGCAAAGCAATGCTCTCAATAAAGTTCTAACGAACTTAGCTTGCACCTTTTGGTCAGCGATCGTGGGAATGCAGAATAGCCAATTTCCAAAGTTGATCGAACTCAACTTAGTGCATACAACAAAAACTATAATTAAAATGCACTGGCCAATTACAATTAAGTTTGGCCAACGGCGACGGCGACCAAGAGCAGCAACCAATAATATGAAAGAACGTCAGCAGAAACATCAACAGCGGCAGAGACGGCGGCAGCGATGGAGCGACGCGTAGCTATAAAAACAATTGTTTAATCTAAGTAAGTTAGTTCTTAATCCAACTCAATAAAGGAAAGTTTGATTTTTTTATATAAAAATCATAACCAATCTTTTAACTGGCGCCCGAACAGGGACCTGATTAAAACCGCGAAAGGATAACAAGTTCCGCGTCTCGCGAAGTTCAGAAAGTAAAAAATTCTGACGTTTCGTTTCAAACCTCCACCTAATCAGTGAGAAGTAAAAAACCAAAAATACCGAGATTCGGAAGTGCAAAAGTGCCGTTTAAAAAACGCCGCAAATTGTCACTCCTGAAAAAAAAAAAACAGGACTTGTACCCGGTGGAATAATCAGGCCAAATTTTATCGCCGTGATCCCTTTAGTATCCGTTCGAAGGGAACGTGAATTAAGGTACAGAGAAGGCCCCTTAGTAAACTCACACTCAGGAGAGATCGTTGCAGAGTGAGATAAAACGGAATCTGCCGAGCCTGTCATCACGAGAGCACGCCGAGATATGTTACTACTGTAAGAATAGTTTTAAGCAATTTATTAACAAAGACATAAAAAATATTTAATCGAAAAATATTCAAAGAAGTAAAAGTTTTACCCAAATATAAGGTGTAGAAGACATATTTTAGTAAGTTAAAAAGAAAAAATCCAAAATATAGGGAAAATAAAAATTCCCACACAATAATTACAAAGGTAATAGAAAATCGCACACCCTAATTCTTAGAAGACAACTTCCGAATTCTGAATAACTAAAATTAAAAAAAAATTAAATTAAACTTTTCGCTGCTCATATATCCATACCCAAAATGACCGAACAAGATTTGGCAGACAGACTCGCGAATCTTACCGGACCCTCATCAGCCAGTTCCACACAAATAAACACACGAATCATGACCGAGAGGGACATTGAGGAAAAAATAAAAACAATCTTAGAGACAAATCTCAGTAGACTAGTAAAGGAAATACTTAATCCAAATAAAGATTTTTCCAAATATACAGACCAAACAATTAAAAGAGAATTAACGCACAATCTTAGTGAGTTAGATAAATTACCAGACATTGTTCGGACACTTAGAGACTTTTCAGGAAACAAAAGTGAATATTCATCATGGAGGAAAAGTGTCGAGAGGGTGTTAAAAATCTATGAAAACAGAATTGGTTCACCAAAATATTATGGAATTCTTTTAGCAATCCGTAACAAAATTACTGGTCAAGCGGACGCAGTATTAGAATCATATAATACCCCCTTAGATTGGACAGCTATTTCAAAATGCCTAACAGCGCATTTCGCCGACAAGCGCGACTTAAAGACCTTAGAATATCAACTATATGCTCTTAACCAAGGTAACAACACTATAGATGAATATTATCAGGCAGTCTATCAACAATTATCACTAATTCTGAACCAAATTGGCAGCTTAGATGCCTCACAAGAAACTATACAATCTCTGACAGCCATGTATAGGGAAAAAGCCTTAGACACTTTTGTCAGAGGACTTAATGGAAACCTGGCACAATTGCTGGCCATTAAAGAACCACATGACTTAGGACACGCTCTACATTTATGCAGTCTGCTAGAGAATCAAAATGCTAGGAATAACCAGACACCAAAAACTCCGTATTTAGGGAGGGCACCCATGCTACCACCTAAACCCCAACAACCATATCGGATGGTAGCCGTCAAACAAAATTTCCATCCGCATCTCTACCATAACCCAAACCAATCCGGAAAACCCCTAATTACTCAAACTAACCAATTCAAATCTTATAGTCAACCTTATACAAACCAATCCGGTGTAGTAGCGACCTATAGCATACCAAAACCTCCGCCACGACCACAACCGAAACCGGTACCTATGGACGTAGATCAGTCAGTTCGATCACGTCATATAAATTATATGAACAAACCAGCAAATAATGATTATGCAGGGAAAAGACCTCTCAGCACCGCTAATGCCCCAAATAATAATAAGATGCCAAGACAGTTCCATATTCAACCAGAGACAGGAAGTAACGCGCAGCAAAATCCAGATGAAACTTCATCAAGTTCAGAACAAGAGTATTATCAGTTGGCAGAAGAAAATAACGTTAACGAACTTCAGGAGGAATATGTATGGCAAAACGATAACGAACAACAAGAATACATAGATATGTCAGAACTTTATTTTTTAGAATAAATCGTTCCTCACTACCTTACTTTAAAGTAACCACGGGGAACGGAAAAATTCTAAAATTCCTAATCGACACGGGCTCTAATCAAAATTATATTCAAAATCAATTAGTACCAAATCCAAAGCCAAATGAGAACACTTTTTCAGTTAGTTCAGTCGGTGGTAACAATAAAATAACACAACACGCAATACTTAAGCTCGCTAATATTTCGGATACACCCATGAAATTCTTTTTACTAGACACCCTGAAAACCTTTCATGGTATCTTGGGCAATGACACAATGAAAAGACTAGGAGCAATAATAGATGTAAAAAATGATATATTAATTCTCGGAAATAAACGCAAAATTAAAATTCATCAACTAGCGACACAAGCAGTAAATACAATTGGACCGCAAGTCAGCCATATGACCGAGTCACAAAAATCAATAATAAAACTCCTCGTACAAAGCCACAAAATCCTCTTCGCAGATCCCGATTCAAAGTTAGCATACACAACTAAAGTAGTAGGTGAGATCAGAACTTCATCAGATTCTCCAGTTTACGGAAAACATTACCCATACCCAATATCACTCAAACAAGAGGTAGAAAAACAAATAACTGAGATGCTAAGAGATGGTATTATAAGACCTTCAAGATCACCATATAACGCACCAGTCTGGGTAGTTCCGAAAAAGTCCGGCCAGTCCGAAGAAAAAAAGTACAGATTAGTAATTGATTATAGGAAACTTAATGAAATTACTATCTCAGATCGGTATCCCATACCCGAAATTGGAGAAATTATTGCGCAACTCGGGGACAACAAATATTTTTCGGTATTAGATCTTAAGAGCGGTTTTCATCAAATACCACTGAAAGATACAGACATAGAAAAAACAGCATTCGCGGTAAATGGCGGAAAATATGAATTTACGAGACTCCCATTCGGTTTGAAAAATTCCCCTTCCATTTTTCAAAGAGCGTTAGACGACATATTGAGAGAATACATAGGGAAAATTTGCTATGTATACGTTGATGATATTATAGTCTTTAGCAAAAACGAAGTGGAGCACGGCAAAAACTTGGAAAGAGTATTTTCAACGCTACAAAACGCAAATATGAGGGTTCAAATAGAGAAATGCCATTTTTTTAAAAACGAAGTAGACTTCTTGGGGTACACAATATCAGAAAATGGAGTAAAAACCAACATAGATAAAATAAAAGCGATTACAAAATTTCCAGTCCCAAAAACATTAAAAGATCTCCGTTCCTTTTTGGGCATGACAGGTTATTATAGGCGGTTCATAAAAGATTACGCCAAAATAGCAAAACCACTAACCATTCTTCTAAGAGGCGAAGAAGGCCGGATATCTAAGACCAAGTCAAGCAGAACTGCTATCAACTTGAGCAAAGATGCGATTACAGCATTCGAGAAACTTAAAAATACTCTCGTCTCCAGGGAGGTTACCCTTGCCTATCCAGATTTCGGAAAAGAATTTCAATTGACTACTGACGCTTCAAGTTACGCAATAGGCGCAGTATTGGAACAAAATCATAGGCCAATAACGTTCATTTCACGCACCCTGTCAAAGACTGAAGAGAACTACGCAACTAACGAAAGAGAGATGCTCGCGATCGTTTGGGCGCTCCAAAGTTTAAGACATTATCTTTACGGGTATTCAAAAGTGGTAATATACACGGATCACCAACCCTTGAGTTTTTCGAATAGCGTAAATAACCATAACGCTAAGCTTAAACGCTGGAGAGACCTCATTGGCGAGTATAACCACGAGATCAGGTACAAGCCCGGAGTAGCTAATGTGGTAGCGGACGCGTTGTCCCGGGCCCCCGCAGAAATTAATTCAATCAGCTCCTCAGCATCAGCCAATAGCGACGAAAGCTCGTCACACAACCTCATATTTTCAGTAGAAGCTCCAATTAACGTATTTAAAAACCAATTATTATTACTGACTGCCGATACAGATTCCTATAGCTTCGAAATGCCATTCCCAACATACCACAGACACATAATTAAACAAAAATCTTACACGGAAGAAAAACTTATTGCAATTTTAACTAGTAAACTTGATCCTAAGCTTATAAACGGAATCATTACATCCGAAGAGGTAATGGGAAAAATTCAAAACATTTACCCTACCTATTTTAAATCATACAAGGTAAGGTTTACTCAAAACGAAATAGACGACGTAACTTCGGAGTCCCAACAAAACGAAATAATTATCCTCGAACATAAACGAGGCCATAGAGATGCAAAAGAGATCAAATTACAAATTTTGAAGAATTATTTCTTTCCACAACTTACCAAGAAAATCCAAGCAATAGTTCAAGCCTGTCAAACTTGTAAAGAATCAAAATACGATAGACACCCCCCAAAAGGAGAAATCCAACCGACCCCTATTCCTAATTACCCAGGAGAAATAGTTCACATAGATATTTATATTACCGAAAAACATAGAGTCTTAACGGGAATTGACAAGTTTTCAAAATATGTTCAAGTAAAAATTTTAGAGTCAAGAGCATCTGAAGATATTAAAAATCCGTTGAGGGAAATGTTAATTGCTTTCGGTATGCCGAAATGGATAATAATGGACAACGAACGATCATTTGGCTCAGCAGCAATAAAGTTTATGTTAGAAGATGAACTCAAAATATCATTACACACCACCGCACCGTACGCATCGACAAGTAACGGACAAATAGAAAGGTTTCATTCAACCCTATCTGAAATCATGCGGTGTCTCAAAAAAGACAACGGGAGCATATCATTTGAAGATTTAATCTTTAAAGCAGTTCAAGAATATAATAAATCGATACATTCTGTAACAAAAGAAAGACCCATAGACATATTTTTCAGAAGCACAATCTCTAGTTCAACAGAAGACATAGAAAAGAAACGAGAAGAAATAAAAAAGAAAATTAAAAATAAACAAACAGCCGACCTCGAATACCATAATCAAGGAAAAATATTACCAAAACTTTTTAAGCCAGGCGAAACTGTACATGTAAAAATAGATAAAAGATTAGGAACTAAACTTACACCTAGATACAAAACCGAGAAAGTAGCGGAAAATAGAACGACTACCATTAAAACACAAACCGGAAAAATCATACATAAAAATAATATAAGAACATAATTTTTCAGATTATTTTTACCAACATGCTTGGGAATAACTACAGTCCTCGACTATTCCAATTCACAGAACAATTCACGACTATCAGATCTTAGAAGACAAGATAAATGAGCAGCTAGAAAACAACAATAGACAAGTAGTAATTAACAGATTAATTAATCAAAAAATAAACCAACTTACTAACGCTACTAATGCAATGTTGAAAATTACCCAGAGCTCGGAAGAAATCATAAATCAGAAAGCAAATATTTTAAAGTATAAAATTCAATTAATAAAAGAAGAAATAATTAACATAATATACGCAATTACATGGGCCAAATCTAATACAATAAATTCATTTGTACTTACAAACACAGAAACCAAAATAGTGGAAGAAATTTTTAAAAAAAGAAAATAACTTATTTTTTAACATAGAAGAATTATTGGAATTTGCTCGAATCAAGTTAGCCACAAATGGCAACGACCTTATTTACATTATTAGCTTACCAACCATTGAATCAGATAATTGTAGAACTTTAAAAATTAAAGCAATAAAAAAAGCCCAAATAATCAATGATATAAAATATGAAAATTTTTTAGAATGTAAGAGACAATTATTGGCAATAATTAAACCTTGTGAATCCTATAATGATAAGACAATTTGTAATTCAGAAAATTTGTTAGACTTAAGCAATGATACTTGCGTAAACGCTCTATTAAACCTTCGAGAACCAGAATGTAAGATGATCAACAATCAACATATACCGGATTTCGAAGAAATACTACCAGGCACCATCCTGCTAAACAACTTCAATGGACCAGTCTCACTAGATGAAAAACTTCTACAACTGCAAGGCTCTTTCATAATACAATATCGTAATTCGACGGTAACAATTGGTGAAACCATCTTCAAGTCAAATGAAATCAACGTAGTCGAACCAGAACCTCCGTTATTCCAACTATTGGGCGAAAAGACTAAGTTAGAGGAAGTTCTCTCACTACAAATGGTCAAGGAACTCAACATTAACAACACAAAAGCGCTGGAAAAATTAAGAAGCAAGGCAACCATAGAATCTTCCGTTAGCTACGGATCCGCCATCATCCTACTACTACTTATAATAGGATCAATCACGGAACTCCTACGAAGACGTAGGTCAACGGAAAGGACACCAGTTTCTGTGCCAGAAACGCAAGAAAAGCCCACGCACTCCGGACCTGTACTCTACTACGTTGCGACCGAGGACAGTCGCGTTTAAGGAGGGAAGAGTTAACACCCAAAATAATACAATTTCTCAGACAGAGGAAATGAGTAAGCATTGATTGCACAACAAACAGCAAAGCAATGCCCTCAATAATAGAGTTTCCCAAACCGAAGAAGAAAGCATTAATTGCACAACTAACAGCAAAGCAATGCTCTCAATAAAGTTCTAACGAACTTAGCTTGCACCTTTTGGTCAGCGATCGTGGGAATGCAGAATAGCCAATTTCCAAAGTTGATCGAACTCAACTTAGTGCATACAACAAAAACTATAATTAAAATGCACTGGCCAATTACAATTAAGTTTGGCCAACGGCGACGGCGACCAAGAGCAGCAACCAATAATATGAAAGAACGTCAGCAGAAACATCAACAGCGGCAGAGACGGCGGCAGCGATGGAGCGACGCGTAGCTATAAAAACAATTGTTTAATCTAAGTAAGTTAGTTCTTAATCCAACTCAATAAAGGAAAGTTTGATTTTTTTATATAAAAATCATAACCAATCTTTTAACTTATATAAAATAACTATCAAATAATTGAGCTGCTAATCATCATAGCTTCAATGTTTTTAAACATATACGCAGTAAATCATAATTTTAATGTTTTCAAAAATGTTAAATTCTTGCAATAGCTGCAAGGGTATATGAACTTCGACTTGCCGAAGTTTGCTTTCTTTCTTGTAAATTTAGTGATCAGTTGAACTTCATCGTAACCTTTAGTCGTCGTACTTTCGCACAAGTTATCCACAAGTTATCGCGAGTAAATTATCTCGAACCTACTGCAGTCACAAGTTTCGCGTTTCTTAATACAAAACAATATTAAATGTTCACCATAAATTTTTCTTATTTTACTAATTTTTGGTTGAATTTCACTTTGTCTCGAGCACTCGGAAAAAGAAGACGTTGACGATAGTCGGTGGCAGTGTGAATTAGACTTTCACTTATTCACCCAAAAAAACTGTATTTTTATATTTAAATTCACTGTTATTAAGTGATGGGATCAAAATATACTAAATACAAGTATACTGGAGGAAACGGCATCAGATAGGAACGGCAGAAGTTGACGGTGGAATTTTTTGGGAAAATTTAAAACGGCAATACGCACGTCATTGACGGTAAACGGTAGACGGGGCTTAATGTGACTTGACCTTCTATAGTTTCTCACACTATGGCTCTGTCCATTATGTCCTTACTCTTTAAAATCAATGAAAAAATGATTATTTTTTATAGCTTGTAATAGCTGTTGCTTTTATTTAGTCTATATTGAATATAAAACATAAGGATGAAACCGGCACAAATATCAAGGTGGGTTCGGTAGAGCTTTATTTGGCGATGGTTCCAGAGGTTATGCGGCCATCATGCGTTCTTAGGCTTGGGGCTGCACGCATCGCGTATTTTCTGGTAGATCGCAAATTCCCTTAAGGCCGTTGAAGTATTTATCGCCGCAACTAACCAACAGAGGTTTTCCATATCGGCAAATGTAGTAGTCGGAACAGCTCTTCAGCGAAGCAAGCATGAAGCCGTCTGGCTTATTGCGGCAGACGTACTTTGTGTAGGTGGAAATGCTAAGCTCATGGGTTTGAGGAACAGAAAGCTGCTCAGTTGGCAATGCGGCAGGACGCACAGGTCTTAGTGGTCTCACTTTCACGGAGGCGGGCTTGGCCTTTGAGGCTGTGAGGGTTCCGCTGCAGGCAGTGGTAGTTTCTTCAGCGCAAACTGTTGTGGTTTCCGGTGCACAGGGAGTTGTGCTAACTGGCACACAGGGTGGTGTGGAAATTGGCACACAAGGTGTTGTGGTAACTGGCACACAGGGTGTTGTGATTACTGGCACACAGGGTGTTGTGGAGACAGTTGTTGGCTCAGTCACGCAGGGTGTAGTTGGGGCAGTAGATGGCTCAGTAACACAGGGTGTAGTGGGGGCAGTAGATGGCTCAGTTGCACATGGTGTAGTTGGGGCAGTAGATGGCTCAGTTGCACAGGGTGTTGTTGGGGCAGTAGATGGCTCAGTAACACAGGGTGTAGTGGGGGCAGTGGATGGCTCAGTTGCACATGGTGTAGTTGGGGCAGTAGATGGCTCAGTAACACAGGGTGTAGTGGGGGCAGTAGATGGCTCAGTTGCACATGGTGTAGTTGGGGCAGTAGATGGCTCAGTTGCACAGGGTGTTGTTGGGGCAGTAGATGGCTCAGTAACACAGGGTGTAGTGGGGGCAGTAGATGGCTCAGTTGCACATGGTGTAGTTGGGGCAGTAGATGGCTCAGTTGCACAGGGTGTTGTTGGGGCAGTAGATGGCTCAGTAACACAGGGTGTAGTGGGGGCAGTAGATGGCTCAGTTGCACATGGTGTAGTTGGGGCAGTAGATGGCTCAGTTGCACATGGTGTAGTTGGGGCAGTAGATGGCTCAGTTGCACAGGGTGTTGTTGGGGCAGTAGATGGCTCAGTAACACAGGGTGTAGTGGGGGCAGTAGATGGCTCAGTTGCACATGGTGTAGTTGGGGCAGTAGATGGCTCAGTAACACAGGGTGTAGTGGGGGCAGTAGATGGCTCAGTTGCACATGGTGTAGTTGGGGCAGTAGATGGCTCAGTTGCACAGGGTGTTGTTGGGGCAGTAGATGGCTCAGTAACACAGGGTGTAGTGGGGGCAGTAGATGGCTCAGTTGCACATGGTGTAGTTGGGGCAGTAGATGGCTCAGTTGCACAGGGTGTTGTTGGGGCAGTAGATGGCTCAGTAACACAGGGTGTAGTGGGGGCAGTAGATGGCTCAGTTGCACATGGTGTAGTTGGGGCAGTAGATGGCTCAGTTGCACAGGGTGTTGTTGGGGCAGTAGATGGCTCAGTAACACAGGGTGTAGTGGGGGCAGTTACACAGGGTGTCGTTGGGGCAGTAGATGGCTCAGTAACACAGGGTGTAGTGGGTGCTGTAGTTGGCTCAGTTACACAGGGTGTAGTGGGTGCTTTTGTTGGCTCAGTTACACAGGGTGTCGTTGGGGCAGTAGATGGCTCAGTTACACAGGGTGTTGTGGGGGCAGTAGATGGCTGAGTTGCACAGGGTGTAGTGGGTGCTTTAGTTGGCTCAGTTACACAGGGTGTAGTGGGGACAGTAGTTGGCTCAGTAACACAGGGTGTTGTCGGAGTAGTTTCTGTGACACATGGTGTAGTAGGAGCTGTTGGGGCGCACACAGTGGTTGTTTCCTCATTACAAGGCACGACAGAGCCTCCAACAGTTGCCTTGCCGGCTGAAGCAGGCTGAACTTCGATGCAGCCAGTATTGTAGTTGACACATCCCTGGACTTTAGCGTCGAAGAAGCGTGAGCAGGTGCTTACGAGGGCCACTCCTGACTGACACTCGTAGTACTGGGAGCAACTGCCGGGAACCAAGGCGCGGAATCCATCGGGCTTATGAGCGCACACATAACGTCGATAGAGTTCATTGTTGATCGTTCTTACGGCTGGCTGCACACTAGCGGCGTTAATGCTGGCCACCAAAACGGCGACACAGGCAATTACTGTAAGGGAAAGATGTCTTAGTCCTTTGTTGGTAGATTCGGCTGTAGGGTTCTTTTTCGATTCGTACCTATTGATGAATTCATTCCAACTGCAGCTATTCCAGTGTTAGGATACTAGTTACTATCTATGCTTGCAAAACAATAAGTCTAGTACAGAGCAATAAGCTTGAATGAATGTGTCGCAAGTGCGCTGGTCTTTATATGTCAAAAGCCAGGTATCTCCCCTTATCGCTATTTCGATAAAAAGATTGGGCAGATACTATTATGCCTTGTGCGCGATGGTTACTCATATGGAATGCTAATTTAATGGCTTCTTTTATCTTTCGGATACAAGTGTTTTCCCAAAAATGTTTAATTACTTAAATTGTTCTTAAATGGCGGAACTGAGAACAAGACAACACGAATTCCTTTCCTTTCTTTGATCTTACATTTGATATAATTCGACACAGCCACGGTTCGGAAATACATCCTATTTGGTATGTTCGTCCGACCATATAACCTTGAAAACACAACAATTTTGAAATAGTTTGCATTTTTAGATTTCCTTAGTTATCAGGCCTAATCTATCAAGACTGCGTCGAATTGTCCAATCACTGGCACTTAAATTAAGCATCGTCGCCTCTTTTTTAAACTGGCGTTATGTCGCTGTTGGTCGATCTTAAAGGAAGCAAGCCGAAGTTCATATACCCTTGCAGCTATTGCAAAAACTAAATATTCTTGAAAACATTAAAATTATGATTTACTTGCGTATATGCTTAAAACATTGAAGCTACGATGATTTGCAGCTTAATTATTCAATAGTTCCTATGGCAGCTATATTATATCTTTTTCCGATTTTAATAAAATTAAAAGCGTAATTCTGAACTGTCAAATTATTAATAGGAATTTATAAAAAACAAGAAAGGAAGCAAAGCAAGCAAAGGAAGTTCATATACCCTTGCAGTTATTTCAAAAACTAAATACTTTTGAAAACGTTAAAATATGATTTACTTGTGAGTATGTTAAAAAATATTGAAGCTATGATGATTTGCAGCTTAATTTTTCGATAGTTCCTATGGCAGTTATACGATTGTTCCTATGGGAGCTATATGCTAAGTCCTCCGATTTTGATTTAAACCGTAATTCTAAAAAAATATTTAACCATTACTATATCTCGAAGAACTAAAAAAAATTAAAAAACACCCAAATCGGACAGACGGACGGACAGACGGACAGACGGACATGGCTAGATCGACTCTCCTAGTGATACTAATCAGGGTATAGAAAAAGGAACTTTTCCAATATTTATTTTTATTTATATTCTTTTGGCCTTGGGATTGGTTTAAGAATTCATAATTAAAGATAGAGAGATAGAACGACTGAATTGTTAGCGCGGCGTGGCGTTTCTGCCTACGCTACTCTCCTAGCGGAACCTAATAGAAATAAAATATATCGTAAGGCAACAAGGATCTAAGAAATCACAATTGTCACGACGCTGTTACTATTTGGATAAAATAAAAGTTATTCTTATAAATTAACATCTTGGCATTTTATTGGATGCCAAAGTAGTAACCCCGACACTTGAATTTCGATTAGTTAGAAGTAAAACACCAGCCAGGTTCTCTTGATATCATTGTACCCTATTATTGCAAGAGTCGCCCTACAACTTGCGTTCGCTTGCACCGAGAAGACTAATTTTCAACGAAAACGACCAACGATACCCAGATTCGGGAGCTTTAACAGCTTCGCAGTTCCAGCAGCAACAGGCACCACATGTGCCCTCTCAGCGAGTCTCCGTAAAGTTACCAAATTTTGGTCGTAATAATACTCAGCTATGGTTCGCTCAAGTTGAGCGCTCGTTCCGCCTTCACAGCATTACCGAAGACAACGAGAAGTTTGATTTGATAACTGTCCATTTGGAGGAAGATGTAATTTTATCTGTGGAAGATTTGGTAACATGCCCGCCTGCAAATACCTCACACTTAAACCTAGGCTGCTATGCAAATTTTCTGAGACACCCAAACAAAACCAAATCGCCTTTTGCGTCAAGGCGAGACTGCAGGTCTCAAATCTTCCGAGATTTTGACACATATGCGAGGTCTTACTCCGGACCTGGGCAATGAAACATTATTCATACTCTTCAGAGATTCCACAATCAATTCGCCCACCTCTAACTGTTTGGGAGGAATCAGATTTGGATATGTTGGCAAAAGTGGCTGATAAGATGATCGAGGCATCAGTGCCTCCCAACACTACATTTTCGATCGCATCTGACAACGCTCAGCATTTGGATAATGCAGTAAGTGCTATGGACCAAGCTGCGAGCATCAAAGACGTAGCTTTGGGTTCTATTTGAAAGATTAGCCGAAATACAGCCGAGCAGTCGTAGGACTGTAAAGAGTATGTTGTTTGAAAAAAATTTGCAGAAACATTAGGAATATTTAAAGATGAAGATTCCATTTTGTTGGGAAAACGAAAAGATGACGGATACTTATACGATATTCCTTTAGAATTCACAAACAAGTAAAAATGTTTTGGGTCATTTCGAATGTTCTCACTACATTGAGAAATGTTAGGGATCACAGCACAGATTTGTTTTCCGCACGGTTCGATATATACTTTAAAAAGTCCTCCGAAGAGATGGTTTTAAAATATTTTTTATACGAACTCGATTTTTTATTTTTATTGGGTTTGGTTTTGTTTACTAGCGATATTTCTGCAACGAAAATATAGATTGATGAATGCAAGTTCATATAAAAGGATGACGCTACAGCCTTGAGATCATTAAATGATTTTAATGATGACCAATCTGTAGCTGCTAGCTCTTCACAGAGTGATACAACACTGCGATACAACACTGCAGCCCATTAGTTCACAGTCGTGCGGAATCCTTTCAGTGTCGTCCACTGTATTTACTGATACCCCCCGGTTTTGATTGTGTTATACGGGTTAGGGATGACGGTTACAAAACCAGTTGGTACCCTGGAACAAACAGTCTAACTGAAACTTAAAAAAACTACGCGCGTGGAATTATAACCTCCAAATATATTTATGTGCAAATTCTTAAGCGAAAACGCAACAAAAGAACAAAAATATTATCATAATTATACCAAAGTGCGGTGAAGATCACACAATTTCAATGAATTTGTTATCGTGGCTGCCCAAACTGATAGAAAAATATCTCCAAAAGCGCGTAATACCTATCTACCTATGACACAATGATGACCAATCTGTAACTGCTGGCTATTCACAGACTGTGATACAACACTACAGCCCATTAGTCCACAGTCGTGCGGAATCCTTCCAGACTCGTCCGGTCAATCCAATTTGATACGTACTACTTTCGAACCCGGGGAAGGAATATTATACTGATATTTTTTAAGTCTTCTTAAGTCTTACCTTCATGTATGATGTAACGTTAAAAAATCTGAAGGCTTTGTAAATATGAACGATTGCAGATCGAGTTCCACAAAACCAGTCATGCTGAAAAAATCGCTAATAACGCACGACGTTTCTTTCTGAACAGACAATCGTGAATTTCACTAAGCCTGCAATATAACGCATCTAGACTGCCAGCTCGAGAGGCGACTAACCTGACGGTAACACACTTAAAGCAATAAACTGCATCTGCAACTTAATGCCCGCAGTCGTGGCAAATGCGAGCTGAGAACTATTACAAGGGCACCAAGGTATGTTCGAAATGAAAACATCCAGGCGGATCTTGGCATCTCGTCATTAATTTACAAAATATCCAAGCAAAAAAGTGTCCTATTATAATAACCTACTTTTAGTGCTAATCATCTCTCAAGGGCTTTAACTCGAGTTTCGAGCAGAAGCCGCCTTCAACGAAACGGCCTTTAATCCAAGCAATAATTATTCAATTTTGTGCCGGTCAATATGACTCTTATAAAGGTTATTTAGTTAAGGAGAAGTTTCAATAAATAAAATGTAAGGCATACAGATATTAAAAAAAAACGAACTCGCTCAAAAATTCTTGACATAATAAAAGTAATTATTTAAATTACATTTCTAACGGACGTCCTGTCAGGCTGATGGTGGGAATGCGAAATTTGTGAGGGAGGATTGTGGTGGTCTGATGAGGCATCGGGACAGTCAAAAGTCAAAGAGAAACGAAAACAGACATTCACATGAATAAATAAAGAAGAAAATGTTTCCGAAAGCGAAAAAGGGGCGGGCACACTCACATCAACATTAAAAATGTATTTTAATGTGTCGCCTGTTTTGCCCATTTGGCTGCCTCTCTCCATTTTGACTGCTTGTTGTCGCTTTTAATGTATTTAATTTGGCAGGCAAATGTATCTGCTACGACGTATATGGGCGCGCTTTGCACCTTCCGCACCCACCTGTCAAGCAGGAACAACAGACCATTAGGCAAAAATCTTCATTGCGTTTGTAAATCATAAAATGCTGTCAAATTTCCCAACCCGACCTTTTATGTGCCTGCCATGTTTGTCTTTGACTTTCAGCTAATTACTTGTGATTTAATTTGAAATTTTAATTAGCCACCAAAATGTAATTTTTGTGACGATGCTGACAGCTGCCGACACCCGGTCACATGTGTTGCTGGATTAACGCCTTTAAGTTTTTACTAAACAGCTCGAAATTCGGGGGAAATATTTCGAAGTATATAAGCTTATACATTTGTAATGGTTATACGAGATGTTCCATTCTTGATGCATGAATCATCCAAAATCAAGTACGATAGTACCTTAATTTAGAGCGGCTTTATGAATTATTATAAAGCTAAGATATAAAGGTAATAATTACCATATAATTTAATTGTAAATAAATTAAAAGAATAACTGGTTTTATCCATCCACATATGTCCATAAAATGATTCAAAATATGAAATCATAATATAATTTAATTGTAAATAAATTAAAAGAATAACTGGTTTTATCCATCCACATATGTCCATAAAATGATTCAAAATATGAAATCATATTATAAGTGGCAAATAAATTTAGGAACGTGAAAACGGGTCCAGGAATCACAAAGACCTAAATTTTGCAAAAGGTATTTGAGGGCTATCTATCAACCCAATTTATAAAAAAAACAACAACACGTTGTTATTACATTCTCTGTACTGGTAATTGGGTGCGTAAAACATCGATAGTTTTCTCTATCGCTAATAGCCACTATCGATAATATCGAAAATTATTCTGCATCAAAAATATATAACGAAATATCAATAAAAACAAATTAAAATTCTTAAATAATTCTATTCGACGCTGATTAACTAAGCAATATATTACAAATTTATATTTACATTAACTTTAGAAATGGAATTCTCATAAATAGCTTCGTCATGGGGTGCAGACCAACTGTCCCACTGCGACTATAGCTTATAGCTCCCATATGAAGAATCGGAAAAATAAATGAAAAAAAATTATATCTTTGCTGTTTCTTCGTTCACATAGTAATGGTTAAATATTTCAGAATTACGGTTTAAGTTTCACCAAAATTGAACGACTTTAAGGTAAAGCTCCCATAAGAACAATTAAAATTTTGCAATATACATATATTTTTTTTTAATTGTACTCAATATTTTTAACTTTCTTAAAAATTTGTTTTGACTTATTAATAATTTGACAGTTCAGACATACGCTTTTAATTTTATTATATTATATATATAGCTGTCATAGGAACTATCGAATAATTAAGCTGCAAATCATCATAGCTTCAATGCTTTTAAACATGTACGCAAGAATATCATAATTTTAAGTTATCAAATTTAATATTTAATATTTAATTTTTGCAATAGCTGCAAGGGTATATAAACTTCGGCTCGCCGAAGTTATTTTCCTTTCTTGTTTTTTTTTTTTTTGTTTTGGTTATAGTAATTGTTTAATAATACAGAGTTACGCTTTTAATCGTAATCGTTTATCGTATATCTGCCATAGAAACGATCGAATAATTTAGCTGAAAATCATCATAGCCTCAATGTTTTTAAACATACACGCATACACTCATAAGAAAATTTACCTTAAAAATGTCATCCCACCATAAATTCTAGGGTAAATTTTTCAAAAATTAATGGCGTTTCTTTTTAAAATCTAGGGCAAAAAGCCATTGAAGCAAATAAAATTTTTCTAGAATTTAGAAAAATGTGTCTCAAATGTAGATGTACATTTTAGGGAAAATTTTTGATAAAAATGCAAATGCATATAAATTTCGTACATTTTCCGAATTTACATTCGAGTCTTTATATCGGAAAGCAGATCGCTTTCGAATAGGCAATGCATTTTACTTTCTCACACTATAGAAGCTTTAACGACAAAAGCTGCATCTAAGCTCAAGAACCAGATGTGTACGACCACTCCATAATTGCAAAGCTTTTGATATGAGCCAAAGAGAAGTCTTAGTCGTTCAGCTGGTGTACGCACATATAGCTGAAGAGTCTGCGGTGACGTGCAGACGTAACTAGCGCGTCGGTGGGAATCGGACCCTGGTCTCCCGAGCGCGAGCCTCAAAACTTCGCACTGCGCCAAAGTCGCTTATGATTAAGGTGCGTCAAAAAGAAAGACTGTTTGTAACTGCGTCAGCACACAGTATGTATTTTATTTGTGGGATTCGTTAAGTCGCAACTTCTTAAATTCATACAGTTGAAATATTCGACATATATTTTTTTGAAAAATTAAAATTAGGCAATTTTCAAAGAATTATTTTTTTAATATTCATTATACATACGCCATTATACAGTCCAAATGTTGCTTTAAAAACAATAATCCCGCTAATTTTAACGTTTTAAAGTTTTCAGTTGTTTCCTTTAAATGGTAATAAATACTTCGTATACTTGTAAGCCTTGTTTTTTATTCCGTTTTGTCGTCAATTCCAATGAATTAATGTGTCGGCCCCGGTGGTTTTATACCGAATGTTGCATTTGTTACCCAAATTCATCGTTTGTTTTGCTCGCACTAAAATCGAGGTCAACAATGTAGTGTCATAAGCCCACTAGGGAGGAATGTTTATATTTTTTAGGGTTAGTTTGATTTTAAGGTCAGTTCCGACATTATAGAAAATTATTTCTATATTCGAGTAAAGTTTAGGGTTAGGCTGAGATTTTATAGAAAGGGCTTTCTAAGTTACATAGTTACTTTAAGAAGAAAGGATCTGAAAATAAGTCCCAATTTTACATGAATATTGAACATTTTTCTTGTTTTTCAGTTTAGGGCGACCATTTCTATTTTCTTGTATTTAGAAAAAATAAAGTTGGCGAACATTTTGTAATGAGGGTATAAAATAACATTTAGATGTTTTAATGAATATTTAATTTTTTCAATGTCTGCAAGGGTATTTAAACTTCGGCTTGCCAAGTTTCTTTCTTATTTTAAAGAAATTTTGAAGCCAATAGAATAGCGCATTATGCCTGATGTGCGCTGCTATCTAAAGCTGTTAATAAAGCGCACATTAAAATGTATACGTAACTAAGTATCTCAAATACAGCTCTGTGCTCCTCGAACAGTCAAGGTAAAGCGTCCCTTATCTACCGCTCGGTACGGGGCATTCAAATCAAAAGAATCAAAGGAACAGACAAGTGGAGCGGAAAGCTTTCAGTGCCTGAACATTTGAGGGACGGGGTGGTAGAATTAAGCAGATGGGGTATGTCCAAACCAAAAACTGTTGGGTGCACTGAAGCACTGCCCAGATTGTCCTGTAAAGAAGCCCCGCCTCTTGGTAAGTTTTTAAGTTTGGTTCTTTTCCCCTTACCTTTCATTTATTGCGCAGGAGTTTTTCTTTTCGTTATTTTTTTTGGAAATTAAGAATTTTCTTCAGCTTTTTACAGCTTTTCAATGACTGACTACGCTCATCCTCCGATGGAATCTTGAAGTCTCTCAGCTGACGGTTGGCGTTATAAAAGCCAAACGCTTCATTGCACAAACATAGTGACGGACCGGAAGGCAGTCAGGCAGGCATCGTTTGTTCTAAGGGCCTAAGGGACCGGGAATAGTAAAAGGAGCGGCAGCTGAAGCCGGAATGGGAACGGGAAGCGTTCACCACTTAACAGAACATACAACTTGGCTTGCGGGGAATACTCGGCTCAAAAGTTAAGGTCCTCGAGGACGAGGGGCGATATCATTTCTGCATACGTGAGCATAAAATACTTATAGGAATCTCTCTACAGAGTCTATGGTAAAGACAAAAGCTCAAAATGAAATGAATTAATACAGGACAAACAATAAACGAAAGACTTGAGAGAATGACTAAACTAGCCTTTTAAGAACGGTACAGTGATTTAGTTGTACAAAAAAGCTAATTCTTAACATAAGAGGAATCATTAAATATTAATTAATTTTTACCTTTCTGAAAATGGTAAAAGAATAGTAGTCGATAATAATCCAAAAGTTATTTTTTTATTGCTATTAGAAAAATAATTTAATTCCTTTAAAACCAATATTTGAACATACAGCAAACTATAGATACCATGGGAAACTAAAACTACTTCCATTAAATTACATTTTTTAGAGGCGGCTATAGATCGGAAAAATGAATTTAAAAAACAGATTTTAACTTTGCACCTGTGTCTAGACACAAATTTTTTGGCCAAGAATCTGACATATTTCTCCTTGTATAGCTACACTGGTAAAAAAACGCATAGTAAAATCAAACTTTTATATAATTATAATTATAACAAGAAAGAAAGCAAACTATTGCATGAATTAAACACTTTTGAAAATATTTAAATTATGATTTACTTGAGTATATGCTGAAAAACATTGAAACTATGATGATTTGCAGCTCAATTATTAGATAGTTATTTTATATATTTTTATTATTTCTATGGGAGCTATATGATATAGACGTCCGATTTTGATAAAATTTAAACCATAATTCTGAAATAATTAAACATTGCTATATGTCGAAGAACTAAACAAAAAATTAAAAAACAGAAAAGTTATAATTTTTTATACCCTCGCAGAGGGTATTATAATTTCAGTCAGAAGTTTGCAACGCAGTGAAGGAGACATCTCCGACCCTATAAAGTATATATATTCTTGATCAGCATCACTAGTAGAGTCGATCTAGCCATGTCCGTCTGTCCGTCTGTCCGTCCGTCTGTCCGTCTGTCCGTCTGTCCGTCTGTCAGTCTGTCCGTCTGTCCGTCCGTTTATATGCAAACTAGTCTCTCAGTTTTAAAGCTATCTGCATGAAACTTTCCCAAAAGTTGTCTTTCTATTGCAGGTAGTATATAAGTCGGAACGAGCCGGATCGGACGACTATAGCATATAGCTCCCATAGGAACAATCGGAAAAATAAATGAAAAAAAATTATAACTTTGCTGTTTTTTAATTTTTTGTTTAGTTCTTCGACATTTAGTTATGGTAAAATATTTCAGATTTACGGTTTAAATTTCATAAAAATCGGACGACTATAGCATATAGCTCCCATAGGAACAATCGGAAAAATAAATGAAAAAAATTATAACTTTTCTGTTTTTTAATTTTTTGTTTAGTTCTTCAACATATGGTAATGTTTATTTATTTCTGAATTATGGTTTAAATTTTATCAAAATCGGACGTCTATATCATATAGCTCCCATAGAAATAATAAAAATATATAAAATAACTATCTAATAATTGAGCTGCAAATCATCATAGTTTCAATGTTTTTCAGCATATACTCAAGTAAATCGTAATTTAAATATTTCAAAAGTATTTAATTCATGCAATAGCTGCAAGGGTATATGAACTTCGGCTTGCCGAAGTTTGCTTTCTTTCTTGTTTTCATTTATTTTTCCGATTTTTCCTATGGGAGCTATATGCTATAGTCGTCCGATTTTGATGAAATTTTAACCATAATTCTGAAATACTTAACCATTACTATATCTCTAAGAACTAAACAAAAAATTAAAAAACAGAAAAGTTATAACTTTTTTTCATTTATTTTTCGGATTGTTCCTATGGGAGCTATATGCTATAGTCGTCCGATTTTGATGAAATTTAAACCGTAAATCAGAAATATTTTACCATTACTATATGTCAAATAACTAAACAAAAAATTAAAAAACAGCAGATAGCTTTAAAACTGAGAGACTAGTTTGCATATAAACGGACGGACAGACGGACAGACAGACGGACAGACGGACGGACAGACGGACATGGCTAGATCGACTCTACTAGTGATGCTGATCAAGAATATATATACTTTATAGGGTCGGAAACGTCTCCTTCACTGCGTTGCAAACTTCTGACTGAAATTATAATACCCTCTGCAAGGGTATAAAAATCATTGATTTTGATTAAAATCAAAGTTTTCCTTCGTTCTTTTTACTAGTTTAAAGATCTGCAATTTTTTATAGTATGATTAATGTTGTTTCATATTTGATTTAAACATTTTAAAAATTTATCAGAAACATGAAGCCATTTGTTTTGAATATGAAAAAAGTTAAAAACTTTAAAAGAAATTAAAAATGTGCAAAGTGGGATTAAGATGAAGTTTGACATCGTTTCTTTTTTACTATGAAAAGTATTATCTAATTAACATAGTTTATCGAATGTTATTTCATATTTGATTTAAACATTTAAGCAATTTATTTGAAACATAAACACATTTATTATAAATATGGGAAATTCATCAATTTGACACATGTATACACATAATAAACATGTATTTACGTGCGTAATTATTAAATTAAACTGCAGCAATATCTATGTACGAATGCTGAACAACATCAAACAAATTCAGTTCAAATTTTACGATTAAGCAACGCCGACTTCATTTAAAATAAAAGAAGTATTTTGTATTCTATGTGAAAGTGGATTAGAGTTGAGATGAAAAGGTGAGTAAAAACTTAAATAAAACTAAATAATAATATTAATTAATTAATATTTTATTGATAATGATTATTGTGTTTTTACATTTTTTCTTTGTTTCTTTTTTTTCTAGGAATATAGTTTCTTTTGTGTTTATTCTTATATTTTTATACCCTTGCAGAGGGTATTATAATTTTAGTCAGAAGTTTGCAACGCAGTGAAGGAGACGTTTCCGACCCTATAAAGTATATATATTCTTGATCAGCATCACTAGTAGAGTCGATCTAGCCATGTCCGTCTGTCCGTCCGTCTGTCCGTCCGTTTATATGCAAACTAGTCTCTCAGTTTTAAAGCTATCTGCATGAAACTTTCCCAAAAGTTGTCTTTCTATTGCAGGTAGTATATAAGTCGGAACGAGCCGGATCGGACGACTACAGCATATAGCTCCCATAGGAACAATCGGAAAAATAATTTAAAAAAAATTAGAACTTTGCTGTTTTCTAATTTTTTGTTTAGTTCTTCGACATATAGCAATGGTTAAATAATTCAGAATTATGATTTAAATTTCATCAAAATCGGACGACTATAGCATATAGCTCCCATAGGAACAATCGGAAAAATAATTGAAAAAAAATTATAACTTTGCTGTTTTTTAATTTTTTGTTTTGTTCTTCGACATAAAGCAATGGTTAAATATTTCAGAATTATGGTTAAAATTTCATCAAAATCGGACGACTATAGCATATAGCTCCCATAGGAACAATCGGAAAAATAATTGAAAAAAAATTATAACTTTGCTGTTTTTTAATTTTTTGTTTAGTTCTTCGACATATAGCAATGGTTAAATATTTCAGAATTATGGTTAAAATTTCATCAAAATCGGACGACTATAGCATATAGCTCCCATAGGAACAATCGGAAAAATAATTGAAAAAATTATAACTTTGCTGTTTTTTAATTTTTTTTTAGTTCTTCGACATATAGCAATGGTTAAATATTTCAGAATTATGGTTTAAATTTCATCAAAATCGGACGACTATATCATATAGCTCCCATACAAATAATACAAATATATAAAAGAACAATCAAATAATTAAGCTGCAAATCGTCATAGCTTCAATGTTTTTAAACATATACGCAAGTAAATCATAATTTTAATGTTTTCAAAAATATTTAATTCTTGCGATAGCTGCAAGGGTATATGAACTTCGGCTTGCCGAAGTTTGCTTTCTTTCTAGTTGGTATCAAGGTTGGAGCTTAATAATAACCAATGTCGTAAGTATAATTTTTTCAATAATTTATTATTTTTATACCCCTGCAGAGGGTATTATAATTTCAGTCAGAAGTTTGCAACGCAGTGAAGGAGACATCTCCGACCCTATACAGTATATATATTCTTGATCGGACCGTCTGTCCGTCCGTCTGTCCGTCCGTCTGTCCGTCCGTTTCTATGCAAACTAGTCTCTCAGTTTTAAAGCTATCTGCATGAAACTTTCCCAAAAGTTGTCTTTCTATTGCAGAGGGAATATAAGTCGGAACGAGCCGGATCAGACGACTATAGCATATAGCTCCCATAGGAACAATCGAAAAAATATATAAAAAGAAATTATAATTTTGCTGTTTCTTAATTTTTTTTTAGTTCTTCGCGATATAGTTATGGTTAAATATTTCAGAATTAAATTTAAATTTTATCAAAATCGGACGACTATACCATTAGCTCCCATAGGAACAATCATAAAAATAAATAAAAAAAAACTATAACTTTGGTGTTTTTAAATTTTTCTATTAGTTCTTCGACATATAGTAATGGTAAAATATTTCAGAATTACAGTTTAAATTTCATCAAAATCGGAGGACTATATCATACAGCTCCCATAGGAACAATCGGAAAAAAATACAAAAAAAAATTATAACTTTTCTGTTTTTTAATTTTTTTATTAGTTCTTCGACATATAGTAATGGTTAAATATTTCAGAATTACGTTTTAAATTTCATCAACATCGGACGACTATATCATATAGCTCCCAAAGAAATAATAAAAATATATAAAATAACTATCTAATAATTGAGCTGCAATGTTTTTAGACATATACGCAATTAAATCATAATTTTAATGTTTTCAAAAATATTTAATCGTTGCAATGGCTGCAAGGGTATATAAACTTCGGCTTGCCGAAGTTTGCTTCCTTTCTTGTTTTAATTACAATAATTTGACATGAAACGGAGTTTCTTTTGGGTCGCTCCAGTTTTATCAGCAAAGGACAACCATGATGCTATTCCGAGAATCGGAACAAAGGCGGAGTTTCAGTCGAAAGTCATTTTAGGAAAGTGTTTTAATCAAGTATGTATTGATTTTTTATTGACAACTTATAAATTTGTTTAATAGAATTTTTCTGAAGGCCCTTAGAAAAAGCTGCCAATGCAAAATGAAGGAAACAGCGATCGAGTTCTGAAGAGAACTATGTGAAGTTAAAATGCATTTAATATGTATTAATAATGTTGTATTTTATTATTTTCCAGTTTCCAAATAAAAAAATATAAATTAAAATGTGTCATATTTATTCGAAATACGGTCAATATTAAAATTAAATATAAAAAAATACTATTTAGATTGAACAGAAAAATGTTCAAAAAAATTATGGGCTTCTGTTTATTGTGAATATGAACTAAATTTGAAGTAAATATTTATTCTTATAAAATTGAAGTTTGAAATGTTCAAATCAATTATAAAAATAGTTCCTATGGTTTACTACGCGGCGTATTTAAATTAAATAGTTTTAACTATTTTGGCATATTTGAATCAAATACAAAAATGTTTGAATTTACTAGCGCATATTTAGATACTAAATAACTATGCGACATAATTATATTTACTATTCGTTAGGAAAAATAATTAATTCAATGATCAAATAGTTTAATTTACTATGTTTTTTTTTTACCAGTGTAGAAACCTTAAACTCTTTTAGAGTTATAACTGCTTTAAGCTTGCTTAGCAAAGTGGGGTGCGCTCGTGTCATGTGGGGTTCGGGGTGTTGACACAGGTTTTGTACACCTTTCCACAGGTAAGACATTGGGCCGCTCAACCTTATAGTCGTTTGAAATAATTCCTGACATTGGACCTGTGACACTTTCTTTTAGGTTCCGCTATCTCAGTTATTGTTTTCTAATCGATTATAATAAAAAGATGTATATATTAGGTTGTCAACAAAGTCTTGCGGTATTTTTATTGAATTTTCAATTGTTCTTAAAATTGGTTACAATAATGCGATTCAAGTCAAATCTGCACCGTTTTGTTCGATGTCGCGTTTCCAACGAGATGCCAAATTCATAATGCCCCTCTCATAGAAGCTCGCTTCCCTATTGGCAAAAAACTCGGAGAGCCAATTTTCACAGGACTCTCCTGTGGCCAACTTCAGACTACTAAGAGCGTTCGTTATAGACAGAAACAGGTGGTAATCACTTGGTGCGAGATCCGGACTATACGGTGGATGCAAAAGAACCTCCCATCCGAGCTCCCGGAGCTTCTGGCGCGTCACTAAAGATGTGTGTGGCCTGGCGTTGTCTTGATGGAAGAAAATTCGGACTCTGTTGATCAAAGATGGCTTCTTCTGCATGAGTGCTGCCTTCAAGCGGTCCAGTTGTTGGCAGTTCAGGTCCGAATTGAACGTTTGGCGATAGGGGAGCAGCTCATAGTGGATTATTCCCTGCCAATCCCACCAAACACAGAAGAACCTTCCTGACCGTCAATCCAGGCTTGGCCACCGTCTGGGCCGCTACACCGCTTTTCGACCACGACCGTTTGCTCCTTACGTTATCGTAAGTGACCCACTTTTCATCGCCAGAAGCGATTCGCATGCGTCGATAAGGTCAAAGATGTTTTTTTCCGTCCATTCGTGTGGCACCCATACATCGAGCTTCTTAGTGGCTCCAAGCTTCTTCAAATGGTTTATAACGGTTTGATGGCTCATGCCTAGCTCTTGACCGATGCTACGGCTGCTACTATGCCGGTCTCTTTGAACCAATTCAGCGATTTTATCGCAGTTTTCGACGACAGGACTTCCGGAGCGTGGCGCATCTTCGAACACCTCTACACCCGAACGAAAACGTTGAAACCATCGTTGTGCGGTGGAAAGGGAAACTGTATCGGGTCTATAAACTTTATTGGCGGCTTGAGATGCATTTTTGCCTTTATCGTAGTAGTACTGTAAAATAGCCGTCTTTTCTCTTTATTTTGCTCTATGATTGCGACGCTATAACTCACGAACCACTTTACAGAAAAGATAAATAAACAAATTGCTAACAATTGTTAGCGCGTGAAATGAGCTTTCCAAAAAGGTATAGTATGACCTGATGCGACGAATAAAACAAGAACTACGCGCTTTCAGCGCCAACTAGCGAAAATACCGCAAGACTCTTTTGACAACCTACACTTGCCAGAAACTCTGCAAGTTTGTGTTTAAAACTAATGTGTTAAAAAAATACATGGAAAATTCATTTTTATTACATGAAGTACTATATTTAATAGGCTTTATTATAATGTAACTCTTACTTTCTAGCACTTAAACCTTTAATAATATAACAAAAAATGTAAAAAATTGTATATTTTTACTCAGAAAAAGTATGCGTACAAAAGCAAAGAATGTCAAATTAACGGTACTCAAAGCTTATTAAAGAAGAAGTAGAAGAAGAAGAAAGAAGGCTATAATAGCCGCACTGCCCCAAAGAAACCCCTCATATCAGCATTCAACAAAACCAAGCGAATGGAGTTCGCCAGAAATTTTTAAAATAAGCCTACTGAGTTCTGGGAAAAAGTGATTTTTAGTGAAGAAAGTAAATTTTGTATATTTGGCATAAAGAGCCGTAAGCTTGTGTGGCGAAAAAAGGGTACCGCCCTTGATATCCAAAACCTTGCCCCAACCGTAAAGCACGGTGGTGGCGGCGTAATGGTTTGGGGATTTTTGCGGCTAGTGGACACAAACAGTATATTGACATACTTAAACAAAATCTGCACCAAAGCGCTACGAAATTAGGACTGGATAGTGACTTTTGGTTCCAACAGGACAATGATCCTAAGCATTGTGCCCACAATACATAGCTGTGGTTGCTTTATAATGTTCGAAACCCGCTAAATTCGCCACCGCAATCCCCAGATCTCAATCCAATTGAGCATTTGTGGGACCTTCTGGAGCGCAGGATCCGCCTGCACACCATTACTTCCAAGGATACGCTAATAAAAGTTATTAACGAAGAATGGAGCAAAATAACAGCAGAGGATACAATGAAATTGGTCCAGTCAATGCCAAATCGGTTGGCTGAACTTATAAAACGTAAAAAGTATTCAAATTCGTACTAAATTTAAAAAATAATACGGATTTTTAATTGATTTTTGATTTTGTACGCATACTTTTTCTGAGTAAAAATATCCCTTTTTTTTACAATTTTTGTTATATTATTAAAAGTTTAAGTGCTAGAAAGTAAGAAGTAACATTAAAATAAAGTACATTAAATATATTACTTCCTGTAATCTATGTATTTTTTTTAACACATTTTTTTTAAACACAAACTTGTAGAACATGTTTGTACACTATACAAGGTGGTCCCGACGCACGAGCTGCTCTCTTTTGAGGACGTTTTTGGTACGATTCGTTTGTCAAACGTGCAAAAGAATCCAGTTGTAATCTCTTTCTAGCGCTTGTCACTGAAAAAAATATTGTCCTCGGCAAAGCGGACGGGACCACTTTGTATAGTTGCACCATGGTTCTTACTCTATGAAATGGTGCCTCTATAGATTTCTTACTCTATGGCGCTGCTGTTGCTCTGCCGACGGGTAAAATTATAGCTTAATACTTCAGAAAAACGCTTATAATTGTACTGAAATCTGAAACGATATCAGATAACTCCCATAGAAACTATTGAATAATTGAGCTGAAAATCATCAAAGCTTCTATGTGCTTAAACAGGAACGCATATAATTCGAAATTTAGACGTGTTAACGAATATTAAATTTTTGGAAAAGCTTCAAGGGTATATAAACTTCAGCTTGCCGATGTCCATGTTTTTTTTTCCAGTTCTAAAAAACAAATTTATAAGACTGGAAAAGTTCTGACATTATTTAATTTTTTGTTTTAGAACTAATAAAACAAGAGAACGGAAAATTTATTTTGAAACAGTTTAATAGAGTTAAAATTTTCGTCTGTAAAATCTTGTCTCCAATAGGCGCGTCTCAATACAACATCCATCAAGTCGTGGGTCCTAGTCAAAATTTTGTCCAAATGTGTGTAGTCCCATAATTTTGGTAGTCCTAAATATGAGTGCAACAGCATTCTTAAATAAATTGTTGTCTCTTAAATATAAATAGATCTTATTTACAGCTAAATATACTTCGTCAGAATTTAATATTCTGTCAAGTGGAAACTGGAAGAAATTTGTGTTATAAAAAAGGTAAGATGATCAGTTTTTTACTTACGTAGGCAATGTACACGAACCGATTATGTCTTCCATCAATGCTGGCCATCATCACGGTAAGGAAACGTCTATTTGTTTCCAAGTGAAGCGCATCGGCGCACAAATAAAATGGTTTTTATACCCTTGCAGAGGGTATTATAATTTCAGTCAGAAGTTTGCAACGCAGTGAAGGAGACGTTTCCGACCCTATAAAGTATATATATTCTTGATCAGCATCACTAGTAGAGTCGATCTAGCCATGTCCGTCTGTCCTTCCGTCTGTCCGTCTGTCTGTCCGTCTATCCGTCCGTTTATATGCAAACTAGTCTCTCAGTTTTAAAGCTATCTGCATGAAACTTTCCCAAAAGTTGTCTTTCTATTGCAGGTAGTATATAAGTCGGAACGAGCCGGATCGGACGACTATAGCATATAGCTCCCATAGGAACAATCAGAAAAATAAATGAAAAAAAATTATAACTTTGCTATTTTTTAATTTTTTGTTTAGTTCTTTGACATATAGTAATGGTAAAATATTTCTGATTTACGGTTTAAATTTTATCAAAATCGGACGACTATAGCATATAGCTCCCATAGGAACAATCCGAAAAATAAATGAAAACAAATTATAACTTTTCTGTTTTTTATTTTTTTGTTTAGTTCTTAGAGATATAGTAATGGTTAAATATTTCAGAATTACGTTTTAAATTTCATCAAAATCGGACGACTATAGCATATAGCTTCCATAGGAAAAATCGGAAAAATAAATGAAAAAAAATTATAACTTTTCTGTTTTTTAATTTTTTGTTTAGTTCTTCGACATATAGCAATGTTTAATTATTTCAGAATTATGGTTTAAATTTTATCAAAATCGGACGTCTATATCATATAGCTCCCATAGAAATAATAAAAATATATAAAATAACTATCTAATAATTGAGCTGCAAATCATCATAGTTTCAATGTTTTTCAGCATATACTCAAGTAAATCATAATTTAAATATTTTCAAAAGTATTTAATTCATGCAATAGCTGCAAGGGTATATGAACTTCGGCTTGCCGAAGTTTGCTTTCTTTCTTGTTTATACTCATGAAACCTGTTGAAAATTTCCACACAGCCCTTTTATCTTCTCTGCGTTATATTTTGCGCGCGCTTGCATCACGGCCGATTGGTTAAACATTCTAAAGCTTCACTAGATCCATCTTCTGAAAACACACAATAAGCACTTTGTTAGCAATCAACAGATTTCTCGACAAATTTGGATTTCCCCGTTTCACTCTTACCAGACAATTTTTTAGATTTGTAATTTCTTCCGACCGCTTAATATAAATGAAATCTAAACAAATCAGATAGTAAGAACAAGAGAGAGAGAGAGAACTTTTTAAAGTCATTTTAGCTCTTGAACTTATCTGGTCACACTGGGTGTCGAGGTCTTCCCTTTTGCTTCAAAATGTCAAGCAGTAAACATCTACCTTTGGAAATGCTCATAGGGCATTTCAATAATCAAAATAATATATTAAAAGCCGCTGTTTACCATAATATAGATAATCAAAAAAATAATATAATAAATAATAATAATTATAGGGATAATACAAATAATAGTGAAATTAATAATGATAATATTGAAAATAAAAATAAAAAAAATTATAATGAACAAAAAAAAAAAAAAAATTAATGAATATATTAATAATAATGATAAAATAATAAGTATAGGAAATAACGAAGAAATTAATAATGTCAAAATCGAAAATAATATTGAACTGAATAATATAGAAAATGAAAATGAAGAAGAACTTAATAAAATAAATAATAATAAAAATAAAACACTAAATAATGAAATAGATAAAAAATAAAAAGAAAACGGGGTCGGTCATCAGTTGCCAAAAAAAAAAATACGCCGAAAAAGCTCGGCAATACGAGCTAATAGCCGACCTTCGTAAGGCAGACTCGCTGGTCTTAGCTCCGAGTCGAAAAGACCAGTGTCCGGAGTGCCGGAAAATTGTGAGGGGGTCACAATATGAAGCCCATGTGACAGCGTGTAACCGTGAGGACTTTCGGTTTTGCTACCCATGTGGTCTCATGGTCATGACCCTAAATTCATTTTCCGGCCACCAGCGAGTCTGCCGAAACAAGAAGCCGCTCGAAGCATTTATAACCCATAACACCGTCGTCGACGGTATCTGAAGCCGACTCCTCACCGTTGCAAGTCTCTTGAACGGAGCAACTTTTCCTTTCGCCCTTCCGGGACTAGTCCGTCTGTCCGTCCGTTTCTACGCAAACTAGTCTCTCAGTTTTAAAGCTTTCTGCATGAAACTCTTCGAAAAGTTGTCTTTCTATTGCAGGTAGTATATAAGTCGGAACGAGCCGGAAAAGATAGTTAGTTATTTAATTTTGTTGAAATACATATTGCAACATATTTTACAAATTAAAAATATTTTCTAAAAAATATATATACGTATTTCAATTGTTTTTTTTTTTGTTTGTAAATATCTTTGAGCCTTACAATAAGAATACCTGGTAAACTACACCAGATTTTTGAAATATTTTCAGCACTTAAGAAATATCATTAAATAATAATTAATTTAAAATAATTGTAGTCTACAATTTAGTGAAGGCGAATATCTTGGTGTCAGGCTTAATTTTATTTTCAGTGTATATCCTTCTACACTCATAGAAATTTCTTCTTAAAATCTAGTAAAATCGCCATTGAATTTTCGCCAAAGGCGAGTCGACTTCATTTGAAGAAAATTTTTTTCTTTCTTCTTCTTCAAACAAGAAATGCAGCTCTTAAACCAAGAAACAAAATTTCTCAAGTCTAGAAATATTATTTCTTAAATCAAGAAAAAATATTTCTTAAATTTAGAAAAAATATTTCTTGAAACAAGAAAAAATATTTCTTAAAGCAAAAAATATATTTCTTAAAAATAAGAGTTTTTCAGAGTTCTGCCATAAGACGCGTCGCGACACGAACAGTAGAGAACAGGGGAGAAGATGACAAGGATAAACATGATTTTTAAAATTCAAGTTAGAACATTGTTATTATTTACAAAACTTGAAAAAAACTCAAATTTTCATTTGGTCGACGGCGAGAATCGAACCCGCGCGGGAGTTGGACATTGTAACACTAACACAGTTCGCACTTTAATAATGAACGTCAAAAGTAAAGACTGTTTCGTCAGCTTGGATGAGTCATGTTAAAACAAATCAAAATAATATATTTTCAGAGATGGTTTAGAATCTGATACTATATATTCAGAAATTGTTTTTTTTACGTATTAATAATAAAAAGTTGTTATCATTTTAGATAATTTCCTTAAGTTTTTTGTCTGCCTTAACTTAGCTAAGCACATTAGGACAAGTGAGTGATTTCCCTTTTTCATCAAATACAAAAAAAAAGAATCTCGAGAAGGGGGATTCGAACTCGTGCTGCTCAAGATTTACTGCTCAGATTTCTGGTCAGGCAACTTAGCCGCTAGGCTACCATTAATCGGCTCAGCTAACTGCTGCTTTTCTATATTTGAGGGATACTTCTTTCTTGATCTCAATGGCGATTTTTCCTTTAAAGACCTAATGAATGACGTAGCTGAGCCGAACGCCCTTTGAGCTTTCGGCAAAGTCATCCGACTGACATCGTTGACTTCGTTTTTTACCGTTCTTTTTCTTTCGAATTGCTTTTGTAAGTCAAAGGCTGGTTTTCTAATTTTGAAGGATATTGCTCTATGGAACTCAAAAGGTAAATTAACCTTTAATTTGGAAATGTTTGTCATTGATACAAAGGCTAGTCGATTTAAGGGCGAGATTTCTAAATTTTTGGGAATTTTTTACTATGAGTGCAGTACAGCTGGGAGCTCTACTATTATCATTTTATGATCTCGTCGTTTCTTAATAAGCAGGGGCTATTTTGATTTAATTTACTCAAGAATTGATAGACTTCAAAGCATCTTTACCCAAGTAGGCGACTCGTAAATGTCAGTCCTTCTGCTCAAAACAGTTGAAAATTATTAAGTAGATATCACCATACATGTTTTTTTTTAAAGAGAAACTAAATTGTTACCACCAATGAACCATCACTTCGGGCCGGATGGCCCCCGCTGGCAACGGCATCGTTTTCCCAGTTTGGGAGACGAAATGGGTGTCAAGGCGGATGGACTGGTGTCCAGCCTTGGCAGCTCGGGAATCGTGGAAATGGGCTCCCGCTTCAAGAAGGGTTGTCTGAGCACAAAGGATGCAGAAAGGCGGGCGGCCCAAGCTGCATTGGACGCAAACGTACCGCCGGCCAGGCTTTGCTTACGATCCACATCACGAGGCCTACGTCGGACCCTCGACATTTTTATGCCTCGCATTCATTCCGACGAGAATTTGGTCCTTTCCGAGGGCGAGCAGCATTCAGAGATGTGTTCGGTGCGCTTGTCCGGGACCCAATCGTCCTCGCAGTTATCCAGGGTTCTTCAGCATTCTGCTACACCTGGCCAATCGGGGGACGTACCCTACAGCACTCAGTCGCAATCGACCCTCGACTAGGAACTTGGAGTTGACAGCGATTGAAAAACAGAAGAAACCACTGCTTTCAACAGCTGCTTCCAATTACACTAGTTCGGGCCCCCTGAAATGTTTTTTATAACTAAATTATTTTTCTAATTCTGAACTTTGGAACATATCACAGCTTTTAACGAGAAGGCGGAACAAGCTACATTAAAGATCTTTTTTGGCCACCAATAACGAAATTCTTAATTCTTAGAAGAGGCTTAGAAAAAAATAAAACTTTTGTATTTTTAGTTCTTCTTACAATGTTATATAAGATAATACTAAGATTGTTTAGGCGCTTACTCAGGTCGGACTTCCGTAATTTAAGTCCTCAAAATATTAATGATATTGAGACATAATTTGTTTAATAATTTTATTTATATTGGCTTCAAGTTATTGATGTTCGACTCCATGTTCTCATTCAATGGCACAGTTTAAATTTGTCAGAATATTTTGTTTGCAAGAAGGTAGTCAGCAAGTTCGCTTGGGCAGTTCAAGTTGGAAAGTTTGGCGGAAAGCCATTACATTGTTATACAATTTAGACCAATTTTCTTTTACCTATCCGATTGAATTGTAAAAGTGACGATGCGCACCAAGAGCGTTTGCATGTATGCACTCCACAGACTTTTAGTAAAAACTATTTTTTTCAAAATAGAAATACATATGCGCATATTGAATTGTAAAATGCGTATTTCATGTTTAAAGTAAATATAAAAATATTGAAATTAAATACAAAACATTAAGAAAAACATAATTTAATATTAAAATATTTAAATCAATGTGGTAAATATTAAGTTAAAATTTGTTTTAAATTTTATCATATTAAAATGGAAAATTTTCAGACTAAAAAAAAATATAGTCAAATTAAGAATGTGTCATATTTAATTTTAGTACTAAAACTGAAAATTGTTTTAAATTTTTAATGATTTTTTCATTGAACAAAACATTATTACAGTTGATATTGCCAATTAAATTTCAATAGTTCAATCTTTGGGAAATCTTTTCAATAAATATGGTATTTAATATTTTTAAATTTATGTTTAAAGTATTATATTGAAGGTGCTCTATATTTAAATTTAATATTAATCAGTTATACATCACAACTTAAATTTAAATTTTAATTTTGTTACTTTAAATATCATTCCTATTTAATTTAAAGTCGTAGTCGAGGCCATTTAAGGCTCGCATTTTATATTTAAAAATAAATACAAAAATTATCTTTTAATTTATTGTTTTGTTCCATTAATTTAGACGAAACTCTTAAATCTCAGACGTACTTATAATCATGTTTATTACGTTCGTACCTAAATAAAAATAATGTTGAATAAAACACAAGTCATAATTATGTATGTATGTATATGTGTATAACAAATTCTAAAAGCGCATTTTTGGCGGCCTTTTTTCTCCTTTATTCGCTATTTCTTTGAAACGGATTCACACACATGAAAGTTTTATCGCTGATGCCAAAGCCGCGCGCGTCTCTCATCAGAAACACAAATCAAAGATAGTAAAGTGCCAAAATAATTAATTTGGATCTCGATTCTTACACGTTATTGGGTGAATAGTTCTGCAATAAATAAACGGACTCTGCACATACATGCATATATTTGTATGTAAGTGTGTGAGAATACTTAAAAACAAATATCTTCTAGAGTTATTCACACATTTAACTGTGAATTTTACCGCGATCTTTTTAAACATGATTAACCCTCAAGAATAAGATCACGCCAAGATTAATTTTTAGCTTCGGAAGCATAACTATTTGGTAAGTACCGATCTAAAAATAAAAATATAAATGTGGTAATGTTATGTATGTACATACATACATACGCACGCTGTCTATACATGTTTGTATGCATGCATGTGCAGCACATGCATGCATATGTAGCTGTATTGAGAATAGAATAAAAAACAAATACACTGATAAAAGAAAAGAACATTAATAATAAATATGTGAACATTAAATTGATGTGTTGAGTATAAAAGTATTTAAATTAAATATTAAATCATAATATTAAATACAATGGATTTCTAATTGCCTGACTGATTTAATATTTCATTTTTTGATCAGCTTACTCTGCAGTACCGTTCATTACGTTTTCTTTGATTCAATGATAATTCATTTACATTCATATTTTTCTGCATGCCTATGTAAGTTTTAAGATCTTAACTTGAATTAGGTTATCACGCTCCTCCTTGCCGGAAGAAATACAAATTAGCACCTACACTAAACCAGGCCGAGAATAAAATTTGATTACAGCAGCAAAGATCATAAAAGTATTTGGTAGGTGCCGTTTTTTTTAATTTATGAACATTTCACAGAAAAGTTTCAAAAGTTTAAATTTTTTTATGGATAAAAGAATAACAACTGCGAATATGGGACTGTGAAGCATTTCATTTGATTTTCTATCCGTTTTCACTATTTTTAATTTAATTAAAAAAAAAAGCAGTTTTCTTACATATATCCTACATATAGAGGCTGAAAACAGTATTGAAGTTTTGGATGACGAAGCCCAGTTGGAAGTTTTACTAAAAAGCTTCAATTTAGAACAAATTTTTCAAGATCTAAAATGTAAGTTTTATTTAATTCGTTTGTGCTAAATAAATATTTTTTACTATGTCGTTAAAATATATTAATTAATTAATTAAGTCGGATTACGAGCAGAGTTTAGAGAAAAATTTGTTTGTTGGCGTAAGCAAGAATTAAGTTTTTTTTATAATTCTCTTCTATAAAAAATAATATAGTGCTTATTATCAATAAACAGTTATATATCGACGATCAAACAATATCTGTGGATTCGAAAGTAAAACAGTAAAAAAAAAAAATACACTAACACCAGAACCAAACGAATTAAGCTCCACCGAGTGTTGGAGGTTCCTGATGAAGATCAACCAGAAAACAGCAATCAGTGTGATATTGATGAAGAAATTTACCAAGACAAAACTAAAATGATGAGAGATTTCTCACAGATAAATGGAAAAAAACTCACCTTCTTTGCCAAAAGGATGTAAAATCTCTTGACGGCGTAGAGTTTATGAAGGCCAAAATATAAAGACTCTCGAGCACCAGAATTAGTAAGAATTGTTTTCATTTTTATGTAAATGGCTGATATTTTAACATATCTAATACTTCAAACTTTAAAGTAATTGCAAAATACTGATTAAGAACTGATTTGATTTTTTAGAATATTACAAAATAATAATAATGCTTAAAATTATAATAGCAACAAAATAGCATAAAACCATCCCTAGTGATGCCGTATTACTTAGAAAAACCCAAGCTTAGAAAGCAAATCTATTTTCAGATACAAATCGATTTTAATTTAATGTTCCCTGGAAAGGAAGGCGCATTAGCTTCAAAATGGAAAGCGTTTAAGGAGAAAGTACAACTGTACTATGCATCTAATATCCATAACGTGAACTGCAAGGAGCTGTTTATGAATTTCTGGATTTCAGAGACTATTGGTAAATTACATTATGAAATATTTTGTTTTATTTTTTAATTAAACATTTTTTTGTCTTTCTTTTATTTTTACATAAATGACAGATTCATCAGACTTTATTTTGACTATCCTGCTACCCTCAATTTTACCATCCAATACATGGTATTCATCAAAATCTTCAAAAACCAGGACAAAATACACTTTGCTTAACTCCTAGGAAAGTTTAGTCCTTCGAGTGGACTCCGTAGCTGACTGTCGCCAAAGGATTACTGAAATTGTCGGAAAAAACTATTCGAATATAGAAACAGTTCAACCGTTTATGTTTGTAGAAGAAAAAAAAATGTATATAAGAGATAAAAATGCATGCGATAGTGACTTAAAAGCAAATTATTTTCTACAAAGTGGAGTCAAAACCGATTGTATATTTAATGAATTAAAAACCATTCACGTTATTGATAACTTCCTAGAAGGCCTAGAAGGCATCTGCGTGTATGGTTTGTCAAACACTGACTGCCTTAATTTTTTTTTTTAATTTAATTTTTATTTACAATTTGTCTAATGACAATAAGTAAATTGTATGACTAATATTTTCATAACAGGAATAGCAGATTTTCAGTGAAACCTACTATTAATTTAAAATCTCATTTACTTAAATTTACCTACCAGGGAGATCAAGAATGTGGAATCTTTTGAGTCTTCTGATTGTTAAGCTATTGTCTACTAGACCTAGGGCTAAATTATTTACATGATTGTGAAGTCTGTATGTATATTTCTTACTATGTTTCTTTATCTCTTCTTTTACAGTTGGAATATTTAGATATTTATGGATATTTGCGTTAACAATTTGTCACAAGATTTTTGATTGGTAGCGCTGAAGTATTTCAATATTTGAATTGCTAGCTTTTCCCCAGAGTTGGATAGCGTAGGTGCAAACAGGCTTCAAAATGGCTTTGTAGAGAAGAATTTTGTTTTCCAAAGTGCATGCCAAGATACTTCACACAGGTATCTTGTGGAATTTCTGAGCCGTTAAGTGTGACATTTGGGCAGTTTCCTGGTCTTAGTGCAAAAGTTATTTGGACAGACTTCAGGAAGTTGATTTTAATTTTCCAGCGAAGGAACCAGGCTTCAATCAGACTGAGCTCACCTTGCAAGAGATGAGATGCTTCGTCTCTAGATGAGCTTGTTGCCAGAATGGCTGTATCGTCAGCATATGTTGCAATGGTGCAGTTGTTTGTTACTGGCATATCTGCCGTGTATAGTGTGTAAAGGACTGGTCCCAATACACTCCCCTGAGGAACGCCTGCGTTTATGCGAAGTAGTGTTGACGTATCATTTCTGTGCTGCACGTAGAAGCATCTCTTAGACAAGTAGGATCACATTAATAAATAGAATGGAGCAGGCAGCCATTTCTTTATCGGGTAAAGTAATCCATTGTGCCAAACACGATCAAACGCTTGCTGAATGCCAAGAAATGTTGCAGTACAATAATTTTTGTGCTCAAGTGCAGATACAATTTCATTGATAACGCTATGACATTGCTCAGTGGTCCCGTGGTCTTTTCTGAATCCGAATTGATATTCAGGAATGATGGCAAGTTCGTCCAAAATAGGTAACATCCTCTTCAGTAGTATTTTTTATACCCTTGCAGAGAGTATTATAATTTCAGTCAAAAGTTTGCAAAGCAGTGAAGGAGACATCTCCGACCCTATAAAGTATATATATTCTTGATCAGCATCACTAGGAGAGTCGATCTAGCCATGTCCGTCTGTCAGTCTGTCCGTCTGTCCGTCCGTTTCTACGCAAACTAGTATCTCAGTTTTAAAGCTATCTGCATGAAACTTTCCCAAAAGTTGTCTTTCTATTACAGGTAGTATATAAGTCGGAACGAGCCGGATCGGACGACTATAGCATATAGCTCCCATAGGAACAATCGGAAAAATAAATGAAAAAATTTATAACTTTGCGGTTTTTTAATTTTTTATTTAGTTCTTCGACATTTAGTAATTGTTAAATTACGATTTAAATTTCATCCAAATCGGACGACTATAGCATATAGCTCCCATAGGAACAATCGGAAAAATAAATGAAAAAAAACTAGAACTTTTCTGTTTTTTAATTTTTTGTTTAGTTCTTCGACATATAGCAATGGTTAAATATTTCAGAATTATGGTTTAAATTTTATCAAAATCGGACGTGTATATCATATAGCTCCCATAGAAATAATATAAATATATAAAATAACTATCAAATAATTGAGCTGCAAATCATCATAGCTTCAATGTTTTCAAACATATACGCAAGTAAATCAAATTTTTAATGTTTCCAAAAATGTTTAATTCTTGCAATAGCTGCAAGGGTATATGAACTTCGGCTTGCCGAAGTTTGCTTTCTTTCTTGTTTCATATACTTTCGAGAATATTGTCAACAGACTAATGGGACGGTAAGATGATAGTTCAGTATCAGTCTTGTTTGGCTTGAGGAACATAAAGATTTCTTCACATTTCCATTGACTTGGGAAGTGGTCTAGCCTGAGAATAGCGTTAAATACAAGCATGAGAAACCGTATGCATTTTGATGGTAGAGTTTTAAGAGTGATGTCATTTATCTTATCCGGGCCTGGTGATTTTATATTGTTTAAGCATTTAATTTCTGTGACAACTTCGTCAAAATGAATTCTTTTAATAGGCAAGCTCATTTGACAGGGTGACCCAAGAAAGCTTTCTATTTCAGTTTCTGTTTTAGGAATGCTAATATCGTTTGACTGAAATACAGAGTGTCTTGGAACATTAACAATTGGGTAAGCTATTAAGACTGCCTTAATTAAAGATACAATTTTGACCATTATTAAGCGACCAGAAAAAACTGCTTCCATTTGGCGAATTGGACATAAGAAATATTTCAAGGCCTCTAGACCTAAATAAACAAAAAAAAAAGATCTTAGAATGACGGCCATCGAGAAGCTATGTTTTGCTAAGTTCTTACCATTAATGATTGCTAATGATGTGCCCAACAATAACGATAATTGCATTATGTATACACGTATGCTAGAAATTATCGATCAGCATCATTTTCTCGTGCCATTAAGAAATGTGGACCGATTAAACACGCGTGGGTAATGAGGTTTTAAGGTAAGCATAGAGTGTCAAAAACATTTTTAGGTTCAATAACATCACGGAATCAATGTAGATCAGTAGCTTTGTCTGCAAATGTTTAAAATACTCTTTCTCTTTTGTGAAAAGAAAACTATTTTTGCTGCCTGTGATGATATATATGTAAACACATTCTGCTATATGAAGGCATATGAATGCCTAATTTGACGAATTTACAAGTCATCCAATGCACTTGTATGAAGTGAATGCTAAAACCTATGTTCAATATAGATCTCTTTGATAAATTCAGTGCAATTCATATTTAAATTAATCGTATTAAATATTTTATTATTTAAAGCAAAGATGCACTGTTTTTAACTTAAATTTATTTCATATTAAACTCAATACGGTTTCTACTTAAATTAAATATTTTAATATTGAAAACAAACATGTTTCATAATTACTTTAAATACGATTTCTAGTCAAATTAAATGTTCTAATATTTAAAACAAATAAGCATCGTGTTTAACTTAACTATGAATTATGTTTAACTTAAATATGGACCAAATTTAAATTAAATATTAAAAATATTAAAAATTACTCTGTAAATATTTGAATTAAATACGAAAATAAAATTAATATGGTGCATATTTAAAGTAAGTATAAACGGCAATAGATGAAAATCAAAACGAAAAATATTTAAATTGAATACAAAATATTTAAATTTACTGTTTTTTTACCAGTGTAGTTATAGTTTATTATTTTAGAATGACGGTATTCATTTGATTTAAATCGAACATTCATATAGTATAGCTCCTATAGGAACGATCGAATAATTCTGCAGAAAATCAGAATAGCTTAACTGATTTTAAACACGTACTCATTAAAATCTAAATTTTTTTGCAGAAGCAAAAAGTTTTGGATTATATAAGTCCTACAAAACATAGATAATTTGTTTTACAAACTGAAACAGTTTTTGTTTGGTATTTTTAAATTTTAAACTAAATTTTTGTAATAATTACCAATTTTTTTCACTGTACATCGCAAAATTTCAGGCACAAAGATCTCAATAGCTTTTCCGCTTCTATTTTCATCTGCACAATGTCCTTTTTACCACCCGTGTCGCCCATTTAGCCATCCACGCATATTCACACGCATCCTGATCTCCCACCACTCTATTGCTCACTTTGCCTTGCATAACTTTAGGCTCAACAGGAAATGAGTGTACAAGCACCGACTGAAACACAGCCCAAAATGTAGGGTAAGCCATATCGCAGCAGCAGCAATAACAAATATGGTCGGGCAAAGCTTTTTCACGGACTTTTTCGCTTTTGCTGCCAGTCGGATAATACAAAGTACTCTAGAAACATAATTTTAAAGTCGCGCCGAAAAAGTTTTGGCTAAACATGTGCATATTATTTTGTTATACTGATTTTTATTTACTCAACGTAGATATATGACGGGTATGTACAAAAATTTGTTCGCATTTTAAAAAAAAAACAAAGCCTTCAAAACATTTAAAATTATATCGCGACCTTTTATAAAAAAAATTCAGTTCATTTTTCTGTCATGTGCATGTGCACCCAAAGCGGAATGATTAACGGAAAAAAAGATAATTCAAAGCCACAAAACAACTTTTAAGTTTGGTTGAAAAAACTTTCTTTTTATTTTGTTACATCTTCTGCGATAACGCCCTCTTTCCGTTTCCTTTTTCCGTGTCATGTTTCCTTCGAACTTCATCTAAGTTGTTTGCCTTCTGTTCTTGTTATTATATCTGATAAATTTGTGTGCTTACGAATAATGTACATATCTCTGCGGAAATAAATAATTTTAGCTTTGGTCGCCCAACTTTTTTGTAAGCATTCGTACTTTTTCCTGGTTCTCATCCTTCGTCTAAAAATTACGCAAGCGCCAAAACTTTTTGTTACCTTAAATCAATTTCTACTTTTTTTCATATGTGGATGAGTTTGGGTCATTGGATCAAAGCAACAAGTTTGAAGGCCCGACAGAAAGCAAAGAAATAACTACTAATAAAAGAGTTTGTAGCAAAGGGAGGTTATTATTAAAAGCGAAACAATAATCGGTTACTGTTACGGTTACAACTAACCTAACTATTTTAATTACGGGTTCGGTTTTGGTTTAAATATTTTATTTCGGTTGCGGTTACGGTACCGCGGACAAAAAAAAAAGATACGGCGGTTTACCGGTATAAATAAAACAACACTTTATTATTCCCTTGCACATTAGTATTATAAATTTATTCAGAAGTTTGCAAGGTAGTGAAGGATTCATCACCGACCCTATAAAGAATATATATTCTTAATCAGCATCACTAGGAGAGTCCATCTAGCCATCCGTCCGTCCGTCCGTTCATCCGTTAAACTATCTGCATGAAACACTCCCAAAAGTTGTCTTTCTATTGCAGGTAATACATAAGTCGGAACGAGCCAGATCGGACGACTATAGCATATAGCTATATATATATGTCTGGTGAATTACTCTTCACTATCGGACCATCACAGCAGATTTTCAATTGTGCGGCTATATATTAGTAGTCTCCTAAGCACACGCCTTTGGTGCGCATAGTCACTACTTGTACTGTCGTCCATAGTGATTTCAGTAAAATACCTATATTTTGTTTACTATTTTTTAGTAATTTTACTATTCACAGTTAAATTACTATTTCTGTATACTATTGTACTATTTGGATTATTTTTTTGCTTATAACTATAAAAATAGTTAATTTTAATAGTAACCCTATTTCATAACGTAAGAGTAACTATTTCCATAGGTGGAAATTTCCATGGGTTGGGGAATTGTAACTAAGTTTTCGGTCAATCTGACGTTCCTTTTTTTTGCAAATTTTTGACTGCAATTATAATACCCTCTGCAAGGCTATTAAAACAAGATACATACATATTCATGTTAATAAAAAAGAAAAAATTGCGCGTTGTTGCTTATACAAATTTAAACTCTGGGTGCTTAATACTCAGGAAAATGTATTTCCCAAGGACCAGAGTTTGTTGCCAACGTTTGAGATGTCCCTCTGAGCTCCAGCTCCATTTCAATCACCTGTTCCTCTTCTTTTCCTTTTATCCCTTTTGACATCCGGAGATGCGGATCGCCCAACCTCTGCTTGCTTCGTAGGTTTTAAATTACTCAAAGAAAATGACGGGAAATGTAACAAGAAAAGTGAATTTTAGCATCCAAATTGAAAAAGTCCACATCGCTTGAATGCTATTGGAGTGTATCGAAACGAAAGCTATACACGTTTTTCCCTGAAATAAGGACTGTTAATTTATTTGAAATCGTTCAATGCTCAACTAACAAAAAATGTCAAGTATTTAGTCAAAGCTTTGGCTTTGCAAAGGCGGAAAAGCTAATAAGCACGTTGCCAACACAACACAGGTGACAATATGGGTGCTTTAAGTCGCTAGTCCTGAATTTCCTTGGTGATATGCGTGCGCATTCCCTACTATGGAACTAATGCCGTTTATTTCCAATTTGTTTAAAATCTTTATGTATCTGGTAAAAATATTTCATTCATATTCCGGCCTTCCTATTTTTCAGTCGGAAGTGTATTTAACGATATTTGATTTCCCTTTAAGACAATTGAATTTCCCATACTCATTTTGGAATTTCCGTTTAAGTCCCCTTTGTTCCGAAACAACATTAGCTTGCTGGCTACTGGTCGCATTTGACAAAGGTGTTTGATTTGTCTGAGTCTTGCTGCCTTAGGGTTGATTACTTTTTTTTCAGCTGGTGTCCCTCAGCTAATGGCATTAGTGGTATACTTATTCAACGCAAAAAAATGGAGGAAACTAGAAACTGCTGAAACTGTTCAACAGAGTAGTATTAAAAAACAATTTGTTAAATTTCACAAAATAAATCATAAGTAAATAGAGATATGGTCCTAAAATTTAAAATGTATATTCTTGAATAGTTGTAGAATCGATTAAAATATCTAAAATTCGATTTTTCACCCGAAAAATGAGGTTCCCCTCTTAAACTGTTATTATAGATCAACTAATAACATTTTCAAGCGAAAAATTATACACTGGATAAGTACTGTAGCCATTATTTTAAAGAAGTTCTTGACATCTGCGGCTCGTACTCTCCACCAGCTCTTGGTAACGTTATTTCGTTACCAGAAACTTTAAACGCTTTTTTTTCGAAACATCATGCTCGACTATAAATTGGCCGATCGTTTTAAAATTAAGACACAATAATCTTAAATGGGTTCTATCTACAAAAACCTACAAACTTTTGGATTGGTTAAAATATGTTAACCACAAAAATCGACTTTTTAGTAAACCGACGCCATTTTGCTAATATTGGATATTGAAATCATATGTCTTTGTAGGGGAAACGCGATTTGAGCTCAAGGGAGCCTATCCTGCCATCTACAACCGTAACCTGTGCAGCGAAGAGGACGGCTTTAAGGACTTTCGTGAGACTCAAATGATGGCCTTCGTCGAAGCGCTTCCACTGTACGATGCCTCTTATTTGGCCAAGTCTGTGGTGAGTATCTTAAACTAAAACCCAAACTAGAAAGCATAAGTACTGAGCACTTATATTCAACAGCAATCCTTTGCCAGCCAAGCGGAGGATATGTTCCAAGCCACTGCTCCCCAGAGCGAAGGCGAGTTCCGTGTGCTGAATCACGGTGATGCCTGGTGCAACAACTTCATGTACAAGTACGATGAGGCCGGAAAGCTGGTCGAAACGTACTTCGTTGACCTGCAGATGAGTAGGTTCTCGTCACCTGCCCAGGATTTGCTTTACTTTATTAAGCATATTACGCTTTCATAATCTGTTTAAATATTTTCGATTTTAATCACTCTGTCCCGTTGTTTATTAATACAAAACATTGGCATCGATTGACTCGGACAATAGGGCCCACTCCAAGCTAGGAAAAGGCACCCAAACGCATGTTTTTACCCCTTCTATGCTCACAAATGATTTCACCTCGGGTCCGCCCACGTCTTGTGCCAGATCGCAACAAACGGCGAATAAAAGTTTGGCGGTTAGAGAAAATCGCAGCTGAAATTTGCAATGAATTAATTAATTCATTTTGAAGTCAATTATATCGTTTTCCGATTAAAATTATAAGCGTAGTGCCACTTTATTAAACCATTACCATGCCCAAATTAAATAAAAAACAGAAAAGAAGCGAACTTCGGCCAAAGCTATGTTAAAAATCAAACATCCTTGAAAATTTTAAAATTATGATTTACTTGCGTATATGTTTAGAAGCATTAAAGTTCTGATGATTTTAATTATTCGATAGTTTCAATGACAGCTACACGTTTACGTTTTCCGATTTTAATAGAATTAAAAACGTAATATTATAAGTCAAAAAGAATTTAAAAAAACAACTAAATAAAAAAGTAAACTTAAAAACAAAAATTTTAATATTTTTATTGTTTCTGAATGAAATTTAAACCGTAATTTTTAAATATTTAACTACTACTATATGTCGGAGAACTAAACAAAAATTAAGAAAGAGCAAAGTTCTAATTTTTTAAAATTTATTCGGAATCGGAAAGTTCCTATGGGAGCTATATGCTATAGTCGTCCGAGCCGGCTCGTTCCGACTTATATACCACCTATACTAGTTTGCGTAGGAACGGACGGACAGACGGACATGGCTAGATCGACTCTGCTAGTGATGCTGATCAAGAATATATATACTTTATAGGGTTGGAAATGTGACCTTCACTGCGTTTCAATCTTCTGACTGAAATAATAATACCCTCTGCAAGGTTATAAAAAATTAAAAAGTGAAATAGATAATTAAAATTGTACACGTATGTTTTTCAATATTCCGATTGTTCCCATGAACATAATATAGTCGTCAGGTTTTTATCAATTTTAAACCTTAATTCTGAAATAATAAACCATTACTATACATTGAAAAACCAAAAAAAAATTTTATTGTTCCACTTAACAAAAAAAAAGCAGTAAGTCTGATATTAGAAGCTACTGCGGCATTACCACTCTAAGACTGATGGCAGAGTGGCTATAACCGAATCGAAGCGAGAAGCAATAATATTTTGCGCCATGAACAAAGCGATTTCTTGATCCCACTGTATTGGGCGTGAACAAACTGTCGTAATTAAATTCTGCACGACAATCCATTTTTATTATGGTGAACATAGCTTTCCTAGCTAACCGTTAACCCACAACTGAAGGTAAATGCAGTGAATCAAATATTGAAAAATTAAAGAAAAGGCTAAATATGCACAATTTAAAAAAATTATTAATGTTCAGAATGCGGAAAAAACTCGTACGTTTTGAGCGAGTTTACGCGATACAGCTGGTTGAAAACTGCTTTCGCTTAATCACTCGCATATAGTTTTGCCTTCGCTCTAAATACTTTTGAGCGATTGTCTTTAAAAAGCCTTACAAATATTATCGCTTCGCATTTCGCGGCCTTTGTGTTAGTCCTAACCTGTTCGAAAAACTCATTTGCGGCATCAGATACCTCCATATTATCATGACTTTACAAAATGTCGTTCAACTACGACTAACCTGCTTGAGTTTACTACCTTCATTAGTCAGTTTTTCATTCCTCACTGCAAAGTGAGGCAATTGGCAATTTTATTTCTGTTTTTGCCTTTAAAGTCCCTTTTCAACAACTTTTTAAAAATTTCATCCAACAACAAAAGTTAGCATATTAAATAAATCTTTCGAATATCTCCACAAAAGTGCGTAAAGAAAAACTGCTTGGTGTACATTATTATGCTTTGATCTCGCCGTTTATTGATGTTTCGTGTGGACCCTCCCACTCAGTTGCCCTTGGGGTTTTCATGCTTGGCCGACTTTTCCATAATTGTGAGTTTTGGAAGTGTGCTCCACAAAACCACATCGAGCAGCTGACTTGTGTGCTTTGCAAATATTAAAAATGCACACCCATTAGTTTAAGTCAAAACACGCTAAAACAGCTGAGCATGGATATTTAAAGGCAGTGTGGGAAACTAATGGGCTACCTTCATCCGTTTGGATTAAACTACAATTAAATTCAAATAAACCGAAATATCCTGCGGTGCTTTTTATGTTTGCGCTTGTAATATAAATCCTTTGGCTAATGGGAGCTACGCACACACTCGAATACTTGCAGCATTCGGAAAAGCTCCAACTGTTCGCAGCGGGCGGTTCACTTTGTGCCGAAAAACGGGGAAAAGAGCAATGAACTGAAAACGCGGCAAGGAAGAAGGTCGGAGGGTTAGGGCAACGAAGGTCCTGGTGCTTGAACTCAAACAAGAGATGGGCAGAGCACTCGTGTGGAGCCACTAATGAACAAAACTCAGTGCCTTCGTTTGTGAAAGCGAATAAGCCTCGATACCACCAGGTGCCGTACGGGCTTAAATGCCAAAGTTATTGCCAAAAATTCAACCTTGTTATTTTTCAATTTATTTATATCAATGATTATTTTAAAAATGTTGTACAATAACAATAAAATTTTAGAGGAGCAACAAGGTTTCTCAATACAAAGTTTAATACGGTTCGTACTAGTTTTTAAAAAAGCTATCTGCATGAAACTTTCCTGAAAGTTGTCTTCCTGTTGTAGTATACAATTTGGAAGGAGCCGGCTTGGACAGCTATAAGTAATAGTTCCCATATGAACAATCAGAAAAATAAATGAAAATATATTATAGCTTTGCTGTTTTTAAATGTTTTTTCTTCGAGTTATAGTAACGATTTTATTAAAATCGGACGACTATTTCGTATAGCTTCGTTGGAAACAATTTCTATATTATAAAAAAAAATAAATTTAAAAAAAGTAACTTAAATTTTTTAACTAAAAAATAATTCTTGTGGAAATAGAAATGGTTAAATAACTTAGAATAACGCTTCTAACTTTATAAAAATCAGAAAACGACATGATAATAGCAACAATATTTTAAAAATTTCAGAATTTTATAATTTTTTCTAAGAACATACATTTTTATACCCTTGCAGAGGGTATTATAATTTCAGTCAGAAGTTTGCAACGCAGTGAAGGAGACGTTTCCGACCCTATAAAGTATATATATTCTTGATCAGCATCACTAGTAGAGTCGATCTAGCCATGTCCGTCTGTCCGTCCGTCTGTCCGTCTGTCCGTCCGTCTGTCCGTCCGTCTGTCCGTCTGTCCGTCCGATTATATGCAAACTAGTCTCTCAGTTTTAAAGTTGTCTTTCTATTGCAGGTAGTATATAAGTCGGAACGAGCCGGATCGGACGACTATATCATATAGCTCCCATAGGAACAATCGGAAAAATAAATGAAAAAAAATTATAACTTTGCTGTTTCTTAATTTTTTGTTTAGTTCTTCGACATATAGCAATGGTTAAATATTCCAGAATTATGGTTTAAATTTCATCAAAATCGGACGACTATAGCATATAGCTCCCATAGGAACAATCGGAAAAATAATTGAAAAAAAATTATAACTTTGCTGTTTTTTAATTTTTTGTTTTGTTCTTCGACATAAAGCAATGGTTAAATATTTCAGAATTATGGTTAAAATTTCATCAAAATCGGACGACTATAGCATATAGCTCCCATAGGAACAATCGGAAAAATAATTGAAAAACAAGAAAGAAAGCAAACTTCGGCAAGCCGAAGTTCATATACCCTTGCAGCTATTGCAAGAATTAAACATTTTTGAAAACATTAAAATTATGATTTACTTTCGTATATGTTTAAAAACATTGAAGCTATGATGATTTGCAGCTCAATTATTTGATAGTTATTTTATATATTTTTATTATTTCTAAGGGAGCTATATGATATAGACGTCCGATTTTGATAAAATTTAAAACATAATTCTGAAATATTTAACCATCACTAAATGTCGAAGAACTAAACAAAAAATTAAAAAACAGAAAAGTTATAATTTTTTTTCATTTATTTTTCCGATTGTTCCTATGGGAGCTATATGATATAGTCGTCCGACTTTGATGAAATTTAAACCGTAAATCAGAAATATTTAACCATTACTAAATGTCGAAGAACTAAACAAAAAATTAAAAAACAGCAAAGTTATAATTTTTTTTCATTTATTTTTCCAATTGTTCCTATGGGAGCTATATGCTATAGTCGTCCGATCCGGCTCGTTCCGACTTATATACTACCTGCAATAGAAAGACAACTTTTGGGAAAGTTTCATGCAGATAGCTTTAAAACTGAGAGACTAGTTTGCATATAAACGGACGGACAGACGGACAGACGGACGGACAGACGGACGGACAGACGGACAGACGGACATGGCTAGATCGACTCGCCTAGTGATGCTGATCAAGAATATATATACTTTATAGGGTCGGAGATGTCTCCTTCACTGCGTTGCAAACTTCTGACTGAAATTATAATACCCTCTGCAAGGGTATAAAAATTGTAACTTTGATGTTTTTTAATTTTTTGTTTAGTTCTTCGACATATAGCAATGGGTAAATATTTCAGAATTATGGTTAAAATTTCATCAAAATCGGACGACTATAGCATATAGCTCCCATAGGAACAATCGGAAAAATAATTGAAAAAAAATTATAACTTTGCTGTTTTTTAATTTTTTTTTAGTTCTTCGACATATAGCAATGGTTAAATATTTCAGAATTATGGTTTAAATTTCATCAAAATCGGACGACTATATCATATAGCTCCCATACAAATAATAAAAATATATAAAAGAACAATCAAATAATTAAGCTGCAAATCGTCATAGCTTCAATGTTTTTAAACATATACGCAAGTAAATCATAATTTTAATGTTTTCAAAAATATTTAATTCTTGCGATAGCTGCAAGGGTATATGAACTTCGGCTTGCCGAAGTTTGCTTTCTTTCTTGTTGAAAGTGTTTTCTAAAATATAAGAATTTTTATTTTTTCGTCTCAAATTTAAGCAGTTTTTTTTTCATAACTGCCGCTCTTTGATTTTCTAAATTTACTGGTAACATTTTCTAGCTTTCGGTAAAAGCTTTCTGTCCGTCTGTCCATCTGACCGCCTGTCCGTCAGTCTATTTGTTCGTTTCTAAGCAAAGTAGTCTCCCAGCTTTAAACCTATCTGCGTAAAACCTTCCCAAAAGCTGTCTTCTATTGCAGGTAGTACATAAGACGGAACGAGCTAGTTCGGACGACTATAGCGTATAGCTCCCAGATTATAATTTCAGTCAGAAGTTTACAACGCAGTGAAAGAGACATTTCCGACCTTATAAAGTATATATATTCTTGATCAGCATCACTAGGCGAGTCGATCTAGCCATGTCCGTCTGCCCGTCCGTCTGTCCGTCCGCCCGTTTCTACGCAAACTAGTCTCTCAGTTTTAAAGCTTTCTGAATGAAACTCTCCCAAAAGTTGTCTTTCTATTACATGTAGTATATAAGTCGGAACGAGCCAGATCGGCCGACTATAGCATATAGCTCCCATAGGAACAATCGGAAAAATAAATAAAAAAAAATTATAACTTTGATGTTTTTTAATTTTTTTGTTAGTTCTTCGAGATATAGTACTGGATAAATATTTCAGAATTACGATTTAAATTTCATCAAAATCGGACGACTATAGCATATAGCTCCCATAGGAAGAATCATAAAATTAAATTTAAAAAAATTATAACTTTGGTGTTTTTTAATTTTTTTGTTAGTTCTTTGAGATATAGTAATGGTTAAATATTTCAGTAATACGATTTAAATTTCATCAAAATCGGACGACTATAGCATATAGCTCCCATAGGAACAATCATAAAAATAAATTTTAAAAAATTATAACTTTGGTGTTTTTTAATTTTTTTGTAAGTTCTTCGAGATATAGTAATGGTAAAATATTTCAGAATTACGATTTAAATTTCATCAAAATCGGACGACTATAGGATATAGCTCCCATAGGTACAATCATAAAAATAAATTTTAAAAAATTATAACTTTGCTGTTTTTTAATTTTTTTTTAGTTCTTCGAGATATGGTAATGGTTAAATATTTTAGAATTTCTTCAAAATCGGACGACTTTAGTATATAGCTCCCATAGGAACAATCGGAAAAATAAATAAAAAAAAATTATAACTTTGATGTTTTTTAATTTTTTTGTTAGTTCTTCGAGATATAGTACTGGATAAATATTTCAGAATTACGATTTAAATTTCATCAAAATCGGACGACTATAGCATATAGCTCCCATAGGAACAATCATAAAATTAAATTTAAAAAAATTATAACTTTGGTGTTTTTTAATTTTTTTGTTAGTTCTTTGAGATATAGTAATGGTTAAATATTTCAGTAATACGATTTAAATTTCATCAAAATCGGACGACTATAGGATATAGCTCCCATAGGTACAATCATAAAAATAAATTTTAAAAAATTATAACTTTGCTGTTTTTTAATTTTTTTTTTAGTTCTTCGAGATATGGTAATGGTTAAATATTTTAGAATTTCTTCAAAATCGGACGACTTTAGTATATAGCTCCCATAGGAACAATAGTATAGCTGCCATAGGAACTATCGAATAATTAAGCTGCAAATCATCATAGCTTCAATGTTTTGAAATATACACGCAAGTAAAGTATTTCGTTTTTGAAATAGCTGCAAGGGTATATGAACTTCGGCTTGCCGAAGTTCACTTCCTCTCTTGTTTTTTTCAATATTCCGATTGTACCCATGGAAGCTACATAATATAGTCGGTAAATTTTTTTTTAAATTAAAACCGTAATACTGAAATAATAAACCATTACTACCATTACATCGAAGAACCAAAAAAAAAAAATTAGAAGGATTCCTTTATTGTTTCACATCACAAAAAAAACAGTAAGTCTGATATTAGAAGCTACTGCCAATCTAAGCAATCTAATCTGATGTCAGAGGGGCTATAACCTAATCGGAGCGTGAAGTGATAATATTTTACGCCATGAACAAAGCGATTTCTTGATCCTACTATATTGGGAGTAAACAAACTGTCGTAATTAAATTCTGCACGTCAATACATTTTTATTTTGGTGAACATAGCTTTCCTAGTTAACCGTAAATGAAGGTAAATGCAGTAAATCAAATATTCCAAACCATGATTGAAAAATTAAAGAAAAGGTTAAATTTGCGCAATTTGAAAAATAGTTTATTAATGCTCAGAATGCTGAAAAAACTCGTACGTTTTGAGCGAGTTTACGCGATACAGCTGGTTCAAAACTCCTTTCGCTTTATCGCTGTTACTCGCATATAGCTTTGCCGAAGTTTGCTTTCTTTCTTGTTAGATCTTTTTTTAAATTTGTTAAAATATCAAATACGGTCAGAATAATTGCTAATTTGTAACATCAAGGTCGATTTTAGAAGTTTTATTTTCAGAGTGATAAGATATAAATAATCAACCGGTCACCGGCTATCACTTCAGAGATTTCTGCGGTACTCAGACATGGACAGGCTGCAGCAGCTCAGATTAACAAGAATATAAGTAGAGAATTGAAGTTAACTGCAATGATTGCAGATCACTTTTATTAAAGCTATTATCCATTTAAAAAAAACGATGATGGGTCGCATGGCGGTAAAAAAAATGTTGCGGTCAAGCAAAAGTTTCTCGGGCGTGCAATAGTAGCTTTTTTTGGCAGGTCTTATTAATGTCACGTGGCCCGGTTTGAAGTATTCAGGCCCCCTGCTGTGCGATGATGCATGCGGCAGGAAAATGTTTTCGCATCAAATGCAGCCTATTTGCGTGTCGACCCAACAGAATCAGGAGTCTAGAAGCTCACCCCACAGTCGACCACTGTGATTTCTGGAAACTTCCCCTCCGCCTGGGCAATTATCATGCTCCCAAATTAGCAGGCTGCTTCAAACGTCCTCACACAGACCCCATCAAAGTAAAGTTTTCCCATGCAAAAAAAAGCATCGAAACTTAACAGAAGCAAATTACGCACACGAATTGCCCTGGACAATAAAAAACAAAAAAAAAACCGAGAAGAATGGCGAATAAATTATGAACAAGCGGGTAGCATGAGGTTGGTGTGTGTGCAGGGGTGGTTTAACATCTACTTGCGCGTCTAATTTGTTGGAAAATTAGTTTTGTGTGTTTTGTGCGTGTAATTTTCATGAAAGCCGAACTGAGCTCTGATGAAGATCTGCACTTGATTTTGATTGAAATACGCTGAGAAAAGAGCAGCAAAGCAGTTTGCTTTAAGAAGAAGAAGAATCTGGGTCCGTAATCATAATAGGCAATATTTATAAAAATCAAAAATCAAATTTTTGTTCACAACATTTTTTTTTTCAAAGTGCACACAAAAAATTTTAAAAAATTTTAAGAACTTAAACAAAAAAATGTATTTTTAAAAACGTTCAATAGAATGCAATAAAAACAAGAAACAGGTAACCAATTTAAAAATAGATAACATATATATGACCCGTGAAACAATAGTGCTTAAGGAAGCGCCATTAGCCGGAAAATGTACATTTATGTCAATAACTTTTAAAATTTTGGCCTGATTTTGATCAAATAAACATTATAATAAAGCGTAACAATATACCATTTTAATATCGTGTTTAACTATAGTTAATATATAGTATATATATACTTTAATACCGCTACTCAACATAACATGTGTCAAAATTCCGCGTAGAATGGATGGAATCTGACTTTTTATTTACTTATAATTATTATTTTAACAGTAATATATATAAATTATTCGTGTAAACTTTGGAGTTTACAGAAAATAAAATTAATAAAAATAATTATGATCAACATTTTTTGTAACACTTTGCAGAAAAAAACCCCCATATTACTTAAATAACCTAATTTGTTTTTCCTGCTAAATACTCTTAATACACAACCGAACTGAGTACCTGAATGAAGCTTTGATCATGTATTTCGAATATGCCGTCGTAGTTGATATATACAGGCCTGTTCCAATTTTCATTCGGAAGTGAGTTCGTTAACACTGGCGGATTTCCCTTTAACATAATTAGAGTTCCCTTGGGGGAACATAAAACAGCTGACTGCCGCTAATGCTCCTAACAAAAGCCTATGATTTGCCTAAGTTTTCCAGGCAAATGTCTTATCAAAATTTGACCCGCTGCTGTTCCTAATCTTTGTGCATTATTGGTGCACACATTTATTGTCTAAAATCAGTAAAAAAATCATTGGTAGACAATAATAACAAGTTTTACTTATTTTAAAGGCAGTGATGGAAACTGACCAGTAAAAGTGTTGAACAACTCGTGTGAGTCAGCTGCTTGGCATCACTGTTGCAAACTTTTCAAATGTAGTGTTCAGAAACAGAGTTGCCAAGAAAATAATTTTTTTTTTCGTACCATGACAACCCGTGCTTTGTTTCTATCAAATCGTTCGGAAACTAGAACAGGGGCGGCAGTTTGTCTTCTTGATTTCGGTAAATCCGTTCTTGGCTCACTATTGAGCACGGAAATACTGAAATAGACACTGTTGAGAACGGTTTTTTTCCAGTAAAAATGCCAGATCCCAAATAGTGTTCGAATTTTGTGTTTTTTTTTTCCTCTTTTATTTATTTTTTTTTATACATTTTCATTCGAAATTATATAGCTAAATATATTTTAATCATATAATTTTCTTATCAATAATTATAACTTACATATGAAGGGGAGGGGTATGTCTCTTTATCTCCTCTGCTGTGATGAATTCAAGGCACTCAAACTTAACACCGACCCCTAGAAATAAAGTGGCATTGTGGGGCATTGGTCAGGTAGTTTAGTTCTTCGAAACTGGCGATCTTGTTCTTGCGGATATAGAGCTCCTTCAGCCGGTGACAATTCTGCAGGCTGCTCAGCATATTGATCTTGTTCACGCTGAGAGACAGTACCTCCAAATGAAGCATCTCCAGGCAGATCTTTATGTCTTCCAAATCGCTGTCCCAAGCATTCAGCTTCACGATATTGCGGTAGTCGGAGCACTTGGACTTGCGTTTCTCCGGGAATCTCGTTGAGCTTCAATGTGAGCAGCTGGAAAAGCCATCCGTGAACTTCGGCCGGCACCTTGTTCAGTTTCTTTTCAGCCGCCCGCAATTCTGCATCCATATCAATGCGCTTGATGTTTCTTTTACATATCTCCCGAGTGATCTCATTGATTTGTCTCTTGATTTCGGACCGCTTTTTGGCGCCATCGATGGCTGCTTCCGCCTCCACGGCTTCCTTTTCGAGCTTTTCCTTCTGCTCAAGATACTTCTTGCCCTCCGTCTCCACCCTTTCAACATGTCATCTTCCGCTGCTTTGATCCCCAAATAATAACGTTGTTTGTAAAGGAATCGCTGATGCGCTGTTCGTTTATTACCTCCATGGTGAATTGGATTACGGTGTGGCTCCTCTCGACGATCGCCAGACTTTGTTTGATTTATTTGCACCTCTTTTCTAAAGACTCGTAGGCTGTAATACTAAAAATATTCAATTTTTTTTAAAATATATATACAAAAAAAAAACAAGAAAGAACGCTATAGTCGCAATCGATCGCCGACTATTAGATACCCGTTACCACTAACCATACAACATATAGACTAGTCATTTCATACAACGCATTCGGACAATAAAAAACGGATCGCGGGAGGCCCCCCATGCTCACAGCAACAGGCCCCTGCACTTCGTGTGCGTTCGGGTTTTTGCTCTCTCATTCTTATTCTCATTTTTATGCTCGCGCACTCATTGCACGAGTTCAGTCGTTCAGTCATTCAGTCGCAGAGAGGCGCTTTTTGAAGAAGGTTGCCCTGCGCTTGAATTCGTCTTTGTATGTATGCGTGATCATGCATTCTCGTACACGGGAGCATGTGTGCGTTTATTTCATTTCGGCGCATCAAGAATATTTTCAAACTTTTCAAACTTGGTACCCTAAGAATATGGGCGTATATACTATTGGGTTATGATAAAAATATGAATATTATATGTTATAATATATTTGTTTAATAATTCAGCATACATTTTATTTTTGTTTACAAATTCAAATCAGTCGTAGCAGTAAAATGTTTTACATACATATATGTATTCGAATTTATAGAAATCAGTACACTGAGATGGGAACAGGGCATATCGCAGTCGTGTCACTTGAAACACCGACTGCTCTTCAGTGGTTGAGAAAACTTCAAACTAAATCAGTTCTTGTCGATGTTTTACGAGCGGTTGGTGCCTGCATACCCTATCGACGAATGCTTTTAAGGGGAACGGGCTTTTATGATACTTGTTTTAAATGGTATGTTTCGTGATCTTTGGTTGATTTATTTTTTAATGATTCGCAGTGTTATTTTAATTGTCTTTAAACAAGTAATAAATAATAAAACACTTTTTATATTTTTGTAAAGGTACATGGAACAAATATAAAAATCCGCATTTTTTTAATGATAATAATTTTAGATTTTGATTGTACCAATATCTTGGATTATAAAGAATTGTTTAAAGACAATTAAAATTACAATTGCGGTGATACATTTGCAGTTGCAATATCATAAGCTGATGCGCCGTGGCGCGCTTTGATTGCTACCAACACATGTGAAAATGTTGTGTAACTACATTATAGTGCCGCAAGGCACTCAAACTTAACACCGACCCCTAGAAATAAAGTGGCATTGTGGGGCATTGGTCAGGTAGTTTAGTTCTTCGAAACTGGCGATCTTGTTCTTGCGGATATAGAGCTCCTTCAGCCGGTGACAATTCTGCAGGCTGCTCAGCATATTGATCTTGTTCACGCTGAGAGACAGTACCTCCAAATGAAGCATCTCCAGGCAGATCTTTATGTCTTCCAAATGGCTGTCCCAAGCATTCAGCTTCACCATATTGCGGTAGTCCGAGCACTTGGAATTGGCTTCCACAAGCCACTCCGTCAGTCTATTCATTATCTCGATCTATAACACATATAATACAATTTGGAATTCAATTTATCCATGCTGTACAAAAAAAAACGCACCTATCACGCCAGTGTTTTGGTAAAAAAAAAGCAAACCAGAAAGAAAGCTAACTTCGGCAAGCCGAATCTTATATACCCTTGCAGCTTTTGCACAAATTAAACATCTTTAAGAAATTTAAATTTTAAATATTATTGAAACCCAATGAAGCTATGAAGATTTTCACCTCAACTATTCGATCGTTCCTATAGCAGCTATATGATATTGTTTTCCTATTTAAATGAAATCAAAGTCGTATTTCTGAACTATTTAACCATTCCTATGTCCAAATGAATTACAATAAATATTGAAAATTAGAGAAGTACATTTTATATTCATTTATTTTATTTAATATTCCGATTGTATATTCGTTCGATTTTGATAAAATTTAAGCCATAATTCCAAATAAATAAGCTCTAAATATCGAAGAACTATAAAAAAAGAAATTTTTAAAACAGCAAATTGATAATGCACATAGCTTTAAAACTGAGAGACCAGTTTCCAGAGAAACAGACAGACGGACTCTGCTAGTGATGCTGATCAAGAATAAATATGTATTCTTTGTAGGGTCAGAAGAGTCTCCTTCACTGCGTTTTAAACTTTTGACTAAAATTATAATGGTACAACAAGGTAAAACGTAGCAGCGGGAGACTAAACGTGGTCAAATTAAAAAAAAAAACAAAAACCAAACTATTTATTTATTATTATGCACAAAATGTTTTTTTTTTACCCATAGTGCAATGTTTATGTTACAAGGCTCAGTCCCCTTTTTAGCATTGGCGTTCCTAGATAGCATTATTCATTTTTTTTTCGATTTGAAAATTAGTTTGTAAAATGTTTACATTACAAAGTGTATTTACATCTACACACAAAAAAATAATCTGGAAGTTCAATTTGATATTTAGAAGAGATTTTTATTTTACACATTGAAAAATGTAAATTTGATTTTGGAAAATGGTATTGTTTCAATTTCTCTCTCTTTGAAAGTTCTCTCAAGTCGAAAAAGAGAAAATCCTGCAAGGTGGCGACAAAAATCGAATAAGTTAGAGGGAGAAGCACAGTTACTAAATTCAAACTCCCGAATTCTACACGTGCTGTCCCGCTTGCACGGCTTTCGCATTGCTTGTTTTTAAAGTGATCTTTGCGTTTTGCAAGTAGAGTTTAGAAAGGAAAAAGTGAGTAGAGCGAAATTATAATGTAAATGTAACTAATAAGCTAAAGAAGTTATTGTTTTAGTAACATTTGTGTGAGTATCTTTACTGGCCGGTAAAGAATACTTTTTGGACAAATTTTCATTTCCTAATGTCATTGCTTGCGTTAATGGCATGCATGTTAAAATAATAAAGCCAGTCACGGACACTTCCTTATATTTAAATAGAAAAGGCTATTACAGCATTAATGCAATGGTGGTAAGTTTCTTTAAAGAATTATTTAAATTCGTTAGTGTTGTCTAGCTATGTGTTCCTTTAAGGTATGCAACTACAATATGGAGATATTAGCAATTGATGCCACACATCCTGGAACAACAGCATTTAACGCCGTAAAAATGAAACTCTGGAGCTCGTCAAAGTTTAAATAAATTGTTCGGACAACATAAATTAGTTCCTAAATAATACACGCAAGAAAACCGAAAATAATTTTATCACTTTTTCTTGAAAATGTTAACTTCAACAATCCGCCGGTAAGCCGATTTTATACGGATTTTACTGTCTGCAAAAAAAGGGTAGTTTTCGACTGTTAGACTGTTCCCTTCGTTTACATCTGCAAATATTACTTAACATATGCTTTTCAGCCACTAACAGCCCTAAAATCACAATTTTTGCAAATAAAATTGGCACAAAAACATGTAAAAATCGTTATTTACACAAAAAAAAAATGGTACCAAACAAAAAATGTGTCATTGATTTAATCAGGAAGTACACCTGAACCGGAAAAATATGGTTTAATCTCCAGAGGATAACATCGATTTAAATTTTTAAGCCAGTGTAATTTGAGCCTTTAAAATTAAAGCTAGCTTATATTTGGGTGCCAGTTTTAGCAAGTGAGCTTCGCACAACAGCCATTCGTGAAAGAAAGTCTTCCGAATTCAGCATATTTGTGCTCTCCGCTATGTAGTGGGAAGAAATTGAAAACTATTATATTATTTAGTATTAAACAAATATTTATACTTAAATACTGCCTGTAATTTATTTCAAGGCGCACGTATTAATTTTAAACTTTCGGTTATTTTTGGTTTTGGCAAAGATCCTTTTTCCTTTCAATTTCGTGTAATATTGAATACGATAAGGCCATTCACTTTTTTCGGTACCTAATCCTTAAAACATACAGAATTTTTTCAAACTTACTATAAGTTCTTCTTTTTGTACAGCTGTTACAAATTGCAGCCTTACTTCTGCCTACTTTTCACTTCAGTTATTTACGCGAAGGAAAATCTTTTTGAATGAATATGAAACAATTCCTGACAGATTCGTTCATTGTTTGGCGTCTGCGCCACATATTTTGCATTAAAAAAAAAATATTCGCACGTTTTCCGTTAAATGGATTTCGGTTAAGTGCTGCCGCCCTTTTTTTGTTTGTTTCTTCCTTTATTTTAGGTCGCAGTTGATTGCAATGGTTGCGACTGCGCAGACGACTTGTCTTGGGAGTCACTCGAGCGAAGGGGATCTTCTTTGATTGTAAAGGCGTCACTGATGTGCGTGCAGCAGGTCCGCTGCCTTCTTTTTTCACCAGATTGCAATCGAAGGAACAAAGAGATAAACAGTAAACGATGATGCCTTTCGGATACTCTCAAGGAAATGTGTATTATTCTCTGAAACTGGTAAATTAAATTATTGGCCTTGGGTATATGGAAAACTCAACTGCTTAATGTGGTTAAATAAAGAGGTTTTGAAAGAAATAATAGAAGAGCAAGTTTTGTTACAGTTGGTGATTGTATTTGATTCGCATTGTACTAATTAATTCAGCCTTGTCTAGTCAAACTTTACATATTTATCACTTTCAACCAAACTACGAAAGTTGCAGCTTTTATTCAATATTATTTTTTTTTCGTTCTAATGTTAAGTCTACACCAGCCTGCTGTTCTCTAAGCTTTGGAAATCAGAAAAGGACAACGTAGTCATCGCATTTAATGCCAGTTCAATGGCACTTTACAATTTAATAATGTTAATGTATGCATAATTTTAAAATAGTATTTTCAAGAATATAATATTTTTATTTTGGTGTAAATAAAATATTTACTCTTGGAAGGGTTCAAAACAAAAAGAAAATGATTTCTGTGAAACGGGGCGACACAGGAAACTGGTTTAATTGACTGAGAACTTAAAGAGGCGTGAATTTTCCTTAAGAAGATTTCGATGATGGGGAGAAGCAGACATTGTATGTTTATGTAGAAATAGCTTTCGCCACTGCATGAGTTACAAAAAAAAATTAAATTATCGAGCCGAAAGTTAAATTCAATTCAATTAGTAGCATATTTTGCTGGCGAGATACAAAAGCAAGGCAATACAGACACAATGCCTGCAGATAGCGGCAATTTATGAGGTCCATGCCATCGTCAGCATGTGGTTCCAGGCCCCTTGCCGCCTTTCAGAGACTTCTCCCATTTTCATTATTTTTGTATTTTGCATGTCTTGACACTGGACTGGAAAGCAAGGGGTCCCCGATGTTCACACTCAACAGCATGCGATCTTCAGATCCCAGTGCTGTGAATGAGTCTTGGGGCGGGAGTCCGGAATTCTTCGAGTGGCAGTGGGAGGTGACGTTGTGCATTTGCACAGTCTTTTCCGCGCTCGTCGTTGCGTGGCGTCGAAATGATTTAAAAGTTGGCGTGTGTGAATATTGTTGTTCAACAGGCGACACTCCCAGCTGACCCCGATGAGTCTGGCATGTGTGCCTGGAGCCAATTAAGGGTCGTTCTTTGTTGCACTGAAACCTAAATGACAATCCAATTATAAACGAAAGACGAGTATATGTAGTAAACCTAATACTCTCTTAAGTTTCACTTAGCTTTGGTTTTACTCTCCTACCGAATTAAGGAATGAACGGGTTGCCAGGGCTATGAACTAATTTTTAGTTTCCTCATTTTATAAAATGGAACGTAAAAATAATTCAATTCAAAACAGACAGATAGACAATTGCAAGATTATCCAAAACAATTTAATATCCGATCAATTATTACTTCAAGAACATTAATTTTAACTTTTTTGTGAGTACTTCAGACTTTTCTCATCACTTCAACTTAATGACCCATTGAGAGGCAGCTTGCCACTGCGCTTGAATAAAAGTAGTCAGGGGGCGGGCGGCGCTAGATGGGGCGTGACAGGTTGCTTTAAATGACAAATTACAAGTATTTACATGAAAAACACAACAAGATGCCAGGATGCCAAGATGCCGAGATGCCGGCAGTCTGCGTAATCGATGCGGGGCGCGCAAGTTTCGAGAGCCGGTGGCTGAGGAGCTCTTCAAACCACCAAGGTGGTGCAGAAAAACCACACGTCAACAGAACGCCTCGCGAAAGACAATCGAGGTGATGGCGAGGGCGCCGGAAAATTGTAGCCACGACGCGTAATTGAGCGTAAAAAGGCAGGCCAAGAAGTAAATTCTTGGCGCCACCTGCGAGCCGAGCTAGTTACTGAAGCATATTATTATTCCCCAATGAAGTACATTTAGTTATCGAATTCAACTTTATTAATTTATTTAATTCGTTTAACACGTTACATTGGCTGTGATAAGCAAAATCAAAAAAAAAAAACAAGAAAGAAAGCAAACTTCGGCAAGCCGAAGTTCATATACCCTTGCAGCTATTGCAAGAATTTAACATTTTTGAAAACATTAAAATTATGATTTACTAAGTATATGTTTAAAAACATTGAAGCTATGACGATTTGCAGCTAAATTATTTGATTGTTTTTTTATATATTTTTATTATTTGTATGGGAGCTATATTATATAGTCGTCCGATTTTGATGAAATCTAAACCATAATTCTGAAATATTTAACCATTGCTATATGTCGAAGAACTGAACAAAAAATTAAAAAACAAAAAAGTTATAATTTTTTTCAATTATTTTTCCGATTGTTCCTATGGGAGCTATATGCTATAGTCGTCCGATTTCGATGAAATTTAAACCGTAAATCAGAAATATTTAACCATTACTAAACGTCGAAGAACTAAACAAAAAGTTAAACAAGAAAGAAAGCAAACTTCGGCAAGCCGAAGTTCATATACCCTTGCAGCTATCGCAAGAATTAAATATTTTTGAAAACATTAAAATTATGATTTACTTGCGTATATGTTTAAAAACATTGAAGCTATGACGATTTGCAGCTTAATTATTTTATTGTTCTTTTATATATTTTTATTATTTGTATGGGAGCTATATTATATAGTCGTCCGATTTTGATGAAATTTAAACCATAATTCTGAAACATTTAACCATTATATATCGAAGAACGAAACAAAAAATTAAAAAACAGCAAAGTTATAATTTTTTTCATTTATTTTTCCGATTGTTCCTGTGGGAGCTATATGCTATAGTCGACCGATTTTGATGAAATTTAAACCGTAAATCGGAAATATTTAACCATTACTATATGTCGAAGAACTAAACAAAAAATTAAAAAACAGCAAAGTTATAATTTTTTTCATTTATTTTTCCGGTTGTTCCTATGGGAGCTATATGCTATAGTCGTCCGATCCGGCTCGTTCCGACTTATATACTACCTGCAATAGAAAGACAACTTTTGGAAAGTTTCATGTAGATAGCTTTAAAACTGAGAGACTAGTTTGCATATAAACGGACGGACAGACGGACAGACGGACGGACAGACGGACGGACAGACGGACATGGCTAGATCGACTCGCCTAGTGATGCTGATCAAGAATATATATACTTTATAGGGTCGGAGATGTCTCCTTCACTGCGTTGCAAACTTCTGACTGAAATTATAATACCCTCTGCAAGGGTATAAAAAAAAATTAATTTTACAAATATGTCGGAGAGTATGTAGTGCAGCATTTCGACAGGTATGACCATGGGTTGTGCTGGTATACTAGATATACTAGATATTAGTTTTGGTAGAATGGGGACTCAGTTTGCGAGCTGAGGCCGAGTGTGGCTTCGTATGCGTTGCTAGGTCTGGTCTCTCCTTTTCTTCTGGTTTGTAGTGTGACGTGAGATAGACACGTGTTTTGGTCCTTAAGAGAGAATTATGAGCAACAAAGGCATCGAAGACTCGCTGCATTTGCCAGAATTAAGTTCAGGCAATCAAGAACCAAACGATCAATTCACCAGCAATGACGACTTACAAGGGGATGAATTTAGTTCTCCGACATCAGAAGTGGGATTCGGCCCTAACCAAACTTTGTCAAGGGATGTCTTCGCGTTGTTGGAGCAACAAAACCGGAATTTTCTGGAACTGGTTAAGAAACTACAGATGCCGGCGAGCACAGTACAACAGACTGGCGAGATTTGCTTGCCGAAATATAATCCGGACATTGCTGGGGTGGATGCCACGCAGTGGTGCGCTACGGTCGACATAATTTTACGAACGAAACCGCTAAGTGACAGCGCTCTTATATTAGCGCTGAGTAAGGCCTTGGAAGGCACAGCGGCCCAGTGGTTGTCACAAATATGCTACCCAGGAATAACTTGGCAACAGTTCCGGCAATTATTTGAGCAGCGTTTCGAGTCTTCAGAGACGCCAGCCGCTGTTATTTTTAATCTTCTAAATAGTCGCCCAAGGAACGGTGAGAGCTTGCCTGTTTTTGCGAGCCGCAGCGTGACGTCACTGTGCACAAAATTGCGTAATTTAAATTGTGAACAAATTTCCATCGCTTTGATTCTTGGGCATATGGCTAATTTCGACCGGCGTTTACAACGAATGATACACACAACGCATATCAGCAATCGACGTGAGCTGCAAGCGGAGCTGCAAGTATTTTCTGCACTGAAGGAGCGTCCTATTGCACCAAACTGGGAACCGGAGACTAAGCGGGCTAAAACTGCTGATCTAAAATGTTATCAGTGTGGAAAACCAGGACATAAAAAGCAAGACTGCAGATCTGGACTAGGATTTCAGTTCTCGTCAACTGAAAAGGAGCGGCGTTCTGGGAAGTCTCATCAGGAAAGGCCAACTGTAACTTGTTACAGATGCCAGGAGCCGGGACACATTGCCACTAATTGTCAAAAAAAGTGCAGAATACCGGATTAGGAGTAAGATCGGAAGAGAGTGGAGCTGTGCACTATGGAGGAGCCTAAATTGAGTATGCTGGTTAATGGTGAGAGATTTCCAATAACATTTGATCCGGAAGCTAAGTGTTCATTAATTAAAGAAAGTACAGTACTACAGTACTTCGAAAATCAAGATTTATATCATTGTTGGTGGAAATTCTTTGGTAGTTTTGTTTCACATAGTACCAAATTGTGGAATCAAAAAAAAAATATTGTCATTGGCAGACAAATATTGGTTCAATGTTTTTGGTATAGTTTTTGTTTTATTTTTTTGCATTTGACTGGTTGAATCAACTAAGACTCTTCAAAAGCGACCATATAGATTTGGTTCAAGTGAGAGGGCGCTAGTTCGTGGCAAAAATAGAGAATTAATTGAGTATAAAGTTATCAGACCTAGTAAAAATAGAGAATTAATTGAGTATAAAGTTATCAGACCAAGTAAATATAAAATAAATGGTTCAGCAAAACTTTGAGTTGATTATCGTGAATTAAATAAAAATACAGTAGCTGATAAAATTTCATTACCTCTGATATCAGATAAAGTAGCTAGACTTTGGGGAGCAAATTATTTCACTTCTCTTGTCATGTCTAGTGGATATCATTAGATTCCAATGCACTCGGAACAATTAAATACTGCTTTTGTTACACCTGATCGGAAGAATGAATTTCTATCGATGCCATTTAGATTAAAGATTGCTTTCTCTGTGTTTCAAAGAACGGTTGGAAATTGTTATAGAAATTTTAGTGAAAGATGAATTTTTATTTAACATTTCAAAATGTTTCTTTCTGAAAACAATAGTTCGGTACATTGGTTATGAGGTTAACGCGGCGAAAAATTAAAGCAACATCGAGATCAATCGCTACATTACGACAGCTCATCGGTTTGATGTCGTATTTTCGCAAATTTCCGAGGTACTTGCACAATTTTTGAACCTTTTGTATTTTCTCACATTTGAAAATAATAGCTTGTTTTGGAGTGTAGAGCACTAAGAAATTAGCAAAAGAATAATCACTGTATTAACGAACAAGCCAGTGTTGATTATTTTTGATCATTAGTTTCCAATTAATGCTTTTACTAAGTTTGCTTATTTGTTTTGCACCTTCTCTATTGATGCTTATACTTGTATTAACCCACTGAAATCTACGACAGTCATTTAAGGTGTGACAACACGTCTAATTGCCGACCAGCGGCGAAGCTTGACTGGTTCAAAGTTTATGAAATTTTGTTCTTATCAATAGATAGATCTACATTTAATTGCCACAGGTGTAAGTCGAGTCAACGGTCAAGTTGAAAGGGTTATGAGAACCCTTAAGAATCTATTGACGGCTGTTGAGACAAGCTCTATGTCGTGGCAAGAAGCATTAGTGGAGGTACAGCTGGCCCTTGATTTCGCAGTGAATCGTAGTACAAAATGTAGTCCATTAGAACTTTTGATTGGTGTAAATGCTATGCCTCTGGGGCTAATCCTAGAAGCGATACTGAAACTGAAATTGACAAGATATAAGAAAACAAAATTTTACGAAAGCAAGGCTAAGGTAATTGGATTCAGTATGGGTTACTTTGTGCTGGAAAACAGTGTGAAACAGCAAACGAAATCGGATCCAAAGTTTATAGGTTCTTTCGTTGAGGCATTGAAGGGAGACAGCATGTTAAAAAAAAAAAAACAAACAAACACGAAAGTTTGAGAAAGTTACAGGATGTGTAAATTTCAGAGAGCCTGATGCAAATTTTAAAGAACAAAGTCTGTTAGAAAAGTCTTTTGAAACAGAAGAGTGTCGTGAAGCCAAGTATTGGGCGATGAACGAGCGATGTGGTTGATGAATTCGTGAAGCCAAGTATTGGGCGATGAACGAGCGATGTGGTTGATGAATTCGTGAAGCCAAGTATTGGGCGATGAACGAGCGATGTGGTTGATGAATTCGTGAAGCCAAGTATTGGGCGATGAACGAGCGATGTGGTTGATGAATTCGTGAAGCCAAGTATTGGGCGATGAACGAGCGATGTGGTTGATGAATTCGTGAAGCCAAGTATTGGGCGATGAACGAGCGATGTGGTTGATGAATTCGTGAAGCCAAGTATTGGGCGATGAACGAGCGATGTGGTTGATGAATTCGTGAAGCCAAGTATTGGGCGATGAACGAGCGATGTGGTTGATGAATTCGTGAAGCCAAGTATTGGGCGATGGACGAGCGATGTGGTTGATGAATTCGTGAAGCCAAGTATTGGGCGATGGACGAGCGATGTGGTTGATGAATTCGTGAAGCCAAGTATTGGGCGATGGACGAGCTGAGAGCATAATAAAATGCGTGAGCCAATGTGTTTGGCGATTGATGAATATTCAAAAGTTGGCTAATATAAGACAAGATATGTTTCATGGATTATGACTTAATGTTTTGTAATGATTAATTTATAATTTGATAATGTTTAAACGATCTTTTGACTGGAAATGTAAATGAAAGAAATGGTTTATAAGAAAACGTAATGATTTGAAATATTCTATGAAATTGAGATTACTTGGTTAAGTTTTTCTGAAGTATTCAATAGTATTATAATGTTGGAATGAAACAAAGAGGTTTATTGTAGACACGAGGACGTGTCTATGTCAGAATGGCCGTGTCGGAGAGTATGTAGTGCAGCATTTCGACAGGTATGACCATGGGTTGTGCTGGTATACTAGATATACTAGATATTAGTTTTGGTAGAATGGGGACTCAGTTTGCGAGCTGAGGCCGAGTGTGGCTTCGTATGCGTTGCTAGGTCTGGTCTCTCCTTTTCTTCTGGTTTGTAGTGTGACGTGAGATAGACACGTGTTTTGGTCCTTAAGAGAGAATTATGAGCAACAAAGGCATCGAAGACTCGCTGCATTTGCCAGAATTAAGTTCAGGCAATCAAGAACCAAACGATCAATTCACCAGCAATGACGACTTACAAGGGGATGAATTTAGTTCTCCGACAAATACAAATGTTAAAAAGAAGAGATGAGAAAATTAAGGGACAGTATCGTTATCACTTTGATAACAGCTATTTTTTTCTTGTTTTAATTTAAAACTCAGAATATAACTGTTATTTAAAGGTTAAATTTATTTTTTTTTTTGTGACATCAAAACTGTTATCAAAACCATTTTATTTATTTCACAAAGAGTAACTGTTATTAGAGAGTTTTTTAAACAAACCTTAAATAACAAAACCACTCGTTTTGAAAAAGTCCTTAGGTTTTTTATAACAGCTATTATTTTAAAACAAAAGTCTTTTTAAAAATTCTCGCTAAAAGAGGTATTTTTCGTTCATTAATTCCAGTCCGAAGTTTAAAGTTCGAACGCATTGAAGAGACATTTCTGACTCTATAAGTTACATATTCTTTTAATCTCAATCTTAAAGCTATCTGCATAGTATATAGTATATAAGTCGCAAACGAGCCGGATCGGACGACTATAGCATATAGCTCCCCTAGAACAAATCGAAAAAAAAATTATCACTTTGCTGTTTTTACATTTTTTTAGTTCTTCGACATATAGTAATGGTTTAATGTTTCAGAGTTACGGTTTAAATTATATCTCGTAAAAATAATAAAAATATTAAACAATTTTTTTTTTAATTTAACTTTGTATTTTGTTATTTTATTAAAAATTTTTTTTGACTTATTAATAAATTGACAGTTCAGAATTACGTTTCAAATTCTATTTAAATCGGAAAACGATGTCGTATAGCTGTCATATGAATTATCGAATAATTGAGCAGCTAATCATCAAAGCTTCAGTGCTTTTAAACATATACGAAAGTTAGTCATTATTTTAATGTTTTCAAGAATATTTAATTTTTGAAATAACTGCAAGAGTATATGTACTTCGGCTTGCCGAAGTTTGCTTCATTTCTTGTTTTATTTGACTTACCTTCCAGTCTTCCCAAATTCCAGTATGATTTTAATCGTCTTTGATAAATACCAGCAATGTTTTATATTTTAAAAGTCTTTGATAACAGTGATTCTATGACAGGTAGAACAACAACAAATGTATTTTTTAAACAAAATTAAAAGATTTAATTAACAGTTGCTAAAAGTTTTTTAAATACAAATAAAACAAAGCGCTCATGGCAAAAATTAATAGAGTACAATAGAGTAAAATTAACTTGTTTGCGTATATATGTTGTTGTCATATTTTAATTCAAAGGACTTAAAAAGAAAACTGCAATTTGCGGTCCCTAAGTAAATTACTAAATCTTTATGTATGTTGTCATATGTTGTTGTCATATTTTAATTCAAAGGACTTAAAAAGAAAACTGCAATTTGCGGTCCCTAAGTAAATTACTAAATCTTTGTCATTAAATAAATATATAAAAAAAACATAGAACTAAAATTCTGGATATCTAAGTAGATTGTTTGCATTTAACAAGTCCGCCTAAATAATCCATTCCAAATATACCATTCTGTTATTCAATTTACGGGCCTTGCAAGTATAAATGCTAGAGTTATTTGCTGCCAAATTAATATCGGAGTAAAATTAATTTATGAGCTGGTGCGACCAACGACGTACACATCACGAGACAATCTTTGCGGCTCGCTGCATTGGATTTCTGCCCCACCCTTGGGCACTCGTGGTAAAACATTATGCTATCGACGTAGGGAATCGCCAAGCAACTGATCCACCGACGACCAGACATTTCTCGGCAATTTAATTTGCTTAATGAGCCGAAATGGGCGAGATATCGGAAGGCCGCAGGAGACCCGTATAACTTTTAAACAGAATTTTACTGGCCCAGTTTGATGAAAGGCAGGCAAACGAACTAAGTAACAATCGAATTACTTTCGGCAAAACTCAGGACGTTCAAGACCTACTTAAATGTGTTCAAACTGGGAAGAGCGAAGTGCGAATAGGAAACTGTTCGACTGTTTATTTTCATAGGCGAAGTTTTTAATTAAACTGACTGCAATGCACTTCAAAGTGCCAACTGCTATTTTTAGGAGATCAAAGCAAGTCCAATTACTCAACGCCAGCTTGCCATGCACTTTTCCAATGTTGGCAATGAGCTAGAGAGCCGCATTGGGAAGCAGGTCCCTCCTGCATTTCAAATTAATGGCAGAAGCACTTCGCCGCGGTGGGTGTGGCAGGAAATCAAAGAGCAGATCGTGCAAATGATGCCCAACTCTTGGTCGACGAGCGGAACACAGAGTCAAGGTGTTAGAACAGATCGAGATGCACTGCTCCGTGGTGACTTGCACCGGTTGTCCGTCCCAATTACGTGAAAGACTGCCACACACCAAGTTCTCTCTCCGAGGCAGTCACACGACTTTCAAAATCAATTTTGGCCAGCAACAAATAATTTCTAAATAAATTGCACTCTCGAAATGCAACTTCCTGCAATTAAAGGCCCAGACGCCGTTCCCCCAGTCCGATCCCCTCCGCACTCAAGTGCAATAAAGAAATAATTGAAAATTCAGTCACGTAAAAGTTTTCCAGCCGCCGCTCTCTCAGATCGGTGATCGCGAATCGCTGATTTCACGGTGATGGCAGTGCGACCAGATCAAATGATCGAACTAAATACGAAAATTTCAAATGCCACAAAATATTTTTTACGAAATTTGTTACCAGTTTCAACAAGCTACTTAGCTTTCAAGAAGATAAAACATAAGATTGCCTACAAAGCTCACAAACGTTGATTTTTTGCTTGCATGGACTTTTACCGATAGTCACGAGTTTCCTACTCCCTTCTCTAATCTGCAGCTTGGCCCATAATAAAAGCACGCGACTGGCTTATCAGCCAGCGACAATCTGCGAAACGCTATGAGAAACTGGCGGTGCAGGGGAGGCCACTTCATATTTGGGTTAAAAAGGCGTGCACGCAATTTACTCCGCAAGTCAAGGCCCGGCAAATGGCATCAGTGAAGGGGGCAGGAGATCATCGTCGTGATGGCACAGCACAAGACACTTGGCTTCGACTTGTTGATAATGCATTTTATTAAGCGAAGTATGGCCACGAGACTTAGTTAAGGCTGCGGTTAATTAACTGCGCTCGCCGGGATTTCGCTGGCAGGTGGGCGTGGACGTGATGTATGCAGGTGGTTGTGGAAATCTGGCGCCGAGATTGGAGAGCTAGGCTATTTATTCGGGGCTCGAAGCATATCTTTCCTGGTCCTATTCCCACTCTCCCACACAGCTATTCCCCCGCATTATCTGCGAAGGATGAGGATGTCATCTGTCCTGATTTCTGGCAGCCGCCTCTTGAAATAGTGGAAAGTGTTTGCCACATTTTTTTGTTTATCAGACGACAGAGTGTCAGCCCACTGCGACGCGACGATGGGATATTGCAGCTGAAACGATTTTTGCAGCCAGCGGTGCCGTCCTCTTGTGGATTCGTTTTCTTATCCCGACTCTCCCTCGCTGCTACTCACATTTGCGACGAAATTGAAAATAAATTTTTAATGATTTGCTGCTCAGTTCGGTGCTTTGAGCTGGCTTAAAATATTCGCTCTTGTATTCGGAGTGCTGCCAGAGGGTGGAGCGGGTTCATTGAACTGCTGAAAGTCGAAGCTTTCAGCCCGTGAGTCACCTCGTGATCGGGTTTTGCGTACAAATGGCACTGATTTAACGGAATTTTCGCATTTCTTGTTTTTGTAAAAGGGAAACTGTTGAAAACCAGAACGGATGCTAGCTCTGCCAACCGTAGTTTATAAGCCTTGCTACAAGAAATATATATTTTTTTATAACACGACCAATTTCCAACTGCGAATTTATGACGATTTTCCGATACGTTTTCAGCCGGATTCGCCAAAGGGTGGGATAAACTGAAGCCAAGAGACATTGAAAAATAAATCTTGCTTCAGCGGAACAAAAAAAAAAGTAAATGACTCAATACTACTATAATACTACTATATATTACATACTATACTATATTACTACTGTATGACATCGTTTTCGGCTCTTTTAAATTATAAAATTATTTCTATGTCATAAAGAATTTATAATCAAACTAAAAATATAGAAATGTAACATTTTTTTTAATTGTTCCCATGGGAGTTATATGATATAACCGATTTTTTTCAAATTTAAGAAGAACAAGAAAGAAAGCAAACTTCGGCAAGCCGAAGTTCATATACCCTTGCAGCTATTTCATGAATTAAATACTTTTGAAAACATTTAAATTATGATTTACTTGAGTATATGCTGAAAAACATTGAAGCTATGATGATTTGCAGCTCAATTATTAGATAGTTATTTTATATATTTTTATTCTTCTATGGGAGCTATATGATATAGACGTCCGATTTTCAAAAAAATTTAAACCATAATTCTGAAATAATTAAGCATTGCCATAAGTCGAAGAACTAAATAAAAAATTAAAAAACAGAAAAGTTATAATTTTTTTTCATTTATTTTTCCGATTGTTCCTATGGGAGCTATATGATATAGTCGTCCGATTTTGATATAATTTAAACCGTAAATCGAAAATATTTAACCATTACTATATCTCGAAGAACGAAACAAAAAATTAAAAAACAGCAAAGTTATAATTTTTTTTCATTTAATTTTCCGATTGTTCCTATGGGAGCCATATGCTATAGTCGTTCGATTTTGATATAATTTAAAACGTAAATCGGAAATATTTAACCATTACTAAATGTCGAAGAACTAAACAACAAATTAAAAAACAGAAAAGTTATAATATTTTTTATTTATTTTTCCGATTATTCCTATGGGAGCTATATGCTATAGTCGTCCGATCCGGCTCGTTCCGACTTATATACTACCTGCAATAGAAAGACAACTTTTGGGAAAGTTTCATGCAGATAGCTTTAAAACTGAGAGACTAGTTTGCATATAAACGGACGGACAGACGGACAGACTGACAGACGGACAGACGGACAGACGGACGGACAGACGGACATGGCTAGATCGACTCTACTAGTGATGCTGATCAAGAATATATATACTTTATAGGGTCGGAGATGTCTCCTTCACTGCGTTGCAAACTTCTGACTGAAATTATAATACCCTCTGCAAGGGTATAAAAATCAAGAACAAAATTTTTAAACACCAAAGTTATACTCTTTTTTACTTATTTTTCCGATTGTTCATATGGGAGCTATATGATTTAAATGTACTACCTGCAATAGAAAGACAACTTTTGGGAAAGCTTCGTTCAGATAGCTTCAAAACTAAGATACCTTTTTGCGTACAAACGGACGGACGGACAGACAGACATGGCTGTATCGAAGCTTCTTCACCCTGAGAAAAATTAAACATTATTTAACTTTGTAACTTTGTAACAAAGAAATGTAAACATAATTTAAATAATCTAAAAAAATGCTAATGTAATTATTAACATATTTAAAGTAAAGATTTTTTTTTTTAAGCTTAAAACTAAAGTTTTCCATACTTAAAAATAAAAATGAAAGTGCAACACACTTTGATTTAAATCAGTACGGAAAATATTTAATTCAATGTGAATTTGGATTTACCATGATTTTTCTCTGGGTGTTGTAATGCTGATCAAGAATATATATTCTTTTTAGGGTCGGAAATGTCTCCTTGACTGCGATGCAAACTAGTCATTGAAATAATAATATCTGCAAGGGTTAATAACCAGAAACGTTGGGTTATATCGACAATTAGCTGGAGTTGTTTTTAAACTTTTCGGGTTCATTCATGCCCGAGAGAGCATGCATTGATTAATTAAATAATTGTGCAGGCTTCAGAGTATACAATAGATACTTGACTTCGTGCGGCTTGAACAAAGTTCAATTTGTCCATATATGGTCAGGACACTTGAGGCTGTTACAGCCAGGATATGTCCCACTCCCATGTATGTATGCCTGTAACAGAGTGCGTGTTTGGATAATGAAGTGCTGCAGCTGCAGATACAGATACATTTGACAGGAGAAAACTTGAAAACAAATAAGCTAAGACAAAAACATTATAAATCTAATAGCTCCTGTCGGCTCTGTGTGTGCTTGAATAAACTCTGAAGGATATTGTAAATGTGACAACAAGCTGTCGTTGTCGATGTGTGAGTATGCACACAATGCGATACAAATGTATCTAAGATGTCACATCAAGTGGGCCCTGCCTCAGATGTTTCGGCAACGCCTGCAGACTCTTGTGGCTTCTGTGTGTTCTAATGTGGTCAATGGAATTTGCCTAAGAGGATTTTAAAATTTTAAACTAAGTAGCCGGCTTTGAGCCAGAACTCTAGAGCATCCTGTGGTTTGTGTGCATAATCGGCATTGGAAAGGGGAATGCAAATTAAATGCCTCTCGAAACTTGCAGTCCGGGAGCAAGTGGAGATCCCCAATTTGTTGGCTCATTGTTTAATGCTCGATTACTCCCTGAATGGCCGTGCTAATTGAAGGATTTCTCCGCTCTTTCTGTGTTGTACACCGAAAAGTGTCTTTGCTTCGCCTGTCCAAAAAGCAATCCTCTTCTTAGCCGCAAACATAAATTCCCCAGGTCCTAGCCAAAGTCCCGAACTCACTTCTCCCCTTTCATTGTCACCGACTTCAGGGCTCAAGCCCCGACTACACGTTGCACATTTCAACTTTGAATGCCAACTCGCAAATGAACCATAAATAAATAATTTTACTCGCAAGAAAGACGAACGAACAGGAGTCATTGTGGAGCACGAGAACGAGGGTTGATTAAAGAGATCAGCCTCTACTTTTGCATTTTTTGGCCGTGGTTTGCTAGTTCTTTCGATGAAATTTCGTTTGCAACGATAATTTTATTAAGCCAAAATTCAAGCACGTGTGTGACAGCAATGAGCTCCTTTTTTTAAATCTTAAATGACGTTTAAAAAAATTGTATGACATGCGTGCTCCAAACGTAAGAAAATGAAAACATGCTTAGCTGCTCTCTGTCTCCACACGCTGCCAAAAAGTATTCGTATATTTCGGGCTGTCAGAAAAACGGAAACAAAGAGAGCGGGGATGGATAAGGAAACTATCGGAACGTAGCGGAACGGTGCATAACGTTCGCCGGTAACAAATCGCCGGAAACAAAGGCAAAAAAAAAATAAACCATCAGACACAATGATACACACCCGAACCGGCAGGTATCTGCCTGTATCGTACAATGGGCAGCAGCAGAAGCGGCGGCAACAGAAGTCATGGCGAGTTCCAGCTACAAGTTCATTAAATAAATTATTCATACGCAACGTGTGCCGAACAGAAATGGCAACTGACGCTCCGTCGCATTTTTTCACTTTTCCACATACACAGAGGACCGTGAGGAAAGTCCTTCGCCGGAGGAATATTCATTGGCAGTTTGTTTTATTTGCCGACGACTGTGGAATGAAAACGCATTGGCTTAAATATTTATGCGCAAACGTCTGCATATGTGTGTGTATCTCGACGATTGTGTATGTGTGATTTCAAGCGAGTGGAGTAAGTCGTTTTTCCATTGAGATGGGAACTTCTCGTCAAATACCAATATTATGAACTGAAGAGAAACTAAACATTTTCAAGCTTTTGTTGCCGCTCTTCAATTCAAAGTGTACTAGCAAATAACAAATTAGCCACTTGTAATAGGCCTACAAATTAAGGGTATTTTCCGAAAATCATCCTCACTGTCCAATCAGTGCATTTCTATCTTGATTTTTAATTGTAAATAATAATATTTAATACAAAAAAAATAAATGGAGCTACTGGTGAGGTGTTTTTCCCAGAACTTTGATGTGCATCCGCGAGTCTTCATCCAGTATCTCCTGCAATAATTTATCCGAAAAGCCAACAAATTTATTTTCTTAAAGGCTGCTTAATTTTGAAAACAAAAACGGCGCAGCAGCCAATCCGAAGACCACTTTCTTCTTGTTTTTTTTTTTTTTTTTAAAACCACATTTGCAGCATACAGTTGTAAAGTTGTCGAAAATAATAAAATATTATTTTTTCCATTCTGTTCCATTGTACTGTCGTATCAATGAATGAACAAAATTTTACTTCTTATACCCTTGCAGAGGGTATTATAATTTCAGTCAGAAGTTTGCAATGCAGTGAAGGAGACATCTCCGACCCTATAATGTATATATATTCTTGATCAGCATCAATAGGACAGTCGATCTAGCCATGTCCGTCTGTCCGTCTGTCCGTCCGTCTGTCCGTCCGTTTCTACGCAAACTAGTCTCTCAGTTTTAAAGCTATCTGCATGAAACTTTCCCAAATGTTGTCTATTGCAGGTAGTATATAAGTCGGAACGAGCCGGATCGGACGACTACAGCATATAGCTCCCATAGGAACAATCGGAAAAATATATTTAAAAGAATTATAACTTTGGTGTTATTTAATTTTTTTGTTAGTTCTTCGAGATATAGTAATGGTTAAATATTTCAGAATTACGGTTTAAATTTCATCAAAATCGGACGACTATAGCATATAGCTCCCATAGGAACAATCGTATAGCTGCCATAGAAACTATCGAATAATTAAGCTGCAAATCATTATAGCTTCAATGTTTTTTTTACATAAATGCAAGTAAATCATAATTTTAACGATATCAAGAGTATTTAGATTTTGAAATAGCTGCAAGGGTATATGAACTTCGGCTTGCCGAAGTTTGCTTGCTTTCTTGTTAGATACAATTTTGCTCATTGATGTATCGGCCCCGGTGGGATTTCGTCGAATGGTATTTTCATACCAAAATCCGGTTCCTATTTTATACTATCGGGTATCGGTTCTGACAGTTTTCTTCTTTCATTGGTCATTGGAATCGTTACAGGTTGTCTTGCTCGCACTTACGTTAAATCGTATAGTTGTAACAAAAAGTGAGCATCGAATGAGACCAACAATGTAGTGTCATAGCCCCAATAATAGTAAGCCTTATGTAATATGGATTTGGTGTTAATCATGTGCTCTCTATACCCTCCGATGTTGTAAAGTTTCTCCAATAATAGTTAAGCTCGATGTTCTTTCATTATTCGGGTCTTATGACGATAACAAGTTTATTAGAATTCCATAATATTAATTTTTAATCAAATTCAAATTATATTTAAGAAATACGAGTTTCATTACTTTTTTTATATTATTATTATTCTATATATAAATATATATATTCAATTCTTGCTTTCCCATTAGTATTTACCAACAAATTATTAGAAGAATCGTTGATTTATAATCAAATGACCCAGATTGCATACACGGATAAAGAATATTTATATTGGTACCAAAGAACTGATGGGGATGTGCTGTGAAATTAATTGGTGTTCATATGATAGTATGGAAATAGGATTAACGATTCTTCAACGGCCTGCCAATTTAAATTGGGATTAGCAAAGTTTTTATTTTTGGACTTAAAACTACAAATTAAACCGACAAACGGAATGATAACAAAACATCGTTTTTAGTTTCGAATGCCATTTAGAAAAAAAATAAATCTTTACTCGTGGGGCAGCGGGGAATCCCAACGTAGCTGTACTGGAGCCAATCCTCATCAAAACTAGGGTTAAGTAAGATCTCGCCTATGTATTTGTATGACTTTTCTATCGCGCAAGCTGCCGCCAATTTGTCCGTGTCATAGATCCGGAGCTTAGTCTTTTCGAACCCGTAATTTAAAACGTTTTGTAGCGCTGCAAGAGGTTCTAAGCACTGGGCTTTCAGTAAGAGAACTGCGTTAATGTTAATGTTTTTCTCGGTTTTCTCAGGTTGAAGCTGGTAAAAACCGTAAGCCCCTCCTCGGGATCAAAGGGTTCAGCCGGGATCGCTGGCCCTGACGCTTGGAAGTAATGGATTCTCCACTGCATCACAGACATCCAGGTTTGCTCCGGGGTATACTTCGCCAGCCATAGCGATATCAGCCTAATAAAGGGCTGCTGACCGTCCGTCCTCGCAGGTGTTCAACTTGATATTACCCTGGTACCACCCTGCGTCTGTGCAGTCGTGTGGCGGGCCTGGGTTCTCGTCAAGGACCTTTAGAGAGACCCGAGTGAGGGCCTTCCGTATCGTTCTCCATTGGTTCCTGGGAACTCTCCCGTTCTCGTCGTTTCTTTTCATGACGCGGATTATCTTACGATCCTTAACAACCTCTGCAAAGGACTTAGACCAAGCGAAGGTGGTGGAGGGCTGCACTCCCTCCATCGATCTCTCCCGCTCCTGCGACCCGTTCGGTAGCCTTCAACTCGGCGCCCTCAATGCCATCCCACTACCTCATTGGCCGAAATTAAAACTTGCTTTAGTTGAATGAAAAATGTATATAATAGTTATAAATTTTCACCTAGTAAAATATTGTTTACTTCTGTAAAGATCGAAAAGCCTCTCGTCATCTGCGGTCTGCATCTTGCTACACTCAGAAAAAATCTCGTATTTCGTTCTTAAACCTAGCATTTTGAGTATTGAAAGTGAGCCAAGCTTCGAAATGCTGATATCAAGAATGTAAGTACTGCTTTCAAGTCCGATGTTAATATATTAAGACATATATATCTTGGAACTAGTACATTTTTGTTTAAAAATGAAAATATTTTAGTATGATTTAAGAACAAATAATTCCTAAAACTTTTTAGCAAGTTCTTATATTAAAGTTATTTTATTCTTGAAGCAAGGATAAAGTATTCTTAATTCAATAACGTTTTACTCTTGCAGCAAGGGTAATATATGCATATAATAAGAAGGTTCCTGGCATGACTTAAAAGGACCAATACTTAGAACAAGCTCTTACTCCAAAAACCAAGGCGTTACTTTTTAATTACTATCATCAAAATCTAAATTAATAAATAGTTTTAATTCTATTTGCTTACGTTTATCAAAAACATTTATCTCATAGTTTAATAAACAAACATTTTAAATTTATTATAACTTCTGTTGTGAGTGGCTACATAGTTTTTCGGTTTGTATATTTTAGTTCGCTAAGGTCATGCAAGTTTCCAAACTCGAATCAAAGCTTTGTAGATTCACTGTTTTTTCGAAAATGTTAAGATTGGTCAGAACAGAATATTTATACAAAAATACTCAATTTTTCAAATAGTCCATTTAAGATGTTTTTTGGGCGACTTAGTATCGTATTTGGTTTGAATATCATAAAAATATTGCTGTATGAACAGCCATGCCTGCTCTAAAGCTTTTGGATATTCAAAAGATAATATTTGAAAAGTCTTAAAACATAGCTTCATGCAATATATTAATGAACTGCAACTTAAAAGATTTGAATCGAAATACAAAAAGAATTCTTTTATATCGGTATCCAACGGTCGTACAACAATAAATGCTGGCTGTAAATTTAGCTCAGAACTGTAATATTTGTTGACTACGCGATCCAATTGGCTATCCAAATCGTTTATACAGTTCATATCACAATTAAAAGACATCTGCAAAATGCTTATTGAAATCCCGAAAAATTGTTGATTCCTTAATCTAGAGGCTTAACAAAAAATTAAGACGAAAGTGAATGCAGTCAATGTCAATAACGTACCGTTACTTTTTATTTTTGGCCTAGCTTGGAAGGGAACCGTTACATTTCCAACCAAGATAACGAAATTATCCTTGTTTCTGCCTTAACACAATTATAAGACACATTGCAAAAAGTGGAGTTGCCGTAACCGTGTCAATTTTTTTTTCTTAAAATTGAGTTGTGATTAAAATTTAATACATTTTGCATAAAATGTCACGCTCTACGCTCTGGACAGACCAAGAATAGGGTCAATTCTGGCCTATACTCGGCTCGGCTTAAATGTGAGCCAAATATCTAGAAATATTGGTAAAAGTCGAACCGTTACAACAATTTTTCTCTGGAATCCAGACAATTATGGTAAAAAACGCAGCACTGGTCGAAAACCAATACTTTCTGACTGCGAAAAAAGGCGTATATTACATAAAGCCAGTAATTCTAACGCGTTGTGCTCCCAGCTAGCTGCTCTCAGCAGTCGAAAAGTCTTTCAAATGGCTGTCTGAAGAACTCGAAAAATCTCGGGACATATTGGCAGAGGTATTTAAAATCAAGAAAGAAAGCAAACTTCGGCAAGCCGAAGTTCATATACCCTTGCAGCTATTGCATGAATTAAATACTTTTGAAAACATTTAAATTATGATTTACTTGAGTATATGCTGAAAAACATTGAAACTATGATGATTTGCAGCTCAGTTATTAGATAGTTATTTTATATATTTTTATTATTTCTATTGGGGCTATATGCTATAGACGTCCGATTCTGAAATAATTAAACATTACTATATCTCGAAGAACGAAACAAAAAATTAAAAAACAGCAAAGTTATAATTTTTTTTCATTTATTTTTCCGATTGTTCCTATGGGAGCTATATACTATAGTCGACCGATTTTGATGAAATTTAAACCGTAAATCGGAAATATTTAACCATTACTATATGTCGAAGAACTAAACAAAAAATTAAAAAACAGCAAAGTTATAATTTTTTTTCATTTATTTTTCCGATTGTTCCTATGGGAGCTATATGCTATAGTCGTCCGATCCGGCTCGTTCCGACTTATATACTACCTGCAATAGAAAGACAACTTTTGGGAAAGTTTCATGCAGATAGCTTTAAAACTGAGAGACTAGTTTGCATATAAACGGACGGACAGACGGACAGACGGACGGACAGACGGACGGACAGACGGACGGACAGACGGACATGGCTAGATCGACTCTACTAGTGATGCTGATCAAGAATATATATACTTTATAGGGTCGGAAACGTCTCCTTCACTGCGTTGCAAACTTCTGACTGAAATTATAATACCCTCTGCAAGGGTAGAACAAATACCTCAAATTACTAAGCAGCATAAATCGGCTCGAACTAGTTTTACCAGACGCAATTTAGATACTAACTGGGACTCAGTTAATTCAATTTAACATATATCTTTAATAATACCCTTATCATATTTATACCCTTGCAGAGGGTATTTTAATTTCAGTCAGAAGTTTGCAACGCAGTGAAGGAGACATCTCCGACCCTATAAAGTATATATATTCTTAATCAGCATCACTAGGCGAATCGATCTAGCCATGTCCTTCTGTCCGTCCGTCTGTCCGCCTGTCAGTCTGTCCGTCTGTTTCTACGCAAACTAGTCTCTCAGTTTTAAAGCTATCTGCATAAAAATTTCCCAAAAGTTGTCTTTTTATTGCAGGTATAAGTCGGAACGAGCCGGACGACTATAGCATATAGCTCCCATAGGAAAAATCGAAAAAATAAATAAAAACAAGAAAGAAAGCAAACTTCGGCAAGCCGAAGTTCATATACCCTTGCAGCTATCGCAAGAATTAAATATTTTTGAAAACATTAAAATTATGATTTACTTGTGTATATGTTTAAAAACATTGAAGCTATGACGAATTGCAGCTTAATTATTTGATTGTTCTTTTATATATTTGTATTATTTGTATGGGAGATATATGATATAGTCGTCCGATTTTGATGAAATTTAAACCATAATTCTGAAATATTTAACCATTGCTATATGTCGAAGAACTAAAAAAAACTAAAAAACAGCAAAGTTATAATTTTTTTCAATTATTTTTCCGATTGTTCCTATGGGAGCTATATGCTATAGTCGTCCGATTTTGATGAAATTTTAACCATAATAATATAAAAAATCAAAAGTGTCTTATAATTATTATAAGGTTAAAAATTAGATTTTTTTCATTTTTGTTAAACAAAATGTACGAACAGGAAAATATCGTAATTGGCTCATTCCGCGCATAGTTAGTCCTCGCAGCACTTTCAAAAAATGGGATGACGGTACGGAGACTCCTGGCAGGGATATTGAATTTAATTGAACTTAATATGAATGGACCATCTAAACTACAAATTATAAAATCATTGATAAAGAGCAAGCTCGCTATCGAACGCCAATCAACTAGACTGCAGGTATGCAGTAGGCAACATTGGCTAGAGTAAGCTGGCCAAGGTTCCGAAAAGTTTAACGGTTAAAAAAAGTCAAGTAACATATCATCGACGATATGCTGGAATAATTTTTTTTTTCAAAATGTGTTTTTTTGTTCTCAAATTAAGGAATAGGTAAGTCTTTAAAATATTTTAGATGTAAAGCAATTACCTGTGTTAGAGCACTGTTTTTGCAAGCGAGTGTTGATTCTTGCACTGTTCATTTATGATGTGGTCTTCGTAATAACCAAGAATGTTTACTTTAAATTTTTGCAATTTGAAAAGCAGCTGAAAACCTTTTTGGTATACATGATTTCGAAATCAATTTGATTCTTGAAAGAACAAAATATGTTTTTAGGTCATGTAAAAGATACGAAATATTCCACTTTTCTTACCAGCTCAAAAGCTTTTGCATGTGATAATTTGCTCCAAGCTTCAAAAGATTCCGACGTATCCAAAAGATTATGTACAGTGCAAGAAGAGTTCGGGACCAAAGTTGCCAAAGACGATGAAAAAGGTTACAACACAACACGCAAACAAAAACACTGTTTAACTAAACTTAGATAATTTACACTTCTAACCATATAAAAACAAACCGAAAAGCGCTTGCTAAAAATAAGTCCCAAGAAAATAATTATTTTTTTCGTACCTTGACAACCCTTGCTTTGATTCTATCAAATCGTTCGGAAATTAGAACAGGGTAGGCGGATTTGCAAAACTCCATTATGTTAGAATCGAAGCGATTCACAAAATAATTTTTAAAGAGTCAAATATGTTACTAATAACCAAATCTGCCACAATGTTCTTAAAACATCAAAAAATATGGTTAAAATATCATTTGCACTTTATGTTATCGCAAATTATTTTAAGAGAATTAATTTCTGTTCCTGCGGATCTGAATCCGTCAGCCAAGTGCTTGGCGAAAAGTTTCCGTGCGAAAGTTAATAGAGAATTAACAGAGGGAATTTAGATTCCGTGTGAATCTTTCGGAAGTGAAAACTGGAACAGGCCTGAATTTATATAAAAAAGTCGTCGAATAGCGGTCAATCTTTATACGCGAATGGATGCCACGCACACACAGAAGCATATGTATGTAAGTATGTTCAATGCCGACACAAATCATGTTAGTTTTCGAATTTCTCCGGTTTTAAATATACACATCTTTAAAAATATATTAACATTTTACTAATTAAGCAATACATACAATGTATATAAATTTGTCAAGAAATGCAAAGGAATTGTTATGCGTCACATGTGGCACCGTTAACGTTCCAGAAGCCTATTTTCTTCATGATCTAAAATTTCTTCGTTCATTTTCACTTTAACCTTGAACACTTTCCTAAAACTTATTTCTCAACAGATCCGATTTTCATGGACCGCGTTTCATTTTACAAAAAACGGCTAGAAAAAACCTTGCGTAAAGAAAAGATAATTGAACGGTCAGCAAATTATCTAAAGTTACTTTCTGAAATTTATTAAAATAATAAGTTTTGTAAGTATTAAAGACTTAGACTGTTTTTATTGTTAATATTTTATTTCATTATTTATTGAGTTAGAGAATATATGGCAAGTACCTTCTGTGCTGGCTTTAATCTGTGTCCGATCTTAAAGTATTTATTTTAGTTCTTGATTTAAGAGATTTTTTACTTAGTTTCAGAATTTTTATGCTTGGCTTGCATTTAAGCCCAAATCATACTTGTTTTAGGAACGTTCCGGCACGATCGTTCTTAAAATTTTAGTACGATATTGTGTTTAAGTCAAGAACGAACCGACTTGAACCGAACTAGCACTGTTCTTTTTTATGGGTGTAGTAATTGTTTATTGTTCGGAATTATGGTTTAAGTTTGATGAAAATCGGAAGACTATACCATACAGCTCCAATAAAAACAATCGAAATATTTAAAAAAAATGAAAAAAAATTAGCTTCTCTAATTTTTTGTTTGTTTTATTTATTTTAGACCTACATATGTCTTAACGGTTTACTAATTTAAAATTAGGATTTTTATTTTAATTCATTAGCATAACTATATCATATAGCTGTCATAGGAACGATCGAATAATTTAGATGAAAATCATTATAGCTTCAATGTTTTTAACATATACGCACATAAATCGAAATTTAGATGTTTTAAAGACCATTTCATTTTTGGAATAACTTCGGCAAGCCAAAGTTTGCTTACATTCTTCTTTAAAAATATTTCTTTTAAGACAGTGTTTTAAAAACTGTTGTCTTATTATCAGGTGTACAAGTAGAAAACCGCCGTTTTCCACTGGGTGGCGCCACCTTTGCAAATCGGTGAGGGAATTTCGATCAGAAGCATCACATGGCAAGCTTAGGTATCGGCCAACAACTCCACATCATCTCGCTCGTCTATCCTCATTGTCCATTTTTTTGTTAGTGCGCGAAGATGTCGAAATTTGAACCGAATATGCGTCATTTGCGGGAGATTTTGATTTTCGCGTTTTATTCGAAAAAATCTGCTGCTGAAGCGCGTCGAATGATTGTAGCAACATATAGTGAGTCGTGTATCAGTGAAAGAACCTGCCGAGAATGGTTCGTGAAATTCAAAAATGGTGATTATGACGTGGAAGACAAGGATCGGCCGGGTCCCGTGAAAAAGTTTGAAGATGCAGCTTTGGAGACTCTGTTGGTTGAAGATTCTTGTCAGACACAACAAGAATCCATCACAGGAGCTCTCTACCGAACCCCGCTGATGCGCATAAGCCGAGCGCTGAAGGAAAAACGGCCACAATACAAGGAAAGGCACGATAAAGTGATAGTCCTACACGACAACTCCCGGCCTCATGTTTCCAAGGTCGTAAAAACTTACCTGGAAACACAGAAATGGGACATCCTACCCCACCCGCCCTACTCTCCAGACATCGCTCCTTCCGATTTTCACTTGTTTCGATCGATGACTCATGGTCTAGCTGAACAGCACTTCCAGTCTTACGAGGAGGTCAAAAATTGGCTGGATACATGGATCGCGTCCAAAGACGAACAATTTTTTCGACGCGGAATTCACATGTTGCCAGAAAGATGGGAGAAAGTTGTAGCCAGCGATGGGAAATATTTTGAATAATCAGTATGTAGCTATTTTTACGCAATAAAGCCTCAAACTATGAAAAAAACGGCGGTTGTCTACTTGTACACCAAATATTATCAATTTGCTGTTTTTATAGTTCTTTGATATTTAGTGTTTATTAATTTGGAATTATGGTTTAAATTTTATCAAAATCGAACGACTATATAATATGCTCCCATGGGAACAGTCGGAATATTAAATAAAATAAATGCAAATAAAATGTACTTCTCTAATTTCCAAATTTTTTTTGTAATTCATTTGGACATAGGAATTTAATTTAATTGAAATAGGATCGCATAGTCGAGGTGAAAATATTCATAGCTTAATTGTGTTTCAATGAGTAATAATATTTAAAATTTAGATTTTTTAAAGATGTTTAATTTTGTGAAAAGCTGCAAGGGTATATAAGATTCGGCTTGCCGAAGTTAGCTTTCTTTCTGGTTTGCTTTTTTTTTTTACCAAAACACTGGCGTGATAGGTGGGTTTTTTTTTGTACAGCATGGATAAATTGAATTCCAAATTGTATTATATGTATTATAGATCGAGATGGTGAATAGACTGATGGAGCAGCTTGTGGAGCCCAAGTCCAAGTGCTCGGACTACCGCAATATCGTGAAGCTGAATGCTTGGGACAGCAATTTTGAAGACATAAAGATCTGCCTGGAGATGCCTCATTTGGAGGTACTGTCTCTCAGCGTGAACAAGATCAATATGCTGAGCAGCCTGCAGAATTGTCACCGGCTGAAGGAGCTCTATATCCGCAAGAACAAGATCGCCAGTTTCGAAGAACTAAACTACCTGACCAATGCCCCAAAATGCCACTTTTTTCTAGGGGTCGGTGTTAATTTTGAGTGCCTTGAAATTATCACAGCAGAGGAGATAAAGAGACATACCCCTCCCCTTCATATGTATGTTATAATTATTGAAAAGAAAATTAATTATATGATTAAAATATATTTAGCTATATAATTTCGAATTAAAATGTATAAAAAAAATAAATAAAAGAGGAAAATAAAAAAAAACACAAAATTCGAACAGTATTTGGGATCTGGCATTTTTACTGTAAAAAAACCGTTTTCAACAGTGTCAATTTCAGTATTTCCGTGCTCAATAGTGACCCAAGAGCGGATTTACCGAAATCAAGAAGAGAAACTGCCGCCCCTGTTCTATTTTCTGAACGATTTGATAGAAACAAAGCAAGGGTTGTCATGGTAAGAAAAAAAATATTATTTTCTTGGCAACTTTGGTCTATGGATATTCGATATACATCAATGCATCGAAAGAATCGATGTTTTCTCTACGATGTATCGCATCGGTCCGATTTTGTGAAAGGCTCTCGATTCACTCGATGTATTCTTCAAAAACATGGATTGAATTACGCCAGGCTTCCCAATCTGCAATGTAATGTAGTGATGCATTCGGTAATTCCGATATCATAGCCCGGTGCGCGGTGGTGCGTTTCGATTGCTACCAACACATGTGAAAATGTTGTGTAACTACATGATAGTGTCGCAATACCATGTAGTTACGCAACATTTTCACATGTGTTGGTAGCAATCAAAGCGCGCCACGGCGCATCAGCTTATGATATTGGAACTATCGAATGTATCACCGCAATTGTAATTTTAATTGTCTTTAAGCAATTCGTTATAATCCAAGATATTGGTACAATTAAAATCTAAATGTCCTGTTCCCATGTCAGTGGACTGATTTCTATAAATTCGAATAAATATATGTATGAAAACATTTTACTGCTACCACTGATTTGAATTTATAAACAAACATAAAATGTATGCTGAATTATTAAACAAATATATTATAACATATAATATTCATATTTTTATCATAACCCAATAGTAAATACGCCCATATTCTTAGGGTACCAAGTTTGAAAAGTGGCAAAAGACAAAATATTCTTGATGCGCCGAAATGAAATAAACGCACACATGCTCCCGTGTACGAGAATGCATGATCACGCATACATACAAAGACGAATTCAAGCGCAGAGCAACCTTCTTCAAAAAGCGCCTCTCTGCGACTGAATGAGTGCGCGAGCATAAAAATGAGAATAAGAACGAGAGAGCAAAAACCCGAACGCACACGAAGTGCAGGGGTCTGTTGATGTGAGCACGGGGGCCTCCCGCGATCCGTTTTTTAGTGTCCAAATGCGTTGTATGAAATGACCACTCTATATGTTGTATGGTTAGTGGTAACGGGTATCTAACAGTCGGGGATCGATTGCGACTATAGGGTTCTTTCTTGTTTTTTTTTTGTATATATAATTTAATATTCAATTTTTTAGTATTACAGCCTAAGAGTCTTTAGAAAAGAGGTGCAAACAAATCAAACAAAGTCTGGCGATCGTCGAGAGGAGCCACACCGTAATCCAATTCACCATGGAGGTCATAAACGAACAAACAAACGTTATTATTTGGGGATCAAAGCAGCGGAAGATGACATGTTGAAAGGGTTGGAGAAGGAGGGCAAGAAGTATCTTGAGCAGAAGGAAAAGCTCGAAAAGGAAGTCGTGGAGGCGGAAGCAGCCATCGATGGCGCCAAAAAGCGGTCCGAAATCAAGAGACAAATCAATGAGATCACTCGGGAGATATGTAAAAGAAACATCAAGCGCATTGATATGGATGCAGAGTTGCAGGCGGCTGAAAAGAAACAACAAGATGCCGGCCGAAGTTCACGGATGGCTTTTCCAGCTGCTCACATTGAAGCTCAACGAGATTCCCGGAGAAACGCAAGTCCAAGTGCTCGGACTACCGCAATATCGTGAAGCTGACAGCGATTTTGAAGACATAAAGATCTGCCTGGAGATGCCTCATTTGGAGGTACTGTCTCTCAGCGTGAACAAGATCAATATGCTGAGCAGCCTGCAGAATTGTCACAGGCTGAAGGAGCTCTATATCCGCAAGAACAAGATCACCAGTTTCGAAGAACTAAACTACCTGACCAATGCCCCACAATGCCACTTTTTTTCTAGGGGTCGGTGTTAATTTTGAGTGCCTTGAAATTATCACAGCAGAGGAGATAAAGAGACATACCCCTCCCCTTCATATGTATGTTATAGTTATTGAAAAGAAAATTAATTATATGATTAAAATATATTTAGCTATATAATTTCGAATTAAAATGTATAAAAAAAATAAATAAAACAGGAAAATAAAATAAAACACAAAATTCGAACAGTATTTGGGATCTGGCATTTATACTGGAAAAAAACCGTTTTCAACAGTGTCAATTTCAGTATTTCCGTGCTCAATAGTGACCCAAGAGCGGATTTACCGAAATCAAGAAGAGAAACTGCCGCCCCTGTTCTATTTTCTGAACGATTTGATAGAAACAAAGCAAGGGTTGTCATGGTAAGAAAAAAAATATTATTTTCTTGGCAACTTTGGTCTATGGATATTCGATATACATCAATGCATCGAAAGAATCGATGTTTTCTCTACGATGTATCGCATCGGTCCGATTTTGTGAAAGGCTCTCGATTCACTCGATGTATTCTTCAAAAACATGGATTGAATTACGCCAGGCTTCCCAATCTGCAATGTAATGAGGTGATGCATTCGGTAATTCCGATATCATAGCCCGGTGCGCGGTGGTGCGTTTCGATTGCTACCAACACATGTGAAAATGTTGTGTAACTACATGATAGTGTCGCAATACCATGTAGTTACACAACATTTTCACATGTGTTGGTAGCAATCAAAGCGCGCCGCGGCGCATCAGCTTTTGATATTGGAACTATCGAATGTATCACCGCAATTGTAATTTTAATTGTCTTTAAGCAATTCGTTATAATCCAAGATATTGGTACAATTAAAATCTAAAATTATTATCATTGAAAAAATGCGTATATTTATATATGTTCCATGTACCTTTACAAAAATATAAAAAGTATTTTATTATTTGTTCCTTGTTTAAAGACAATTAAAATAACACTGCGAGTCATTAAAAAATAAATCAACCAAAGATCACTAAACATAACATTTAAAACAAGTGTCCTAAAAGCCCGTTCCCCTTAAAAGCATTCGTCGATAGGGTATGCAGGCACCAACCGCTCGTAAAACATCGACAAGAACTGATTTAGTTTGAAGTTTTCTCAACCACTGAAGAGCAGTTGGTCTTTCAAGTGACACGACTGCGATATGTCCTGTTCCCATGTCAGTGGACGATTTCTATAAATTCGAGTACATATATGTATGAAAACATTTTACTGCTACCACTGATTTGAATTTGTAAACAAAAATAAAATTTATGCTGAATTATTGAACAAATATATTATAACATATAATATTCATATTTTTATCATAACCCAATAGTAAATACGCCCATATTCTTAGGGTACCAAGTTTGAAAAGTGGCAAAACACAAAATATTCTTGATGTGCCGAAATGAAATAAACGCACACATGCTCCCGTGTACGAGAATGCATGATCACGCATAGATACAAAGACGAATTCAAGCGCAGGGCAACCTTCTTCAAAAAGCTCCTCTCTGCGACTGAATGACTGAACGACTGAACTCGTGCAATGAGTGCGCGAGCATAAAAATGAGAATAAGAATGAGAGAGCAAAAACCCGAACGCACACGAAGTGCAGGGACCTGTTGCTGTGAGCATGGGGGCCTCCCGCGATCCGTTTTTTATTGTCCGAATGCGTTGTATGAAATGACTAGTCTATATGTTGTATGGTTAGTGGTAACGGGTATCTAATAGTCGGGGATCGATTGCGACTATAGGGTTCTTTCTTGTTTTTTTTTTGTATATATAATTTAATATTCAATTTTTTAGTATTACAGCCTACGAGTCTTTAGAAAAGAGGTGCAAACAAATCAAACAAAGTCTGGCGATCGTCGAGAGGAGCCACACCGTAATCCAATTCACCATGGAGGTCATAAACGAACAAACAAACGTTATTATTTGGGGATCAAAGCAGCGGAAGATGACATGTTGAAAGGGTTGGAGAAGGAGGGCAAGAAGTATCTTGAGCAGAAGGAAAAGCTCGAAAAGGAAGCCGTGGAGGCGGAAGCAGCCATCGATGGCGCCAAAAAGCGGTCCGAAATCAAGAGACAAATCGATGTGATCACTCAGGAGATATGTAAAAGAAACATCAAGCGCATTGATATGGATGCAGAATTGCGGGCGGCTGAAAAGAAACTGAACAAGGTGCCGGCCGAAGTTCACGGATGGCAGTTCCAGCTGCTCACATTGAAGCTCAACGAGATTCCGGGAGAAACGCAAGTTCAAGTGCTCGGACTACCGCAATATCGTGAAGCTGACAGCGATTTGGAAGACATAAAGATCTGCCTGGAGATGCCTCATTTGGAGGTACTGTCTCTCAGCGTGAACAAGATCAATATGCTGAGCAGCCTGCAGAATTGTCACCGGCTGAAGGAGCTCTATATCCGCAAGAACAAGATCGCCAGTTTCGAAGAACTAAACTACCTGTCCAATGCTCCACAATGCCACTTTTTTTCTAGGGGCCGGTGTTAATTTTGAGTGCCTTGAATTCGTAACAGCAGAGGAGATAAAGAGACATTCCCCTCCCCTTCATATGTATGTTATAATTATTGAAAAGAAAATTAATTATATGACTAAAATATATTTAGCTATATAATTTCGAATGAAAATGTACAAAAAAAAATAATCAAAAGAGGAAAATAAAATAAAACACAAAATTCGAACAGTATTTGGGATCTGGAATTTTTACTGGAAAAAAAACCGTTCTCAACAGTGTCAATTTCAGTATTTCCGTGCTCAATAGTGAGCCAAGAACGGATTTACCGAAATCAAGAAGACAAACTGCCGCCCCTGTTCTATTTTCCGAACGATTTGATAGAAACAAAGCAAGGGTTGTCATGGTACGAAAAAAAAATTATTTTTTTGGCAACTTTGGTCTCGAACACTACATGTGAAAAGTTTGCAACACTGATGCCAAGCAGCTGACTCACACGAGTTGTTCAACACTTTTGCTGGTCAATTTCCATCACTGCCTTTAAAATATGTAAAATTTGTTATTATTGTCTACCAATGATTTTTTTACAATAAATGTGTGCACTAATAATGCACAAAGATTAGGAACAGCCGCAGGCCAAATATTGACAAGAGATTTGCCTGCAAAACTTAGGCAAATCATAGGCTTTTGTTAGGAGCAGTAGCGACAGTCAGCTGTCTTATTTCCTCCCAAATAGTAGTCTTCCCTAGGAAATTTGCTAGCAAGCAAGGGAACTTTGATTATTGTAAAGGGAAATCCGCCAATGTTAATTCACTTCCGAGTGAAAACTGGAACGGACCTGATAAAGATTTATAACTAACTATAACCTCGAGTTTTTCACTTCGATTTATGTGTACAAGTTACAAGGTTATTAAACCAACACAGTTTTCAAAAATATTTTTCGCAATAGTTGCTTCCTTTTTTTTTGTAGTTCTTCAAAATATAATTTGGTTTAAATCGGACGAGTATATCATAGAGCTTAAATGGAAACAATCAAAATATTAAAAAATTAAATTAAAAAATAATGTTAGCTTTTCTATTTTTTTATTTATATTTATTTCTTTTGTGTATAGAAGTTGTTTATTAATTTAGAATAACAATTTTAAATTTATTTATATCGGAGAACGATATCATATAGCTGCCATAGGAACGATCGAATAATTTAGCTAAATGTCCTAGCTTCAATTTTTTAAACATAACATATAAACTTCGAATTGCCGAATTTGGCTTTTTTTCTTGTTAAAATAATAATTAGAAAGTTAAATATTAATTTAAAAAAAGGGCTTTTAAACAAATCCATAGTGCATTCGTATCCAAAAGCGGCAGCGTCATCACGACATCAGCCACAACAATAACAATTGGGGATTGAAGTCAACCTCCAACTGCGCTTTCCACGATGTACTTCATTTATTGCATTACAATTATGTAATGGAACCAAAATCCATGTTTGCGGTTAATGGAAAATGTATTTATTCAAATAAAATTTATTCGACACGCCACTGAAAGTGGCTCAGTTTGGAATGTGTTGTGGATGGATAACGTGTGTGAGCAATAAAGGCCCAAGACCAAAACATGGACTAAACCGCGCCCTCTGAATTTGTCCGTTGTCCTCCGCACTTCCCATAGTTTGCTTATCCTGTGTAGTTGACAGTGCTTTATTTGGAGTTGTTATACTTTTCCAGCAGGATTGTTAAAAGCATATAAGGAAGTATTTTTGAATCATTAAAGCCAATATATTTCACTGGTTTACAAATTTAAATCGACAAAATCCTCCTGAGATCAAGGCTTGACTTTCCGGTACAGTGCAGATTTTTCTGTTTTCGAAAAATTTGTATTTTTGAAATGTATGACCCTTTTTATCCTCTTAAACATTTACAAATGGCACTTTTCATATGATTTACCTGTATCTAATAGTCGGGGAACTCGACAATAGCGTCCTTCCTTTTTAAGTGATGATTTAGAGATAATTTTAGTGATGATTTGGTAATTGAAATAATGCTAGATTTTTGCTGAAAAATTCATTAAAATTTATCGATAGTCCCAGAATAAAATCCAAATACCTCAATTTTATAGGAGTGAAAATCTTCCAAAAGGGGCCAATTAAAACTAAAAGGTCCGATTTTCATGGAATTTTATTATTTTTTGGGTTCAGAACAACAAAAAATACAGGGTAAGTAAGTATTATTTTTTAAAAAAAGTCACCAAAGTTGACTTTTTAAACCCCTGTAACTTTCGTAAAACTTCGAAATTCCCAAAACCGGCCTAAATGTATTTTGTTGTGAACCCAAAAAGTTCCATGCAAATCGGACCTTTTAGTTTTAGGAGTCCCACTTGGCAGATTTTTACTAATTGGTGAGTGTTTTTAAAACCCAACAAAAGCAGCTTTTAGATAAACTTCCGAAAAGCACCAACGTCCAATAAGTTTCAAATTTTCGGGACTCATGTATTTTTGGATCCTGTTTACGAACAAATAGGTAAAAGTTTGCGACAAGACCTATTTCTTGGAAAATAACGGTAAACTCGACTATAGGGTTTTTTTTTTGTTTGTAGTGTTTTTTATAAAAGGTCAAGTAAATAGTAATCCATTATTTGAACAAAAAATGATTATGTATTCTGTATCTCGCGTTGTACAAGTCCGATTGAATTTTAGTAGGTGGCGTTAAAATGTTGAGCATTCATACTATAAAAGCTTCTAAGAAAAGTTTTAACACAAGTTTTTAACACAAACGTTTTGAGAGCTCGATAAATATATCGGCAAAGAAAAATTTTTCTATATTTTACAATTTTTCTTTGACAAATTCGAAAACGCAAGCCAGGCAGCTGAAAATTTAAATGGAGAACGCCAACCATGCACATTTCTGGTTTCGTCGATTTTGTTCTGGGAATAGCGACTCGCCAGAAGCCGCGAGTGCTTGGATGGGAGGTTCTTTTACATCCACCTTATAGCGCGGACATCGCACCAAGTTACTACCTCCTTTTCCTATCAATGTCAAACGACTTGGATAGTGTAAAATTAGCTTCAAGAGAGGATTGTGAAAACCGACTGGCTCAGTTTTTTGCAAATAAGGACGAAGTATTTTATGAGAGTCATGAAATCCTGAAATTACCATTAAAATATCAATCGATTGTAGAAAAAAATGGTGCCTATTTGAAATAAATCGGTAAATTCTAACCATATAAAAAAGCTTTAAATTTCATGTAAAAATAATGGATTTCTTTTTACTTGACCATATATAATATATGTATATGTATGTCGCATATCGATAACCTTCACGAACACACTTTCTTATTGAACAGCTGGGCTTGTTAATAAACAAATGAATGAAAAAAAGCAAAATCGAAGATGTTGAACATAAACGACGCTTGAGTTTAATTTGGTATTGGAATGGTGGCAGATACGCGGCTTTTTCGTGTTTTTGTCGTTCTTGCCGCCATGTTGCTTGCAAGTTCAAATCCAACAACAACAAAGATTAAATTTTATATTCTTTTCGCCAGGGCCTGACAAACGTTCATCGAGTGTTCATCCCAGACGTCTGGTAACGCTCTACACATTTCTAGTATTTTTTCCGACTATCTGAGTACCGACGTGCAAAAAATCACAGTCGAAAAGTGTTCTCCGGTTATTTGCCTCTCAATCTCTCTCATAGACGGCGAACTGTTGTCGATCTGAGTACTTGGCTTATAGCCTGATTCCATTGCCGCATTAGTGGACTTTTTTAAATGTGCCTGATTCCATTGGCGCATTAGCATTTAGCTAATGCTACTCCGACATGTGAGTGGCACGAACAGCTGATCTGGGTTTGTATACTTTGGAATTTTGGCAAATCCAAAAGAAATTAATTGAAAATAATGAATATGAGTGAGTTTACTCAACTCTTTAATGCTTAGCAGGATTTCCATAATGCGACCGAGGCATTTGCCAACTTGGACGACAAGGAAGAGAAGCTGATTGCGTTGTTTGACGGGTTTTCAATGGAGACCACCACAGTTTATAAAAGACCCCAGTATATGTGGGAGGTATTTTATGCCAGAGATCCAGCAGTAATGCATTGTGGTACTGGGAGCAGAACTTGCAGCGTGCGCTCTAGGGTTCAGTCATTTTTATAGATTTTATATTCAAAAGACATCAAAAATTGCGCCGACCTTGCATATAGGAAACATGCATATAGGTATTTTCCGGTATTTTTTTTAAAAACGTTCGTGGCGAATGGTTTTTAATAGCATTTATTTTAAATGCGGCATTTGGCCTTATTTAGCCTTATAAATAAATGCGCATTAGGCTAAATGCGATTTAATGTGCCAATGGAATCAGGCTATTAAATATTAACTTTACTCAAAAGAGTCACAAAACTTCAAATGTGTATTTTAATTTGAGGTTGAACTTTTTTTTGGATGTGTTCTTTGATAAAGGTCCTACATTTCAAGAAATAAAAAAAAAAATTACGGTTTTTACAGTTGTTTTCCAAGAAATCGGTCTTGTCAACTATTTATTCCTTACCAGGACCCCAAAATACATGGATAATGAAATGATTGTGCTTTTCGGAAGTACAGCCCAGTAAATCGGGAAACTTGGGAAAATTCTAGTATACCGGACTTGTAGAAGAAGGATCAAAAAGACGTCTTAAAGGAACAAATTGGCAAAACTCGGGTCGTTACAAGAAAAGGTATTATTAGTAATATTTAAAAATGTAATTGTCGTTTTATCGCCAAAGTTGCAGCCCAACTGTCTCACTGGAAGCGTTCCCGACCCCATAAATATATATATACATATATACATATATTTTTGATCAGGATCTGATCTGTCCCTTATTCTGTCCGTATAAATGTCAAGACCTTGTAAACTACAACAAGATTTGGGATTTAACATTCAGATTCTACTATGCCTCAACTCCACTCAATTTAGAGTAAAAGGGTATGTTGTAATCGTTGAAAAGAAAGTTACTGGTGGAAGAAGCTATTCCGATTCAATAAAGTATACCGCTCTAAGGCCCACCAATCGCAAAACATTTAACACGTCTGCAACGTCGTTCTGAGACATGTAAGCTGTTAGCTGTTATACTATGTGTGTGTGTTTTGGTCATATCTGTCGGTAGACACAAACATTTTTAAAATCGAGTTATAGCTTTAGAAGTTGTTTAGTTCTCTGCCGACCCTCTGCCGCCCCTTTTCCGCCATTTTGCAGCTCCTGGTGTTGGTTATGCAGCTCGGTAGATGGCGCCACCAAATCTTTGATTGTTTTGAATACCGACTCATACAATAAATCTTTCAAATCGTACTGTTATTTTTAAAGTTATTATTTTTTTAAGATACTTGGTTCTTACCCATGTTCAATATATTGATCAGTTTTTCTTGTCGATTCGCCATAATTTTCTTAATAGGATTCATCACAACGTTTATTTTTTATAATTTGGAAAAATATTTTCCCTTTAATGGGATTTTAATTCGGCAGTAATTCGTTCGAGTTCCAGAATACTTAACACTAATATATCGAATTTATTGACTCAGAATTAAATTAAGTAAACAAATATATGGAATACATATTTTAAATTCTTTCCGTAACAGATTACTCCTTTATGTTTGCAGTCACTAAAAATTTCTATAAATTTTGCTGCGAAATAAACTTTTGAAAACAATTTTTGCACTCATCTCGTTTCCAAATAGACTTTGAACTGGACTTACTTTCAATACATCTACTTGCTAACCCCTAAAGCGCATCAACAGCAGCAATTGCATCGGCAAGTGCATCACAGGAGCAGGAAATCTGCAAAGTAAGTGAAATATCCCCTTTTTCGTTGGCCAGTTTGTGCTTGGTTTGGACTGGGCTTTCCCTCTAAACTCGTTGATGTGTTAATTGACCAAAATTTCGTACACACTAGCTGCAGGCGAGCTGTAATAGGATCTGCAGATAGTCGATATTAAATCCCTGTAAAACTTAATTAGAAATTCCATTTTTGCCTTTTGAGAGCATTACACGTGAAGCGTTACCAATTATCGCCTATACTCTGCCGGGCCGCTTCGGTTATTTTGGGCTTATGCCCCGATTCGGTTCGATGGAGGGTGCTATTTCATCTACCTCTCCTCTCCATGTGCAGTCTGGTCTGCGAGTGGCCCCCATTGTGCAAAGCTGCCAATACATCTCCAATTAAAAATGCCTTTGAATGGACGATGGCTGCACCAAAAATAGAGCGCCAACTATTTTTACCGAATTTTAAGTTAAACTTGATATCTGGCGTTTAAAATTTGTTTTAATCGTTGTATCACTTACCTGAAATTAGAAAAATTAAAAACGTTTAATAAACTAAATTAAACACCACCAAAAAAAAACAATGTAATTTTACTTAAAGAGCAAAGAGCAATTCCTAACCTTTTTCAGGTTATAACTATTCTTACCTGAATTTTAAACTATTAAGTATGAGCAATTTATCAATGATATAAGAATTAAATTAATAACTTCGAAAGTATTAAAATAAAATTTTCAAAGTCACTGATATAATATATATGTATGCAATATGTATATAATATGTTCGTAGTATACTGTTGCTTACGTTTTATTACAATTAATTAACAATTATTCACACAATTAAAATAATAATAATAATGCCTAAATTACTTAGATAAAAATCGCAATCTCTTAATAATTATTTAATTTATATTATTAAAAGAGCCAAAACTACAATACAAAGGAATAAAAAAATATATATTACAAAAAAGCTGAAAGTATAAAATAAATTATAAAAGCTGAAGTAATACTGTTTTTATTGCATAGTGTTTTACGCACGTGTAAGTTTAAATACACAAAGAAAAAATATAGCCTACACTAATAAAAATTTTCTAGTAATTAATCGAAGAAACAAGGAAATTAAAGTTTCTCTGATAAAATGGCTTATTGCGTATAGAAAAAAATATTTATCGGAAAAAATTCTTCGATTAATAACTAAGAAATATATTTAATAAGCTCGTGTTAAAATTTGAGACCAACCGGATTAGCCGTTTTCGAGTAATGTTGGTCACCGATTTTGAAAACACCATTTTGAGTAAGACGCTTTAAACGTTTGTACTTGTTCTTGAAACTTCTACTTGTAGCTTCGAAAATATTCGAGATTCCTTAACTTTTGGTATATAACAAATAAAAGGGAAATTTTTCTCAGTTTGGAGAAGTTAACGCTGCTTAAGTAAGAATCCTCCTAAAAGTATCCACCACCAATTTGGTGAAGAAATGTTGTAAAAAAATGGTTTTAGGTTAAAGGAAGAAACATTTTTATTAAATAATTCTAAAATATTAATCATTGCTTTAAATTTAAAACGAAACTTAATTTAAGAAAACTTATTTGAAATCAGATACTTTGCAAAAAAATGAGCAATATGTGAGCAAATATGTTAAATGCAACGAAGTTATTCAATATTATATAGCCAGATAACTTTCGCGTCAATTTTAATATCCTTACAAATGTTATTTTAATTTCAGTCAGAAGGACACATTCCTGAACCTTACAGCATCATTAGGAGAGTCGATCTAGCCTTGTCTGATTGTTTGTCCACTCGGTTTTACGCAAACACGCCCATCAGTTTTAAAATTAGTAGCTTATATTATTGTAGTAGAAGTTGAAACGAATATATCGCCCATCGGAAGAATCGGGAAATTATGTGAACAAATTTTAATTTGGCTGTTTTTCAATTGACTTGAACATACATCGATACAAAAACATAAAAACAATAAAACATAAAAGCATAAAAATCAAAAAAAAAAAAGTCGTGGCCTTCAACATATAAAATAACTGATATATCCGTACGAAAAACTAATAAGTATTCGACTGAATAAATACTCTTTTTAAATGTTCCCATTTGTCACGCTGAAATAAAAAATGCCTTTGCAGGCAAAATACCTGGATGAATCGGTCCGAGTGGAAACATTTAAAAGGCGTATTTATTCGACTTTAACATACAGTGTTGGTTTTATCAAGCTCGATATATTTTAAAAATAGATACCTAAATGGCAACAGCTCATCTCCAGCCAGAGACCAGAAGTAAGCACCATTTGAACTGCACGTACGATTGCAGCGGAAATGCGTTTGCAAAATGGCGCCGACGTGCGTGCTAATGAACGCCATCACGTCAGCCGGGCAGGTAAGCAACAAACAAAATGAAGGTTTTGGCAGGCACGGCATCAATGTTAATTCGTAAAAGCAGATGCCGATGCCGGCTGACCCAAACCGTCAAAAACTAGGGCGGTCCTCGGCGCCCAGTTGTCCATTGAAAAATCACAGGCCTGAAATTGAACACATTTTGTCCATTTTGAGGTTTTGGGCTGCAGCAACAGTGCCACTCCGCACGTCTCTTGTCGGGATTGGAGAGTTTTTGTTTAGTATGCAAGGCAGCAAAATGTTAACGTAAAATGCAAACGCATTGCAAAATTTCACTAGATTGCGGATTGGTTTTTAGCTCGGGTTGGAGTAATGACAGTCAACTGTCGAAACTTGCAATGCATGTGCAGCATGATGAACAGCGGTCATTATGCGGCAATCTGGTGGCGGTATTTCGGTTTTAAAATTTGCAAAATATTAGAAACATTACAGATGGAAATCTCCAAGTTTAAGGGGCCAATGGAAACAGGAAAGGCAAAAAAAGCGGCAATTTTGGTTTTAGTTCTAGTCCTCGCGCATACCATCTCTGCGTTAAAGCACTAACCATACAACATGTTGTATGTTGTATGGTTAGTGGTTAAAGGCTAGTTAGTAATCAGATCCAGTGCTGTCAGAATCTCCGAAGCAAAAATTGGTAGATTTGGAAAAAACAGTTGCTAAATATGATGTAAAAATTGCCAAAAAAATGATAAATCGTTAAATGTTTCGTTTTCGACATAAATAAGTAAGTTTTGCCTAATTTAATATTTCCAGCTGACGGTTCCTATTCCTACGTTTTTGTTGACTTACGAACAAAAGTCAAATTATTGTTTTGAATAACCACGCCCATCACAGTCACAGGTTTTTTGGGCGGCGTGGTGGCGAATATCAAAAAGTGTTTAACGTATTGTACGTATTTACAATACACTCACAGAAATACTTTTCTAAATACTAGAAATGGCCCTAAAACTGAAAAAGCCCGTTATTTTAAGGCGAATTTACTTATAATAAGAATAAATTGCCCTAAATATTAGATAAATTGCCGCACACAGTTTTTTAAGGCTTTTAAGGCTTGAATCTAGGGCGATTTCATCCGAGCATATGCCAATATTTTTTTCTTAATTTAATTGTAGAACAAAAACGTAATCAAAAAATTTCTGGAATCAAGAATGTATAACATTCTGAGCTCAGCGGTTTAATGCGTTTTGTTTAAAAGTGTTGGGAAGCTGAGAGACGTGGGTTCGACCCCTCGGCAAGTCACATGCATTTTTTTGTCTTGTTGTTGTTAAAATGTTTTTTAAAATCTCATCTGTTAATCCAATTTTAATTGTTAATTATTATATACTACAATCGTAACAAAATTTACCATTAAATTTAGAAATTCGTCATTAAACTTTATTTTTCTAAATACAAGAATAAAATTTCTAGATTCCAGAAATTTTTTCTGAAAACTAGGAATTTTTTCTTAAATCAAGAAAGTTTTTCTCAAATATACAAATAGTTGCCCTAAACTGAAATCGACCAAAAAACAACATTTGACCTCGAGCCGGCCAACAATTAATTAATACAACATTTTTATATTTTTTGGGACATGTTTTCAGTTAATATTTTTTTAAAAACAGGAAGGCTTACCCCAAAAAGTAGCTAACTAAGAATGTCCTTTCTAAAAATTCTCAGCCTAACCCTCAAATTAATTAACCCTAAAAAATAGAAAAGATTACTCAAATATAGAAAGCAATTTCTGAAATGTCGTGCCCCGACCCTTAAATAAAACTAACCATAAAAAATATAAATATTCCTCGCTCAACATGCTCGTAGACTAGGTGTCAGATCGTATAACCAGCTTTCTAAGCCACGCGGGTTGAAAACCTACTGCCGTCAGAAATCGTTTTTTGTTTACATTGTTTTTTTTTTTAGTTTTTAAAGGTACATGTGGACTGTAAAAATATTATGCAGTTGCAAACAGTCTTTCGGTTTGCCGAACCTCAATCATAATCGTCTTTGGCGCAGTGTAAAGTCCTCTGGCTCGGCCACGGGAGACCTGGGCTCGATTCCCACCGACGGTCCGACGGTCAAATAAAATTGTAAGTTATTGTCAGATAGAAGGCCTTATCAAAATTTAATCCTAAATTTTCATATTTTATGTGATGTGGTACATGTGGTATGTATATGTATTTTTGTTCAATATACACAATAAATATATATACATATATATATATATATATATATATATATATATATATATATATATATATATATATATATATATGTCGTAGAATGATTAATTTGCCCACTGTATATGTGTGGCATAGAATGGTTAGTTTGACCATTGTGCATGCATGTACAGTTTGAGTGGCGACACGATGTCGCTAACGGTGGTTTTCAGAACGCGCAACAGCTAAGGAAAAGAGACATCCTCTGCTGTTGAGTAAGGTCTGTTCGTAGGGGCGTAGAAAAGAGATAGCATTATGATCTGCAAAACTTGTGAAATTACTTGGAATGTGCGTAGTGAGTTCAGTTACGATCACGCCACTGAAACGAACAGAACTTGCTGCGTCCGAAAAATGGAAATAAATGAGCCATCTCCGACATCAGAAGTGGGATCTGCTTTGCCTACTGATCCACATTTGTTAGCATTGGAACTGCAAAATCGCAACCTGATGGAAATAATTAAAAACATGCAGACTCCAAAGGCGCCGCAATCCGATGGTAAAGCTTCACACATTACCTTACCAAAATTTAACCCTGACGTGGCTGGAGTGGAGCCCTCATCTTGGTGCAGCACGGTGGACCTTATATTTGCTGATAACGTTCTCCAAGGTAGCAATCTGGTGATAGCACTAAGTAAAGCACTAGAAGGCACCGCATCACAGTGGCTTTCACAAATATGCTTTGCCGGCATCACTTGGGAGCAGTTCAGGGAACTGTTTCTTCAGTGTTTTGTTGGAATTGAAACCTCTGCTGGCATGGTTCTCAATGTATTGAAGGGTCGACCGAAACCAGAAGAAGGCTTTGCTGAATACGGCAGCCGGTTTGTCACGATGCTTATGTCTAAATGGAAAGCCAAGGATTTAGAAGAAATAGCTGTGTCTGTAACTTTGGCTCACATGGCTCAAGTTGACAGCAAGTTGGCGCGCTGGATTTTTACCACCAATGTAAAAACTCGCAATGAGCTACAACAACAGTTGCAGGCACACTCCTTCATGAAGCGTAGCATAGAAGACGATGCAACTGGCTCGGATCGCAAAAAGTTCAAATCTCCGTCCCTGGTGAAATGCAACTACTGCGGAAAGTTTGGGCATAAATATGCCGAATGTCGGGCACGTTTGCAGCAGGGCCAGAGTAAAGGCAAAACCTACAGCGGCACAAATACGACGGGTGTGAAAGATCGATCTGGTGTCAAATGCTTCAAATGTGGCGAAATTGGGCACTTTGCATCCGCATGTCCTAAAGTCCGATCAGGTGGATGCGAAAGAATTTTTGAGAAGCGAGTGGATATCTGCGCAGTAGCTCCACCCTCTGGAACAATAAAGGCATCCGGTGAGTCTGTTCCATTTTGTTTCGATTCCGGTGCAGAATGCTCACTGGTCAAGGAAAGTGTCGCCCATAAATTTAAAGGGAAAAGAGTTAATAATGTTGTAAAACTCAATGGCATAAGTAACGATGCAATTTATAGCACTCAACAAGTTTTATGCAAAATAAATATTGAACAATACTGTTTTGAGATTTTGTTACACGTAATTTTAGACAAGTATTTGAAATACGATGTGTTAGTTGGTCGAGAGATTCTTAGCCAAGGCTTTGGCGTGATGATAGACGCTGATAAATTTCAAATTTATAAAACGAAAATGATAAATAAGGTGACTTTAATTGATTACGAGGATATTATAAGTTCTGATACAGATTTAGTTGATTCCGATAAAATTGTCTTAACAAATATCCTAAAATGCTACTCTGACTGGTTTATTAGTGGAATACCAAAAACTCGAGTCTCGACAGGGCTGTTGGAAATTAAGTTAATAGATCCACAAAAGACAGTGCAACGACGTCCCTATAGGCTTGGCGAGGAAGAGAAAAACCTGGTGCGTTGTAAAATCGATGAGTTGTTAAAAGCAAATATTATCCGTCCAAGTTGCTCACCTTTCGCCAGCCCAATGATGTTAGTGAAAAAGAAAAATGGCACTGATCGTCTTTGTGTGGACTACAGGATGTTAAATGATAATACCATTGCTGATAGGTATCCATTGCCTCTTATCGCAGACCAAATTGCCCGGCTTCGCGGTGCAAAATATTTCTCGTGCTTAGATATGGCTAGTGGTTTTTACCAAATTCCAGTACACGAAAATTCAATTGAACGAACCGCGTTTGTGACTCCAGAGGGCCAGTACGAGTTTTTGACCATGCCTTTTGGCTTGAAAAATGCACCTTCTGTTTTTCAGAGGGCCATAACAAGAGCATTGGGATCACTGGCACACTCATGCGCTGTCGTTTACATTGATGACGTGTTGGTTATAGCCGAAACTAAAGAAGAAGGATTAGAACGGTTGCGTATTGTATTAGAAACATTGAGTAAAGCGGGATTTTCATTTAACATAACCAAGTGCTCCTTTCTTAAAACTCGCATAGAATACCTAGGTTTTGAGATAAGTAACGGAGAAATTAGTCCAAACGCTCGTAAAGTAAAAGCATTGTTAGATTTACCGCCTCCACAATCTGTGTCGCAATTACGACAATTCATAGGATTGGCTTCGTATTTTAGACAGTTCGTTCCAAAATTCTCGGAAACGCTTAAGCCTTTGTATCAACTCACATCAAAGAAAAATTCTGATTTTTCTTGGCAACAGCAACATGAGCAAATAAGGACTAAAATTATAACAGTTTTGACGCAGTCACCTGTGTTGACTATATTCGACCCGAAACATGCAATAGAATTGCACACCGATGCAAGTTCGATTGGCTATGGTGCTATATTGTTGCATAAAATTAACGAGAAACCCCATGTGGTAGAATATTATAGTAAATGCACATCCCCTGCCGAGTCAAAATATCATTCGTACGAGTTAGAAACGCTAGCAGTAGTCAATGGTATCAAACACTTCCGTCACTACTTGCAGGGACGTAAATTTGTCGTATATACGGACTGTAATTCCTTAAAGGCTAGTCGCACAAAGCTAGACTTAACGCCGAGGGTACATAGGTGGTGGGCATTTTTACAATCGTTTGACTTTAACATAGAATACAGGAAGGGTGATCGTATGGCGCATGTAGATTGTTTATCTCGGAATCCAGTGCCCGATAAAAATAATGGTCAAAATAAAATTCCAGAAAAACGCATTAATTTAACCGAGGTAACTGACAACTGGTTGATTTCTGAACAAAAACGTGACCCTGAGGTAGCAGATACATTTGCTAAGTTCAAAAATAACGAATTGCCAGAGCATTTATTAAAAACCTATGAATTAAGGAAAGGAGTTTAATATAGAAAGATACAACGAAATGGCAGGACTAAATGTTTGCCTGTAATCCCTAGGGCATTTAGATGGGCAGTGATTAATCATGTTCATGAATCCATCATGCATCTAGGTTGGGAGAAAACATTGGATAAAGTCTATGGATTTTACTGGTTTGAAAATATGTCAAAGTACGTTCGTAGATTTGTTGAAAATTGCATTACTTGCAAATTAGCTAAGCCACCAGTTGGAAAAATTCAATCTGAATTGCATTCGATTCCTAAGGTAGACATCCCGTGGCACACAGTGCATATTGATATAACAGGAAAGATGAGTGGAAAGAATGACTTAAAGGAGTACGTAATTGTCTTAGTAGATGCGTTCACGAAATTTGTTTACTTACATCACACCTTAAATATTGATACTGAATGTTCAATCAAAGCTGTTAAGGCCGTCGTGTGTTTGTTTGGTGCGCCTACACGCATTATAGCGGATCAGGGCCGTAATTTTGCAAGCTCAGGATTCCGTGAATTTTGTTCCTCCCAAAAGATTGAGCTACACTTAATTGCTACAGGCGCGAGTAGGGCAAACGGCCAGGTAGAGCGTATAATGAGCACGCTTAAGAGTATGTTGACAGCAGTCGAAACCAGTCAGAGGTCGTGGCAAGATGCTCTAACCGAAGTACAATTGGCAATTAATTGTACCACCAATCGAGTCACAAAGTTTAGTTCATTAGAAATGCTAATTGGTAGAGAATCTAGACCTCTTTGTTTGTTACCAATAGGTGAAGAAGAGGATAATTTAATTGATAGAGAGTCTATAAGAAAACAAGCCAAGGAAAATATGGAGGCTAATGCTCGTTATGATAAACATAGATATGATAAGAATAAAGCAAAGATAATAAAATATAATGTGGGAGACCATGTTTTAATAAAAAACGAAGAGCGTCACCAAACTAAGCTTGATCCGAAATTTAAAGGTCCGTTCGAAATAATCGAACAACTAGATGGCGATAGATATGTTTTAAAGTCTTTAACAAGCAAAAGAACTTATAAGTATGCACATGAGTTTTTGAGGGCATTGCCCAATAGAGAATTAAGTAAAGAAATTGATGAAGAACTAGATGACTCAAGAGGAGATGCATCTGACTCTGAAATGAGAAATAGAGATAAAGATGGCACAGCAGTTGCCTTGGAATCCCAAGAGGGGATATAGAGACCGCACCATAACAGATGGAATTGTTATGGCGGGGGTCAATCGACCGCACCATAGTAGAAGGACTTACTGTGGCGGGGGTCAGTGTTGATCGCACCATAGTAGAAGGACTTACTGTGGCGGGGGTCAGTGTTGATAGCACCATGACAGAAGGACTTGTTATGGCTAAAATCAGTTAGAATAACTACACAACATAATGGAATTACAGACAAGAAGAATTGTTAAGTTTGACTTAAGACAAAATGTTATGAAAACGTCTAAGTGATGTCATTGTAAAACCAATTTGATTGTTTGGTATAAAAGTTGAAACTTTATATAAATAAAAGTTAATGAATTAATTGGTAAATAAAATTTGACGATAATTGAGAAAATCCTAGATCAAACACACGAGGACGTGTGACTTGTCAGGAAGGCCGTGTCGTAGAATGATTAATTTGCCCACTGTATATGTGTGGCATAGAATGGTTAGTTTGACCATTGTGCATGCATGTACAGTTTGAGTGGCGACACGATGTCGCTAACGGTGGTTTTCAGAACGCGCAACAGCTAAGGAAAAGAGACATCCTCTGCTGTTGAGTAAGGTCTGTTCGTAGGGGCGTAGAAAAGAGATAGCATTATGATCTGCAAAACTTGTGAAATTACTTGGAATGTGCGTAGTGAGTTCAGTTACGATCACGCCACTGAAACGAACAGAACTTGCTGCGTCCGAAAAATGGAAATAAATGAGCCATCTCCGACATATATATATATAAATAACTAAACTTTTCTAGTATTTAAAAAAAATTGTCCCTTAAAATGTATGGTAAGCTGCCCTACAATTAAGTCAAATTTTTCTAAATTCTAAAAAAATTTCCCTTGCTTTAATGGCTTTTGACTTAGATTTTGGAAAGTTTTCAAGTTTTTTCATATAACCGAATCACTGAGTTGTGAACCATTACTAATCGTAATTAATGCAATCAATTTTAAAGGAATTATAAAAAATTGGTCGTTTGTAATTAAGTTGATAAAATTGCTAAAGAAAATCACCAATCATCAATACAAAATAAAAGTAGCAAATATTTTTGAAAGTTGCCAGTAATAGCAACTAATTGCTAAAGCAGCACTGCTCAGATCGACGATAAGTTTCGCCAGCGGAAAAACTTAATTCTTTCTAATTGTACCGTAATTTTGAGAATTCATCGGAACTGTGTGTGTTAAGGTCTGACAAACGTCCGTCCGTTATTTGATCTGACAAATACTATGCTCCAAACTCAAAAGACTTAATTTTTTATACTTTTCGCCGGGGCCTGGCGTACGTTCACCCAGAGTTCATCGCAGAAATGTGGCAACGCTTTGCAATTATATGGTATTTTTTTCGACGATCTGAGTACCGGCGATTGTTTGCTTTAACTAGGATAGTGTGACGAAGTTTTTGGAATTTATCGCAGCCCTGATGAAAAGTGTCCACCAGTTTTTTGACTCGCGCTCTCTATAATTTCTTCGATCTGAGTACTACATACTAGTACTACATCGGAAGTCACGATTTAAAGCCACGCATGCCATTTCAAAACTTAAATAGTATTACAGCAAGCTTGTAATAAAATGACTTGACTGACACTTTACGCAACAACTTCAGTCAGAATGGTGGGCAGCTCTCATAAAAAACTGTCGATTCGGGCCCAAGTCTTCATTCAATAGCAATAATGCCTTACCTTTGCAATTAAATAAAAATGTCGTAAAACGGTTTCAAGTCTTTACGACTCGTCGTGGTGTTAACCCATTCGAGAGGTGTCAGAAATGTGCGTGTAAATTGTCTAATTATAAATTCATAAGAACAACGGAAGCAATATTAAACGCGTCGAAGTTTCTGAAAATGTTTTGACGTGACGCAGTAAAATTTAAATTAAGTTTTTTAAACATTTTACAATGACCCATAAATTGCTCGTACAAATTGTCAGTGCACGTTGCGATAATAATTGGATGTATGAAATAATGCGATTCACATTGTTCAAAATCTATAATCTATCGTCAGTTACATTACAACTTAAATAATTTAATTTCAGATACAAATTTAAATTGACAAAATCCTCCAGAGATTGATTTTCCGGTAGAGTTGGTCTCCCTGATTCAGAAAATGACACTCAACATCTTTGGTAAGGAACCATTTATCTTTTGAAGTGTAAATAACGATTTTCACCTGTTGTCAAGCCTGTAATTTTTAATCGTTAGCTTATTTTACTGCAATTAGAAGGTTGTCTAACATAGATGCTTGAGCACAAAGTTAGTTAAAGTAGTTAAAGCTGAACTGAACTGAAAAATAAATTTAAAACCTAAACAAATTGTATAACTTTATCTTGTATGCACAGAGAAAATTCTGACGTTCAGAAATTGAGAAATTGAATTCTCAACTTGAGGATATACTCATTTTGAGTAGTGATTTTGCCCAAAAACTCACATTAAGAATATTTGTACTTATTTTAAGAAAATATACTTAAACTGAGGATATATTCTGAATTTGAGAAAAAATGTGCTAGTAATGAGGCAAACTGTACTTAAAATCCGTGGTCTAGCAGTCTGAGATGTCCGGACCAGAAAGTCAACTCCCAAGGTTTTGAGGTTCCGAGTTCACTTCGAGTTGTATGATTCTTTTTTTTTTGTTTTTCGTTGTTTATGCTTTTATTTTATTAATGCTTATTTATGTAACTCTTTATCATTTAAAAAAAAAACCGCAAATATTTTGTTTAAAATACGAATTCGCCTTTTGAAATAAAATAATTGTGCGGCTTTGCTTACTGAGAAATTAGAGCGTGCGTGGACGAGTAGTTAAGGCTTACATCTAGAGTGCGAAATTAATAATATAACATAATGTAAAACAAACAATAAAGTTGACAGAAAATGTTAGTTACATTTTTGGCCAATTTATTTTGGCCAATTTATTTTGGTAGATTCTCATTTTGAGTTTTTTAATGGTCTCGAGAATTTTTTTTTTTTTAGTTTTTATGGTTAGTTTTTATGTTACTCAAAGATTCAATTCTTATAATAATTTTAATAATTTTTTTTTTAGGATAATCTTTTTTTAGTATTCTGCAGATAGGCATCTGAAATCAGTAATTTCCAACTTAGCAACTTAGTTTCCTTTTCGACAGGTTCACCATTTTACCAATCCAATCAAATCTAATTTTACAATCAAATCATCATTTCCAGACTGAAAATCAAAATTGTTCAAACAAGTTTGTAACGATTTACAACCAATCGGAATCAATTACCAAAGGACTGCTTACAAGTATTTTCAGTGCGACTAATCGCAAATTAAGCTCATAAGCAAATAAACATAAATTTCTTTCGGTAAATTGTGTTACGAATGTGAAAGCTGCAAATACAGGGACTCATCTATGATATGATATTCATACATATTATAATTCGTCTGAGAGGTGTTAATTTTAATGTCAAATATAAAGTCCGATATTTAGCCCGGCTCCTTCCGCTCAAAAGATGTTAAAATTCAGTTTTTGTCAAACGAATTTAAAATTAATTTTTATTTTAAATTCTTCTAATCAAACCTGAAAATATAAGCTATGGTTCAAGTTGTATATAAAAATGAATAGTTAATAATTATTTTTGATTTTTATCATTTAAATTACTATAAATGATAAAAGCAGTATTTGAATATCAATATCAAAAACTGAAGAATAAATTAATTTTGATATTTCTTTTGTGGGTGCAAACAGGCGACAAAAGCAGTCAGTCGATGTGCATATAGAATCTGGATATGGCCAGACATCGACAAGCTATAGCTGTAGCAGGCAACCCGTCACTCACTCACGCTCACCCACCTATTCGCTTATTCGATTTTCACTCATTCACTCATTCACCCATTCAGCCATTCACCCATTCTCCCATTCTCCCATTCTCCCATTCCCGGGCCATCATTTGGCAGAGCCTCATTTGCCAGAGCCTCGAAGCAGTAACAATTGATATGCGTGTACGTGAGCTGAATGCCGAGCTTTCCCGACGGAGGGGCAATTGATTTGATGTAAGCGGAAGGTGGCAGCCGCTCGAGGGCTTGGGGGCGAGGGACGGGGGCGGGGGACGGGGGACGGGGGGCAGGAAGATTAATGCAAACTTGTGTGCCAAGTCAGTGGAAACTTTTGAAGTTGGCAAGACCGAGATGAGAGCCTTAAAGTGTATCAGACGGAATCAAATGAATGAACTTCTGCCGATGTCACTGCTGGGGGAAGGGGGGGAGGGGGGAGGGGTTGGGGGAGCTGGGTGGTGGCAGGGGCTGGGCGCAGTTTCCTTTCCCGCAGGAAACGCCAAATGTGTCGCCTATGTCCATTCTTATCAATTAGCCATTTGTCATTTCCGAGTATGCAAACGAACGGCCGACAGTCAGAGCACAGCCATGCCATGCCATGTAATGCCATGCCGTACGTCCATCTATAACTCAGTCCGCTCCGGCCGAAGTCGTTGGGCATGCGCTGTCTGTCAAGCGGCTTGTTCGCCTGGCAGGCAGTCAAACAAATCAGCGGATCTGCGAACGGCCAAATGGCTGTGGCCAGGAATTTACACAAAAATGCAATCAGCTGCGCAGATAAACTTACAATATTCTGGCCAAACACAAGAGTAGAATGCTGAGAAGGCCAGACGCAGACAGTCGCCTACAACTCAACAACTGGCACGTTATCATGGCTAAATATTTACATTGCGCGTACGAGGACTCGATGATTTTATCAGCCCGATACTGAGATACTGGCACAATCTTCGCCGCATGCAGTTGCCTGCTCTTTTTGGTTGGCTATCAGATCGGGTTTGTTTGCGGTCGCAAGGGATGGGAAAACATTTTAGCTAAGTAAAATAAACACGGGAATAGACACAGGTCTTAAAATGATTATTCAAATGGCCAAATGTGTTGTAGCTAAAAAAATATTCTAAACCAATAAGAAAATAAATAAAAGATCGTTGAATGTTTTGACAGTGCAGTTCGAAAAATGGTTATAATTTTTTTCACATATTTCTCCGATTGTTTCGATAAGACTTAAACCCGTATTTCTTAAATAAATATTAAATATTAAGCCACACATCCCACAGAATATAAAAAAAGGATACAAAAAATTGGTTGTAAATTTCAGAATCAGAGAATCAGATAAAAGAGTTTTATCTGGAAGATTTACATAACTTGCTTTGTTAAAATGTTGCTTGCATTGTTGTATATAGAATTACACATTATTTTCATGACATAAAAGAAGGTTTATTTGTTTTTATATGTCAAATTGAAGAATAACTTCAAAGTTCGAAAACAATCAAAGGGCACACCGAATGGGACCAATTATATTTATTTTACAAATTGTTTACAGGTCGAAGATAACACAACTTTTACCTCAGCGTTCCCCACCGTCGTGAGTTTTATTAAAACCATTTCTGATAGGTGATCTGGCTCGACAAGAAATCGGTTGATTGCGCGCGATCCACTTGAGCAATTCGTCGCCCCTCGAAATTGTGCCACCGAGTCAAACATTCGAAAGTGGCAAAGAACAAAGAGCTGGATCAACGGTGCTGCCAATCAATCAAATGTGAGCCAGCGATACAATCTACAAATGCCCTGCATTTATTAGCCCCCCCCAACCACCATCAAGCCTAGCGTCCGTAAATCATTCACGACATTTATGAAATTCAAAATCCGCGTTTCGGCCAATACAATTTCATTTAATTAAATTATTTAGTCCCTTATTTTATACTAATACTAACGCTTGACTAGCGTTATGAAAATCTGATAAAAAACAGTTGTGTTGTTTATTTATGCTTAAAATCTTGGGTCCAGGGTCCAAAAGTTATAATTATTACACTTTTTTTAAGTGAATATTCACCTACTCATAATAGCCGCAAAATGTATATTTTCAAATCCTCAATGATCATGTCTGTTGATTTTTAGATACACTTAGAAATAACGTTTAAGTTTTATTTTAGGTATTTATAAAAAATTAATGAACAAATACATTGGTGCGACTATATAGGTCTATTAAATCCCGATGATCTCAACAGGAACTCTTCCTTTAAATTTCTCCACCACCCTCAATTTTCGCGAAAAAGGACGTCAAAGTGCCAAAAAGGTCAATCAACGGGTATTTTGACGCTTAATAACGGCCAAACTGGATTTTACTGCCGGAACTTTAGTTGATTCATCATTTGTTATAGTGCAACTATTTTTATAATTTTTTTAATATTTTATATTTGAAAAAGAATGCAAACAGATCAAAAGGACCAAAACCCTTTGTTTGGTGGTGCCTAAAAGTAGGTTATAAAATTTTTGTGAAAGAACTAAAATATTCACATAAAATTTTACATATTTTCGCATAAAAAAATCTCTCAATTTCCGATTTCAATTCCTTATTTTAGTCATCTGTCCATAGCCTGTAAGCCTTTGAATTTCATGTCTGCATAGTAAAATTTTTGGCCAAGATAATATGAACTTTGCCACAGAAGAAAAAAGATAGAAAGTTGTTTCTGTATTAGAAGTGCAGTGAAAACGAGTTCGATTTCAATTCTAGTTTCTATTTTCAAATTTACCCTTTATGTTTAATTATTTTGTATTTTGAACTGTTGTTTGAGTTATGTTTTAATGTGAATGCAGGTATTTCTTTAATCTAAGCAACTATAGTTGCGTATTGTTTTGAGGGAATATATCGGCATAAGAGAATGTCATTTTTGAAATATACTTTATACTTCTTAATTGGTTTAATGAAACATTGCTGGTACCAACGAATAACAGAGGTGGAAAAATTAATTGAAACGCGGTAAAAACATTCGTCGTTCGTTTTTTGGATATTTTTATAAACACATTTTGGCATATATTTTATAGCAAAGGACCAAACGATTTTATGAAATTTTTTATTTATTAAATTTATAAAAAAATATGTTATCAATATTTTTCCTTGGAAAAAATTAAATTTAATACCCAAGACTTAAAAACAGTATTTTCTCAATTGCTTAAACTGTATTATTGTTTTGGTATATCAATCAGTTTTTAAGGATGCAAAACACTAACGAGCCATATAAATTTTTAGATTGAAACAAAATTGGTGACAACTGGCACAACCACTCTTTTTTTTTGTAATTTGTCCCATGATTTTTTCATTTATTTGAATTTAAGGGTACAGAATTCTTATTTAAGGAACCTGTAAATGTTCTAAATCCGACTTGCATCATGGTCGTCACTAGGTTTAAAACATTGTTTCTTTTTTCCTGAGGGTTAATAAGCGTTGAGGGTCATTATCCTGCCCTAATTCCTAATGTAAGTCCCTTTCTCACTCATAATATGACGGCAACAAACACTTGTTCTTAGATCCAGAATATTACCTATAATTTCTTAGCCCTCAAAACTATTTCCAGTATGCTATTTTTTATTAAGCAAGTGAAGACTGATGCCCTTAAATAAACAATGCTTAAATTTGCCTAAAGTATTTTAACTTAACCTTTAACCTCTTTTATTTTCCTAACCAAACACAAGTGTGCTAGACACCGCAAATAATAAATTCTCAAAAAGGAAGAGAAAAATACGGTATGGATAAAGTGCTCTACGTGTTGTTATATTCAATATATATATATATATAGTATTTAGGAAATGTCTTTGAAGCGCAGATGACGTTGCTATTATTTGTTCCACCACTGTGTGTAAATATGGGGGTTTACAGGCAGAAACAATTTTATGGAAAAAGATGAACTCTAATGTCAGTATAGTGGTCAAAAAGGCCACTTTGTGACATGTTGTATCTGCGAAATCTTGATTAATGCCGGCCACAATTATTGGAAATTCATGGAAGCCCACCATTTTCAATTTGGACTGTAAGATAACTTCGTCTGGAAAACCGAGCGAAAGGAAAACTAGACTCTGGAAAGGTAAAAACAAATCAACAGTTCGAATTTGCTCTTGTTTTGTTTCACTCGGCTACCATTCGTGCCGCCGGCGGAACGGGTGGCAAATAATTCTCTTATACCAAACGGAAGAGCGGCTGCAGCGCACAGAGAGCCCTCTTTCCGGCGTGGAGAGCGGACAGGTGAAGTTGCTGTGCCTGGGCAGGTAAACGCAGCTCTCGGAGAGTCTGATTGGCACAACGCTAATGAGCAGGAAAATTCTTTCCCATGCGAATGGCTGTCCAACGGCAGCACCTCGAGCTAATATGTATATGAGCTATGCCATCTCAAGACAAAAGACTAAAACATAATCATGACCTCGTGTTAATTGATTTAATCGTTTCAACTGCGTGCAGGACCTTTGCCAACCGCTCACAATACGCAGAAGAGAGCCATCGGCAAGAGCTCGTTTTCCGTTTCATTTCCGTTTCGTTTTCGGATTCGGTTTCGGTTTCGTTTTCAACTCAACGAAGCACGCTCCTCTCTTGGGCGCGCTCTTACAATCCACAGCCTTACATGCAACAACCCGTGGCGCTGCAAGTAACGCGCTCGGCCACTCGATTCAATCTTCGTTCAACTTTCGTTCCGCGCGTTACAAGATCGAGAAGTCGCAGTCCGCAGTCCGCTACCCGCAGTCCGTCGCCCTGCCGTTGGGCCCTCAGCCTCATCCATATTCACATCCATCCCAGCGCCAGCGTCAGCGCTAGTGGCAATAACAACGCGGTCGCGAACCGAGTATATATATATATATATATATATATATATCGGATCGAGTCGGGAACAGCCAATCGGAGTGCGCGAGTGCAGAGATTCGACTTGGATAAAGTGCGACCACAGCAAGATGCGGCACTTGCACCTGCGGCCGCACGCGAAGTGCGCGGCAAAGTGTGTGAAATGTGTGTGAAATACCTGAAAAATGCCCAGGAGTGCTCAGACATATCGAAACACCAGCAGCTAGAATTTCTTTCAGTGCCCCAGTGAACGACGCGCAGGGATTGCCATTATCAATTATCAATTATCTGGCAGTGCTCGAAAGTTGAGAACTCCACTCTTTTGACAGCGGAATACAATCAATATACATCTTAAGTCAACTTAGGTCTAACTCAAAACACCTAGAATATATAGGTGAGTTGGGTGGCCAAATTTCAGGAGTTTGCAACACTTCCATGTGTGGCAATTATGTTCATAAACCGGATTAACGAAAAACACAAACTAGTTTACTTGTCACCTATCTTAGCCAATTGAGTAAGAATTATATTATTATTGGTAACTGAATGAGAAACTCAGCAGGAAAAGGGACATTAATGTGGCCGATTATCATTTCAAACAAGTTTATCTTAGTATCCATTACCTAAACCCGTTGTTCACATTTGAATTCGGTGGCGGTCCCCCTCGTATCATTAATCAAACACAAATTAAGAAGGAGTCAAACTGTCAACATCTCGGGTTAATCAAACTAACCTGCCGCATTTTACAAATAAGAAAAGCGGCGGCATCGTCGGCTAGGTCGTAAATTCCGAAAGAAGAACAGCGAGTGACTTGACTGTATGGGACGGAGAAAGATTTTCCGACGGCACTTGCACTGATTGTTATCTCGCGGATGCAGTTACTTGAAGTATCCACCTCGTGATTACGATTACGATCCCGAGTCTTTGGCAACTTCACAGCTCGCTAGACACGCAATGAGGCTGGGTCTCTGGCCCCGAATTCCATAATTTTTCCTCTGTTCTGTGAGGTAATTAAGTGGAAATTGTTTGGCAATTAAAATTCCCAGATCTCGCTTTCCCCTTATTCGCCGTGTGCAGCTTGAATGATTTGCCGTGCCCACTTAGGATGGTTTAGAAACTTAAGTTTGCTCGGTTATCTCAGTCGCGAGATGCGAAGATGCGCCCGCAATCGCGCATGCATAATTAATTTCGTGTAAAAATCATAATTACTCCAATTAAAACTTGTGTAAACAAGTTGGCAGCAGGCGGGCGCGTCTCTCAATCCGAGTGAATCGCCGTTTGGGGCGCAATCATTTTTATAGCATCGCTGAATAAACATTTCGTGGTCCATTATTATTTCCCCTCTGGAAAAAGTTTCGCCATAGAAATGGTGCTCAAGCCTTTTTTACTAAAGAAATTTGGACGCAGCTATAAACAATTTCATCTACTTTAAATCTTAAAATCTAGTTGCACAAGTGGAAACTTAAAAATAACCTTGTTGACTATATTTGTAAAACGTATTAATCTTTATAAATTTTTTGGAAATTTTTGGTTTATAAGTGGTATGCTACATTAAGCATAATAATGGAATAGATATTACATTCTGTTTAAAAGTTCACGATTTGCTTCAGTTTAATTATGATATTGTTATGACTATTAGCTCAAAGAATTTTAATTGAGACAAAGGCCCTTATTTATTATATTATTATTGCTGTTATTATCATTATATGGTAAGATATATTGATACAACACTACCAGTTGAGAGTTTAAAACGATTTTTAAAAAGGGACAGCTCTTAACGAGGTAAAAAAGTCGCAAAATAATATAATATATAATAACAAATTTTGTGCCGAAAAATGAAAAAGCATTCGACTAAATAAATACACTCTTTAAATTTTTCTATTCGGATTCATCCAGCGCGACGATTTTATATTTTACGAACCCAAGCTCAAGAACTCCACTTAAAAAAATGTTTAGTTTGTCCCTTTCACCGCTCTTTTTCCTCAACCAAGTAATGTTCTTAAAGTCTTGGTATCCAATTCTTATTCATTTAGTGATACCTTTCGGTTGGTGTGTTACTCGTTACGATCGGACCATCACAGCAGATTTTCAATTCTACGGCTCCTAAGCACACGATCTTGGTACCTGTACTTGGTGATCCATAAACTTGGTGATCCGTGGCTCAATCGACTTGATCATATTTAAATCTCGCCATTATTCTGTATATAAAGGCTGATATTTTGAGCGAATCAATATCGCTCACAAAAAAAAATCATTTCTGATAATTCTTCTATCGCACTTTTACATCGAGGACATACAAATAATGGTTGTTAAAAAAATGAATATTGTGAAAAAAAAAAAAAATTTTTAATAACGTTTTTTTTACGGATATGTATAATGAGTGCATAGCTTTTGGGTTTATTTTTGGATTTTTTGAAATGTAAAGGTTTTAAAATAAAAACAAGTTTTGAAGAATTTTTGTTTTTTCAAATAAATTTTAGATTACTATGATTATTTCAGTCTTAAACTTAAAACTATTTTAATAAACATTTTTTTATATATTTTACGATTACTTGGAATTTAAAAAATGGAATAAATATTAGTTTTGGTACTTGTCGTTTTGTCTTCTGATTTGAAAAAATAAACTTGCTCCGTCGCTTGACACTTTATATTTGTGTCTTCTTTTCGTATTCAACTCCCATTTAGCCTTATTTTTTCACATCGCCTCCCCCAGGTCATTTTTCAAAGCCTGACGAATACAACAATCAACAAAATTTATACTCCAGAAGTGTCTTTTCTCGTGTGCGTTTCGAGCATTTTTGCTGCTGTCCCGACGATATTGTGTTGCTGCCCACATGGCTGCTACCGAATGGTCCCCAGGCAACCTCACTCCTCCGCGTCTTCTAATTAATTAGCATCTAACTAAGAATAATGTTTCCTGCTGCCCTCGACGGTGGACGGTGACAGCAGTCGACTGTCATAACTTGGCCCCAAGTTTATTTGTTTGGTTCGCCAGCGGCGAACAAAAGGCAGACCAGATCCAAAAACAGATGCACAGAAGACTAAAGATACTCAAACAAAGACGGCGCAAAGGTGCCACACTTTCTTCGGTGTCTGGTAGACCTCTTCCAGGAGCAGGTACACACCAATTCGTTGCCTGATGGGCTCGTTTATTAGTTTTGTTTTGGTCGTGTATTGCCTTTGTGATTTTTCCAAAGTTTTTACTTATTTGTTAACTTGTGAAATAATTACGCTGTCTAATACTTGTAAAAAAGACTTCATACAAGTACTGCCTGTAGCACTGAGAGTATTCATGCAACTTGTTATGTTGGTGAGAATTTCTCATTTAAAAAATTGGCGCTTGCTTTGTTCTTGCCAAAAGAATTATTTGTCTCGTCTAGGGAGTTTAAAGACATCTTGGGGCTTTCGCCGTTTTTCCCTCCGCAGTTTTTCGTCACACTTGCGGCAGTTAACTAGTTCAGAAAAAGTTGAGTGTGTTAAAGTATCCCAAATATTTCAAGCTGTCAAGACTGGACAGCTCTGGAAGTAAGAGAAGTTGGGGAAAGCTGTTGAAAACAATTTAAAAGAAACTTAAAAATGTGCTGCCATATGGCAAGATCTAACAGCGGACGATGGGTAGAACTTCAGTAGCTTGTGGTTAGATCTTATTAACTCACGCTCACCACTCCCATTCCGGTAACTATGCCTCAGACAATGTTCTCACACTTTCCTCCTAGATGAAACGAACCCTTTTCTCGAGTCCGACCACACAACCATTAAGATTTCCTGCTTGGCTTCCTTTCTGTTGGTGACCCTTATCTTAGCCCCTTATGGTTGTCCGTTCTCGAAGAACTCTTTTCTACATTGTATGTAAATGTACCCGGGCGTGCCCCTAGCTGAGACATTTACGGCGAGGATTTCGTCGAGCTAATTAACTTTCGGTTACAGTTCACTGCGCAAAATTGCGATCGCTGCGGAGCATACTAGAGTTATGTTTGAAAGACAAAATTGCCCCTCTGATGCGCAGCGGAAGTGAATCGCCGCTAATCAACTTGACGACGACTTCCCGCATGCTCCTAGGTTCATGTCTGATCACTGAATGATAGCCCTGTATGCATAACGATTTGTCGGAGGCATTGAAGCAAGTCGCAGGCGTTGGCTCGTCCCAAAGTATACATCGTGGACTTGAAGTCATCCAAATTTTACGCATCACAAAACAATGTAGCGTCATTAGCCTTGCTCTGGCTGCAATGGACTCAGGGTCGGGCCCAGCCCTAGATCCAGGCCCATTCTCAATCCAAACTCAGCCCAACCCACAGATCCACCAAAATGCGGGAAGCCTCAGAACAGGCAAAGAGGCGATACAAATGATTTGTTTTGGTAATTAGGTTTTTAGTTGCCAAATACTCGTATTAAGGGAAGTATCCATGAACGCATATGCAACCAAATTAGGCTTATTTGTAAACGTCTACTCTTGGAATCGCTGACAAAGCTTTGTCATACATGCAACGTGTTCTGTTCTTGGTAGTCAACACCTCTGCTATCAAATGCTGGGCGTGTTCCCTTCTAGTCGACCCAAGTTTGAAAGTGCAGGCTAGATTAGCCCAGCCATGTAAATGGTTCGGTCCGCTTCCCGGGAGATTTTCATCGGGAGCCACACGTCAGGTGTCAAGCAAATTATCATTAAGGGGCTCAGACCAACTTCGAGGGTTAATAAATGGGCAACATGTGTGCTTACTAAGGGAAGGTTTTTTTGGGTTAAGTACTAAATTTTGTTGATGCATTGGAAAGGGATGAAAGGCAAAAAACTTTTACAAAGGGAAATAAATCACTGATATAAATAAAATGTCGTAAGCAAGAAGGTGTTCACTTAAAAAAAATGTTGTTATAAATTGCAAGCGTTTTTCACTGTAATAGACAATTTGCGCATATGAATGGTTTCAAATTAAAACACCCCCAAAAGAGGTAAATGAATTGTGACGATCGCACCTTCAACATCCAATATTGCTGTTTACAAGTTTTTTGACGAAAAATGATTATTTTATCGTGTTTAAAATTCAACGTTTTATACAGTTTTCTGATTTTGCCAGCTGCATTGATATATAAACTTCTATATAGCTTTTTTCCCATACAGCGTTTGTAACAAGAAAAATATAATGAGGTATTATAGAATACAAAATGTTTTGGATTTGGAGGGATATATGACAGCTAAATACAAATATAGTCATCCGATTAGAATAAAATTGAAAAGGGTGTGACACAAATCACTTGTGTTGAAACAGCACAATTTGGTGTTATAGTTACATCGAGTCTACTAGTTGTTCTGATCATGAACAAATATTCTTTATAGGACCTTAAATGTTTCCTTCATTGTATTAATCCACAACATCCTGTATTCAGCGAGTTCTGCCAAAATCCGCAATGGTATAAAAGGGTACATTAAAATAGTTGAAATGCATTCCAATGCATTCTTTAAAATCTTTAAAAAAAATGTTATTTTCTAACATTTTAGAAAGTAAAAATTATTTTGGCGTCACATTTTACATAACGAGAATGACGGAAAAAATTAATAAGGTATAACTTAAATTTGGTATTAGTGATGCGTATTAGTAAAGATACCGTTTTTGGTAAAGAATCTTTACGGCAACAAAAATGGAGAAGTTTTTGCTGAAACCCCGTGTATATCGGCAGAAAGGATTTTTTTTAAGTGCTTAGATATGCCATTTTTTGTTCCAAAGACAACACATAAATAAACACATAAACACATAAATAAATTTTTGCTCTGTGAATTTTTTTCACTTGGATTAAAACAGTCTGAAGTTTTAAATTGCTTTAGTGCAACATGAAAATGCCGTGTACTTGGTGGCTCTATTAAAAAAAAAATTGTTCGTGTCTTTTTTTTGTGTTGTTGTAAAAGTGAAAAAAAATTGCATTTTTAAAATGACTTTAAAAACCGGTTAATAATTTTTAAAAATGTTATTTTTTAATTAGCTCCAACATTACGGTTTACTTGTTGAAGAGCGCTTGGTGGAAGATGACAATTTTTTTGAAAATTCATATTTTCAGCTTCAGCTTATTTTTACTTCCGTGTTTACGTCAATAAGCTGAATTATCTCAGTTGGAACTCAGAAATCCTGCCCGTCGTCTTTGGAAAAAGTCTCTGTTAATTTAAAAAGGGTAACTTTTATTTGTTAATTTTAATGAAAAACTCTTTTAAATTATAATACCCTCTGCAATAGTTAAAAATTTCGGAATTAGGCTTTTAATTTTATTAAAATCGGAAACCGATTTCATGTAGCTGCTTCTTTTCTTGTTATAAATAAAAGAGTTAAGATTTTTCGGATTTGTTACTTCTTTGTTCTTTACTATTCGTCTTTCGAACTATTTTGTTGCTAATAAAGGTTTGCTTCTATTGGAAACAGCAGCCCGAAACAAGCGGCAGTCGGTATAACAACCGCAAAACCCACGACGGAGCCCAAGACGTTTGCTTTTCAACTTGCCGCCCTGTTCCGGGTACCATTAAAGAACCGCTTCCCCGGTCTGGTGAATTGGGACGGCAGTGACACAATTTCTGCATTACTCGTACAGGCACGATTTTAATAATTCAACACCGGAACCACCAGTGCAACTCAAGTTATGGGTGCTTGTGCAATGGTCACAACGGGCTTGATGTGTTTGGTTACAATGCCAACAGACAGTCTTTATGATTGACCATTTTAGTTACTATGATGATAGGTAAAACACCGCAATATATGGTGCTGTTGTTCTTTTCACTTACAATGCGCAAAGTAAAATTTAATCAAGCGTTACTAATTTGTCTGGCCCGAAATACGCAGCCACGGCCGAAAGACAAAGGTTAAAGATGGGAATGCGCGGCCTGCTGGGTCGCAGCTGCGTTCGCACGGCGAACCCAAAAACCCGAACCCAGTTGCATATCGAACCCTTTGCGAGGCCAGAAAATAATTCCCAAAAATCGATAGAGCTTGAGCGTGGGCTCAGGCCTAAGGCCTCAGGCCTCAGGTCTCAGGCCCACAGCCCACATGTCCTGGATGCGCTTCGTTGAGCGGGCTAACGACTGACTCTCCTTCCAGCACCCGTTCTGGATCCATCTGTGCGATGGCATTTCGTACCGCCACTCCCCCCCCGACCACCCCTTTTGTGTGCCTTCCTGTCAATCAGCGCTTTGTTGTTGCCAGTGCCTGGCAGCCACTTACTACCGGCTCATTGTCAATGTCGCTGGCTGCTGCTGTCATCCTCCTCCGAAAATGTTTTCAAAAAGCATTTTTACATATTTCGCTGCTTGGGTTCTTGTCGAGGGACGCTGGCTTATAATTCATAAAAATTCCCTCACAGGCCCACACACGCTGACAATGTGCATGATGACAAACCGCAGACAAAGCGGGTAACAGGATGTGTTCTGTATGGAGCGACCGGCTAAGTTACGGCTGAAACAGCTCCTTCAATTGACAGCCCTGAGTAGTCCGACGGTGGAGGAGCACCGCCAGACAGGAGATCCGCTCTGATGCCTCACACATCCTCGGAATTTTTCGAAGCCGTTTGAATTTCCGAAAGGCACAACGTGAATCTATATTTATGTGCATGATAAGATCAGAAATGTAACCAATGTTATAAATTAAAGTGTGGGTGGGGGTACTATAATTTCAGTCAAAAGTTTGAAACACATTGAAGGTGACATATGCATACGAGTTAAGAGTATAAATTCTTGATCAGCATCACCAGGCGAATTGATCTAACAATGTTCGATTATCAATTCGTTTTTAATTTGAAAATGTACTTATATTTCAAACAGTTTTAGTCGTTTTATCGTGTATAAACTTGTCTTTTTGTGTCTTTTATAAACTTGATATTCATTTCAATAAGAAACTAAATAAGTTCCGAAGTTCTTGGCAAGTTGTTGGTAATATTTCAGCCTGGTCTTATTTTGTTCCTGACTAATCTCTACACTACTTGCCTATTTCACTAATCCTTGTTTCAACTTTCGTCGGTCTTCTGCCTCCTTGCTTGGCCCTTCCTCTGGGTAACTGCTGTCAATATCCTCGCGCTTCCTCGTTTCCATACTCCTGTTTGTCTAACTGACATGTGACGACTGTTGGGCTGCCACGTCAGGGCCTCTCTACAGCTTTAGCCTCTCATATTCTAGCGTTTTGACGACCCCGTGCTGAATCCCTCCTCGACCACTTTATTCACCACTTATCATGCACAAAGTCTAGAATTTGCCGCATTTTTTTTTTTTTCAAAAACTCGACTAATTTGATCCCAAGGCGCTGCTTGAGCCTGTCAGGATGCGTTCGTTTTTCCCTTTTCGCTCCGCCTGCCGCCACCTCTCACGCTTCACTGCCTCGCTGTGATTTCCTCAGCTCACCAAAGCGTAAAACATTTTTCGCAACCTTGCGACCTCGAACCCCCTTTCCGCCTACGCCCCTCCTCCTGACACCCCCACCCTCCACCCTCCACCCGCACACAGGCAAAGAAATTCAATATTGCTTTTCTATGTCTATGCTAATGAATGGCTCGCGAAGGAGAGCAAAGCGAGACTGAGAGGAGCGGAGAAAGGGTGGAGAGAGGAGGGGGTTTTCCTATTCCTCCTCTTCCTCTTGTTCTATTTATTTTTCCGGCTTCCTGTTGGGAGCTCCTTTTTTTCGCTTTCGCTCCGCTATCCTATACTACTCTGCTGCCTTTATGCGGTTTGACGCAGCAACTAAAAGTATGCAACACTTTTTTCGCATGTTGCTTTTTGCATATTTAATGCCCGCCTCGACGGGGACAGACAAAATGGCGGCGTCTGGGTTTTTTTTCGGCCCCCCTCACAACCCCCATCCCCCCATCCGGCCGCCCCTGCGGTTAGGCGTTGATTTGTGGGCGCCCCGTTTGTTTGCCGTTCCTGCAGTTGTATTCTATGTCTATTTGGGGTTTTGCGGGTGGCGAGTGGCTGGTAGAACCGCCCCTGATGTGACTTTAATGAACTGGGCCGGGTGCTTTTAAAAATCAATAAAAACAGGCTTTAAGTGTCTCTGATCCCCGCTATGACTTTTCGACGGCCCTTCAAACCTCTCGCATCGTCGAGTGCTCTTCGGCTCTATATCTGCGCCCTGCCACAATAATATACAAATACGTCACGCAGGGAAAGCAGACTTCCTTGCCAGACAGGGGCAAATAAAAAAGTTGTCAACTCTCCTTTGCCTGAGACTGTTGTTCAAATTTTTCCGAGTGCTGGGAGTTTGAAAGCGGCCAATAGGAGGCTTCTGCACGACAAGATGTCGGTGATTCTTAATGGTTGGTAAAGCTGCCAGAACACCGAATGTCGGAACCGTATTTCAAAAATGTTTAGGAAAGTTAGAAAACCCAGAAGCTGGGTGAATTTTGATAAAATAAAAAAAAGAAGTTCTATTACTAACACTTTTACGTGTTTAAATTAAAAATATAAACAAAAAATTAAAAAAACAAAAAAGAAGGCTTTAGCCGGTTTCGCAGACGGCAGAGCAGCGGTCGAGCAGCTGCAGAGCGGCGGCAGAGGACTTTTTAACTCAACTTCTTTTAAAATAAAACACCAATTTTAAAATTTTGTGTGTACAGCAAAATAACTTATTTCTTATTATGGCACGCTTTGAAGAAAAACTAAAATCTGAATTTCAAACCCCTAATCTCTAGCTTTTATAGTTTCTGCAATCTCGATAGCTAGATAGACACCAATCGTGTTTACCAAAGAGTGCTTCAGAAAGCCGAAGAACAAATTTAAATACTAATATAGTATACCTGCAGATAGCCTATAAACTAAGAGACTTTTTTGGGTAGAAACGGACGGGCGGACATGGCATGATTGACTCTCTTTATGTGCATCAAGTTTTGAAATTTAAACTATTTCTTATCGACAATTTGCCGTTATTTATCCCTATATTATTCGTGGTTTATATTCCGGTTTTTCATATTTTAAAATATAGTTGTTCTGTTAAGTTGATTCAAGTTTACAGAACACCCTACGAAATTTTAACTTTTCCAAAATGTTTTTAACTGGGAGTTTTGCGTTTTGTATCCGTAAATTATTTGTGAAAGAAAACAATTTGTCGCGCTTGTGCTACGGGCTGTTTTTTGAAGACCCTACTAAATTTTAAATGTTCCAAAATGTTTTAACCTGAGAATTTGACCTTATTTATCCGAAAGAACTAGAACCACTTTTGTACTAGGAATCTGTGCTTAAAAATAAAAATTGTCGATCTTGATATTATGGTATTATATGATATTATGATATATTATGCTTGCAGATATTATTTATAGGAACATTAATCAATAATGTATTCAATTGAACAATCGATTACACAATGTTTTTCTTTGTGAGCAGAGCTCTGTCGGCCTCGACGTTTAATATATTTGTTGCTTAAAGCTAACATAGAGTCATAAAATCCTGGAAGACAAATACTATATTTTTTAGTCCGCCACTGTAGACAATGTTTTTTTGTGTAGTTAGCTGAATAAATCACAAATTTGCCGTTATTAATTAGATACAAAAAGTTTAAATTTCAAAAGTTTTTCTGCCAACTTGATGAAATACTCTCCTCGTGCATATAATTTATCTTATAATTGCCGAACTTATAACTTATAATAGCTATTTCGGGTTCGGTTGGCTTGGCTGCACACGCTTTCACTGAGTCCACTCTACTGCACTCGACAGTCCCTCGTTCGCTTCACCCCTCCCCATTGGGCATTTATTATTAAATCATCAAAAGTGTTGGCCGTCAAATGTGACAATGGCCAGACGAAGTTGCATTTTGCTTTAACAGGCTTGCTGTTGTTCTGGGCCCTGGTTAGACAGTCGCCTTCCGTTTGGGCTGCCACAAAGTTAGTGCTGACTCTGCCCCTCTGTCTGCACGTCAGTTGATTATAACTGAGGGGGAGTTCGAGTCTTCGTTGCTCCTGCATTTTATGACGTTGGCTCTTTGCTGGGATGTAGAACTGCATGTCTTTGGCTTTAAGCTGCCGCCCAATGGAACGGCAGCCAATTTGTCTAGCTCAGAAACTCCCTCACTTTCTCCAGGTCTCCCCAAAACCAGCCATGAGCTACACCCTGTTTTAATGCTGTGCTGTCTTTGGCTTGATTAGCGACGCTGAATTGACAGAAATTGTCACCAGCAGAGTCGTTTTTAGACAACACCCAAGTTGCGACCTCGAGAAGCAGCTAACGCAACCCAGCACGGCCCATTCTGCACAATTTGCGTCACTTGTTGTGTGTGTGGAAGTCGCTGTAAGCCCTCTTTCAGCTAAATCTGGATGTGCATTTTCTCAGCGTTTTTCGCTCTGTCGATCCACTCCGACCCACAGAGGACCGGCACGTCAATTGCTTAATTGATCAATTTAATTTGACACTTATTCAAACACTCGGAGCGTCGCGCGGGGCAGAATAAGATAAATATCTTTTGTGCCCGATTCCCAGCACAGTCAACTCGCTTTTGTGCTTCGATTTATGCAAATTGTGCCGGGCCATGTGGCCCACTAAACGAGTGTGTTCGAGTACGTCTGATGTTCGCTCCAGATTATTTTCCATGAAAGCTGTGCTTCATCAATTAATCAATTGGTTTGTGGTATTTTTGTAGTTCTCTGAATTTTCAGTTGTTTTCCTCTTTTCCCATTTCAAGTTAATCAGGAAGTCCGCCCGAAGAATAGTTCAATGTTTAAATTTTAATGCCCGAGCAGCAATTTGTTTTAGTCTCGAGTCTCCCATTTGGGGCGGCCACAGTAAGTTCTCTGTGCCTGGGCAGCGATTGTCGGGCCTTGGGAATTTGTTGACATATTAAATAAAAAAAATGTTGATTGATGGCTCTTCCACCAGGCCGTCAATTAAATTAAGCAGCATGGACGATGGAGATTGGGACTTACACGGGAACTATAGACTCCAGATAACCTTATAGAGTATATAGCTAATTTTACTGGTGGTCTTGGAAAAATTCTTTCGCTTGCGGTGATCTTTGAGTTTGACCGCGCCCATTCCTGACTATTAGTCGATAAATCTCTCCATGACATTTAGTAAAAATTGTGGCTATAGCACTTGGCTAATGCCACTCTTTTAGAGCCAAAGAGCGTGTAATTAACTAACTGTACATTTCAATGCATCGCATATTTCCCAGTGAAAACTGCAGACAAACAAACGGGCAGGAAAGCAGGAAACTTGTCGCCAGCAAAGCGAAAAACGAAGCACCGCCAGATGGCAGCTGCGAACGGTGCTGCGGCGAGCGTCACTATTAATTTAACCTACATCGTGAGTCTGCAGCATGTTGAAACTATGACAGCCAGCATTTCTCAGACACGCTCCGCTCTTGGAGAATTTTTCCAATTTGTTGTTGGGCCACAGGGAGCGACCTGGACGTTGAAGGATGAGCAATTAAGCACTGAGTTATCGACAAGAGCCCACACACAGGTGAAGGATTCAAGGGCCAGGCCCAGAACAGGGGTGTACCTGGAAAAGCAGCAACATCAGCAGCGTGACAAATTGCCCCATGACTGTTTTTTGCATGTAGGTCCAGGCCCAGGACTTACACATACACACGTAAAACTGTATGTTCTCATTTATAAGATCAAAATCGGTAGAAGGACATAGCAGGTGGAGCAGGTGCGCCTTACAGTCTTTCCCAGTTCGCAGTTCCCTGACCCCGGTCCCTTTTGGCTCATAATGAGTTTTACTTAGGACAGCCGTCACCTCATCCACATCTCAGCCCGTTAAAATTAAAAGACATCAAAGAAATCTGCAAACTAAACACAAGCATAGGGCCCACAATTTTCCGTGGCCAGATGACTGGATGGGCGGCGTGTTCATTATCACTCTGCCTTTTTCCGCTCTACCTTTGGCCCTTTTTCCCACTCTTCCGCACGCTTTGCATAGGCTAAATAAGTTTCTCGGGGAGTTTCTGACACAAAGTGCTACGCAAGCTGTCGTCTGTCCTGTGCTCTTGTTTTCCTCGCCTAGCCGGCGTTAAATTAAAGCGAAAACTGGCTTGCTCATTTTCATTGGTGAATGGAAAAGCAGCCGGAGGAGGACGAGCAGTATGTTTACTGTGGCCGCTTTCTATGGCATTCCCCTGGCACTGCTCATATGCCAGCCCCTGCAGCAGTTTTTGCGAAATAATGTTTAATGAAAAGCACGAAGTCATCCTACGGCTCCTCCGCTCCCTGACTGCTGCTCGTCTCGCTTACTCACTTTGCATTCATTCAAGCCACAGTCGACCGGAAAGCAAGTCAACGGAGAAGATGACTACAGGCTGGTGCAGATTTGGCAGGCTTTTGGCTCTTCTGCCATCAATTTAGTTTCCGATTCGTGCATAGTTGGGGCAATACCTCGAGGTATTGGCTAAGCGTGCTCTTTGCTTGAAGTCGGAAAAGCAAAAGTGGCGGGCTAGAAGGTTCTGGAGGGGGGATTGGCCTAGGCTTGTTTGCTAACCTACTAACGAAATACTTTCCTTTCTTTTCATAGATCTCACTGCCACTCTTCAATCATCACTATGAAACACCCGTCGCCAAGTGGAGCGACCCTCTGCAACGCCAGCATGCTCTTCCGCCAGTGCCTTTCCCACCCAACCTGCTCACCACCCACAGCCGCTGCCCGGAGTGGCCTGAGACCCTCCCCGCGAACTCCAACCCGCACCCGCACCCGCACCCCTCGATGGACGCTCAGCCTCTGGGCGCTGGTGATCACCAGCGGCTTCTTAATGCTTGACACGCCGACTACGACAGCATTTGATATCGGTGAGTGCAAAGCCCAGATGAATTTCTTCCAAAGAGCTGCCCTCGACGCTACTCTTACTTGCCTTTAGACGACTGCTCTGCGGGATGTCCTCAACTGGACATGTTGAAGCATTCTCGTATGCCTGCGAAGGCGCCCTGTGAGTCTTAAACTTACCCACATGGTCAATGCATTCATGTTTCGAGCTGAGCCTGCAGCTTCAACTCCGGCTCATTAATAGCCATATTGACGTTTTTATGCCTCTTTTGGGGCTGAGGCATTTCTTGTTTTAGAATATTGCTTTAATAAAGATATTGTGCGGTGACTTAAGATTATGTCCCATGCATAATGCCACGGCATGTCAACGGTTCATAACTTATTCACCATAAAAGGCAGTGCTAAGTAGTAGAAAAAAAGGGGATGATGCATTAGAATACGTAGTTCTTTAGTCAGAGTGGCTAGGGAGGAAAAGGCTTATTCCTTTCAGCTATAATTATAGCTTTGGATGAAAAGAACAGTGAATAGTGTAGTACGAACAAGGTAGTCCGAACTAAATGCTCTACAAAGTACATTCCACTATTATCGGACCCATATAAAGTCATTCAACTTGCGTCTTCATCTGTCACAATATTCCCCGCCCCCGCATCATAAAAATGAAATCGCTCTGCCATAATATTTATAGTTAATCAAGCAAGCCAAATACATAAATACAATTCCACAAACATGTTCATTTCGGATGGCCCCGCACAGGGGTCTCAGAACTCTGTTGCCCCAGCAATATCCCCTGCTCTGCTCGAAAAACAAACACATGCCAAAGGAGCACTCTGCTGTTGCTGGGGCTAGACACATCGAAGCGAGTTGAGTTAGCATAACATGCAACAATTTTCCAAATGAATGCACTGCCAGTATGCAGTGCATGTCGGAGTCGCAGCCGGATTCGAAGTCAGGGTGTGGGAGCTGGCTTTTGACCCAACCTGGCCCATGCACCCAGGCACTTCGCTCTTCATTTGCGGAACGGGCTATCAAACGCAATCATGTGTCAATGCACCAGAAGCTGCAACTTTCAATAGAGATGGCAAAGCTTCGAGTGTTTGTTTCCAGAAAATATATACCCTTCCTTTTAATGAAAAATAAGTTAAAATATAAAAATATTCGAATAGGAAAACTTTCAGAAAAAAGGAAAGGAATATTTTTGTAAACCGAAGCGTATATTCCATTGAAGGTATTTTTTCATGATTTTGATTGCGCTAAAATCTTACTGAAATTTGAATACTATATATAACACTATAAAATGTATATACTCTGAGCTGTTTGTTCCACATACGCACTGGAACTTAATTTTCATCTGCATCACAAGCTCATTTTGAATTGGTTGACTAACTTTTTCCCCAAGTTCAGGCTTTCTGTCCATCGTCCTGCCCCGGATCCGAATCCACACATTTTCCCGTGTGAATATTTATAAACATCTAAGCGAATGCACACCACCTCAGCTTGTAGGAGATCAAAAGTTGGATGGGTCCGTGGTGAGCATGCTGGGCCGGGGCAACAAAAGTCGCATCAAATCAACGCTGATTCTGTCGAAAACGTCAGCAGGCGACTGCCAGACGCAGGATTTTGAAGAGTTGGGGTAGCAGGAGTGGGCTTCTCCCGTTTAAACGCAAATAAAAGGAGGAGTCTGCCTCTGGCAATGCAATTGGTGGGCAATAAATTAAGTAAGGCAGTTGACGTTCTGCCAGTCCAGAGTTGACTCTGAAAATGATAAAGTGTTTGGTTTATACAAAATGAGATACAGCTTATATTTAAATAAGAAAAGGCCGCGAGAGTGACAGTCCATAGACTGTCGCATAATTCTCCCGACACTCGACATCATTTAAAAGATTTCCTTGGCGTTGCTCAGAGAAATAGTGACTGCAGTTCAACGGTTCTGTACTTAAATACATCATTAGTTACAGTTCCCTTTTTAATTGAAACTAAAATAAAATATATTTTTCCTTTATTTGCAGCTACGTGCAATGTGCCGCTGGGCATGGAGTCGTTGGTCATTACAGATGCTCAAATCACAGCGAGTTCAGCCCATGACATGGGATTTGTTGGGCCCCAACATGCAAGGTGAGTTCAGGTCTAAAAATTTAGTAATCAGGGCGGAAAAAAGTTGCTTATTTTATATACAATATTTTATTAGAAGAATAAATATGTAGAAATGTTTTTCGGAACATAAAAAAATAACACATGATAAAAATAAATAGTTTGTAATTATTATTGACAAATGATTGCCGTCGATTGCGATTTCCTATGCTATGCATGTCAATAGATTCAAAACAATCAAACTGAATATTCATGATCATGATCATTAACATTACCTTTCCCTCTGCGGGTAAAGAAATCATAAGGATGTGCCATAAACTTTGGTATGTTTAAACATATATATATCATAATTTTTTGTGCGATTGTCGTTGGCTTAGACTATCCCTTTCGAAATCATTGATTAGGGTTACTGTCTGTGTGTTTTCAACTCTGCATCCCTGCCACAGCACTCGGGTCATTAACCATTCAACCCAAATCTGCCCGCCTTCGAAGATGAGGCTTATCTACGGTTCGTGCTCATTTAATTGCTAATTTTATAGTCAACTTCATTAGTCGATAAGACAAAGTCAATAAAATAGAAAACTTGGCCACCGCTCAAGCTGCTCGGCAATGACAGAGAAATTTATATTATGACACAAACAGTTTGCTCATTAAAATGCCAAATAGTCCAGAAACAATGCCCCGGAGTCGAACTTAAATAAAAATTAGATCTTCTTTTGCATATCCGAGGAGTGAACAAAAAATATTTAATGTTTGTAAAATATGTAAACGAAGAGTTTAATGAATGTGGCAGCGGACGATATGCAAAGAAAGAGTCGGCAGCCCTTTGCCCAGTTAATTAAATGCGATTTCTGAAATGCACAAAACTCGTTTTCCCTGCCACAGAAGCAAAGTTCAAGCGAGTTTTTGACAAGATCCGAGGAATGAAGTCGCAGTTGGATTTGAAATGGAAGCCAACGACTGCTTTTTCTAAGAAGAGTTTAGTTTAATTTCAACTCTTCAGTTTTGTTTACATTTTTTTTTATGCTTATTTAGGTAAGTGCCCTCGGGCTGCTTGGGAATGGAATGGGCAATCCAAGGTTGTGATAGGATCACTGGTAAAAAAAACATAGTAAATGTAACTATTTCATCATTGAATCAATTAGTTTTCCTAACGATTTAGAACGACACATTAAAATAGCAAATATAATTATTTCGCATAGTTACTTTTTATCTTATGCACATAGTAAAAAAAATGTTTCTATTTAATTCAAATATGCTAAAATAGCTAAAAATATTTAATTTTAATACGCCGCGTAGTAAACCATAGTAACTATTTTCATTTTAAATTTGACCACTTGAATTCCATACTCAAAATAAACAAAAGCCCATATTTAGGTTTAACATATTATATGTATTTCTTTTCAATCTAAATAGTATTATACATATATTTTGAATATAGATCGTATTTTAAATAAATATGACACATTGTTTATTTATATGTTTTGATTTGGAAAATAACTCGAACCTGTAGAAATATAAACAACAAAATTTGTATTATATTTAAAGGATGCCAGCTATGAAAACATATTCCTATATCATAATATTATAAATATTATAATAATAATAGGAATCTGTTATCATTACGAACTAATTTTTTATTTTTAAGCTAGAAAACAAATGTTTTTAAAATATGTTTTTGTTTTATTTGAGAAAACTTCTCTCACAGAACAAACATTTTTACATAGATTTTTGACCACTGGTGTACGAAGTCGGATAAAAGAGGCAGACGCAAGCTTGCATTAGCTTCTTTGCTTTCACGCATGTGCGTGTGTAAAAAAAATGCGAAAAGAATGCAAAACCTTGACCTTGCACGTAAATACATTTATGTTTATTATGTGTATACATGCGTCAACTTTTAATATTTTCCATATTTATAATAAATATGTTTATGTTTCGACTAAATTTCTTGAATGTTTAATTAGATACTACTTTTCATAGTAAAAACTACAATGCCAAACTTCATCTTAATCCCTCTTTGCATATTTTTATTTTCTTTTATAGTTTTTAACCTTTTTCAAATTGAATTAACCTTTTTCAAACAAATGGCTTCATGTTTCGGATGAATTTCTAAATGTTTAAATCAAAAGAAAGCAACTTTCTTCATACTATACAAAATTGCAGATCTTTAAAATAGTAAAAATAATTATGGAAAACTTGGATTTTATTATGAGGAATATCTTTTTAAATATTATTCACTTTGATTTAATTATGTTAATATGTTTTCTATTAAAATCAATGATTTTTATAATTGATTCGAATACGAAAATATTATTTTAAATCAATTATAAAAATGTTTGATTTCACTGTGCGTTTTTTCTACCAGTGATGGTATAAGCGGGAAGCACGATGTAAGGGAATGCGAAGCACAAAGTTTAGCGGAAGTTTTGCAGTTGCGCTGACCGTTGTCATGATTGATGACACCATTAGATGGGCTTCACTTGTCGTGTTATAAGTATGGAATATTTTCGCGGAGTGGTTGAGCACATTCAGAGCCATAAACATGTCAATTACCACATGAATTATGGCTTGAAATCAATGCAAACACATTGCACAGTGTGTAACGAAGTGTGTATCTTAGCCTTTCTTTAACTTGGCTGGAAAGTAAGCATTTTTTTCGCCCTTATAGGCATGCACTTAAAAACATTTCAGTGCGGGGCCGACAGGAAAAGCACCACCATACTCGCTCTGGCACCACCGCAAAGGCATCATTACCATTAAACCTTTATGGCGGTACTAAAATATAGCCACAAAGACAACGCACGTTGAGGTCGTCGGAGATAAACAAAATATATCTTCTGTTGCTCGCATCTTTTTCCTTCTGTGGTTCTAACCGGAATTTGTACCAAGGAGCCGAGGGACAGCCAGATTTTAACTTGCCTTGCAGAGTCGAGACAGAGGGTCGGGGTGTAGAAGTTGAATTTGGCTTGGGACTGGGCTTTGATAGGTTTGCGATGCGGGTAGCCTCTCCAATCGGGGGTCGATGCCAACTGACTCACCTGAGAAATCGGAGTGGATCGTGGCTGAGAATGTGAGATATGGAAGTCGAGGAAGACGAGGCCTGATTGCGATTCCTGGGAGGTTAAAAGTCCAGGGAACCGAAGAGTAAGTGGGAAGCGCAACGGATTGGTGGATCCGCTCCTTGGAGCTCTAATTAAAGAGAGCTCTGGTTGAAGTTGAAAAACTTTTCCCAAATTCACCTTACACTAATTCCGCTTGGGTGGTCTAACTTTTCACTTCAAAAAAAAAGAAATAAAACACTTTGAGTTCCTCCGACGAACCCCACTCGCACTGACAGGCAGAAACTCTTCAAGCTCCTCAGAGCTGGCAGCTTTCTCTTTTGTCTCCCGGTTCCCGCCATCGACTGCTCGGCATGCCCAATCAGGCAAACTGCAATTTGCTTAGCCGAAAGTTCCACAGAGCCAAGCAGAAAAGTTCAAAAGTGCAGGCAGCATTATAATTTGCGGCTGCCGTGCACTTACCTAACTAGACTAACTAACTCGAAAAAGATGTGCTTCAAACTCGCCGTAATTCATTTCGGGGACGGGGGCCCGACATGCACTTACGACAAATCACTGGAAGGGATTGGAGCCCCAAGGGGCCAAGAGATGACTGCGTTGACGGTTTGTGGCCCGTCTGGGGCTATTGAATTACGGAGATTAGTTTAATGACAGTTGGCGCTGTTTGATTTTCATTACCGCGCCCGTCCTCCAGGACCGTCAGGCCATTAAGTTTACAACCTCTTACATATTACAAACGGCGAGAGGAGAAAAAATCCTAACCCTCCTCCGGCAGGCGCCGTCCGATTAGAAGTCGCTGTCCAACGAACAGGCAGTTCGCCAGTCCATCAGTGCTGAAAATGAGCAGCCGACGGTGGCGCAGATTGTTAACTTTGGCAATAACAATAATTAAAGTCAAGTTGAAATGCACATAACTGCGGATATTACCATTTTAAACGATGTTTGTACGCTCCTTTCTCCGCTCATTTTCTGGCTGCCTCAGGGCTACTGCAGAAAAGGAAGATGAAGCGGACGAAGGAAGGAAGCCCCTACTTTATGAAGATTAAATTGACCTTTTTACCCGTCTGTGAGAGTACCCTTATTATAAATTTACAGTGCAACATTTCCCAATGAAGCGTGGACTTTGATCAATGCATTTCAGTGATTGCAGTTGGTAATGAATACTGCATAGCGGCCAGAGATAATCACTTGGTGGTAAATTTCCGAAAAGTAATCAATATTTAGATCAAGCAGAAAATGTGTGTGGGGAATAAATTGTACAGTTTTTCACTATTTTTCTCTATTAGTGGTTGGCTTAAGCTAAACGATGTCTCAATTCACGCGGAAGCGCATTACTAATGGTTCGAATCGAAGTCAGGGGCGGGAACATGGACATTTTTTAGAGATTCCGAGGCAGCATGCACTTAAAACCTGAGATGACCAGTAAATAAACATCGCAATCGAATTCAATTCCAACAACCCGCTGGCAGCTACAGGTTCGAGGCCAAAGACAAGCGGCCAAATGAAGCAATTTGCCACGGAGCCAACGACGACAGGAGGCCGGAGTCCAAGTCACTTCTCTTGACTTCGGTCCGAACGAAGTGAGTCTAGGCCTAGAGTAGTAGCAAGCCCATGAGTAATGGCAGGGCATTAAGGCAGCCGAAATGCAATCAAGCATGTAAAACTTAATTGAAATATAAACCGAAAAGCGACGTAGTAGTGGTTTACATATCGATGACTTTGATGGTGGATCTACTGGCTGAAAATTGATTAAAGTTAGGCCACGTCCGTCCCCAGTCTGGGAATAGGCTAAATTTATCTTTAATTACACAGACAACATCCTGCTGTGCCTTAAACCGCAAACAGCTTAACGAACGAGACGAGTTGCCAGACGACGCAACCCCACCGCCAGTGGTTGGAGTAGTATTTGGGCTTGTGGTGCTGCCTTATGTGGTGCCGAACGCTTAATGTCAATTAATCTGTAAAAATGTCCTCTCCAGGCAGCCGACTACCGTAGATGATGCCTACACCGAAAAAAAAAATAGTGACAATATGGCTATTTTGGTGTGAATGCCACCCTTTTGAGTGATAACAAGTTTTTAATCACCAAATTGACACCTGTGTAGTGACCGATTCATGTTTTCGAAATTATCAATATGCACTTTTGCGTGTCAGAATGCCATTAACCATTGTCATATGCTTGCGTTCATTTTAGAGTCCATTTGAACCCATTTAGTATTAATATGGTATTGTCTTGGGGAATTTCAAGAATCATTTTAAGGTCATAATGGTTTTCATTTTTTAATAAATTGTAGTATCATTATGACCCCAAAAAATATTCTTAAAAATATAAAACACGCATTTATTTTTTATTGCAACTTGGTTGTGCTTTTTTTTGTTTGGTCATATTCGTTTTAACCTAAATTTTAATGATTTAATTTCTATCTTATCTGAAAAAACTTAGATTTTTGGTTAGTCGTCGGCGAGAATCGAAAGCGAGCCCTTGGGAAATCGTTTAATATAATACAAAAACAATAAATATAGAAACAAAACCTTTTCCCACCGTTGGATTTGAATTTACGCTGCTAGATTTCTGGCCAGGCGCATAACGCCCTAGGCTATTCGGTCGGAGGTTGAACTTTGAAAATCAAAAAAACCGATTGTTGGTGCCTAAGGGACTCTAAATTCAACCAATTGATCTCATTAAGTTTCAAATTATAATGTTAGAGCCGCGTAGTTACCCCTTGTCATGTAGGATCAAGTTGATCCCAAAAAACTGATACTACTTGTAATGTTCAAATGAACCACATGAACCACAAAATGTAACAATTGACACCCAGAGATTATTTTTTTCAGTTTAGGTAGTAACGTTTTTCCTGCCTCTTCCCGTTTCAGACTGAAAACCGATAATAATGGAGGAGCTTGGTGCCCCAAGCACATGGTGTCGAATGCCCTGAAGGAGTATCTGCAGGTGGACCTTCTGCAGACGCACGTGATCACGGCGATCCGGACGCAGGGACGCTTTGGCAAGGGTCAGGGCCAGGAGTACACCGAGGCCTACGTCCTCGAGTACTGGCGACCCGGCTTCGACAAGTGGCAGCGCTGGAAGAACATCCAAGGCAAGGAGGTAGGTGTCCACGCAGTCAGCCAGTGACTAGCCCCATCCTCATGCTCGTTCCTCCCGCAGATTCTGCCCGGCAACATCAATACGTACAGCGAGGTGGAGAATGCCCTACAGCCGATAATTTTCGCCTCGAAAATCCGCATCTATCCGTACGGCCAGTACGACCGCACCGTCTGTCTGCGGGCTGAGATCGTCGGCTGTCCGTGGGAAGGTGAGTCGAATCGAATCGGGGAACTTTAGCGAAGACGATAAGAGTCCGACATGAGCAAAGATAAAGCGGAGGGGGTAACAGAGTTTTAGTGTCAGCGCAAATTTATCCGTTTGCAGTGCCGAGGGGCAGCTTGCTGGCAATTAGAGGAGGCAAAAGCGGCTTAAGTGTTCGCACGATTGGCTTGTGGACAGCCATTAGCATGGCGTTTAGCGATTCATTTGCTTGAGCAGTGTGCTTATGATCAGGTTCAGTTCAACTCGGGGTATTCCAAATAACTAAGCTAAAATTCAGAACGTATAAAACCCGTTGCTGTAAATATTTGGGGGTACTTGATCAGGGACTTGGATTTTATTAAACATAAGTTTTGTATATTCTTTGAAGTGTGGGTATTAACACGTTTTATTCTGGAAATGAAAGTTCCCCACAGTGTTATGTAATCACAGAGTTTCAATAAAGCGCTTTCCGGTTTGTAAAATTGCAGTTCATTTAAAAAATCGATATTTTTGATGGTAAAAGAGTTTTGCAATTGCTCGACTTGCTATTGTCTAGGTAAACAAATCGAAACGGTTGCATAACAGGGACTTAAGTATAAAAACCATAATGAAATCGTTAACAAAAACGTTCGATTTATCGTAATATAGGTATCGGAAGCGGAACCGATGTGCACTACGGTTTCATGCCAAAGGAAAAATCTTTTCAGTTTCAGTTTTGTTTTATTTTTTTGCGGACTAAAGTTAGTTCCCTAAACACTCATAATTTCCCTTAGTTTGCATTTAATACATTCATAGCTTGTTCCACGAAAGCCTTAAAAGCCTCCCCCGAATCACATGACCCACAAACAAACGCTACCATACAGTTTTGGGGCTGCCCCACCGCCCTGTTGAAAGAAATTTTCTAGCAATATGTTGCCTGAACCACGCAGTCCAATTAGGGCAGCTGCTACGTCTTATGCCCCCAAATGAACAGCTCCACTTTGCACTTTGGAACTGATTTTTTCGCTCTGGTTTTTTGTGGGGATTTTTTTTTAATGCCAAGAGCACTGTACTCGTATATCGCGTGCAGACTTTGGGAAAGTATCTCATACCATAGCGATTCTCGTGGTAAGACCTGACCGAAATCGAAATCCCAGACGACAACATGCCGGGCTGGCAATGTTACGCTACGTCGTCCGACACAAACAAAAAAAAAAAGGAAAACCGAAAAACTACTAACTACTTACTACACTTTTAAAAGAAAGTCTAAAAATCCATCATATATGAAAATTGTTTACGTTTCTTAAATTTTGGATTAGCTACTTTACATTGCCATCACATTAAATTTAAAGATAATTTAAATATATATTTATACCCTTGCAGAGGGTATTATAATTTCAGTCAGAAGTTTGCAACGCAGTGAAGGAGACATCTCCGACCCTATAAAGTATATATATTCTTGATCAGCATCACTAGGCGAGTCGATTTAGCCATGTCCGTCTGTCCGTCTGTCCGTCCGTCTGTCCGTCTGTCAGTCTGTCCGTCTGTCCGTCTGTCCGTCCGTTTATATGCAAACTAGTCTCTCAGTTTTAAAGCTATCTGCATGAAACTTTCCCAAAAGTTGTCTTTCTATTGCAGGTAGTATATAAGTCGGAACGAGCCGGATCGGACGACTATAGCATATAGCTCCCATAGGAACAATCGGAAAAATAAATGAAAAAAAATTATAACTTTGCTGTTTTATAATTTTTTGTTTAGTTCTTCGACATTTAGTAATGGTTAAACATTTCCGATTTACGGTTTAAATTTCATCAAAATCGGACGACTATAGCATATAGCTCCCATAGGAACAATCGGAAAAATAAATGAAAAAAATTATAACTTTGCTGTTTTTCAATTTTTTGTTTAGTTCTTCGACATTTAGTAATGGTTAAATATTTCCGATTTACGGTTTAAATTTCATCAAAGTCGGACGACTATATCATATAGCTCTCATAGGAACAATCGGAAAAATAAATGAAAAAAATTATAACTTTTCTGTTTTTTAATTTTTTGTGTAGTTCTTCGACATATAGCAATGGTTAAATATTTCAGAATTATGGTTTAAATTTTATCAAAATCGGACGTCTATATCATATAGCTCCCTCAGAAATAATAAAAATATATAAAATAACTATCAAATAATTGAGCTGCAAATCATCATAGCTTCAATGTTTTTAAACATATACGAAAGTAAATCATAATTTTAATGTTTTCAAAAATGTTTAATTCTTGCAATAGCTGCAAGGGTATATGAACTTCGGCTTGCCGAAGTTTGCTTTCTTTCTTGTTTTATACTCCTGCAGAGGGTATTATAATTTCAGTCAGAAGTTTGCAACACAGTGAAGGAGACATTTCCGATCCTATAAAGTATATATATTCTTTTCTGTTGGAAGGATTGGGCGACTATACCATAAATTTCGAATGAGTACCCATTAAAACCCACTGAAGCTATGGTGATTTTCACTTAAATTATGCAATCGTTCCTATGACAGCTATCTGTTATCGTTTTTCGATTTTAATAATATTGATAATAATAATAATATTATTACAGAATTATGGTTAAATTATTCCTATGTCCAAAAGAATTAAAAAAATGAAAAATTAGGATAAGTTCCAATTTTTTAAAATTATTTTGGAAACAGTAATAATTCAGAATAACCCTTTTAATGTTATCCAATCGAAAAACGATACCATAAAGTTGCCAAAAGAGCGATTGATCATCAAAGCTTTTATGTTTTTAAACATATACGCATATAATTCATAATTATATATAAAAATCATTAAATTTTCCAATAGCTGCAAGGGTATATAAACCTCGGCTTGCCGATGCTTGCATCCTTTTTGGCTTTTAACTTTTTCGCATTATAATTGTTCTCAGTATACTTACACAACATGGCCAACCTGGTCTCCGTGCCTAACCTTCACATTGTCAATTTTGCACGCAATTGTCAAGTGTGCACGAGCTAGAAACTAGTCTGGACAAACAAATTTTTCTAAAACTCCATAGGTTGAGTGGAGAGTTCTCCACTGGCAGCGATAACAAAAAGCTTGCTAGCGAAAAGCGCCTAATGGCAATTTGTAGAGTCGGGTCCCCTGGGAGGGCAAAAGGCGCGGAAGTTGAAAATTATTCTGTAAATTAACGCAGTGTTTGGGCCTGGGCTTTTGGGACGGGAACTGGGAACTGGGAACTGGGAAATGGGAGCCAGAGTCTCGGGTCCCCTGATAAGTGGCGCCATTTGTGTGGGCGGGAGTCGGGTTAGAGCTGTGGCACGCCCACTTTCACAGAAACGGGGGATTTGAGGTTGGCAGACATGCAAACCCTGACCGCTCACATTTTGCGGACTGTCAGTTGAATTGCCACGTGAATGTGAACATTAGACCCGACACGGCGCATTTCAAATGCAAATTAAACACGATAAGATGGGTTAGGGGCACAGCAGCAGATGGGTCTAGACAACTGCCAGACAACTGGACAGTGGGCGAGCTAAGAAATCAATAAATCTCTTTTTCATTTCTGTGTCGATTTTATTACGCGATCATTAATCCACTCGAAAAAGGCCGAGTCGAGTAATAATTTTGAATAAATTCCGGCTATTAGTTTTCGAGACTGGTGGCATTTGAATATGAATCGATTTGGCTGGCCCAAAGGCCATAAAAAGGGACGCTCCCGAAGTTTTCCGATTAGGGGCCAGAAAGCGTTAAGTTTCGGGTTGGTTGTCAGAGATTATCTCAAACATTGATGTCCAAAACACGGCTGAGCTTGACTTTACGATTTAACAACAGCCCTCGGAATCGAACTAGAGTGCATTTTAAATGCAGCAACTGATTAGCGTTAAGCACGGGATTTATGGAACCCACTGTTCAGGGCTCTGTAATTTATGGGAATTTTAGGCCACTGCCTTAGTGCCTCGCTATCTGAGCGTTGAAACGTTCACCGAACTGAAGAGGTTGGGAAATTGGAAGCAGAGGGCCAGGTGGGACTCTCTGAAGACTGTGAAAGCAGGTGAGAGAAGCCAGAGTTTGTAATGGGCTTAAAATTGTGTAGCGTTGCGAAACCAGAGGAGTGTTTTTCCACTTTTTAGTTTATTTTCAAATTCCCTTTGAGTTATATTAAGTCCACTGAGACCACTCAGCCATCCATCTTGTATCCTCAATTTGAGTCATCAGCAAAAAGCGCGTTGACATTGTTGCCGTTGCCGTTACCGTTGACTTGCGTGCCACATCCGCGTCCAAAAAAGAAGGAAAATACATTTTGTATATTGCAGTCGCTGTCTTCGAGCCCCCGTCCACAACACCACCCCACGCACTCTAACAAGGACCTGTTCTTGCCTTGCTCATTTTGGGGCAGCGCGAGTTCCGTCGCTCCCCAGGCTGTCGCGACACGCAAATAAGGATCGCATGCAGGCACGCGAGTAGCGAGGCAACCAGACAGCGGAGGTGGGAGAAAGCTCTTTCTTTCCCTTTCCGCTTTCCCTTTTCCCCATGGGGTCCCCTCATGTGCGGGCATTGCGTGAATGTTGTCCCAGCCAGGCAATTGTAAAACGCGCTGCCTTAAATATCTTTGCAGTTAATTAAATACGCCATATAACGCTTAAATTCGTTTAATATCGTGTCGGACGACTTATCTCTCAGTTCCGCCGCAATTCATGTAATTAAACGCGGTCCAGCCCGTCCGAAGGGCCTTGAATAATAATTAATATTTTCATTTGAACAAATCCACCATACACATGATCGATAACGGTGCTTTGCCCACCTGAGCGCCTCACCATCATTATCTATGCCCAGGACTCGGTACTATTTCGTCCTGGCGTCCCTTAATTATGTGTAATTATGTGATTTTTGGTAATTATTGGAAAATTCCTTCGACTGACTTGCCCTTCCTATCCTGGGAGAGTGTTTGCCCGGCTGTCCCGATTACCACGTGACCCGATTGTTAAATACAAATTCTAGTGAATTAGTTAAGCGTGTGTAATTCCAGCGGAACACTCTTTTGTAGGGGTGTAATTACACCGAGTGCCTGGCAAACCCGAGTGGCGCCAGTTGTTGGTATTTTGATCATGGTGAAATTGTTTTCGAGGGCGGAGTGGACGTCTATTCGATTTTGTAATTAGTGTCAGGTGTTTCTTTGCGAGTGGTGGCAGATTGGTAGCCGCATTTCCGTTTTTGAGGGATGAAGCCCTGACTAATTCCCTTCCATTGGGACTCCTTGGTTTCCGCTTGTGCTTCGGATAGCTAATCCCTCAGAAGCAGCGCTCTAAAAGAAGTCAAGAAAACACAACAAAAGTTGCGGGAAACATTTGCCTTTGACATTGAAAAACTATACCTTGGAGCTCTCCGAACTCCTTTCGATTAATGCTAAACATAGCCACGAATGCTACGGGCTAAAGTGGCCACAAAACGAAATTATCTTTCAAGTAACCCAATATCCTCCAACGACCCAGCCTTGGGGGAATATTAAGTGGAAACTTTAGAATTACCGCGTATTAAAAGCCAAAGAAGTAGGGTGGATAGCCTACACGGAAGATTAAAACAATATTATTAGATTGTAAAATTTTTAACTAAATTTTCTCTTCTTTTTTTACTGGGAGATTTTATTCAGTCACAATAGATAGTCTTCTTAAAGCTTCCCCGTTTACAAAAAATACGATAATTTTTGTCTTGTGTATAAATAGAAAGTTTGAAAAATGGTATGGTTTAAATAAAAATTCTGCCACATTTTCTTTTTTAAACAATAACAGCCCTAAATATGCTCCCAGTTTAAAGTTTGATTAACTTCACGGCCTCAAAATGTTATCGTACATTTAATGTACAGCTTCGTTGATTCAACCAAAAAAATTTGTTCTATGTATTGTACTACATCGCATTTATTTTCAAAAAATTTAGCCATTTTTTTAACATTTAAGGCAGCACCTGTCCGCATATATAAACACTCTGTCGGCAAGTGCCTAATTTACCTTAAAACAACTATATTTAGATTTTTATACGAATATGTTTATATATTATATGTTTATATAAATTCCCATTGAAGTGTTCGATTATCCCATTTGAATATAATTTAAAACCGTAAAATCAAAATGAAAAACACCGAAGAAATAGATTTTTTTCGATCTTCCTTATGTTCCGGATCATTCCGTTTTAATATACCACCTGCAATAGAAGCAAAACTTATCGTGAAGATAGACGGATGAACGGGCATGGCAGATCAAGGATATATACTTTATAGGGTCGGAAATGCCTCCTTCACTGTGATGCTGACTGACTTCTGGCTGAAATTTTAATGTTGTCTGCTGGGGTATAAATATATTATTTATTGTGTTTTTGCTGACTTTTATTTGAAATTTTTTGTTCAGTGGTCCCAAGAACGAGCACAGAACTCAGCAATTTGTCTTCCACACGTGACATGGAACGAGTGTTTGACATGTGATGTGTGTGTGATTGCTCCTCTACCAACCCCCTTAATCAGCAGCTCAGGTTTCGTTATTTTGGTCTTTGTCTTAGTTCCCATAATTTCCACCCTCAAAAATTCAATTTTTCGTTTTCTTTTCAACCGTTTCAGAGGGAATCGTGTCCTACAGCATTCCAAAGGGCGTTCAGCGCGGCATGGAAGTGGATCTGTCGGATAAAACCTATGACGGCAACGAACAGGGCGATCGCTATGTGGAAGGCCTTGGTCAATTGGTGGATGGGCAGAAGGGCAAGGACAACTTCCGGACCGACATTCATGGATTTGGCAAAGGTGAGTAACTGAACCATGCAACGTTTTCTGGCGAATTTACTTTCTGCTGCTTACAAATTTCCCCGGCATCAACTTGTCGTATGCGAGCTATTGCTTTTAATGTTTCTTCCCGAGAGTAATAATTTCCCGGCACGGAAAGTATCCAGTTTTGTAATAGAAAAAATTATTTGGGACAGTGTGAGATCTAGTTGGCTTTATTGTCCAAACATTTGAATCGAAGTGGTCCTTTTTACACAGACATGTCATGAGTTGTGACTATTGTACTATTTTTATTACGGTTCTTAAACAGTTGCATACAAACATACTGGTTACCTTTTCCCATTCACTTTAGTCTAAAAGCTTTAAACATTTCGATTACACTTTTTTATTGCTAGTTTTATGTTTTTTGTTCAGTAGTAGATTTTTGGTTTTTAAATAGAAAATATTCATTGATATGACATTTGAATTGAAAAACAATTCAAAACCAAATTTGAATTTAAAGTTCCAAGTTGCTTGCGTCCTAGACTATCATTTACGTACATTTCTTTCTGAATTTCTATGAACGTACAATTTTTGTAGACCTTGTGTAGTTCAATAGTAACTTGACTGAGACTTGTCGCTTTTTGCCACCTACTTTTTGAAAATGTCCCACAGTGTCACGAATGCAAATATCGCAAAGATTAATGGCAACCAAATAACTGATAAACATCATATAATGACAAAAGTTCAGAGACTGCAAAGACATTGGCCACCGTCTGACCCCATTGCGGCGCTGAAAGCTCACTTCATTGAACATGGACCGCGACGGGTTGGGGAAAACTTTTGGTCTTCGCAAATAATTGGCCTGAACTGAACAACATAATAATAAAAAAAAATATATAATAACTTTGGATCTTCTGGTGGCGTCGCAGTAAAACTTCGTGGCAACCCAAAAAAAAGACTCCCATCCTTCCATCATTGCCAGCGAAAATGTAAACATTATGCATAGTTAATAATTTATGGCCATATTGCCATTCGTTTCCGCCCCAAACTCAGCAGAAGTTCGGGAACTTGCGAGGCCAGCCAGTTTGTGTTTTTCCATGTCGCTCATTTTCACTGCCTGCCCTGCGATTTCCATTGAATTCCTCGAGGATTGGCAAATGGCCAATAAGCGAAATTATTGAGAAGTTTACGCAGGGGCAAAGTTCGGTTAGACAATTAGACATGCAGTCGCTCTGTCTGTCGCAGTTCGAGACGAGGTCGAGACGGAGTCATAAAAGCAATGCATTGCAACGAGAAAGTTTCCGGAGCATAGCGATTTCCGGCAGCCCCATATCTATCTACATTTTTATTGGAATTATTTTCTCGTCTCTTGCGTATTTGCATTATAAGTTGGAATCAATACTCCAGCGGGTTGGGGCGTATTGAATGCCACTTCCTGCCCGCGTTGTGCTCATGCTCCCCACGAAAGTATGTATAACTTATGGTTAGGGCTTGTTTTCCAATCCCATAAGCATATACATAGCCTTAGTGGCTGCAACCTAATATTGCAGGATTCGCGCTGGAAAAGGAGAACCCTCGCAGTATATCACTCCCCTGAAGACCTCGCTAAGCTTCCACGTAGGGGTCCCCTTGCCCCACCGAAATTAGGGCCATGCAAACAAAGCAGCAGCAGAACAAATGGCTTAAATGTCGCATTGGCCAATGTTTCTAGTTATACAGAGCAGAGACTTCCCTCCACTCTCAAAGGCTCGTTGGTGCGCCTGCCGTGAGCATTTATTTGTTTTCGGGCATTTGGGGAAATTTTACCCCAAATGTGCCATTGGCTCTGGCAGGCAGGTAGGCTTAAATAGCTTTACATGTCAGTCCTCCATAGAGCTGCTCTATTGATTTTCCCCTTCTCTGGCGCTCTTTTTATTTCATTTTGATGGGTTTTTATTCATTTCAGGTTATGAATGGATTGGCTGGCGGAACGATACGCCCGGTCTGCTGGGAAAACCGGTTGAAATTGTCTTTGAATTCGATACGGTTCGCAATTTCAGTGCCATCGTGCTGCACACGAACAACATGTTTACCAAGGATGTTCAGGTAAGCGGGAAGTCCTTTGATCAAAAATCTGTTACAGCATTCAAAACAAGGTCGTTCTAATGCAGTCATAAACTAGATAAAATCATGTACAGAAAAAAACGAAAACAAAGATGATGTAAACATAGTATTCTAATTTTCTCAAAATTGTTCGGCAAACCAGTCGAATCAAACGTAACTTAACTAATCAGTATCGTTTACCGATTATATTTCATACAATTTTGCCTCCATAAATTACAAAATTTCATAATTTCATTTTGTGAAACTTATGCTACAGGCGGCTTTATGTGTGTAATTTAAACAACCCTTAATTAAATTACAGTATATTTGTCAAGAAAGATATTGATTATTTGTAACTGAAAAGTTCAAATAGTTAGAAACCGTTTTATGATTAATATTATTGATGACTTGTTTGAGTTAAAATAACTATATCAAAAAAAGCTATATTAGATTGTAAATCTCAATGAAGTGTATTGATGAACTCTATTACCTTTCATAGGTGTTTGTGCATGCCAAGGTCTTCTTTAGCATTGGCGGACGCTACTTCTCCGGGGAACCTGTGCAGTTTTCCTATATGCCTGACACCATAATGGATCATGCCCGGGATGTAACCATCAAGCTGCACCATCGCGTGGGCAAATATTTGAAAATCAACTTGTACTTCGCCGTTAAATGGATAATGCTGTCGGAGATCAGCTTTATATCCGGTGAGTAAAAACGAACAGAATTGGCAGAGAATTGAATTTTCCTTGAGAGCAATGAGCGAGCGAGTAACTTAGGGGGAAATGAGGAAATGGAATTGCATATTGCATACGTACAAATTGCATACGTACAAATGCATTTTTCAGCTTCATTTCACTCCCGATTATGCGACAACACAAGGGAAGATGGAAAAGGCAATGCATTACTCTTAACAGGGGATAAAACATTTTCCAACGTTTTGGCTAACAACAATGAAAATCGGACAAGGGGCGAGGAGGGGAAAAGGGACAGTCTTTCTAGACTAAAGTCAATTGAATGCACAAAATCCCTACGCGAAGTGTAAACAAAATGAGACTCAAGGGTAGATATGCACTTCTATGAAAATCCTGACGTGTCCCGATTAAAACTTTAAAGGCGCAAGTCCTTTTCCGGGACAGGCTCAGATAGAATTGTTGTTCAAACCTTGCTGAACACTTGGGAAAAATTTATTTGAGCATATCGGATCGGTTAGTGAACCAAATATCGCTTATACTCATTGTGTTTTCGGTGGTGAATTCACGTAAATCCATCCCTTTCCCCGTAGGTGTGAAATAGAGCCAGGGGATAAAGTTCCCCAGTAAGAGAGTTTGATTGATGAGTTTGATTCAATAGAGCGTGCTGTATGAATAGGGATTTCCTCTATTTTACTTTGTCCGGACAGATGGTACTTAAATTAAGGAAAGGTATAAAATAAAACTAGGGGAAGCTAGGGGAGGTTGATCATGAACAGAACCCAACTCAGATTTTATAAGTCAATTAGAAGGTCACAGGGAGGGGAGAAAGCAGGAAAAGAGTTGATCGCCTTATGAAAGTGAATCAAAAGTTGTTTGTGCATTAAGTCCTCACAAAGGACCCTCACGATTAAGTTTAGTTCGGGGTTAAATTAAAGCAAGCATTCCTATGTAGTTGAAATAATAATCATTGCTTGATCTCGGAGATTAGTAGTCATGAATTGCTTGCCGAAACCACAACAAGGCACACAAAGGAGAGACCAAGATCCGATGATAACGAAAAGCGAAATTACAGTAGAAAAACAAACTACCATGCTGAGTCCTTCAGCAGTAATATGACTAGCCAGAAAACAGAACCATCGCAACGCAGCATTTGTCACGCACACAAGGCGATTTGGGATGGGATCTTGTGGAGTGGGTTGAAAGGAAGGTTGGGCGGCACGGGGCAACCAGCTGTTTTTTTATTTGAATGCCTCGAGTGCAGGCCTCAAATAGCGAAAACTGGGGTAAGGGTAAACAAAAGAAACGCACGTTCAGAATGGTAGGGAAGCATCTTTCGAGGGTATGCGTATATTTTTGTCAGGCACTGTGCGAGTGTGCACAGATTTAACCCCAATTTGTGAGATTTGCTCGCGGTGATTGCAGTTGCCGTGGTCGGGAAGCTATATGGACTGTATTCGTTTTTAAAGGTTTCTAAAAATACAAAGGCCAAAAAATAAGAAAACAATGGCGGGACTGGAGAGAGCCCCTGCGGATACACAAAGGGAATTAGTTATAAGGGGCATGCGACAACAACAGTGAGATCTCCTCGCTGTGGCAAAGGATGTGCGGCATATTCGCCATTATCCCCAGGGTCCCTTTCCCTGTGTGTGTGTGTGATAAATGTGGCACGAAATATTTTAATTATTTTAAACGTTTTATGGCTCTGTGGTCGCTCAGCCGGGTGATGCCATACACTCCCATTTGAAAGCGGGAAGAGCTCGGGAAAAAACGCAGCCACCCGAAGGACAATGGCAATGGCGAAACAAAAGACACCATCCAGTTCCGTCTAAGGACCAGGGACATAACTCAAAACAGCAGCCTCGGCTCTCCACTGCACTCCGCTCCGCACTCTCCTCCACGACATTCCCGCAAGAACTTTACCCAGTAATTACGCCCTTAACTGTCTGAAGGAACGAGGTCACCCATTCAGAAAACGTGTTGTGGCGGGTGGACAAAAACAGGACTCACCCGTTATCATTTCTCCTTTGTTAGGTTTGTGCCCCCGAAGACGTTTGCGAGATAAGAAACATTCCAGAACACAGAGATCAAAGCCACTTTTGATGTGCGTGGCCAATGGACAACAGCGCAAGTGCTGCGGAAAGGGTATTAGCCAAGTGTTTGCTTGCCTAGTGGTAGCTTCAGTAATAGAGGACGATAGGGTATTCAAATAAGAGCATAGTAAGACCGATGACAAGCATGCATGAAAAACTAACTCAAAATATATAGCGAAACTTGCTTTATTATTGGACACTCCGCCAATGAAAATATAATAGACTGCTATCTAACTTGCTGAATCCTTTTCCACCTTCAGTGCCTGCACTGGGAAATTTCACAGACGAACAGGAGCAGCGCGGCATTTCTCCAAGTCAGGCGCAGGACACTCACGATGACACCAAGAGCAAGGAGTACCAGCCCAACAAGAACAAGCCCAATGGTGTGGGCGGCTCTGCCGGAGGCCTTGGAGAGGGCGTGGCCACGGCGGGCAGCGATTCCGGCGGCAACGGCAAGTTCAACAACGGACCGCAACGTAAGTGGCCGAAAAGCATGATAAATCCAATTAACATCTCGCTTTTGCCCTGCTCCTGATCGGGCCATTCGCTTGTTTCGTTTGGCTAATTATTTAGTTGGACAATATTTACATTTAATTTTGTTCGACGCGCGCGTTTGTTAATTTAAATTTCATTTTCAATTTGCCCTTTGCTCTTTTCCGATTTTCCGCCTTTCCGCTTTCATTGCAGTAATTGCGCCACGTCCCATCGATCAGGAGCCGAACGACGCCAACTTCATCGGGGTGGTCATCGTGGTCCTCACGACGATAATAATCCTGCTGGTGGCCATCATCCTGTTCATTGTCTCGCGGACGAAGCGCGCCCGCGGCAGCAACGTCCTCGACGCGTTCCAGTACAGCTTCAATCCCAACACCCTCGGCGGCAACGGGGACAAGCACCGCCCGAATGGCAACAGCATCAAGGTGGGTTGATTATGGAGTGTTGGGGTCTATCTCCATAGTGACGGGGATGGAGGTGGAGGTGGAGATAGGGATTCCTGCCTCGAAATTCCACATAATTGTTCAATGTAGCGTGGAGTTTCCACACTGCTTAGTCCTACGTGAGAAGCCCTTCGTCCGGCATTTATTTAATGGGACTTTTCAACGCTCGACGACAGTGTGCGTGTGCGTGTGCGTGTGCGTTCTCTGTTGATTTGTGGGGGTCAAGCTTAAGTGGCCAGAGGTCCAGGGGTCGGGGTGGGAGAAACTTTAAAGTTCGACCCAGCAAAGGAGGAGATTGGACTAAGTCTTGTGATAAAATTGGATTAAAGAAGTTTGTTTCTCGAGTGGAAATTTGGGGTTCCGTGTGCGGAAAACTTTACCATCGCAATGGGGGAGAAACACGATTTTTTGGCTGCGAAACCATCGAGATGGAGGTCGGTGCAACAGATGGCCCCTAAGATAAAGGATTAGTTGGGCAACTTTCGCATTAATCGAGTGCGAGGAAAACATACTGAAAATAATTTAATTGTTTTGAGAACGGGTCCAAAGAAAACACGTTTGGCCTTGGAAGAAAGGTCGGACAATCCGAGTAAGTTAATTCTCTCTACACAAGAGAATAAGTAATCATATTCCGGAGCCTTGGAACATTCTTAATGGCATTTTTTCCATTCTTTGCACTGACGTTGTTCCTTGTTTTCTTTGTGCTTCTAGGCCAGCGTGGACGACAACGACTCCATAGGCAAGAACAGTCTCTACCACGAGCCTTTCAATGTAAACATGTACACCAGTGGCGTGAACGGCTATGCGGCGGTTAATGATTTACAGTGCAACATGACGCCCGACTACACAGGTGTGTAAGCCCCGTCAACTCTCCCCTTGGCCCCTTAGCCCCTTTTAACCCCAGCGGAGGATGTTTCCGCTGGCTGGCACGCAGAGAGTCATAAAACATGGCGCCGTTCGCAACTAATGCAAATACATTTCTGCGGCAAATACATTTCCCCTGGCTAAGCGCACTTTCCCTGCTCTTTTCTCCCCTCGGTATCCCCACAGACGTGCCGGAAGGTGGTTACGCCGTGCCGCACATGCAGGACTACATGCCCTCGTCGAAGATGGGCGGTGGGGGGGCAGGGGGCGCCGGCTATGTGAACGTGCGGCGCACCCCGCCCCCGCCGCTGAGCAGCATTTTCCCCCGACCGCCCACAGTGCCGCCGCCGCCCATGGAGAAGTACTACGCCACCACGGCCATCTTTAAGCCGCTCAAGGGGCCGGGATCGGAGCGCAGCGGCGGCAGCGGCAGCAGCAACACCAACACCGTGAGCAGCGGCGGCGGCAAGAGCAGCCACAGCCACAGCAGCCAGGACCACAGCGGCATCTACGACGACGGCATCGGCACCATGAACTCCAACGCCACCGCCCCCATGATCAATCCCTACGGCGGCGGGAACAGCTCTGCCGCCGCGGAGTTCCAGCGGGCCAGGACCTACAACTTCCGCAGCTACCCCGACAACCTCTAGTTCGAAGCCTCGCTCCAGTTGGTGGCCGCGGCGGGGCACGGGGGCGCGGAGGCGGGCTGCGCCCCCAAGCGGGCCGCCGCTGCCCCGGCCGGCAGCACCACCATGCCCAAGAAGCCGCAGCACCTCAGCCTGGTCGCCAACATGGCAGGCGGCTGCGGCTACGGAGGCGGAGGCGGAGTCGGATGCGGAGGTGGCGGTGGAGGTGGAGGTGCAGGTGCAGGCGGAAGCGGAAGCGTCGCCAGCAAGGCGAAACACAGCCTGACCCTGCACAACACCAGCAAGCACGTCCCGCAGCTGGCGATCCTACGCGACGGTCACCAACATCACCGACAGCACCTCAAGGCCCTGCGGCTGACGCGGGAGGCGGGCGGAGCGGGCGTGGCGGGCGTGGTGGAGCCATCGGATTACCGGCGACCCACCGCCCTGGAGGAAGTCACCCACCTCTCCGCCGGAGATGTGGTGGGCGTGCACGCAAAGGGCGGCGCAAAGCCAGCGGCTGCCAGTGGCGAGGCTTTGGACAACATCACCAAGTCGATGGGGGAAGGCGCTAAGTGCGCAGCCGGCAGTGGACTGGGAGGCGGAATGCCGAACGGAGCCATGAGGGCACAGAAAAACAGGCTGTGGTATCATTGATGAAAACGCCATATTGAATGGATTTGAGGTAAGTCCATGCGCAATCGATACCCCTATCAATACTATTGATCAGGGGAGCTCAGAACTGTCATATGGCAGTGCATTGACCAACGTTATAACGTTAGAGTAGAGTCGAGGAAAAGAGAAAAACTATTTTCATTCGGATTAGCGATGAGAAAAAAAAACGACGTAATTGTTTTTGTCTTGCATTGATACAAATTACTCTGTGTGCAATTACCCCTGATATAGGGGGTTTTAGAACTGTCCAAGCATCAAAAGATCAATACTATCGCTGAACGAACTTACATATTTCCTCTCGGTACTTTCATTATATTATTGTAGAACTTTTTCATTTTCACTGCAGTTCAATTCAATTTTGGTGTTAACGATCGCACCTTAAGCATACTAAATTTCTGATATCAAATTTAGTGGCGAAAAAGGATTAAACATTCGATTCAAAAACTACTCGTTAAAAATGTGCCCAATTGGACCATGTCAGCCAGGTACTTAATATGTTTGCCTACACAGGCATTATCTATCAAAGCGTGGACAAAGCTTAGCTTTCTCCACCTGTTTTCTTATTAAGAAAGTCATAAAGTCGCACAGATTTTCAATTCTGCGGCTATATATAATAATAGTCTCCTATCTCATTGTCACTACATGTATAATAATAAAATATAATAAAATAATTATTTTAAAAAGTCATATTAAATTCCATAAGAGCTATTAAGTATTATATGTAATAAATATGCTGTCAAAATATCAAAATAGATCTGCTCGTATTAACGTAAATGTTATAGGAAAATATGAAAAATTTCAGAATTTGTTGCAGTTTAGATGGATATATTCCAGTGAAATAAGGAGTTACACTACGTCTAAACAAATTGTAGATTTGTTTATTAATTTTGTTTTAAGTGAGTGCATTTTTGAAGGATCTGGCATCTACTGAACTTTCGGCGCTACTGTTTTGACCGCAGCTATACACTTGTTTATTATTTGATAATGGATTTCTTATAATCAAATTTCATTATTTTTGGTAATATTGCAGTAACTAATCGGATTACTGAGCTTTTACATTTATTAACGATGAACACTTATAGCCCTTAAGAAAGTTAAACACATTTTTGAGTTTGATTAAATTAACCCCATTTGCGTCATCTTTTTTGTATCACCTACAGCGAGATCATCTACACGGAGATCCAAATGCAAATGCATCAAGTTTTAAGAGGACGTAACTCTAGTGAAAGCCCACGCCAATAAAGACAAAGCGGACAGAGAACAGCGAAGCACAAAGAGTTGGAACAATTAACCCCACTGAGCAATCAAGAAACGAAGCGATCGAAAACGAAGTCAAGTCGCCTACCAATCATTTTTAGAGTAGAGTTGAGAGTATGCCAACAACGTAGGTAACGAAAAATGTTTAGAACACCCTGTAAATATACGAGTTTAGGAATCGGTAGTGAACAACATGCATATAATAGCAGCGAGTTAAATTTCGAAGATAATACCAGGCCGCATCGTGTGTGTTATGCACAGCTCTTGGGCACGAATATACACGAATAAAGCAAATATAAGGACGAATTTAAGGTCTAGCGTTTAGCGACACAATTTGTTTATAAAACGAAGGAAGAATTATTATATTGAGTAACACCTAACTAGCTTATAATAATGTTTAACTGATTTGTAGTACTTTTTCGAGGAGAACACTGAAAATCTGCAAACTAACTGTACATGCCTGTGAACCTACCCCTGAGTAAAACTAAACCTGAACTATCTGACCCCTGTAAGCGCCTACACTCACACTACTTAAGCCCCACTGTAAATTTTCTGTGTATAAACTTAGAGGCATAGGTTATTCTATAGATGGAAACGCCACGTTAAGCAAAATTGCGTAGGGAAAAACGTCGACCGAGGTGAGATGATGATAAAATTGTAACGGAATTTAACGGACCAAGAGAGCGTGTAGAGCGACTTCGCCTAAACCAAGTAAAATGAAGTTTTCATCAATGATTTGTGATTCAATATTCAACTATTTATAGACACGCAGATGCGAGTATTCAGTTCTTAACGCTAAATTTTATTTATCGAAATGTACTACCCGCAAACAAAACAAATGACTCTGACTATAAAGAAAGCACTATGAATATTTAAAGAAATCGTATTTATAACTAATTTTAATGGATAATCATGTATATGTTCCTTTTTAGTTTAATGCGCATTAGTATCACCCGAAAACTTACTAAGAGTTAAAAGTAGCGGCTTCGTAGTAGACTTATAAAGCAGCAGCAAAGATTACATAATTTTAAGCAACCGGATACATAGGCAAACAATAGGCGTGTTTGAAATAGCATTAAAATAAACAAAACTACTTACATTATACAATTAGTTTAAATAGTAAAACAGTAAAAGAAACCAAAATAGGCACACGCTCAACACAAACAGAGTTTAAAATGTTTGTGCAAGATTTTTCGAAGGTTTTAACAGGAAAAAATAATATGAGAGGTAATATAATGCAAAGTGTTACAACAACTTTTAAAAGTATTTAATAACATAAGGCTTCGAGATACGTCTGTATGTATTCCTCAACTTTCTGCACCAATTCTAAACTTTTCACCTTTCCATTGCACCAAAGGTTTGCCAGCACTGGCCCACTGATACACAAAATTTCAGCAATACACGATGAAACACTGTCCGCCACTGAAAAATTACTATCGAGCAAAAACAAATCACGAACCTACCTACAAGACTTGTGTAAAATATAAAAACAAAATGTAAACGAAAGCTAATTAAAACGATTAGAGGTTAAGTTAAAAATACATTTTGTAAAAATTAATAAAAGTACACTGTAAAAACTTATATACTAATGTAATGGTTATCCTGTTTTTTTGGAAATCACGGCAAATATCATACAAATAATTTATTTGCGGTGCGCTTGGAAGTCGATATACCGACTAGTTTAATTTCTAAATTAGTTTAAATGCATTTATTATGTGTACATTTTTCAAAGGCAAATATATAGTACTCAATTATTTAAACAGCAATACTTATCGTTGTTATTTACTCATGCATTTTTAATGAAGGCATTGGGAAACCGTGTTGTTAGAGGGATTTAAGCAGAGTTTTTGGGTGGAAATAAAAAAGATCAATAAATAAGGGTTATTAAAATCTGGTAATTAAAACAATTTTAATTGATTAAATGCGTTCTTGTTTGGTCAAATATTGCATTTGGTTACTCCGCTACGGAACGACGAATTTTAAAGAACGCACTTTTGTTCTTTTTAAAAAAGGTTCGACTTGTTAAGATAAAATACATTTCTTAGCCAGTTCTCGAAATCTCAACGTTCATACGGACAGACGTGGCTGAATCGATTCGGAAGTTTAAGCTGATTAACAACACTTGAAACTCAAGACCAAATTTTTTTTTTTTAAATCTCCTTTTGAATTGTGTGCTTTGAATTTATTTGTTGTTCTTGTTTGTTCTTTAAATTAATATTAGACATTTTACCAGAATGCAGTTCCTGCATTGAATCTTTCCGATACAAATTTTCATTTTCCTACAATTGATTGTTGTCACATGTCAAAAATGAGGAAGGGGATGGATTTGGTCTATTGCCTCGGAACTGTTATTGATTTATTTGCTATTTGGTTGTTTATTATACTAGTAGTTCGTATAATGTAACCGGTAAAACAAGGCGTTTCCGACTTTAACAAAGTGTTTAAGTGTTTAATCAGAATAAATGGCCGAATCGATCTAGCCATGACCGTCTGTCTGTGCGTCGGACCGTCCCTCCGCCTGTTCGTCCGCATGAACGTCGAGATCTCGGAAACTATAAGAGTTAGAGATTTGGGACTTAACTTGCAGGTTTTATGTATGCCTACGTAACGCAAGTTGATCTCAAAGAATGAAATAATATTTGAAAATAATACATTTTTATGCGTGTCAATTCCCAAATCTTTTGCTTATATAGTTTCCGTGATGGACAGACAGGCTGACGGACATGGCTAGATCGACTAGGCTAGATATCGTGAATAAAAATATATATACTTTATAGGGTCGGAACCGCTTCCTTCTACCTGTTCCATACTTTTCAACGAATACAATATACCGTTTAACTCTACGAGAAAATTTAAAAGTTCAGCTCTATAAAACATTTGTATACATTCTATCTCTTAGACGCCTAACAAACAATGCTGGATTTTTGAACGAAACACCGTCAACACCTATCTCTTGTTTGGTTATACCCCTGCAGAGGTTTGTAACTCAGTGAAGAAGACATTTTCGATCCTATAAATATACATTTTCTTGATCGGCAGGACTAGTCAATTAAACATAGTTATGTTCGCCTGTCCGTCTGTTGCTATACCATTTACCCAGTTTAAAAGCTAGAGACTTAAAGCTATTGCAATCGGAATTTGTTTTATGTGTACGCAGATAAAGTTTAAACGTTTATTCTATAGTTGCCATATTTTTTGTGGGCTTATGGCGTCACATTTTGCAAATATTTCGAGACCGTAAAAAATGGTAGGTGTCACAATAGTTTTATAAATTAAAGGTCTAATATTTGTTGGAAGAAAAGACTGTGTTGTCTATAGTTGTCGTAACAATCCATATGTTCGTCTGGTTGCTATATTAATATGGTTATTCCACGAAAGTGTCTTATTTAAATAAATTCGTAAATGGCTAGCCCTTTTAACATATTTTAAATCAGTGTCTCCTAATCGTAACTTCGGTAAATAAATTGTTTGAATGTTTTTCTTGTGTATAACAAGGCATTTTGGTTTTGAAGGGTTTAGGCTCAGACCATTGTTCTTAGCCCAATTTCTAACACTCAAAAGCTCAGTATTACAACAAAATCGCATGGTTAACGGTGTGAAATGGCTCTCTAAAGTCTAATAAAGTTTAAAATGTTACCCTACTATTATCCATTTTAAGCCGAATATCATCTACTATCCCGACGACCGCTGCAGTGCAGCTTCTTTTTTGGCGGAAGACAGATTGGGTCTTCTCTAATAAACTATTATCGACCAAGTAACTATTTATTTGTGTGGCCAATGCTTCTCTAAAATCTTTGACAGGTAAGGGAGGATTGAAATGGGTCTATATTCATAATTGGCTTTGGGTATTGGCATGATTTTTGGCCATTTTCCAGGAATTGGGGAAAATAGATGTGCTTATCGCTGTATTAAACAAATGGGCAATGTAATTTAACATTTTTAGAAGAAGTATTTTTATGAATTTTGGATTCATATCATCCAGACCAGTGGCATTCGATTAAATTTTGAACATCTCATTGACATAAATAAATTCAAAACAATTAGCCTACTTAGACTCAATGGTCAAATATTTGCAGAAATTTTTTTTTAAGACCTGACTTCCAGGTTTCTTATCTCCTTCTAAACTTGTATAGTTGTTGTTGCAATAGTAAGCTTACGGCTAAAAAATTCTCTTTCTTTGTCATATATCAGCTTATTTGAGATGGGTCTCTTTTAGCTAAGACTCTCTTAATATCAATGTTTAACCATGAATTTATTAAATAAATAATAGGAAAATTGAAATTAGTCCTGTTTCTTTCTGATTTTTCTGGTTTAAAATCAATGATTGTTTCCAAAGAATTTACATTGGAAAAATGAACAGCAATGTAATACAGGACTCATTACTGACAATTCTGTGTTATTTTAAGGTACTGAATAAACAGAAAAACTTCCCAAATATAAACAATTACCCACCAACTGAGTTTTTGTAAACATCACTTAACGGCACTCTATAAAACCTGCCAATATGTGGTTCATCGATCTGAAAAGAGAAAAAACCATCCATTGGGACCAAATCTAGAAGGTAAACATAAGTTGGTGTTTATATAGAACAGAAGGCCCTGGTGTCCCCTGGGGCATTAATCAAGCACTTGTGCTCTTCTCCTCCTTCTGTGAGGGTGAGTTCGACACCGCTCACTTGACATCTGTTTCAATTCCACACAAATTCCGGCTAAAAGCAGAAATCGAAAATAATATAATTAAACTATTGACCGCAAATTGACGACTGACGAACAAAGCACGGTGATCTCTCACATAGACATAGTAAAATATTATACCTGGAACCAACAAAGCTTGTCCTATAATCAAAACAATTCTCCGATCCTTTTAAAATTTTAAGGATTATGTTTTTTTTATACCCTTGCAGAGGGTATTATAATTTCAGTCAGAAGTTTGCAACGCAGTGAAGGAGACGTTTCCGACCCTATAAAGTATATATATTCTTGATCAGCATCACTAGTAGAGTCGATCTAGCCATGTCCGTCTGTCCGTCCGTCTGTCCGTCTGTCCGTCCGTTTATATGCAAACTAGTCTCTCAGTTTTAAAGCTATCTGCATGAAACTTTCCCAAAAGTTGTCTTTCTATTGCAGGTAGTATATAAGTCGGAACGAGCCGGATCGGACGACTATAGCATATAGCTCCCATAGGAACAATCGGAAAAATAAATGAAAAAAAATTATAACTTTGCTGTTTTTTAATTTTTTGTTTTGTTCTTCGACGTATAGCAATGGTTAAATATTTCCGATTTACGGTTTAAATTTCATCAAAATCGGTCGACTATAGCATATAGCTCCCATAGGAACAATCGGAAAAATAAATAAAAAAAAATTATAACTTTGCTGTTTTTTAATTTTTTGTTTCGTTCTTCGAGATATAGTAATGGTTAAATATTTCAGAATTATGTTTTAAATTTCATCAAAATCGGACGACTATAGCATATAGCTCCCATAGGAACAATCGGAAAAATAAATGAAAAAAATTATAACTTTTCTGTTTTTTAATTTTTTGTTTAGTTCTTCGACATATAGCAATGTTTAATTATTTCAGAATTATGTTTTAAATTTTATCAAAATCGGACGTCTATAGCATATAGCTCCCATAGAAATAATAAAAATATATAAAATAACTATCTAATAATTGAGCTGCAAATCATCATAGTTTCAATGTTTTTCAGCATATACTCAAGTAAATCATAATTTAAATGTTTTCAAAAGTATTTAATTCATGTAATAGCTGCAAGGGTATATGAACTTCGGCTTGCCGAAGTTTGCTTTCTTTCTTGTTATCAATAAAAAAAGTAAAGTAAGTAAGGAAAGTAGTTACTAAATAAATTTGTTTATTTTTGTGGTGGAAAACAAACCAATATTTTGTTCATTTTAACCCTTAAATAAATAAGGAGCACTTTTGGACTTTAATGGACCAACATTGAAATAATGCGGACTTTGCTTTGGGCATCTACCGTAGATATCGCCTGTGGATGTGGTTTAGTAATTCAAACTAAAATATTTTTTTAATTCAAGAACGTTTAGTTTTCAACTTAAAAATTAAAATTAAAAAAAAACGTAATATCTCATGTTTTAGACTAACAAATATCTCGTCTGTTCTTCCGTATTTCATTTCCATATTTACTTTATTAAGGAATCACATTTAGTTAAAAATCAGTTTTGACCATCAAACCTTAGGTACCAAAAGAAAGAGTGGGAAAATTAAAATTTACTGTTCTTGGGCAGACGACATAAATGATGGTTTAAAAGATTTTATATTCTCCAAGTACTTTAATTGACACTTTCGATTTTTCGACACCAGCGGGAGAATAAAAGAATGGTAGGATAACTGACTGATTGACAGCCTTTTATTTAGCGGCGCATTTCAGCTGTCCTGCCTGTCAAACATGCCCGGCAAAATTATTTGAAACCCGTTTACGAAAAAAAGAACAAGTGTGTTTATTTCATTGAATTTGGGGCTGTTTGTAAAATGCGTGAAAATTTCTGCCAATTCGTCGCATTGTCTGTCAGCTCTGTCAGCTTTGGGACCCAACGCTGAGTGTTAAACGATTTTGTTTTATTTTATTCTACTTTATTTGTTTTCATTGCACTTTTCGGTTTGTGCCCGTTGTTCATTTCACAGGCTTTCAATTTGTAACACTCGTCGTCGTTTGTCGTCCCTCTGAATGACTTTATTTGTCGCATTATGCGGAACTTCCGAAAATATTGGCGAAAAAAGGGTTCGACCCGCCCTTCTTGCCCCATCTCAGGTGTGCTTTAGACAGCTGGATATTTGAGGAGCATTTAATCTGCCAGCGGAAAAGACTTTGAAGGCGTAAAGCGTGTCAAAAGAGCGTAAACTAATTATAGATAAAAGGTCAAGCCCCAGTGGCACTTCCTTTACTTTATATAGTTGAACATGTCTTTTACACTACCTTACACTACTTTTATTAATATTGTAAACAATTAGCCTGACAGCTGCTTCTTTCTTGATTTGTAACTAATTGAACAAAAGTCTTAACGTCTCGATTTGAGACAAACTTACTCAACTTAAGTGTAACCTGAAAAATGTAACCATCTTCAAATTAATCTAAGCAATCATTTTGGTTTTTTGTTGGAGTGTTAACAAACGCTTTTTGCACATTAAGCAGAGACACAAAAGCGCATAGTATATCAGCAAGTCCATGTCTGCAAAGAAAACATTAACACTGTACATATGTAACACAGAGCGTATAGGGGTGAGCCAGGAGGGCAGCAATTAACACACTCGAATCTGGAGTTACGCAAGCTGCACTTTGATAGTTAGATAAACAAATACAAGTGCCCACCTGCACAGGCGGGTCAAAGGAAGCCGGAGAGGACGTGCGGAAGGAAGCTGCAGCTGATAAGCTCTGAAGACTGCGAGGGAGCGAGACGGTAATTCAATACCGACTGAAATGCAAGGTAACATGCAAATTGACAGACAGGACGTTTGTCAGGACATGGGAAAAACAAACAAAAGGTAGTTAGAGATGGATGCAGATGGAGGTTGGATCGAAGGGAAACATCAGCACATGAATTGCATTAGTTGCAGTGGACATCGCACAGCACAGCACAGCACCGCACGGACGGACTGATTGTTGGATGGACGACTCTGTACTCTACTTTGTTTTTAGGCGGTTCGGAATAGAGCGAACTTCTCTATGCAAATATAGCATCCTCAATTTAATGCTTCATAGAAAGGCGACCCCATGGAAACCTGCTGGGGTGCTGATCTCAGAGACGAACGGGTGAGTTGACAACGTTGACAACGCTTGTGAGTTATGCTGTTTTTGACAAAAGTCAAAAGGGGTAAAAAATTATCTCTTATAATTTTTGGATTGACGTGCGTTATTTTTTCTGAGGTACGTTGCTTGTCAAAAATGAGCCAAGGCCAGCAATGGCCTTTTATTTGTATTATGGAGCTGGAAACAAATTAAACCGTTGATAAAGAAAGCGGCCAATGTCACTAACGAGAACAGAAACGTAACTTTTAAACTACTATATTTTATTGTTATTTTGACCGCACTGTTCAATGTCTAATTACAATGTATTAAGTATTAATTAATTACTTAAATATTCTTCTTCAACAGAGTAGCGAGAATAACATTTTAAGGAATATTTTTACTTGAAAGTAAAGGGCACCTTACAAGTAATATTTTCAATTTTCCGACGGATTAGTAGGAGCTGGGCACACACGTAAAGATAGGACATGTTGCTATTTGTCTGGCCTCCATTAGTTATGGCATAACCAACCCTGAAGAGTCTGTTACTCTATCTATATCCCTTTTATGGCTTGTTTGGGACTTTTTATTATTATCTGCTTTCGCCATTTGATGTTTACTTATAACTTGCAATTGTAATTAGGATTACTTTTTATTTATTTGCACAGATGTTGGAGAGCCTGGCACATAAGCATGGACATAAGTACCAGGGAAGAGCGAGCGCCGCCGCCACAAAAAACATATTTGTTTGCATTTTTCCAAGACTAGCAAATGGCGGGTATTTAAGTTGTTGCCAAGTCGGCTTAGTTGAAACAAGTCCCCTTCTGATTCTGATAATAGCTAATATTGTACATTTAAAGGAAGGAGACGGGTTCGTTAAAATAACGGAAGCCGTTACTAAAATTGAAAAAAAAGCAAGAAAGGAACCAAACTTGGGCAAGCAGAAGTTTATATACCCTTTTAAGCATCTAAATTTCGAATTATATGCGTATGTATATGCTTAAAAACATTGAAGCAATGATGATTTTCAGCGCAATTATTCGATTGTTTTTATGTCAACCGTATGATATCGTTACCCGATTTGTATAAAATTAAAAACGTTATTCTGAGTTATTAAACCTTCACCATTCCCAAAAAAAAATAAAATCAAAATTTAATTTTATGGAAGTTAATATTTTATATTATATTTGTTTGTAATATTTCGTTTGTTTCCATGGTAGCTACATATATGATAAAGTCGACCGATTTTAATGAAATTAAAACCGTTATTCTAAAACAATAAACCATTACTATATATCGAACTAACTAAAAAATTAAAAAACAATGACATTATAATTATAAATTATTTTTTTTTTATTTTTTCCAGATTGTTCCTATTTTAGCTATATTTCGATTTCAGAGGTTGGATTGCCACCATCTATAAAAAAGAAAAAAAATTTAACTGATAGATAGATATTATACCTATGATAAGTGTGTGTTTTTTTTTATATCTGCATCATTAAGTTAAAAAAAAAAACTTTTAATAAAATTTCAAAAGTAGCTTTGTAACTGTTTTTGATTGATATTTCAATAAGTTAAATAACTATTATAATTTTGAACGCAACTGTTTGTAGTCTCAGCTTTAAAACTCCAAAAATGCAGAAAATATTTAGCCACTGTAATAAGCAATCTTCATAGCACGGAAATAATTCCAATTTCTTAGCACCTTAATGTCCTCTATTATTTGCTCATTTTCTTCTCCACATAACTTAAAGAAGAAAACCAAAGATGACCATCAAGAAGCCTCATGAGAATAAATTGATAGCTTTTGGAGGTTCTGGATTCCGTTGAATCTATTATTGGAATACATATGCAATAGATCGAAAGTTTTCCCAGATGGCTAAACTCTTCGTCGCCGTAAACAGTTGCTAGCAGAAGTCTTTTTGGCGAAAAACAATAACGAGGCACGCTAAGTAAAAGTTATTTAAGCATTAAATACATTTATAGGCGACATTGTTGGTTTGGCTAGGCAATATACTTCCATGGCAATACGGGACAAAAGCGCTAATCATGCGCTTTACCAAGAAATTTATCACACAACACTGGGGAAATTAACTTTACTAAGGCAGGCATTCCCACTGGGAAAACTGCGTCAAATCCTAAAAAATGACGGCAATGAGTGCCGGGTCGCAGTTCGTGCTCAAAACCCGATCAGCGTGATTAATGAAGAAAGCCTTTAAAAACTCAGCGCAGCGCAGAAAACCCACAAATGATATTTCGGGAAATTAGTATGAGAAATTAACAAGTGCTCGTCATTGGTCATGTCAGCTTAGCGGAACAGATTCCCTTTCCGGGCAGACAGTTAATGTGTGGACCTAATCCTTATTTCGAGTTGGCAGAGTCAGCCGTGGGTCTCGATTACAGGATTACCATGGGACGGATGGGTGGTCGTGGCGCGAGACTCGAAAGTAAAACGGGAATGGTTGGGATGACCGTTCAGCAAAAGGAAACAATTTAGCTGCGCAAATTAAAATTTCATTTTTTTCAAGGACTCTTAACTTTTTTCTTGATATGCCCTCCTCCTTATACGGCCAAACTTTTTACTTAGCATTTCCTATCTGATGAACTTGTCTGCAGTTGCATCGATGAAAACCTCGAAAGCCGACCGTTTACCCTTGGGTTTCTCACACCATGAACGCATCGTCCTTCGTCCTTCATCCCTCCTGCGGATGGTTACCAAAATTTGATATAATCCATTATTTTTAATTCTGCTTCCCCTTCCGATTCGCGTCACTTCCCTCCCCCTGTCGTTTTGCCATTGCACTTAATCGCATATAAATAAAATTTGTTCTATACACACTCGCTTTCCATTTGGATTTTCCCATTGTTTTCACAGTGCCGTGTATTTTTCCTTTTTGGCCATGAACGCTCCGACCAAATCATCCCCGATTTCACCCAGCCAGTCCCAGGTGTATTGTGTGATATATTGCGTAGTTGTTTCACAGAAAACTCTTGCAATTCCCCTTCCTCTCAGTTCACCCTCCACGGGGTCTGCGAATGCATCACGTGTGCGACGTATGTTAAAATTGCATGCCTCTTTGTATTGGTTGTAAACGCGTTAATTCACTAATTAATGTAATGCATACTGATTCGATGCTCTGTTCAACGGGGATATAAATGTTATATCAGTTGCTAAATCAATTTTTGGTGTTTTTTTTTTATACTTTTTGGAAAAAAATTCAAAACGTTTTGAGATGCGCAAATTATTCAAATTCCAAATATGCTGTGTTATGATTATTTAACCTATTTATTGGTTACATTGAAGTCCTAAGTTGAATTTGAAATTAATTAAATCTTGTAGAGTAAGTTAAGACTTAGTTATAGTAAATAAAGCGTTTCCGAGCCAAGAATAATTTGATATATATTTTTAATCAGGTCGAGTCAGGCATGTCCTTCTATTTGTCGGCAACTCTAAAGTCCAAAGACTTGGGACTTAACATTTTAATTTATGTTTAATATGTTTATAGCCTATTAAAAATTAGTTTAACAAACAAGAAAGGCTTCGCCAAACAGAAGATTAAATACCCATGCAGCTATTGTAAAAATTAAAAATTCTTAAAATCTATATTTCGATTTTTATGCGTATATGTTTAAGAACAATCAAGCTATGATGATTTTCCGCTGAATTATTCGGTAGTTCCTATGGTAGCTGTATGATATAAATGTCCCATTTGAAGGGGGTAGTGTTTTACACTTTTTATACCCTTGCGGATGGTATTATAATTCAGTCTGAAGCTTGGAACGCAGTGCTGGAAACATTTCCGAGCCTATAAAGTATATATATCCTTGATCAGCATCACTAGGAGAGTCGATCTAGCCATGTCCGTCCGTCTGTCCGTCTGTCAGTACGTTCCTACACAAACTAGGCCCTCAGTTTTAAAGTTATCTGCATGAAACTTCCCGAAAGTTGTCTTTCTAATACAGGTAGTACATAAGTTGGAACGAGCCTGATCGGCCGACTATAGCATATAGACCACAAAGGAACAATCGGAAAAATAAATGATAAGAATTATACCTCTGCAGCACTCATGGAAACAATAAAAGTATAAAAAAAAATTTTTAAAACATTTAATTTTTCTATTTTGTATTTTTTTTTTTAATTCCTTTTGACTTATAAAAATTTTGTCCTTTGAATTTTATTAAAATCGGAAAACGATATCATATAGAAACCATAGGAACTATGCAAATCATCATAGCTTCAATGTTTTTTAACATATACGCAAGTAAATGATAAGTTTAATGTTTGTAAGAATATTTAGTTTATATATATGTACTTCAGCTCGCCGAAGTTTGCTTTCTTTCTTGTTATTTTAAAACCGGCACAGGCGTTTATACTTGAGTAATTCCAAAATATATATAAAAAAAAGGATGGCGAATTATCAAACAACCTCGATACAAAGGACTTCGAATGTGACAGATCGAGGTCTGGATCGGCTGTTTCTGCCTAGCTCCTATGATTTCGCGGCCACAAATAAGATTCCACAAGAGTTGCCCTCACAATAAAACTCATTTTCAACATGTGTTTTCATTTTTATACTCTAGCAGAGCGTATTATAATTTCAGTCAGAAGTTTGTAACGCAGTGAAGGAGAAATTTCCGATCCTATAAAGAATATAAATTCTTAATCAGCATCACTAGGAGAGTCGATCGAGCCATACCCGTCTGTCCGCCCGTTTCTACGCAAACTAGTCTCTCAGTTGTAAAACTATCTGCATGAAACTTCCCGAAAGTTGTCTTTCTATTGCAGGTAGTACATAAGTTGGAACGAGCCGGATCGGCCGACAATAGCATACAGATCCCATAGGAACAATCGGAAAATAACTTTACAGTTTTTTACATTTTTTTTAGTTCTTCGAAATTTAGTAATGGTTAAATATTCCAGAATTACGGTTTAAATTTCATAAAAATCAGACGACTATAACATAAAGCTTTCATGAGAACAATAAAAATATTTAAAAAAAAATTTTTTTTTTAATTTATCTTTTTAATGTTTTCAAGAATATTGAATTTTTCCTATAGCTGCAAGGGTACATGAAGTTCGGCTTGCCGAAGTTTGCTTCCTTTCTTCTTTTGTTTGGTTTTCTCGTGCTCGTGACTAAAGGGGCAATAAAGAGGAAATTATACAGTCGCCGTCATTCTGCTACTCGTATCTAAATTTGGAACCAGAAAAAGTGTCAGAAACCATAGCTATAATTCGTAGCACTCGTCAGATCTCCAGATTTTAAAGGCACGTGTAATTTTTTTTTATGTCAGTCTCCGTCGCCTCACATCCTTACGAGCTCTTTACATTGGTGATACTTACAGCGGCGTTAATTAGCCGCAGCCCCTTAATGTCTGATGGGGCACAGCTGCTGGGCAATCTGTGAGAAGGGAGTTTTACAAATACCCCAACGCAAATTGCCTACCTAACAAGATGTACATACCTTTTTAATATGGGGGAAGTTAACATTTTTTTTAAATCTAACGAGACTGTTTAAGCCAATTTTTAAAAACGAGTTATACAGAACAAGCAACATCATTTCCGAAATTTTAATCAAAACAAGAAAGGAAGCAAACTTTGGCAAGCCAAAATTTATATATCCTTGCAGCTATTGCAAAAATTAAAGATCTAAAATGTTCACTTAAATTAAATTCCTACGACAGCTATATAATATCGTTTTCCGACTTTAATAATGTTAAAAGGATAATTCTGAATTTTTAAACTATGTCCAAAAAAGTTATTACAAAAATTAAAGTTTAAAAAAGTTAAAAATGTGTATTTTATTATGCCCTTGCAGAGGGTATTATAATTTTATTAATATAGTCAGAAGTTTGCAACGCAGGGAAGGAGACATTTCCGATTTTATAATGTATATATATTGTTGATCAGCTTCACTAGAAGAGTCGATCTAGCCATGTCTGTCTGACCGCCGACGGACGGTTTCAATGGGAGCTATATAACATAGTTGTCCGATTTTGATCAAATTTAAACTATAATTCTTAAATAATAAACCATCACTAAATATTGAAGAACAAAAAATTAACAACAGCAAAGCTATCTTTTTTTCATTTTGTTCCAGATTGTTCCTATGGGAGCTATATGCTATAGTTGTCCGAACCGGCTCGTTTACAGGGTCGGAGATGTTTTCTTAACTGCTTTGCAAACTTTTGACTGAAATTATAATACGCTCTACAAGGATATAAAAAGTCCACCAGGCTTAAAATCATAAAAAAAATCAAGTGTTAAGCACGGCTTGATCATTACATTGGTAAATATATCTGAGGTTTGGTTGGTATGGGTCCATTTCCAAATGTCTTTCCCCTGCAAAAACCAACTGGTCAGAGGTAATCCTTGACGCATGTTAGACACCTTAATTTCCAGAGTGTCGTACTCGCTCGACTGTGCAGTTAGAACTTAGCCGAAGGGACTGAGAGAAGTTTTGGGACGTGGACTAGAGGGGCGTCGCACAGTGGAGCAAGCGACACAAAAGTGGCAAACAAACTATAACTTCGCAAAAAATCAAAACGTTAAAAAAGGTGTGACTTTGTATTTTATAATTCAATTTGTCGTAGATTAAAACAATATATTGCATTCGTTTAAAATAATGTAACAGGTAGAAGGAAGCGTTTCTGACTCTATAAAGCATGTATATTCCCGTTAAACAAATATTAAAACATTTAAAAATGAATGTCGTGCAACCAAGATCTTCTTGTCGTTCATTATATGTGCTTAATGCCCGTAGTGAATTTAGCCATTAGGCTTCTGCAAAACAAAATGATATTCTTTCTTTTCAGGAACTTCCAGTTAAGATATTCGATGAGTTTGAATTTTTCTGAAAAAGAGCTTACACGCTGTACTAAGATCCTGTTGTGTTCCAAAAGCATTTTATTTAATTTGTTTTGGTCACCATGGATCTTGAATCGTAGGATAAAATAAATATAGAAAATGCAATTTTTTTATTTTTCATATATTGTCTGCTTAGGTTATAAGTTGTTTTTAAATAGTTGCGTGTTTCGGAGAAAAGACTTAATGAAAGCAACTTCAAAAAAATTTACAGAGAGTCAAAAAGTAAATGTTTCGTACTTATAGAATAACATTCTAAGTCCAAACTTAGATTGTTCTTTATATGTTGGTCGGTTTAATTGAACTTAACTTTTGAGGTTGCTCCCTCCACCGTGCGTCGTGACGGCGACTGGTCGCCAAACACTTTGCTTGCTCATTAAAATTCATCCACGCAGATTATTAACATTTGCATCTAATTTGCATTCGTAAGATACATGGCCGACAATTATGTGGCTATGGCGAGCAAATCGGAGACGGGTTGCGCTGCTTCCAGGGATCAGGGGTCGGGGGTCGGGGGTCGAAGGCAGAGTGAGGCCTCGGCGCTCAACTTATTTATGCATTCGTTTCCAGTAGTAAAATGTTGGCATTGCCACCTACAGCTTCAGAGGCGCACACACATAGAACGCTGGCAGTTGCAATAATTATGCATGGAGGAGGAGTATCGCGAGCGGGGAGGGTGTTCAACGAGGTTAAGTGTAATTAAATTATCAAATTATTGCCAAGTCTTAGCTTGCTGTTTATAATCTGGTAAGCCAGCAATCTGCGCTTCCCCATCATACCCATGTCGTTGCTTGGGTCATAAACAGGTATTAGGCAAAGTTTCAATTAGTTGACAACTTCGCAGACGAGAGGGCAGTGCAGACAGAGCAGTTTCTCTCGAAGAAAATCTCGATTTGACCACAGATCTGTCCAATGCATTCAATGTAGGCTTTGTTCCCCTGGAGTCACAGCAGTTACAAAATTGGTTAGACATTCAATAAACCGAATGAATTTTGCACCAGCTTGCGGTAGGAAAGAGGTAAGATAGCTGAAATGTACATGACCCAATTATTATAAGAGCTGGGAATAAAATGACTTGCTTAAAATACATTGCATTTTTAAAATGGTACTTTGGGGAAAGGAAGACCTGTTATCGAAATGGAATAGGACACCACACTCATATCTTTCTGAAAATAAATAGGTTGATTAAATCCCATACCATTAATAAATATACTGCTTTTTCTCCCTAATCATTAGTCAACCAATTCCAATTCTCGCACCAACAAATTGATACCCTCTATCCAATGAAAGTATTTTAAAGCCATTTATTTCATGGCCTCAGTTGGACAGATATTGAAACTCAAAACACGTAAGGACAGCAGCAAGCCAACAACCAACCGCCATAAAAAATTCATTTGACTTAAAAACTTTTTGAGACAAAAAGTGTCAAAAAAAAAACGAAAGTAAGCACGAGCACAGGTAGGAGGGTTGTGGCCGAAATTGATATTAAGTCAGTTGGCGCGTGTCCATTACACGCATTGCTGTTTGAAAAAGAAAAGGAAATTTACCTACACAGAAAGGTAGTAAAACTAGAGATGGGAAAGTGACAAAATTGTCTTTGCTGTAATACGTAACACAGAAAAAAAACACCCTCAAAGTTTTCACTTGTGTATTTCCTTTAGATAGCCAGATATGGAGCCGAGCATTCCGAGTCAGGCCCTCGATTTTCCAATCCAATCACGGTCGCATCTCCAATTAGCGGAACACAGAGGAAGGACAATACATTCTTCCAGCCAAACTGACAGTTTTAAGTCACGTGCCTTCCTTTTGCGGCATTTGCAAATCAAATCAGGCATCTAAATTTACTTAGACCGTCGAGAATCGGGCCAAGCAGCGCGGAAATTGTAGTCGGTGGTTCCATCGTTCTCAATGGTGGAGTGAGGGAAGCGGAAGTGCTGGAATATTGCCTGCCTGAAAGTGGCCGCTCGTCTTCACCCCTCATCTTAGAGCTGCTCCTGGTCGGCGTTCTGTCAAGGGCAGCACGTGAACTATTAAAATCACTTAAATCCCATTCACGTCACGTTCTCGCCGCAAACTGAAAACCTACAACCGATTAACATAAGCGATATCTAGGCATGTGGTACGCCGCGGCTGTGGGAGTGAGATAAATTAACAGACTCGCTGTGCCGAGTGGCCAAAAGTTCGATATAGTACAGAAGGTTTGGGTTGCAACAACCGATTACTGATCTATGATTTGTGACAAAGTTATGTTAATTTCTTGTATTTTCTTTTATTTTTATGGTCATGTTCTCCCAAAATTGTATGGTAGGCCCATTAAGGCCATGTATAGTACATTGTTCCTTAAACTAAAGAATTTTTCCTATAATCGGGGAGTTTTTTTCTAGGTGTATTTAAGGTTTAAACAATTTTTGTTGAAGGCTTTAAAATTTAAAATATACTAACATAACATGCGGCTATTGAAAAACGAACCAATTTTGTATCTCGCAGAGGAAACCGTTGATAGCAACATCAGTTATTCTAAGTATCTTCTAGGTTATCGATGTTTAAAGTGTCGCAAATATTATAATATTCTATCCCTAGGCGATAGCAAAGGGAATAATTATTGCTAGTTTTGATGGTTTTGCATACAATTGTTTTCTATGGCGATTGGTCTACAACAAATATGTGACTTTTTTTTGAGGCGAAACATAATTTATATCAACTCTGGCAAAATAATAAATATCGTTTCATTAAAAATAATTGCTGAAAACAAAAATGGATATAGTTCACCGCAAATAAGGGATGCTTTCGCATCAGTCTCGCCTATATTTTTATTAATATTTCGAAAAACTACCATACCCTTATTGTAATTCTGTTATTTGGCATTTGAAACATTTATGAAGAATTGTATGTTCACCGAACAGGAAGGCGAAAACTTGATTAGAATATTTGAATACATTTTGACGCTTCACAAAATTCGCTTTGTGCGAGTCCTGTAATGAAAAATTGTGCAAATCTGCATAAGGGCTAATGCAAACAGCAAAACCAAAGTGAAGCATGAGCAGTCTGCAATGCATTGCACAAATTTTGTATATGATGGTTGGTTTTGCCCGAAATAATTTTTGTTCAAATCTGATTATTTGCACAGGCAGCTAGAGTTGCTGTCGCAATTCAGTAGCACAGCCGTGTTTCTCCGATTAATGCGTAAAAACTGTAAAAATAAACACTTGGTTAAATGTTTAAGGATTCAGTTAAGAAACATATTTTCCTCATCAAGCTCCTTTGAGGCCATGATTAATTGCAGACAAATAAATATCCATCTTTGGCGCGTGGAGACGATAAAAATACTTAGCACCCCGGTCACAATTCACTTCTGTATGCTGTCTTCTTATTTTGCTTATTAATTACTTTGACAGTCTATGCCTACGCTAATGAGCACCGAAATAGAATTCAGTCCATAACTTGGCCCCAGTTTATAGGAAATACACTCCTCACTTCGTTTCTTTGCATCTTCGACACAGTGTTCTTCCCGTTCCCCCGAGTTACTTTATTTGTTTTTCGGGTACCCACACCTTGACATGCACAATTTATGCAAATGATGCTGTGTGCGGTTGGTTTCTGAATGCCGGGGGTTTCGGGGCTGCCCTACAGCAAACATAACCTCATTTTAAATCAGCCTTCTTGGCTAATATTACGCTGCTGGCAGTGCTGCACCGCTGTTGTTGTCTGGCAAACGTTGTATGAAAAATGATTATAAGTGGGTCACAGGATATGCAAATTTTTCTATTTTTTACGCTCAGCTTAGTCCAACACTGTTGCAGCTGTTGCCGCCAGAGGGTGCTGCCAAGATAGATGGAGCCAGTGGTGCGGTGGGCGGGAACGGAAAGAGGGCGGCAGGGGGGGATGCCCTGTTGAGTTATATGCGCCGTTGACTACTTGGCAAAAAGACATTTAGCTCTGTGCAAGTGCAACGGAAAGTTGGCAAAGAAAATGGCGAAAGTTTTTACCATCTCTTGTATTATATATCCATGTTTTGAAGTGGAAACGAAGAAAAAGTGTCCACCTTCTGCACACTTTAAGGCAACCAGCAGCCGCAAGTCGAAGCCCCAACAAAACTCACAGCAAACAAAATGGAGAAGTCTTTAACAAACCCGAATATAAACAAATATAAGTTGACCCGAATAGCTCAATAAACCAAATTGGAAAGAGTGGGGTGGAGAAACTTGACTTATTTCTAAAATGAACTTCTAATAAAATAGAAGACGATATTTATGGGAAGAAAAAACTAGTTTGTCGTAATAAAATGCAATTGCAGCCAGGAAAAAAAGTATATTTCTTTGAATTATACACGACCTCCTTAAAAGCTGTGATCGAACCCAACAAAATAATCTAATAAAATCGCCATTAAACAAGAATTTGATAACATTTTATTAACTTTGAATTTTAATAACTTTGCGGGTGGTTCCTGATTCAGGGTAAAATACCCCCCGGCAGTAGCTTTTCCTGCAGAATTCAACAACAATCATAAAGTATATGCTTGTGTATACACAATGGCAGCATCTAATCAGAATTGTGCTTATGGTGGAGCTGGTGACCATGTGCTCTTTAAACAGGATGAGGACAACGACGAGGATGTGTTTGTTTTTCTGCTGATGCTCACGGCCATTTGCTCTTTTCCCGTTTGCTACCCCACACACATTTCGCTCCGCACTTCCCTCGTGCAGTGAAAGTTTATTTTGTTTTGTCCCCGCGCCTCTCGACTGCTATATTTTGCAGTACTTTTTGGTATCCATTAAGTCCATGAAATTGTACGTGGGGGAAGCGACGGGCCAGAACAGGAACAGAATATTCGTTAAGTTGGGTATTCCGGACTCTGAAACTAAAATGACACAATCATGTATTCAGGTCAGTTGAAAAACAGAATAACTTTACATACATATATAAAATGTAGTATACAAATGAGTTTTGAGACTCCATAGTTATATCATATTGCGATGGATCGATTATATATGTCTCCTATTTCACTTAATTTATTTATTATTTATTTAATTTAGTCTCTCAAGAAATGCTATTCTATAAAGCTCACTATACTTTAAAATAACAACATCTTGCAGAAGAAAGATGGAATCGGCTTTAAGTTAGCTTTAAAAGTCAACAACATCCACACAAACTCTACCGCAAGCCCAACTCACCCACTTTGTGCACTCCTTTTTTTGGTTTTAGCTTTCTCTGCTCTAAGAGCACATTTTAGGGGTTTTTCTCCTTGTTTTTTTTTGCTGCTTAGTTTGGGAAAAACACGCAGCGACCGTTTTTCATATTTTCATTTATAAATTTATTATAAAGCCAACAGCAACACGGCAGTGGGAGCAAACGAAGGCGGGGGCAAGTTCTTGGAAGCCTGCTCGGGGTGGGCTTAATAGCCAGATCTGGGCTGAGAGGCTCGAGGCTCGAGGCTCTGCGGTTTAGACCTCGGCTACTTTGGCATTTATTTTAAATTATAGTTGGTAGTAATAACTAATGCTCCAAAAACGGGCGGCGCACTGTGCTGAGTGCGAGAAGGCCTTAGTTGCCATGTACGTAAAAATTATAGACATTTTGGACTTAAATTTGTTTTTGGTAGCTACCCGCTAATAACGGTATTGTGCAAGACCTGAAAAGGATTTTCTGTTCGGCAGGTTGGAATTTAGGATGTGGTGGCAAAGGATAACCGCATTTTGATATGACAGGAGTCAGGCGAAAAGTTGGTTTTCTAATTAAATTTACTACCAAGTTAATGTAAATTCAACAACTTTCTGCCAGCTCTGCATAATTATGGAAATTCCATTTTATGGAAAGTCTGTAGAGGTAGGAGACCAGTGTCATTTTTCGATTGCACTAATTGAAAATTCCTTAGCGCTCGCACCCACCCATATCTGAAAAGCTTTTCAAACACCCGGAGCACAAATATTCAGTGGGTAAATTAAATAAAACATTAATTGGCAAGCCCAGTCCATCTTGCCTCCCCATCACAAGTCGGATATGAAGAATAAGGAGTGAGTCTCGGTTCGCCTTATAAAATATGAGTAGAGGAAGCAAAGGGTCAGCCACAATCCAAAAGAAATCATATGTCCATAAGGGAAAATATAATATGTTTGCCAAGTGCAGAAAACGAAATAAGGTTTGGCAAACGGTCCAAAAGAACATGTTAAAGGGCAGCAAAGTGGAATTGTGCAAAGACTCCGGCAAGCGAAATAAACAAAAATTTCAGCGCTTAATTATGAAAAGTGCTTTTCTTATTTTGTTAGTCCCTTCCAACGTGTAAGGACAAAGTTGTGGCAAGCTCCAGAATAGCGCATATGGAAACATGGGTTAATGAGCGAGAATTATAATGAATTATTCCACGGAGCGAACAACCCTTGCGCTCGTAATTGGGTCAGTCTGGGATCCCAAAGGGCTGCTTGAGGGGTGGTTCTAACGGGGCCAATCAAATATTTGACGTTTGGTGGGGAAGGGCTTGTAACATTAAAGTTCGTCTAGATGTATTAACTAAGCGGGGCCACAAAACTTCGGGCTCTTATAAAATTTGGCCATTCAATAATCATAAAGTATTGATGCTTTAATTTACAAAAGAACGGTTCCACTGACAAAAATAAAAATAACTGGAAGCACGGATATGCTTAATGTGGGTTTGCGGTGTAGCCAACTGAGAGAGAACTGCTGTATTGGAGGAAGGGCAATCTCAGCGGACAACTGACCAACAATGGGGCAATGTGAGCTTCGCACCCAAGGTCTGATAAATATTTATTTGTAAGATTGTGGAACTTTTAGTGTGCGTGTTAATTACGAATTTGCAGGGCAAAAATATGAATAAATGTGTGTGAATGCGCTTTCCCTTTGTCACGCACATGGCAACCATTAGTTTTGTTGCTTAAGCGGCAGATAATCGAACGAATTAATGGTATGCGGCAAATGGAAAACACTTTTATTCATATTAATAAATCAGTTGGATTTTACTTGGGACCTGAAACCTTTAAGCGAAAAAAAATATATCTACACGAAGAAAAAATAAAACCCCTCAATCAATAATTACATATAGATTTCCTATTTGTATACCCTTACAAATGCGACTGGAATTCCAGTCATAAGTTTGCAACGCACTGAAGGAAATATTTTAACCTATAAGGCTTTAGTCTCTCAGTTCCAAAACTATCTAGATGAAACTTTTCCAAAAGTCTTCTTATTGTTGCAGGTATTATAAACCCAACCAAACGATCACCTTCTTGCACTGTTTTCCATCAGTTATTAATTTGTTAAGAATTTTGCGCTTTTTTTTCTTGGCTCTTTAATGAAAAATATCTGCGAATTGAATTGGTTTTTATAGATTTTATTCAATAGTACACTCATAATATTATTTTTCTGAAAAATAGACAAATTTTATTTTTCTACATTTAAGAAAATATTGATAAAATATAATAAATATTAGAAAATTTGGCTAAATATATAATTTTTAAGAAAATATTTTCTAAAATACAGGAATTTTTATTTTTTTGTCTCATATTTAAGCTGTTTTTTTGTAACTGCCGCCTCTGATTTTCTAAATTTACAGTTGAAATTTTCTAGATTTCAGAAAAAAATACACTTTCTTAAAATTAACAAAAACGCCCATAAGATTAGATAATTTTTTGTATATATAGAAATTTAATTTTCTAAAAAATAGAAACTTTTCTAAAAAACATATCCTTTTAAAATTAAAAAAGAATTTTCTAGGGAGTAAATGCCTCGGAATATCAAAGAATGCGTAGCTATTTTGTTCCCGGGTTAAAATCCTCGACAGGCTTACAAATTTTTTTTTTTTTGACTACTTACTATACTTCCGATAACAGATATAACAAGAAAGGAAGCAAACTTTGGCACAAATATTCTTAAAAACATTAAAATTATAATATACTTGCGTATACGTTTGAAAACATTGAAGCTATAATGTTTTGTCTCAGTTATTCGATGTCTCCTTTGACAGCTATACAATATCGTTTTCCGATTATAATTAAACTAAACGCGTAATTCTGAAAGGTCATATTATAAACAAGTCAAAAAGAATTTTAAAAAAACAAGAAAGAAAGCAAACTTCAGCAAGCCGAAGTTCATATACCCTTGCAGCATTGCAGTAAATAAAGATGTTTGAAAACATTAACTAAACATTATTTACTCGCGTATATGTTTAAGAACATTAAAGTTTTGATGATTTGCAATTATTAGATAGTTATTGTATGTATTTTTTTTATTTCTTTGGGAGCTATATGATATAGACGTCTGATTTTGATGAAATTTAAACCGTAATTCAAAAATATCTATCCATTACTATATGCCGAAGAACTAAAAAAAAAATTAGAAAACAGCAAAGCTATAATTTTATTTTTTTTTTATTGTTCCTATGGGAACTATATGCTATAGTCGTCCGATCCGTCTCGTCCCGACTTATGTACTTCCTGCAATTTTCATGTTTTCATGCAAGTTTCATTCAGATGCTTTAAAACTGAGAGACTAGTTTGCGTAAATGACGGACAGACGGACATGGCTAGATCGACTCTCCTAGTGATGCTGATCAAGAATATATATATACTTTATAGGTTCGGAAATGCCTCCTTCACTGCGTTGCAAACCCTCTGCAAGGGTATAAAAATTACGAAATAGAAAAGTTACATTTAAAAAAAAAATGTTTTTTTAGTTTTATTGTTTTCATAGTAGCTATATGATAAAGTCGTACGATTTTGATGAAATTTAAACCGTAATTCCAAAATATTGAACCATTACTACCATTTATGATCTTGAATTACATTAAACAAGAAAGGAAGCAAACTTCGACAAGCCGAAGTTCATATACCCTTGCAGCTAGTGCAAAAATTAAATATTCTTGAAAACATTAAAATATGATTTTATTGACTATATGTTTAAAAATATTGAAGCCAAGATGATTTGCAGCTTAATTATTTGATAGTTCCTATGGCAGCTATATGATATCTTTCAATTTCAATAAAATTAAATGCGTAATTCTGAACTGTCAAATTATTATTAAGTCAAAAAGAATTTAAAAAAACTAACAAAATAGAAAAGTAACATTTGAAACGATTTTTTTGTATTTTCTTCCGATTGTTTCTATGGGAGCTATATGATATAGTCGTCCGATTTGAATGAAATTTAAATCGTAATTCTGAAATATTTAACCATTACTATATGTCGAAGAACTAAAAAAAAATTAGAAAACAGAAAAGTTATATTTTTTTTTTTATTTATGTCGGCTCGTTCGGACTAATATACTACCTGCAATAGAAAGACAACTTTTGGGAAAGTTTCATGCAGATAGCTTTAAAACTGAGAGACTATTTTGCGTAGAATAAAAATATTTAAGACTTAGATGTTTTAAAAAAATATTTAATCTATGCAATAAAAATAAACTGTGACTTGCCAAGGAAATGCTTTAACGGAAAACGTTTCAATATTAATAAAATTGAATAAGTTAACTGTTTGTATTGACGTTAAATAGTTAGTTTTCCTTCTTGCTTAACTTATGTTTGTTATTAAGCTGTGTCTGTTTCAAATTGCCCTTGCTCTTCTTAAATAATACCCCAATAAATAACTTAATAACAAAGCATGTTGCAGCGATAGCTACAAGAAAGAGTGCGTATACATCAAAGTTATTCACTGCTATGTAGCTCATATGCACCACAGGGCTCTGGAGGTGCTGGGCTCCTCGGTGCCGGATCACATATTCCACCCAGTAGATGAACGTCTGTTGAGCGCTCATTGGACGATCCCGATAGAGATTGGAGAAGGATCTTACAGCCCTGGCATACTTGGGATTCTCGAGTACCTCTCGGATACCATTGCGGAAGGAGTCCTCTTCCAGAGTGAGAAGGCTTTGCTTCAGTCCGAAGCCCTGCTTTTGCATGATATCGGCATTGCTGGGCTGGTCTCCAAAAACAGGTAGGGCCAGCATTGGCTTACCGTGGAACTGCGCCTCGGTCACTCCCCCCTTTCCCGCGTGTGTAATGAACAGAGTGATGTTGGGGTGCGCTAGAATGTCGTCCTGGGGCAACCACTTTGAGTAGAGTATGTTTTCCGAAGATCCGGGCGTGTTCTCCAGATCATCCCATTTCCAGATCACTTTCTGTCTCAGGCCTGAGACGACATTGAACATTTTCTGCACCGTGTCGGGCTTGAGGTGGGTTTTTCTTAGGTTTGATCCCAAGCTGAGAAGTATGGCTCCGTGTGGAGCTTCCAGCAGGAACTCTGCCATGTTTCGGGGTAGAGGATCCGGACGATCCTTGACTTGAATTCCTCCCACCTCGATCACAGCTGGAACGTTGGGTCTGATAGGACCCTCGCTTATGCCGTGAGAGGCAAAGAAGACAAGTGAAATATTTTTGTTCAAGTCCCCGTAGCTGGGAAGAGTAGGATCATCGCCATAGATCTCCCTAAATGGAACGGGGAAATGGGTTTGTAATGAAGTGGCACGGAAAAAAGTTAATACCAACCTGTAAGTCCTCGCATTTCCATACTCAATCAAGAACATAAACAACCGCTGACCCAAATTTCCCAAGAGATTGAGAAACCGCTTTCCGAATCCCATGGGACTGCCATGATCGGTAGTTAAGTGCATTGCCGACACATATGAGACTTCCCAGGGGTTTCCGAGAACGTCGCCCAAGAGGGATGGTGGATTTGAGAGGGCCACCACTATAGGTACCTTCAGCTTGTAGCCCAAGGCAAGTTGGAAACTATTCATAAAGTAGCCCACGATGAGTAGGTCGAACCTGTTATCTGGGTGCTCATAGAGGTTTCTGACTGTCTGGTGCTTCATCACGCTGCCCATCTTGGTGAACGCCTCGCTCATTTGCCTCACCGAACGAAACATTGATGCGTAGGCGTTGGTATTGTCCGTCTTGGTTAATCCAGAAACAACAGAGTTGAAGGCCTGAAGGTCATCCTTTTCTAGTGGCACAAGGATGTGAGTGATATCCTTGTGTAAGAACGGAGGTTCTAAGACGGTTACAACAGTCACGTTGTGCCCTCTTTCTGCCAGTATACGGGCCATCGACATCTGGATTACCAAGTGCGATGGACTCAGGCTGGTGAATAGGCAAAGAATGTCAGCACCATGGACTCCAGCAATTATGGCCAGAATCTGGAGGGCAAGGCATTTTGAAATTCCGGCCATCTCACTAAGTCGGCTACTGCAAATATACTGGTCATTATTGTACTAGGTCTCGCCTTAAACGGTGTCAAACCGCACCAGATAAGCCATATCAACCTACTCGGCTTATCAGTCATTCAACGGGTTGTTTAACTTCAGTTGCTGTCTACCATCAGTTTAGATTTGATTAGGCATATAAGCCTCTACACCACATTAAAGCTGAATAACTTTGAGTCGATTGGTATTATCGTCAGAGTTTCCAATTGTGAAAAACTGTAGAGATAATTCACTTTAACTTTATTTGCTCTTTTTCGTAAACATTCGTTGAAATCTTGTACAATCAAAGACTATTAGTGTTGGGAAATGTACTTGGTTTTTTTACCTAGGTAAGGTATAAGAAATTTAAGGAAATAATTTTTTAGTTAACTCTTGTTGTATTTTATCAATGGCTATTTATTCAAAACCAACACAAATGTATACTTATTATAAATTTACATGCAAGCAATGCAACTGGAAAAAATAAAAAGTAAATCAATTTATTACCCAGCGCCCCACATATGTATCAAATTGAAAGGGGCGCAGACTACATTAAATTATTTCGGTTAGTAAAATAGTTCAAGTTTTCAAAAAGATTTAAAAGAGGAATACTTGTTATATTATCGGGTATCGTTATCAATATATGTAAATTAAATAATATTATATTTTTATTAAAATAAAACTCAAGGTCTTTATAGTGCCTATTTTTTCTTTATTCAAAATACCCTTTCTTCTCATTCTTCAATACATTTAAACCCCGTCGGGGTCCGTCCGTACAAAATATTGACAAAACACAAGCTTTTAAAATTCACTTAAGGGGTTTTTCTACTCTCGAGGCGAGAAATTGATTATTAAGGTATTTACAATTAATTAAAAAAATTCGGACACCTACACTTATAGAAATTTCTCCCTAAAACCCAATAAATCGCCATTGAATTTTCGCCAAAGGCAAGTCACCTTCATTTAAAGAAAATTTCTTAAATTAATGGTGACTCCTTTCATTAAACAAGAAATGCAGCTCTGAAACCAAGAAAACAAGAAAAATTAATTCTTAAAACAAAAAATATATTTCTTTAAAATAAGATAATTTCTTAGAGTTCTGCCAGGGGATGCGTCGCGTCACGAACAGTATTTAGATTCCAACTTAAACTAGGGGGAATAAAAAAAGGATATACATGATTTGTAAAATTCACATTAGAACATTTTGATACACAAATAATATATTATTTGGTATACCAAATAAATAAAATATACTGACATTATTTTGCGGTCGTCGGCGAGAATCGAACCTTGGCCTTCCGTGCGGGAGTTGGACATTGTAACATTAGGTTACGTTCGCACTCAAATAATGAGCGCCAAAAGCAATAACTGTTTTGTAAGCTTGGACGAGTCATGTTTAAAAAAAAAATCGAAATAATCAAAATACATATAAAACACACATTTCCAGAGATGGTTTATAATCTGATACTATCTATTCAGAAATGGTTTATTTTTATGTTTTAACAATAACAAAAGAGGAAGCTAACTTCGGCAAGCCGAAGCTCATATACCCTTACAGCTATTGCAAAAATTAAATATTCTTGAAGATATTAAAATTATGATTTACTTGCGTGTATGTTTAAAAGCATTGAAGCTATATAATAGCGTTTTCCGATTTTAATAAAATGAAAAGCGTTATTCTGAACTGTCAAATAATTAAATAATCAAAAAGGATTTCTAAAAAAAAATTACAAATGAAAAAAGTTAAATTTTTTTATTTTTTTTTTTTTTAATATTTTTATTACTCCCATGGGAGCTATATGATATAGTCGTCCGATTTTGATGAAATTAAAACTGTAATTCTGAAATATTTAACCATTACTATATGTCGAAGAACTAAAAAAAAACTTCTGACTGAAATTATAATACCCTCTGCATAAAAAGAATTAAAGAAACCAATTCAAGTGCAATTTTTTGGCAAGTAGTCCAACAATAGTGGTTTGTAATATGTGTTTTTAAACGAGAATTGTAAATATTGATTGTGGTGTCCCTGTAATCTTGTATAGCCTTCCCAAAAAATTTAAAAGCTTTTAGTGATTTGTTATTTTTAAATACAGCTACAAAGTGATTCAAGCACTTTCAAACTCTGAAACTTGTTACATGTTGTAGATTATTCATTTCTGTTAGTATAAAAGTTCACTTTTGCGCACCTTTTTCTGAAATTAAACTTTTTAGGTACTAACCTCAAATTTGCAAACTCAAAATTGCTTAACATATGGAAAGCAGAGGCGACAAGGAGATTGTCATTTATGAAAGCGTCAATACGTGGTCCTTGTTCCAAGCAATATGAGGCAATTTTGGTTAAAAATAAAATCAAAGTCTTTGCTACAATGTAATACAGAAGTGGACAAAAAGCAAAACGAACTTAAATCTATTCAACCAAATAATCTTCTTGCCTTAGCTCGCATTCAAATGTTAGAATAAATAAACCATTGGTTGGACGGCCTATATTGTCCTTTCTATCGAAAAAAATATAGAACGCAAAGAAAAGAAGCGACAGATCTAGCATCCAGGCAGGCGGGCAATTTTAGATTACTAATTCAAGCTGCAAGTGCAGCTACCCGAAAAAGCAAAATACTTTCGAAAGGTTTTAAGCCATCCAGTTGCCAAGCCAACTAAAGTGTCCGCTAACGATGCTCTAGCTCTCTTCTTGGACCAGGGCTCAAGCTACAAGCGAGGGAACTCATCAGAGGATCCTTCAATAGTGACTCCTCTATTTTTGCAATAATAGTTACTCCACTGAGACTAATTGATGCATCAAGCAACATTTTGTGGAATAATAGAACAACACGATGGCAATACTGCTCGTCGGGCTTTTGGTGAACCAATCAAATTTTCAGAAATTACTGGAACACATCTTAGGCTTATCTGAGAACTATTTTAATATGTCTCTCAAGCCAGTTTCCAATAGACGTCACTACATTTCAAAGCTTCTGCTTCAAAACTGCTTAGATTATAATCGATGAGTATCCTTGGATGCCTATGACTGCGACAATCCATAAAATCCTTGTGCATTCTGGTGTTATTATTGTGGGTTACTTTGGTGAAGAGGGTGCAAAATCAAGAAATCCGATCGCCATGCAAGGAAATGCAGTCGGATGGCTAACTTTTCGGACGTTTTCCAAAAAAGACAGACGTAAACAAAAGAAGCAGAGCCTTCCAAATGAGATTGAAAAGTTACTATCTTGCGAACTTAATAACACAGGCGATCTGGACGAAGATGAGATGGAAGACAATATTTTCGGAAGTTCATGTGAAGTTCAGCTGGAAAACGAGCAATTAAAACAAAATTATAGATTTCTTTATCACAGAGTTTTTTAAACTGTTTTCAATACAATTACTGCGTTTACTTTGAAAATAACTTCTCCGAAAAGAATTAAACCTGTTTTTTATTATTTATCAAACAAAAAAAAACCCCTGAAGAAAGGGCGTAACCCCGCTTATTTTTTTAAAAACAAATCCCGAGAAAATTGCTTTGTTTTTAAGTTATTAATTAATGCCACAAAAAGTCGTTCGCCTCATAGTGCGATGTCCTCACACACTATATTCAAATGACCGAAAAACAAGCAATGCGAAAGCCATGTAAGCGGGACAACACGTGTAGAATTCGGGAGTTCGAATTTCAAAACTGTCCTTCTCTCTCTAACGTATCGAATTTTTGTCGCCATCTTGCATGATTCTCTCTTTTTCGACTTGAGAAAACTTTCACGGAGAGAGAAATTTGAAACTTACCATTTTCCAACATGAACTGAACCTTTTTCAATAATTTATTATTTTATTTTAATAGACGTTATAACACTGTGACTGCAATAGTAAACGGTACTCTTGAAAAACAATTGAAGGAAACAAAAAGGAATATACAAAAATGCGCTCGGTCTTGTATTACCGTTCCTACATACACCCAAAAGAAAATCTATGTAAGTCCAAATATTTTCACTTTGAACTAAATATTTTCGGTACTGATTTAGCCCCGAGGTGTCTTGTGTTTAAATCAAAGTGTGTTACATGGTTCATTTTTATTTTTAAGAATGAAAAAATATAGTTTTAAATTAAAAAAAAAATAAATCTATTTTTCTAACCAATTAAATATGTTAATAATTACATTATCATGGTTTTAGATTATTATAAGTATGTTAATATTTTGAAAAACAATTTTAAATTCAGATATATTAATGTTTAATTTTACTTTGGGTGTACAGTGTACAAGCGAAACATGCAAATGCTGAAAACTATTTGAAAAAAATTAAATGAACTAAATTTTTTTGAGCATACACTACAAAAAGATATCAGTTTTATTCAATTATGCATTAATTTTTTGCGTTTTGCACATTCTTTTTGTTTAATTTTAGAACAACAAATTTCAAAACATAAGGTATTTAAAGTTTTTATAATATGTAAATTTTCTTTAAATTTCAGAGTGTATGGATCGTCAAACTCCTTAGGCCAGCATTTGATGAAAGCTAATAGGATTTTAGTTTTGTTGGAAATGGTACTAACGAGGCGGTAAAAGCAAATCCTATGGTCGAACAGGACAACAAGATCGTTAACAGTATGCTCAATAGAGTATGTGCGAACTAATGGATTGGATCGTTTTATGTATGCGCAAGTATATATTAAATTGTTTATTAATAATACTACCAAGTTGATTAAAACAGTGCAAGATATAAATTAAGAAATAATGATTGCAGTAAGCGATGACGTGTGACTGTGGACGGCCGGACCGCTGCTGGAGTTAGATCTGCATTGGTTGACGATTGCGTATGAACTGACGAAAGAGAGAAGAGTAAATGGGGACCAACTGCCCCAGATCGATAAAATGACATGGACTTGCATTTATCTGGATTAAGCAGTAGCTTGTTGACTTGACCCCAGGATTTATGGTTTTTAAGTCGAGCTTGAGCTGCCTAAAGGAACTTGGTGAGGACATGCTCGTATGCATGCACAACTTGACGTCAAACTCCGTATAAATTTGATCCCATGGTTTTGGAGATTGAAAGCCTCAACTAATAAAGATAGTGCTCTTGCTGATTAGTTGATTTGGAATTATTATACAGCGGCACTGATGCTGCAAATGAGATTTTCAAAAAGTTTTGGAATAGCTTTAAGTTTGGCAATACTGCAGTGGCTGCTTTTATCAGTCTTGCTGCCCTTTTTGGGAAGTGGAATAAAAAGAATTCCGTCTATGTGAAAGATTATAACCGGAAAGAAATTAGAGTCAGTTTGGGGAGCTGGTAAGAATATCTGGCCATTTGGTCATTTGATGCAGATGTGTTGTTAAACTAAAAATATGGTGGAAAACTGTTTGATTTGCGTTTTAAGTTTACAAATAAGTAGAATTGAGAAGAATTCTGTTTTTTGGAACCGAAGATGAAATGCTCTGGCCGATAAAAATATCGATTACCTTGGAAAGTCAAATTTTAAACAAAGCTATTTCACGTCTCTGCTTTAATAATTTTAAGACATCGAAAATGTGAAAATTCCCGACACCGGCGCAACCAGCGTGTGCAATGTTGTCACAGAGACAGCAGAAATTGTTGGCTGTGGCAAAGTGATTTTGTTATTAAAAACACAATCCAAAGCACAGCATGTACCTACTGTTTGGAATTGAATAATTTTCGCGGCGGAGAAGGGATGATGTGAAAAAACACGACCGACTACGGCAGAGATTACATGATCGATAAATATGCTTCGGACGTTCATGCACTATGATCAGTACAAACAAGTGGTCCTTACAACACCAAGCAAACACCCAGAAAAAAGTAGAACGAATAATTTTAGTGCGGACGTACTTGAAAATTGGACGAATAATTCTTAAAATTTTTAGGACGAACGTCCTAAGTAAGATAAGATAAGAATATTTAAAATATGGCAGCTGATCTGGGTTTATTTGCATTTAATTTGTCGCGAGTGAAAAACAAAGAAAATTTAAAATGAGTGAGTGCAGTGAAAATTTAAGGGATCAGCAGGATATATGTCATGCTATCGTGGGACTCGCAAATTTGGAGGAGGAGGAAGATGAGCTGGTGAAGGTGTTCCAGGGATTTGTTGAGGAAATCGTACTGCCACCGCAGTTGTTAAAAAAAAGCGAAAGTCTCCATGCGTATGGGCGTTTGTAAGCAACAAAATTTAATAATAATTAATAATTAATTATAATGAATCTATTTAAAATTAAAGAATCGTTATGGGAACTGGACGTGCCTGAAAACACAGATGCCTTTTTTAAGGAAAGTTTTCGCGTGGAGAGGGAACACTTCAACACATTGGTGGAACAGCTGCAAGGCCTCAAGAAGAAGGACACCAACTTCAGGGACGCCATACCCTTGGACAAGCGAATAGCTATCGCCTGTACACGTTGGGGTCGTCAGCGGAGTACCGCACTGTGGGAAGACTTTTTGGAGTGTCGTCTTCCATGGTTGGCAAAATATTGCATGAGTTCTGCTTCGAGCTGTACCGGGTGTTTGCTCCAAAATATTTGCCCTGTGAGTTCCTCACACAGGAGAAAGTGGAAGAGTGCGTCAGGGGATTCGGAGCTCATGGATTCCCGCAATGCTTTGGAGCAATTGGTAAGTAAAGTTATGGACGCAGAGTTAATTGATATAAATCTTATAACTATCTTCGAAGATGGTTGTCATATTGAGATCCGCCCAGCCGCCGCCGAGGCCATCGACTATTACAATTATAAAGGGTGGTATTCGACTATCCTTTTTGCATTGGTTGATTACAGGTAAGAAGATTTTAGTCCTTATTTACTGAATTTGTTATTGATATACTTTTTTGGCTCATAGATACAGATTTCTGTATGTCAACGTGGGCTGCCCGGGCCGCTGCCACGATTCCCAAGTTTATGAGTGTTCAGCGTTGAAAAGTATTGTGGACAATACTGATCTATTTCGAGCCAACTCCAAACGCATAAACGAAACAGATGCGCCTGTGGTTTTGCTGGGCGATCCGGCATTTACATAGGTTTTCAACAACCTTAATTATACGCTTTCCAAAGCAAGGAGGGTTGTAAAGAACGCTTTTAGACAGTTGAAATCCCGCTTTCGCAGGATTGGAAAGGACCTAGACAACCGATGCGATAAAACATCGAACATTATTTTGGCGTGTTGTGTTCTACACAACTTTTTAAATGAGAAGAACAGTGCGATTTTGGAAACCTGGTCGAATATATTCGAAGAGAGGCCACAGACTGAAGAAACAAATGCTTCCAACGACTGCGACAACGAACCAGAGTGCATTAGAAAAGCAATTACCTCATATGTTTAAGCCAATCTTTAATATAATTTTATTTGGAAAATTTAATACAACGACTATGTATTTTGGTCTGCGTTCCGCTTTTCAATCGTCTCCAGCGTCTTTTCGATCCGCTCCATTACTTGGAGACGCCGATCCCCGAGCTCGATCAAATTCTGGGACATGTTCACCAGCTCGTCGGTGCACCGATTGGTGGCTTCCACCATGGCAGCTTCAAACGGGGTCATCTCCGGCTTGTTCGGACGTCGACGTTTCGAGGACGACGAGCATGCCGCCTGGCTAAACACACTTGAGCCATCCAAAGACTCGTTCTCCAAGCCCTGGGAGAGAAAGGCATCCCCCTCTAGAGATTCATCGGCTATGAACGAGCTTTCGCATTCATACATGGGATTCTCATCTGAGGAAAAAATTAATATTGAAATCAATCCTTTTTCCACGTATTAAAGGTTTAAACTCACCAGTGCTTTGTTTCATAACTTGGGGTACGTTGATTGACCTAAAACCCCCCAAAATGCGGTGGGCTTGGTCAAAATGTGGCCAATTGGATGGTGCGCATCCTGTCGTTCCTTTCACTTTTATTTTGTCTCTAAAAATGGGTAGGTTTACTTTACAAAAATTCTGTAAAGAAAATTATATGTACTTGCTTGTATTTCCTATTGAACTTATCAATTTTAGCCTTAACTTCCTTCCATCCAACATCCAAAAGGCCGGCCTCATTTAACTTTTCAGCAATCCGGCTGAAAATATGCGTATTCTTTTGAGCTGAGCGCAAGCCAGGTATGTTTTCCTGCCACAGGTCTAGAAGCATCGCATTGTGGTGCTGAGACCAGCAAGGGTTCCTTTTCCTTTTGTTTTGACTCATCTACAAGATAAAAAAGTTAATATTTTTACAAATTTTATAAAAACAAACAATACTTACCTTGCCCAACTAATTTAAAATCAGCTGTTGTAGTGGTGGCAGTAACAAAATATCGTTTAATATCGTTATTTTTCAGTATTTTTTCTAAAAACGTTCGTGGCGAATGGTTTTTAATCGCATTTAATAATCATATTTATTTTAAATGCGGCATTTAGCCCTATGGGATTCCCTGTGTAAATAAATGCACATTTGGCTAAATGCGATTTAATGCGCCAATGGAATCAGGCTATTACTTTAAAAACGTGAAGTGCAAGTATGAGATCCGCGTCGCAGCGTTAATCAAAAATGGAAAGAGAATCGCCCAAAAAGCTGTAGGACGCGTTGGAAGAAATGGAAATGCAGGGTGTGCTGCTGTACTTGCAGGGTAAGAAATAGTGCATTTAAAGTGAAACAACAAACAATAGGCAAATGTGGTAACATCTATAAAAAAAAGGTGAAGTGATGTCGTCAATAAAATTAAAATTGGTGTGAATTACGTTACCTTATGATATAAAGTAAAAACAAATAAACAATGAGCAAACAAATAATAAAAAATACACTAAAGCGGAGTAGTCGTTAATAAAATTAAAATTCGCGCGAATTAGGTTTTCGTTCATGAGTTTATGTGCCTCTTTCCTGATTCCGAAAAATACGAAGTTAAATATATAAACATTATTTAATACAATGACAAAGTCTAGAATCAATTGTAAACGACGTTTGTAACAGGCAAGGTGTTGTAAGTGGTTGAGCAGTTGCCATACTGCGATCCACTGAAGCTTATCCTCTGCTTGATGGTTCGAAAATAAATATATATATAATATAATCAATTTAAATTATCATCATATTTGTTTGATAGTTTTATTAATATATTTTATAAGGAGGAGGAGGTTATATATGATATGATTAGTTTATACCTAATTAAACAGGTAACCAAATGCATCGTCATCTTAATAGTGACGCGAATGTGAAAACAAATGCCGAGTGCTGAATTTGCAAGTAAGAGCTTAGATATCATATATCTTAGGACTATAAGCCACATACAGTAGCCAAGTGAATCGTCATCTATTTAGTGAAATGAAATGATATCTATGCATATTAAATAAAAAGAAAGAATTATAAGAGCATATAAATAAACATATTTCAATAAGAAAAATATGAATCTAAAAACTACAAGTCTTTTTTGGTAGTCAAATGAATCGTCACCTACTTAGTGAAAAAAGCTTTCGCGTCATTTTCTAATAAAAACTAGTAATAATTAGAATTGGTGTTAAATCAGAACTTATTAAAAATAATTAAAAAGGCTGACAGAAATTTGTATAAGGGCTTCCTTTTTTGTTTTATATTCCTCTTTTTCGGAACACGGTGCTGTACCGTTGCTTTTCTTTTTTGTGTGGAAAAAAGAACGAGTCAAAAAGAACCAGTCAAAAAGAACTGTAAATACGCGTGCACACTTGTATGTACATACATACTTTTCCATGCATACTTTGCTGTTTGTTGTTTTTTTTAGATCGAGTATTGGTATTTGATTCTTAGAAAAATTATTTTAATTGGTTTTATATTTATTTCATACAGAAGCTAGAGTGACTTTGTCACTATTAGAAAGTGTGACAGAGGAGAAGCTAAGGGAAGCAGTTCCCCAGTTGGGACTGGGTATGCTGTTGAAGCGGAAGCTTAAAATTTGGAGAGAAAAAAATGTAAGTTTAATTACAGACATTTTTTAGAGTACTTTTTAACACAATTTTTTATTTAGAAAATTACTAAGGTCAGTGTACGCCAAAACGAAAACGAGACCTATTTTGTGCTCCACAAGGTAATTATTTATTATAAATGATACTTTTTTTCGTTCGATTATAGAGGTGAAGGAGCACAGAAAAACGTTAATAAATAAAAGGAATCTCGTTGAGGTGAATAAAATCTGGCTGATCAAAGCAATAGTTGAGGAAACCAACAACAACTACATTGCCATAAAAGTCGACGACTTTCCGAAACTTGTTTGTGAAATTGGTCAAATATTTCCCAACGATGGCCTGAACAAGGTAAGAATATTGTTATATATTTAAAAATATAATATTACATATACGAATATAAATCGATTTTTGCAAAAGCTGCAAGAGTATATAAAATTCGGCTTGCCGAAGTTTACTTCCTTTACTTTCAAAATCATTTATATTGTTTTGTTCTATAATCGACCGATTTTAACGAAATTTAAATTGTAGTTCTGAAATACTAAAGCAACACTATATTTAAAAAAACAAAAAAAATTAAAAAGCAACAAAGTACAATTTTTTCCATTTACTTTTCCGACTGTTCCAATAGGAGATATATGACAAAGAATTGAATTGAATTTGTTCTAGGTATTTTGATTGAGCTTAAAATACTATAATCCCTAATATTTTCTAAGCATTATTTTTATACCCTTGCAGAGGGTATTATAATTTCAGTCAGAAGTTTGCAACGCAGTGAAGGAGACATCTCCGACCCTATAAAGTATATATATTCTTGATCAGCATCACTAGGCGAGTCGATCTAGCCATGTCCGTCTGTCCGTCTGTCCGTCCGTCTGTCCGTCTGTCCGTCCGTTTATATGCAAACTAGTCTCTCAGTTTTAGAGCTATCTGCATGAAACTTTCCCAAAAGTTGTCTTTCTATTGCAGGTAGTATATAAGTCGGAACGAGCCGGATCGGACGACTATAGCATATAGCTCCCATAGGAACAATCGGAAAAATAAATGAAAAAAAATTATAACTTTGCTGTTTTTTAATTTTTTGTTTAGTTCTTCGACGTTTAGTAATGGTTAAATATTTCTGATTTACGGTTTAAATTTCATCATAATCGGACGACTATAGCATATAGCTCCCATAGGAACAATCGGAAAAATAAATGAAAAAAATTATAACTTTTCTGTTTTTTAATTTTTTGTTTAGCCCTTCGACATTTAGTAATGGTAAAATATTTCCGATTTACGGTTTAAATTATATCAAAATCGGACGACTATAGCATATAGCTCCCATAGGAACAATCGGAAAAATAAATGAAAAAAATTATAACTTTTTTGTTTTTTAATTTTTTGTTCAGTTCTTCGACATATAGCAATGGTTAAATATTTCAGAATTATGGTTTAGATTTTATCAAAATCGGACGTCTATATCATATAGCTCCCATAGAAATAATAAAAATATATAAAATAACTATAAAATAATTGAGTTGCTAATCATCATAGCTTCAATGTTTTTAAACATATACGCAGTTAATCATAATTTTAATGTTTTCAAAAATGTTAAATTCTTGCAATAGCTGCAAGGGTATATGAACTTCGGCTTGCCGAAGTTTGCTTTCTTTCTTGTTTTACTTTGTAAATGTTTTTTAGAAATTCTTTTTGACTAATTAACAATTTGACAGTTCAGAATTACGCTTTTAATTTTATTAAAATCGCATAAAGATATCACATAGCTGCCATAGGAACTATCGAATAATAGATCTGCAAATCATCAAAGCTTCAATGTTTTTAAACATAAACGCAAGATATCCTAATTTAAATGTTTTCAAGAACATTTAATATTTGCAATAACTGCAAGGGTATATGAACTTCGGCTTGGCGAAGTTTGCTTCCTTTCTTTTTAAAAGTCAGTTTAACGTTTTAAGACATGTTTAATTTTTAAGTAATTATTGTTTAGTTATAGGACTTTTATTTTATCGAAGGTGAAAAGTACAAGAGACTGGGAGGAAGGCTGAACTCCAAGTACAAAGTAAGCCACATCAACATTTTCGCGCATACGTAATTGCCTCTGCTAACGAACACTGCTCTTTTGCATTTATATCCTGTAAACAATGATAAAACTCTTGTTTGTTAAAAATATGAATAAGCTTCTTAAGACATTTTGTTCTAATGTAATTCAAAAAACACAATAAAAAAGTTGTCATTTATAATATTAAGAACTAAATCAGATAAATTACTGAAGTACACTTCGTTATGAAATTATATTCTTAAGTTAAAAACGTTTTTTACTTAAAAAACTACTCTTTAACTACGAATTTTTCGGACTTAAATTTAAAACTATTCGTACTTAAATTAAGAACTGTTCATGTTTAAAAAAAACGTTTTTTATAATTAATTTGTTCACTTCCAAAACTTAAACTTAGAAACTTTTATCTCTCGCACTTTCTTCAAGCACTTTTTTGTACTTGGACTGATGACGTTCATTCTCAAATGTAGAAATTCATGATTGAATAATTCGTACTTGAATATAGCCTTTCGTATTAAAAAATTCGAATTTACCCTACTTTTGACATCGTTCATTCTTGATTTGACACCGAAATTCTGGATTTTTTCTATGAGTGAAGCTAATTGCGCGCGGAGCCCTCTTCCCCTGGCTGCGTAAAATCGAGATCACGAGATGTTAAAGAAAAGGGACAATAAATGCACGGACAGACTAATATAAAATATATCCCAAGCTAAAAATCCTATTAATAATACTAATTACGTGCTAAGTAAAATAAAAATTGGTAAAAGATTCAGCGTTAGAAATGATATGACAGAGTTTATTAATATCATTGTTTCGAAATAAGAGGAATATAGTTCTTAGTGATTTAATAACGCACTTCCACATCTACGTGAATAAGTTTTTGAATAAAAGTAATACCAAGCATTTTTCTACGGTTGGATAAAGATGGTTAATTAAATAAAATAAGTCTATTTGAATAAAATGGTAAGATAAGGTTTGCATCCCATTTAAGGCCCCTTAGAGCAAATAAAATCAGGCATTGGTTGCCGATAAAACGTCAAACTGTATCTTAATAATCCGAACTTATTAAATAAAGAGTTTGTGCAACTTTTTCAGAAGAGAAGTTTCAAAATGAAGTTTTGCAAGCAAAACAGTTCACAAACTTGGGCCAACGGCAATGATTTGGCCTTTTCTGGAGATTTTGACTCTTGTTTTTTTACCTCATTAAGAGATCATAAATATCAATAATATACTATCTTGCTTGCATGCCGTCCGTCATTTAAGTGCATAATGGATCGCATATAATTAGCTTAGCTGCAAATGCTTGGCATTCCCCGAACTGTTATTAGATGACAAACAGAGCGTTTTAGGCCACTTTTAAGCATATCGATCCAAAGAAGAGGGCGGCATACATATGCTTTAACTTTAGACAGTTTTTGGGTTCGTCAATACATAAATTTAAGTCCTTTGCCATCCCCGCATGCAGGCCTCAAAACCAAACGATGCAATTTTCAATGCATAATTCATCTGCCAACAAATTGATTGGAATGTTTATGCGCTTTCGGTGCATTTCAATTTACGCACAAACAAATTTAAATTACCTACAAAGCATCCAACCAAACGCAATCCCACCCCTCCCCCCTCATGAAATGAATTGCAATGCGAAGTGGTTTATGCGAAAAACAAAGCTATTCAGAAACGAAAATTTCCTGTATGCGTATGCTTTAGAGGGAGGGCCTCGTTGAGCTTGTCGCCATAATTTATTACACTGTCGTATGTCGTTCAAAAGTTATTTAAAACTGTAAGCACACAAAATTGTACCCTACTCTTTCCAAAGATCAGGAGATCACAATGAAAGAGCCGCCCTAAAAGTGTATAGAAAAACCACAACAAACAACATTCCCACGCTGCAAAAGTTCTGATGGGCGTCATCGAAATTGAATTTTCTTCAAAGTGTTTCATTACCGCGCAATTTGCGGTTTCCCATCGTTAAATTTTGGGATCTGAAAATAATTGCAATTGCACTCTGTTAAGGGACTGCGACCAAGCACGTGCAGGAGAACCCCGAAAAATTCTGATTAAAACATATCTGTTTCACGTCCCCTTCCAGTCGGCTAAGGGGTAGATTACGAGTACTGAGTTCTAAAAGTTTGTTCAGTGTGTGCCGTAGTAATTGTATCTTGACAGCTGCATATAATTGTAATTTTTTTATTTGGCAACGCGTGTGACGCAATCAATTTTCGCTTTCTTTCACGACTGAGTTTACGGTCTTTTATAATTATTTAGCAAGGCACTTGAAATTTTATTCCGTCTGTAAGTTGGAAACTATACGTTATGACCATTTTTTTTTTTTGTAAATTTTCTAAGATTTTTATAATGATTATAGATTTTAAATGCGACATTTTACTAAATAAATATTAAAATAAATTTTGATAAATGATTACAGTAGAGTCCAAAGGCTTTCAAATAAAAATGTAAATAATTTAAATAATAAATCATTTAATGCCCATTTTCAGCTGTACTTTTGTCATTTTTAAACGTCGCTTCCGAATTCAAAAATTTTTTTTTTCTTTTTACTACCACAATGGTTACCAAGTACATCTATGCTTTAATGCCTAAAGAGAGGTCCATAGTTAAAGGTTTTAAAAATGAGCTTGACCATATTTATAGCGCCATTTTTTGTTTTTATATTGTGTTTATTTAAAAAAGCGAACGCCTTGATTTTAAATTCATTTTTTCTGGTATTCACTATAAATCTATAATCATTAAAAAAACCTTAAGAATATTTAGCAAAAAAAACTTGCTTAGATAAATGATTACGTCTTCAAGCTATACTGAAAAAAAGGATGTGCAAAAACGTTATCCAGATTCGCAGACTGATGTGTTATCATGTTTTGTAAATTGCTAATTTTCCAGATTCAGTTGTTTCTATACCTATTATCTCGTTTGTATATATATATTATACCCACTCTAACTCTTACAAACTGCAAAACCCTGTAGAGACTTGGTAATGGAAAGTTCTTTGACGGTGTGTCTTTATTCGGTTTATATCATCGAACACACTTAAATCGAAAAACTATTTCAAAAGTTATTGTTAATTTTTAAAGGATTTAAATGACATCGAAGACTTTCTTAGCGGGGGCTTAAAACGAGTCAATTAAACGGCCTTTAAAACTGCTGCTGTAGGTTAAAAAGGGCTCTTAGCACAAAGCTTGTTTTTATACCGTTGTTCTACATTTCTGCTTTTTACATTGCAACTGAATATTTAAAAAAAGGAAAGACCTTGTATGCACTGTGGCAAAGAGTAAAGAAAGGGGCATCCAGTAATTGTTTCGCTTAAACATTTTAGCGTAGAGCTGCACAGCTTTCTATATTCATAATCGGGTGGTCTTTCGAACGATAAAAAAGTTTTTAAAAGTATATTTATCCACGTTTAAACCACGTTTAGTTATTTGGATGATTAATTAATTTATAACATAAAATTTGATACAAGAAATTTTTTATTGTAAAGTGCAATGGTCACGACTTTTTTACCTTGTTTTTCTTTGTTATCAGAAGTTTTTTTAAGCTACTAGTGGATAAAAATACGAAATCCTAGACGGACTTAAAAATTATAAAAATAAACGAGCGATGACTAATGTCATCGCTAACGAACTTAGAAAAGAACGTTTACCAACCCAAATTTATTTCATCTTTATGTTCAGTTTTTATTCACTTTTGAGCCCGTTTGCGATAATTTTGCGAGATTGAAAAGTTTACTTAAATTTATAATAAGATCCAGTTCGGTAGGTTTTGAGGGTGCTGTCGCTTCGGTCTTTTTTATACTCGTGTCCTAGGGACGACTAGGGTTCTGGCTAGGCTATTGGGATGTGCATTTAGGCATTGCATACATGGATTACGGGTAGGGCGAAGGACGCTACTTTGGGGGACTCCAGTTGAAATCGGTTAAAAAGACGAGTTGTACATTAGCAGAGACGTGGAATGTGCGTTGTTCTAGGAAACAATTTACAAATTGGAATAGCTGACGAGTATACAGTCTCTTGGCTTTGTACAGGAGCCCTGGGTGCCAGACTCTGTCAAATGTCTATTAAATGTCAAGAAAGGCTCATCTCTAAGCTTGTAAGGCAAAGTTAACTACTCTATGTAGCCGCACAGGAGTACCGCGTTGTAGTCAGAAATAATACTGAAATTTCGGGATCGCACTGGTAACATTCTCTGAGTGAGCAGCCTGCTTAGGAACAGCTTTTTCATAATTTTTCCCAGAGACGAAAGTAGACTGCTGAGCCTGTACGATTCCACGTCTTTCGGCAGTGGTGGCCACTATCGATATTATCGATAGTATCGAAAATTGTTAAGCCTCAGAATTAATAGAAAGTAATATCACTAAAACGAATCTAAATTCCTTTTTGGGAAAGCGCTGGTAGGTAAAAGTGAAAAATTCCAGCAAGTTACCAGAAATATAACGCAAATATTTTTTAAATACACCATAATAAAAAGTTATTATTCTATATGCTATCGAATACATAAACTTGCGGTTTTATTTACTACCTGCAGAGGAGAGACAACTTTTGGAAAGGTTTTATGCAGATAGCTTTAAAACTGAGAGACTACTTTGCGTAGAAACAGACTGACAGACTGATATGCGCCCTTTTAAAACTTTTAATGCGTACAACAACAACAAAACGATTACAAATATGTCAAATACATGGTGACCCTCGAAAAGGTAGCGTTTAAAATGGCTTTAAAAAAACCGTTTCCGCAAAAGACCACTTTTATCGAAAAATCTTATTTTCAGATGATGCTCATTTCCACCTCGGTCGTTACGTCAAAAAGCAGAGTTGACACATTTATCCGCTCGTCGTCTTCGACGTGCGACTATTTGGTGCGGTATGTGGCCCAATTTGTTTTTGAAAACGAATCAGAAGCCGAAAATGGTGACCGCTTTTTCTTCCCCCGAATGGAAGATTAAGATATAGTCCAGCAGAGCGACGTTACGTGTCCGACACTCAACATATTAGTAAAACTATAGCATCTATATTAAAAAATCTAACCCAATAACATGTATTAGAAAGTTGAAGAACGTTCTTTTTGTAGTAAGACAAAATATCGATGACTGAAATCTGAATGGCAGAACTAAAGATAATATTATTAACACTTTAAAAAAAATGGTGCCATACAAAAAATGTTGAGTATTATTTTTTTAATCAACTGTACCGAAATACCAAGGTTTGATATCTGGAGGACTTTGTCGATTTAAATTTATAAGCCAGCTTAATCTATATAAAAGATTAATTCATCGGAAACTTTTTAACTTCATAGTAATTTTTATGCTGTTGACGGTTGTAAGAGCAGTTTGCATAATTTGACGGTGCTAAAACATTTTATAAAAAATCTACTCACCGATGGATTGGTTTTGTGCAAGCTCAGATCTATATGGATACTTCCAGGATCGAGAATGCGACATCCGTACGACTTCAAACAAAAAAAAAATGACAAAAACTATCATTTAATAATTTTGTTTTTATATAAATAACGCATTTTATGAGCTATTTTTGTTATATTTAAGTTTAAAAAACAAGCTTTTAGGACTTGTCGTTCTGGAGTTATTAAAAGAAAACATCGCGACAAAATTTCAACTAAGTTAAAGACAAACATTTTTCCATTAAAATTAAAAAAAAAAAAAAAAATTTTTTGTACACCTATAAATGTAAAAATATTAACATTATTTTGGAACGCATGGTTAATAATTAAAAAAATAATGACAATAGTCCTTTTGTCATTCTCATTGCAGCTTTTTCAAGGTATTTCTGACGCTTGGCGGGATTGGCTTAAATTTTTTCTAAATAACGTCGCAATGCGTGCTTATTATAATTTTTACTCATCTGCTTTAAAAGTAAGCAGTAATGAAAAATAAATTAGTTTAATCTGGATAACTTTTGATGGAGAACGCGAAAAACTTTTAAATAGAAATAGCGTTTTGTCCCCGAAAAATGGCAAGGGAAAATAACCTAAAAATTTATAAATAGTGGATGGATGTTTCATCTTTTTTGTATTTCCTTACTATTTTGTTATTGGATTAAAGATCCTAAATGAATATTGCAGCCATAAAACGAATATACAACAAATTATAGCAAAAACAAAGCAAGCAATTAAAGGTACCAAGACTGTCAATAACATATTTTTGCTCTATCCGCTGAAAAAACAAAAAAAATAGTTGCAAACTACTTTTTTTTTATCGGAAAAAAAATTGTTGGTGGACCTTTTTCTGGAAATGCCTATATACAAAGTTCAACAGATCTCTGTGTTTTCCCTGCCTTTTACAAAGTTTTATTTTGTTGCACAGTAAAACTTATTCACTTTTTGCTTGGCTTTTAGAAGAATCGGACTGATTTGTATGATTGTTTCTCCAATTGCTTGTCAATCGATTTCCGTCCAAATGGAGCAAGCGAATAATTTTAAGAGACTGAAGAAAAACGAAAAGCAGGGAACAGATGATGATGATGATTTCGGCCAGTTAATTTGCAATTAGGCCAACGCAAACTGAAATTAAATCAATGCATTGTTTAGCTTGGGGCGCTTTAGTTTAATTGAAAACTGCGCCAAGCAGAAGGAACTTTTAATGAAAACAGAGCTCAAAATGATGGAGGACGCATAGTCGAGACTAAATCAGGAGCTGCAGAGAAAAATGAGAGGGGGCTGTTGAAATTAGAAGCAGTGAAATTTGCCAAAATTGTCTATATTTGCCTAGGATGTTTGTTGACTTGTTGAAAATTCTCCATCCCAGCAGTTAAAAGACTTCGTTATTTTACGCCCTCAGATGAAATGTGTATTGCGAGTATGAAATGGGATTGTTACGAGTAGTTCCGAAACCATTTTTATTTTTAATATTTTTAAATAGTGTCATATGTTAATATTTCAATGTATAAAAAAGTGTATCATGATCGGTTTTATGATAAGCTTAAAGCAGATTAAAGCTGAAGAAAAAAGCTTATCAACCGGGCATGTTCCAGTGTTTACTTTTAAGAGATTCACACGGACTCGAGTTTTCCAGACCTGTTCCAGATTTCACTTCCTACGGAATCTTTATTGCGTCTATTAATTAATTCTCTGCTTCCGAAAAAAACTTACGCAAACTTTCCACCAAGCATTTGGCTGACGGACTTACATAGATCCGCAAGCACAGAAATTAATTGTTTTAAAATACTTTGCGATAAGTAAAATTTACCTTTTTTACTTTATTCTTTGTTTTAAGTTTATTATTGCTTGATAAATATTAAAAAAATTTTTTTTTTGCTTTTCACAATCGGTTTGATTTTTCATTTAGTTTTTTTTTTAAATCCGCCGTCCCTGTTTTAGTTTCCGAACGTATTTAATAGGAAGCTGCAAGGGCTGTCATAAATCGAAAAAAACCAGTATTTTCTTGAGAATTATTTTTAGCAAGCTCTTTTGTGTTCGCTAAAGTAACATTAATAACTTTTACATAAGCTTGGTCGCCGTTCCGCTGATATATCTATAAAACCGCATTCAATCGAATGGTTTAGCGAGCACATATCGTGCTACTTTACCGTCCTATATACTGTTGTAAATAAAATTGTAATGCATTTGTTGTAATGCAAATGTTATTTTGACTAGTATACCTGCTATGTAAGTTAGTAATGCATGTAATACAAGTTTAAAAATTAAAATATTATTTCACATCAAAATCAAAATAATGCAAACAGTATCTTATCTTATATATCTTACTTTGATATATTTACTTATTTTAAATATTATATTATTGGCTGTGAGAAATAAGTCCCCAAAGCAATAAGTCCTCAAAAAAAAACGAAACAAAACCCCAAAAATTTGTATAGGAAACAATAACAATTACTTTGAATGAAATTTGGGGTTTTATTTAATATGTTAACTATTTCATAGTTAAAATAAACAGGGAAGAAAACAATTTCGTAAGATTTAAAATTGCTATTAAAGGTTGATGTTTACAAGAGATTTCAATGTTTACTATTGAAAAAGGTTGTGTTTTTGTTGGAAAATGGTAAATTTCGAATTTCTCTCTCTTTCAAAGTTCTCGAAGAAGAGAGAATCATTTAAGATGGCGACAAAAATCTAATAAGTTAGACAGAGAAAGACAGTTACGAAATTCGAACTCCGGAATCATTCCTTCGGTGATTAGACTTTAATGTGAGAAGACATCGGTAGTTCCTTTTTCAAGTGGAGCGCAAGAAAAGGTGAAAAGTGATTTTTAAACTTTATAAATAAGGTTTATATAAGTTAAGCCCCAACGCCCGATTATTTTAAAATGTTCAGGTTCCTTGTATTTTGGGGTCCTGATTACGAACAAATGGGTCTAAGTTTGCGACAAGATTTCTTGGAAAATATCGGTAAAAACCGGTATTTGTTTTTTTTTTCGTAATTTCTTGCAAAATGTGACCTTTACCAAAACACTCATCCAAACAAAAGTACAAGGTCTATTTAAAATTTTTTTGTTAACTGACTTTTTCGGTAAAGTTAATATCTAACGAGATATCGACCATATTAGGTTGCTTTTTAACAGTCATTCTCATCTGGAAACATCGCCTAAACAGGGATGAGCAAAATATCTTAACGTTCATCGATATATTATCACGTTCGTGAATGTTATCGATATTTAAACAAAAATCGCGCGTATATTTAAAAATAAAATTTTCCCTGCGGCGGTATTATTTCCATCGTTCATTTCTTTCCTAGCTCCTTCCTTCCTTTCTACACCATGTCTGCAAAAAATAACCATAACAAACAGAAAAAACAAGAAAGGAAGCAAACTACGGCAACCGAAGTTCATATATCATGCAGCTATTGCAAAAATTAAATATTCTTGAAGACATTACAATTATGATTTACTTGCGAGTATGTTTAAAAGCATTGAAGTTACAATTATTTGCAGCTCAATAATTCGATATTTCCTATAGCAGCTATATGATATCGTTATCCGATTTAATAAATTTAAAAACGTAATTCTGAACTATCAGTTAATTAAATAATCAAAAGGAATTTGTAAAAAAAAAATTACAAAATAAAGAAAGTTACATTTTTTAAAATTTTTTTTAATATTTGTATTGTTCCCATGGGAGCTATATGATATAGTCGTCAGATTTTGATGAAATTTAAACCGTAATTCTGAAATATTTAACCATTACTATACGTCGAAAAACTAAAAAAAAAATAAAAAAACAGCAAGGTTATAATTTTTTTTTTTTTTCCGATTGTTCCCATGGGAGCTATATCCTATAGTCGTCCTATCCGGCTCGTTCCGACTTATATACCACCTGCAATAGAAAGACAAGACAAGACTTTTGGGGAGGTTTCATGCAGTTAGCTTTAAAACTGAGGGACTAGTTTGCGTAGAAACGAACGGACAGACGGACGGACACACGGACATGGCTCGATCGACGCTCCTAGTGATGCTGATCAAAAATATACATACTTTATTGGGTCGAATACGTCTCCTTCACTGCGTTGCAAACTTCTGACTGAAATTATAATACCCTCTGCAAGGGTATGAAAAACAAATAACTAAACAACTTTTTAAAGTAAATGTGTATTTCAACTGCATCTCCAACTTTTATTCAAAGTATTTTTTTTTTATTAATTGGTTTACAAAAAATTGTTTTAAACAGAACCTTAAAATACACGGATGCTGAATATTTGAAGTTGATCGGGTAAAAAATTGTTTTTCTATTTTATTAAAATCGGAAAACGTTTTGTGTAGCTGCCGTAGGAGCGATCGAATAATTGAGCTGAAATCGAAGTCGAATCGAAATTTAAATGTATTTAAGAATAGTTAATTTTTGCAATAGCTGCAAGGGTATATAACCATCGCACAATGGGGCAAATGACTACTTTTTGTGGTATTTATTAATAACTTATAAACGACGCAATTTTCTCGGGTTTTGTTTTTTAAGTTAAGTCTATGATACGGCTTGCTTTCCGTAAAAAAAAATAGGCGGGGTTACGCCCTTTCTTCAGGGTATTTTTATTATTTGCTAAATAATAAAAAACAGATTTAATTCTTTTCGGAGAAGTTATTTTCAAAGTAAACGCAGTAATTGTATTGAAAACAGTTTAAAAACCCTGTGATAAAGAAATCTATAATTTTGTTTTAATTGCTCGTTTTCCAGCTGAACTTCCCATGAACTTCCGAAAATATTGTCTTCCATCTCATTTTCCTCCAGATCGCCTGTGTTATTAAGTTCGCAAGATAGTTACTTTTCAACCTCATTTGGAAGGCTCTGCTTCTTTTGTTTACGTCTGTCTAAGCTTACACTGGATATTATTATATCAGATGTATCCATCGCTTTTTGGAAAACGTCCGAAAAGTTAGCCATCCGACTGCATTTCCTTGCATGGCGCAGGCGATCGGTTTCTTGATTTTGCACCCTCTTCTCCAAAGTAATCCACAATAATAACACCAGAATGCACAAAGATTTTGTGGACTATCGCAGTCATAGGCAGCCAGAAGCTTTGAAATTTGGTGACGTCTATTGGAAGCTGTTTTGAGAGACATAAGTAATTTCTGAAAATTTGATTGGTTCACCAAAATTCTCCATAATTTATTCCACCACCACAAATGCCTTAACTCAGTATGTTTTTTATTTCTTAAAAATATAAACAAATTGTTTTTTAGTATCGTTTTTTTTATTTTTGTTTTTTTAATAACTAATATTTATAGACGAATTCATAGGAAACTTTCTGCCGTCTACAACTCTTATGTGAATGAAATAGTAATGCAGTTTTATTATATTTTTAGGAAACTTACTGATTCCCAATAAAAACAATAAAACTGGTGGGCTGTTATATGCAAGATACAGAAACACAATTTCAAGAAATCGCGCATTGGTGAAAGAACCATTTGATGAAGACAAATCAAGCAGTTTTGTACTTGACGATGCTACATAAGTAAATTTTTTTTTCTCAGTTGATGAAAACGATTCGGTAGAATACTCTACACTGTCGCTGAGTTGTTAATAAAATCGAACTGTTTCAATTCAAATGATCTATAATTGGAAAATATTTATTTATTACAGATCAAACTCGATTTTGCTCAAAGGTTTCCTGGGAAAGAGAATCTTTTGGTATCCAAGTTTGAAAAATTTAAAAGTTATATTATACCAATTGCTCAAAAGCAAAATCGAATATAATCAACTTTTTGTATACATCAGTGACATATATATTATAAATTTGAGGACATTTGTAGTGCAGTCGATGTCTGCTTTAAGATATACAATGTTTTAGACCTTAAGTATCCAGAGGAATCAAATTGTTTGCTGCTTACATATTTATTTGAAATTTATATAAGCAGCAAAGAAAACTATTGTAAAATAATTTCTTTCATTAACGATATAAACATTCTAAATGTCTTATTAAATCTGCCAATATGTATATTTTTAAGAACTTTCAATGTAACATAAAAAAACAAAAAAAATACTTTAAGTCATTATCAAAAATATAATACAAATTCTTCTTTTAAATGTTGATTTTTATTTAATTCTTTTCAAAGGCGCTTCAAATATGAGATCTTCTATAAACCATGATAACAGTCGTTTTTTTTTGTTCTTTTCCACCATCTTCCCAAAATCAATGTCTTTTTTGAAACCACAAACATATAACAGTTCTGAGGCTAAAATGTCTTATTACTTTGCCATAAAGCATCTCAAAAACATTCCTTCCGATAGCAGCTTAAATAGGATGATAATGGCTAAAAATCTGCTTCTTAAAGCGAATTATATTTATATTATTAAAGGTAATATAAAAAATTTATGAATTAATATTTAGATAAACAAGAGATATAGCTTTGTATTACTTAAGATATTAATAGATATGTTTGATTTTTTAGGTAATTTTACTATTTTTCTGCAAGTCGATTCCTTAAAAGTTTATTGCCTTAAACCAGCCAAAAAATATTATTTAAGGCAATGTAGTCCATGATTACCTTAAATCTAGGGATTTTTTTTCTGAGTGTATACACATTCTGTAGTCCTGCCAAAAGTAGAGTCCTGCCTACCGCTTCTCCCACGCTGAATGCATCCCATTCAAAAACCAATACTTCACTAATTGCTAGGCTTAATAGGTATTAAAAGCAAATGCCCGGCAGCAGCAACAACAGCGCCCGTGTCCTGGGACAGGACAATGCCCAGCTGGGTCGTCGGTGTTTCTAGGGGTGGAGGTTCGAGGTTGCAGTGGGAGATGGAATGTGGGTGGGAGGGTGGCTAAAGCACGCACAGGATAATAAGCGCACCAGGATGCTTTTGTATAGTTGCCTGGGAAAATAAAATTAGAAATTTTACGTTTTCAAAAAACCTTCTTGCATTGAATAGGCAAAGGCCCTGCTTCCCTCTACTCACTGCTTTAAATATGAATGAGAATTGCGTGGCATGGGTCTTCCCGAAATATGAGCCGCAGCAAATTGCATAGAATGTATGTAAAAGTTGCAGTCGCAGCTGCGACTCCACCGGTCCTCCCGCTCACCACGGTCCCCAAACAATTCCATAAAATTAGCCAAAAGTTCTTCTCGTTCTCCTCGAATGAATTCAGGAGGGTGCAGTGGGAAAGACGCAGTATGAATTCGCGTATAGGCTTGAGCCGCAGGCCTTTAATGCTCGCAAATTGTATGAGGGAAAAGCTTCCTAATAATAGTCGCCAAGATCCCAAGAAAAAGTGAATGTAAAGCATTGCTAACTAACATTGGATAGTTCCAAAAGAAAAAAGTGATGGAGAAGATGCGAACAAAATATCCTAGATTAAAGAGAGAAAATCTTAATTTCGTTTTAAGGGACAGCCCTTAAAATATATTTTTTTAATCTTAGTTTTTTTCTTTTAATTTATGGTGTATATGCTATTATTTTCTGAATCGAATTAAATTATTATGAACTATTAAATTGTTACTATTTCCAATAAAACATTTTTAAAAATTCAAAAACAGAGAAGTTACATTTTTTTTATTATTCCGTTTGTTCCTATATTTTATAGTCGTCCGATTTTACTGAAATATCCTATATTTTATAGTCGTCCGATTTTACTGAAATTTAAGCCGTAATTAAAAATATTACCACGTCTGGAAGAACTAAACAAAAAATTCAAAAACAGCAATGTTATAATCTTTTTTTTTATTTATTTTTCTGATTGTTCCTATGGGAGCTATATGCTATTGTCGAGCGATCCGGCTCGTTCCGACTTATATGCTACCTGACAGACTATTGGATTTCTTTTTAAAAATAATTTGAAATATTTTTTTTTGAGGCTGAACATTTTTTTTAGTTATTGGGTGTGTGTTTCGGTCATCGGCGCACACAAACAATCCTAAAATCGTGGAATTACGGCTGTTTGGCTGCTTCTCTACCTAGAGCTGCGAAAATATCGATGGTTGGCGTATTCGATGTTTTCGATACTTTGAAGGCAAATATTCAATTGTGTCGATAGTATCAAAAATTAACAAAAAAAAAAAAATATTGGATGATTTTTTTATTTGGGACAAAAAAACAATGTATGTAACGAAAAAGAAAAAATTAATTATTAAAATGCTTGAAATGTTTGTCAAGCCTCCTTAAGCTATATCACAAAAGTAAAAAAAAAAAACATTTCCTCATAGCTCACTATAAAAAAATGTTAAAAAAAGTAACAGTCAATATTTCTTTGAGATCCAGAAGTTCTTGTTGAGGTACGTCAACATTTCCACGTTTTCGGCTTTAGTGAATTAGATCACTGAAGTAATTTGTCCAGTTTTGCTGAAAATTCTGTGCGACTCTGTAGAAGAGGCTTGGATGCAAATAAAGCATTTGACGACAGCATTCAAGCTTGAATTGGCTGGTACGCACTAAAATAAAGGTTAATAACATAGAGGTTTATTTGAAAATTTATTTGGAACCCGTCAAGTGTTGTTCATATCAAAAGAATTGAGAGGCTGCAGAAAAAGTACCTAATATTTGCACCTCAGCCGTTAAACTTTTCGGAACCTTTGCCAGCTTACTCTAGCCAATGTTGCCTACTGCATACCTGCAGTCTAGAAGATCGTCGTTCGATATCGAGCTAGCTCTTTATCAATGATGTTATAATTGGTAATATAGATAGTCCATTAATATTAAGCTCAATTAAATTTAATATCCCTGCCAGGAGTCTCCGTACCATCATCCAATTTTTTGAAAGTGCTGCGAGGACTAACTATGCGCGTAATGAGCCAATCTTAAGAACTTTAAGACTTTTTAACTCTTTGCCACTAAGTATTCGACTGGTTTGGGGATCCAAGAAGGATGTGCTTAGGCAATTACTTAGGGAATATTTTATAATTAATACTTAGTTTTAAGTTAAGTTAGCTGATAGCCAGATAAGGATTTATCCATTGGCGAATAAATAAATAAATAAATAAATAAAACGGCATTCGGATGTATAAAATAATTACCTTCCAAAACTCCAGAGGAACAGTGTTCTGGGGTGAATGAGCAGCTCGCATATATTGCTGGAGCTCAGTACACACTGATTGTCCTTCTTCCCAATGCTCTAAATTAAAAAGTCGAACAATGGCTGTTTTGGAAGATCGGGATTTTCCATTGGTGTTGGCAGCTTAGAATGCGGAATGGAAACTATATTTTGGTCAGCTAATTCATTTTCTAGGATTTGTTGATCATGACATGTTTTTTAAATCTTGGATCAATTAGTGTCCCATTCCTGGGATATGTGCGCTCCTCATACAATAAAAGTCGTTTCTTAACACGTTTAACCAAAAACTTTTGAGCTTCGATCCCTTCAAACAAATTTTGCTTCAGTGCAACGTTGTCCAAGGTGTGCAGCAACCTACAAACAATTGGATTAATGATGATGTAGTAATAGAAGTTCTTGAAGAAACCTGCTTTGAAGTACTGTCAAAATTAGAAAAAAGTAACAATATCTTTCATCAAAGCGATTTCGTCAGCCGTATTGTTACCATTTCCAATAAAACATTTTTAAAAATTCAAAAACAAAGAAGTTACATTTTTTTTATTATTCCGTTTGTTCCTATATTTTATAGTCGTCCGATTTTACTGAAATATCCTATATTTTATAGTCGTCCGATTTTACTGAAATTTAAGCCGTAGTTAAAAATATTACCACGTCTGGAAGAACTAAACAAAAAATTCAAAAACAGCAATGTTATAATCTTTTTTTCATTTATTTTTCTATTTTTACACACTGATTGTCCTTCTTCCCAATGCTTTAAATTAAAAAGTCGAACAATGGCTGTTTTGGAAGATCGGGATTTTCCATTGGTGTTGGCAGCTTAGAATGCGGAATGGAAACTATATTTTGGGCAGCTAATTCATTTTCTAGGATTTGTTGATCATGACATGTTTTTTAAATCTTGGATCAATTAGTGTCCCATTCCTGGGATATGTGCGCTCCTCATACAACAAAAGTCGTTTCTTAACACGTTCAACCAAAAACTTTTGAGCTTCGATCCCTTCAAACAAATTTTGCTTCAGTGCAACGTTGTCCAAGGTGTGCAGCAACCTACAAACAATTGGATTAATGATGATGTAGTAATAGAAGTTCTTGAAGAAACCTGCTTTGAAGTACTGTCAAAATTAGAAAAAAGTAACAATATCTTTCATCAAAGCGATTTCGTCAGCCGTAATCGGTGATGGTGCTTTCGAGGGACTTAAAAATATTTTCACAATAGCATCATTAGTTTGCAGGATTCGTTCTATCATGGGATAGGCACTGTTCTACCTTGTTGGAACTTCCTGCATTAAACTTTACTTTTGTGAGGTTTCATGCGCCGCCTTAAATTTGGTGAGTGCAATTGAGCTGTTTTTGATAGATGTATGTAACAATTCGCTTGCACTTTAATACAATGTCTTTTAGGCAGTCGAACGCTAGACAGTCTTTAACAACTAGGCTTATTGTATGAGCTACACCGGGAAGGTGGCTTTTCTGCTAAATTTCGCAAGCTTTAATCATCGAACTTGCATTATCAGTGTTAAAAGCCGATACTTTGCCAAAAATCTTCCACTCATCAAAAAAAATTCCTTAAAATAGAAGCTATGTATGTTTTGAGCCGAATGGTTTGAGTCATCCAATAACGACTTTTTGGCCAATACTACTGAGCGCAATACAAAATCCGCTGTGATAAAGTGGCAGGTTACTGTAATGTAAGACTCGGCCTTTGAAGCCCATAGATCTGTTGCAAAAGCGCAGATTTTAATTCCATCCAAAATTTCAAACAGTTTGGTTTTAATTTCTGTGTATGTGGCTCGTGTTGCAGGGTCTTTTGCCAGGGAAGTGTGTACCGTGGATCGAGTACTTTGACAAAATCGCGAAATCCCGAGTCCTCAACAGAAACGGTAGAAAACGGTTGCATGACAGCCGACACAAGCACAGGTAAAACGCACTGTCAATAGTTTGTTTTCGGTCAGATTTTCGGTCGTATTGACTGACCAAAAAAAGAACCATCGCTCCGGAGGCTTTCGGTATATCTTCCAACTGAACTCCCGGGTGCATTCGCTTCATATTTTGGCCATATGTTCGAAGTCTTTCCGGTGGTTTTGAAGAGATTGTTGTCGCCTTTTTGCCATGGCTCTGTCCTCTCGAATTGTGCTTTAATCTGTGCTTGTACGTAATTATAATGAGTATATACACATTATCATTATTTGCTTAAGAGAATTTATGTATTTTAAACTGCCAACACCAATAATCACGCTGTCAATCGCCAATAAATAGTGATTCAAGATTTTGGCTACCACTATCGTTTTCTATCGAAACTAAATCCTCGATAGTGTTTTTAAGCCAAAATATTCGATATATTGATACTATCTAGCATTACTTGTGTTTGCTGATGTCGAGACAGAACAATAGCCTGATTCCATTGGCGCATTTGCATTTAGCTAATGCTACTCCGTCATGTGAGTGGCACGAACAGGTGATCTGAGTTTGTTTACATTTGAATTTTGGAAAATCCAAAAGAAATTAATTAAAAATAATGAATATGAGTGAATTTACTCAACTATTTAATGCTCAGCAGGACATCCATAAAGCGACCGAGGCTTTTGCCAACTTGGACGACAAGGAAGAGAAGATGATTGCGTTGTTTGACGTTGTTTGTTAGCTCATTAGGCTAAATGCGTTTTAATGCGCCAATGCAATCAGGCTATAAAATAACTTTTAGCAGGGGATGGGGTGCTCCTTATCTTCTAGTGCTGGGCATGGCAGTTCGACGAAATGGCGCCACAAAGACGGGTGCCTAAAAGTTCTTCTTTGTTATATCCGATATATGTGCCACGTGGTTCAACCTACAAGTAAACTGCTGCAATATTTATTATTTTCTGATAAATATAATGAAACTCAAAAACACTTTATATAACTGAGCCAAAAGACAAACTGGACTAGGTTGTCTAAACAGAAACGAAATGGTTAAATTTAATTGATTACGATTTTTTACTTTAGAAAAATAACAAAAATAATATTTTTTTTTCGGTCTTTCAAAAAAGGATCAAAATGGCCTAAATTTTAGAAATATTTTCCTAAAAGTGCCAAAATTAACTCAAATATCCAAAAACAAAGGAATAATTACATGGCCCTTTAAATGTTCTTAGTTTTAAGATATTTCCTTTCCTTATTATACTTTTGCAAAGGGTATTATTATTTCAGTCAGAAGTTTGCCGACCCTTAAAGTATATACATATATTCATTTGGAGAGTTGATCTAGCCTTGTCAGTCTGTCTGTCCGTTTCTACGCTAACTAGTCTCTCAGTTTTAAAGCTATCTGCATGAAACTTTCCCAAAAGTTGTCGGAACGAGCCGGAGTGGACGACTATAGCATATAGCTCCCATAGGAACAATCGAAAAAATAAATGAAAAAAAATTATAACTTTGCTGTTTCTTAATTTTTTTTAGTTCTTCGACATATAGTGATAATCTAAATCGGGCGACTATAACATAAAGCTCCCATCGGAACAATAAAACCATTAAAAAAAAATATATTTTTTTTAAATGTAACTTTTTTGGTAATTTCGGACAACGATACCATATAGCTTCCATAGGAACTATCAAATAATTGAACTGCAAATCATCATATCTTCAATGTTTTTAAACATATACGCAATTAAATCATAATTTTAATGTTTTCAAGAATTTTTAATTTTTGCAAAAACTGCAAGGGTGTATGAACTTCGGCTTGCCGAAGTTTGCTTCCATTCTTGTTTTAAAGATTTTTATTTTTATACCCTTGCAGAGGGTATTATAATTTCAGTCAGAAGTTTGCAACGCAGTGAAGGAGACATCTCCGACCCTATAAAGTATATATATTCTTGATCAGCATCACTAGGCGAGTCGATCTAGCCATGTCCGTCTGTCCGTCCGTCTGTCCGTCTGTCCGTCTGTCCGTCTGTCCGTCTGTCCGTCTGTCCGTCTGTCCGTCCGTTTATATGCAAACTAGTCTCTCAGTTTTAAAGCTATCTGCATGAAACTTTCCCAAAAGTTGTCTTTCTATTGCAGGTAGTATATAAGTCGGAACGAGCCGGATCGGACGACTATAGCATATAGCTCCCATAGGAACAATCGGAAAAATAAAGGAAAAAAATTATAACTTTGCTGTTTTTTAATTTTTTGTTTAGTTCTTCGACATTTAGTAATGGTTAAATATTTCCGATTTACGGTTTAAATTTCATCAAAATCGGACGACTATAGCATATAGCTCCCATAGGAACAATCGGAAAAATAAATGAAAAAAAATTATAACTTTTCTGTTTTTTAATGTTTTGTTTAGTTCTTCGACATTTAGTAATGGTTAAATATTTTCGATTTACGGTTTAAATTTCATCAAAGTCGGACGACTATATCATATAGCTCCCATAGGAACAATCGGAGAAATAAATGAAAAAAAATTATAACTTTTCTGTTTTTTAATTTTTTGTTTAGTTCTTCGACATATGGCAATGTTTAATTATTTCAGAATTATGGTTTAAATTTTATCAAAATCGGACGTCTATATCATATAGCTCCCATAGAACTAATAAAAATATATAAAATAACTATCTAATAATTGAGCTGCAAATCATCATAGCTTCACTGTTTTTCAGTATATACTGAAGTAAATCATAATTTAAATGTTTTCAAAAGTATTTAATTCATGCAATAGCTGCAAGGGTATATGAACTTCGACTTGCCGAAGTTTGCTTTCTTTCTTGTTTGTTAGATGTTTTTAATAAACTGTACTGTAGACCTACTATTTGTTGGACATTGATAAAACCGAAGAACACAGTTCTGACCCCTGTTCTTCAGAAAATTACTTTTATCTAGCTTGCTTTTGTTTCCATTTCACTTAAAAAAGATCAACTAAGAATTTTTATCATCAAATTGGTAATGCAAATAAAAACGCTTTTAACGCAAAAAACTCCTAAAACCGAATTAAAAAAAAAAATTAGTGTTTTATATTTAAAGTTCTGTAATCTCAAAATCTATAAGGATTCGTATAAAAAAAAAGTATATTGGCGTTTTTGAAAAAATGGCAAAAATGGTGATAGAAAAAACATAATTTTGGCTATAATTCTGTAATGATTTTACTTAAATAAAGCATTTCTTTAAAAATGCATTTTTACGGTACATAGCACGTATACGTAGCCGTTATCGGGCTGACCACTCTAAAAAAAAACGAGGATAGAAGCTAACTTCGGGAAGCCGAAGTTTTAATAGCCTTGCAGACTTAGCCGAAATTGCTAAAATTGCAAAAGTAGCGAGCAGAATATAAAAAGTGTAACAACTCTTCCTATAGAAGCTATAAGATATAGACGTCCGATTGGCAAGCGTTTCACCCTGATCAAGGTATGCGTAAATAAATAAGACTTGGAAAAATTGATGTCAATAGCTTATACACTGTGCGAAATATCCTGAGAAACATAAAATTTGAACCGATTTCACCCTATTGTTCCTATAGGAGCTATAGGATATAGACGTTCGATAGGAACGCGCTTTTACCTTGATCAATATATGCATAAAAAAATATGATTTAACAAGAAAGAAAGCAAACTTCGGCAAGCCGAAGTTCATATACCCTTGCAGCTATTGCAAGAATTTAACATTTTTGAAAACATTAAAATTATGATTTACTGCGTATATGTTTAAAAACATTGAAGCTTTGACGATTTGCAGCTTAATTATTTGATTGTTCTTTTATATATTTTTATTATTTGTATGGGAGCTATATGATATAGTCGTCCGATTTTGATGAAATTTAAACCATAATTCTGAAATATTTAACCATTGCTATATGTCGAAGAACTAAAAAAAAAATTAAAAAACAGCAAAGTTATAATTTTTTTTCAATTATTTTTCCGATTGTTCCTATGGGAGCTATATGCTATAGTCGTCCGATTTTGATGAAATTTTAACCATAATTCTGAAATATTTAACCATTGCTATACATCGGAGAACTAAACAAAAAATTAAAAAACAGCAAAGTTATAATTTTTTTTCATTTATTTTTCCGATTGTTCCTATGGGAGCTATATGATATAGTCGTCCGACTTTGATGAAATTTAAACCGTAAATCGGAAATATGTAACCATTACTAAATGTCGAAGAACTAAACAAAAAATTAAAAAACAGCAAAGTTATAATTTTTTTCATTTATTTTTCCGATTGTTCCTATGGGAGCTATATGCTATAGTCGTCCGATTTTGATGAAATTTAAACCGTAAATCGGAAATATTTAACCATTACTAAATGTCGAAGAACTAAACAAAAAATTAAAAAACAGCAAAGTTATAATTTTTTTTCATTTATTTTTTCGATTGTTACTATGGGAGCTATATGCTATAGTCGTCCGATCCGGCTCGTTCCGACTTATATACTACCTGCAATAGAAAGACAACTTTTGGGAAAGTTTCATGCAGATAGCTTTAAAACTGAGAGACTAGTTTGCATATAAACGGACGGACAGACGGACAGACGGACGGACAGACGGACGGACAGACGGACAGACGGACATGGCTAGATCGACTCGCCTAGTGATGCTGATCAAGAATATATATACTTTATAGGGTCGGAGATGTCTCCTTCACTGCGTTGCAAACTTCTGACTGAAATTATAATACCCTCTGCAAGGGTATAAAAAGATGCAAGTCAATAGCTTATACACTGCGCGAAATATCTTCAATTCTTGGAAGTTATATCCGATTGTTCCTATGGGAGTTATACGATATGCGTCCCACATGTTTTGGGGTGACTGTAAAAGTTTCAGATCGCTAGCTTTTAAACTGGGCTCGCAAACGGTATTTAAACAGGCTAACAGACGGTTGAACGGATGGCTATATCGACCTCCCTACCTCCCTATTGATCCTGATCAAGAATATGTATTCTTTATGGGAATGTCGGAAACGTCTCCTTCACTGTTACAAGCTTCTGACCAAAATTATAAAACCCTCTGCAAGGGTATAAAAATTAAAAATAATAAAATAAAAAAATTATTTTAAAAATACTTATACTAAAATTTTTTCAAGTGCAAGGAAGTTACGATAGCGATTAGGAGTTGTAAAAAAGATAAATACCAAATTTCAAAGGAATCGGTTCACTAGAAAAAGGAAAAATACGCATATAAAGTTTAGGGAACATTTACAATGGCTCAGACGCCACGTGACAAAATCGACTGTATCTGCTAAAATAAGTCGAATTTTGAAAAATCTTTAAAGGATCATATTTTTAGAAGTCTAAGCTCTTAAAATATGAAAAATATATTGATTTCAAATTTCTAGACTAATACACCTTATTTATTTATTTGGTCAGGAACTATAAATTTATACAACAAATGCAAAATGTACAATTATATTATAAGTTATTGTAATTGTAAATTTTCGGTAGGTGGCGCAGCCTAAAGCCCAATTATTTTCTGAGGTCATATTTATTTTGAAGTTAATAAACTATGTAGCATTATCTAAAAGTCGGGGTACACGACTATGGCGTATATTTTTGTTTTATTAATTTAAAGAACAAACTTTTTTGAAAATATCACTCTTTACGCAAAGCGATCATCTCATTGATTTTTAACTTCTTTCTTGTACTAATAAACGTCAATAAATCTTAACCTTATATCCAATTATCTTGAAGAAGGTTATTTTATTAGTTCATATCCCGCGCAGCCAGAAAATCAATAGCAGTTGGCTATCACCCACAAAACGTCCACGGCAGCAGCCGCGTCATCAGCACTCCCTTACGTATTCATCATGCACCACCGGTACCACCCACAGCCGAACCCTCAAATTGCATCCATGGCAATCATTTATCAAACAACAAGCTCCGTAAAATTCAATATGTTTCCTGGCCTCGCTCCGTCTTTGCCCACCTTTTTCAAGACGCTCCAGTGCGCTGGTGTCAAGCATGTAAAAAATTAATTAAATTATGAAATTGTATACCCCAAAGCAAATATTAAATTTAACATCATTTTTATGCAGTACTATAGTCCTCGTCGATGTGTGGGTGGGGAGGAGGGCGTGACCAGGTGGGCGTGGCGCACGCACCAGCACGCGCAGCTGGTAAAAAAAGGGAAAATGTGCAACCAGATAATTTATTCTCGAATCCCGCAGGTTGCAATCGCCGCACAGGATAATAAAGCGAACGCGTGTTCTTCGCCGTAAAAAAAACGAAAAGATGGAAGCGTGTTGTTTTGATGGGGGGTATTGAGGGGGACCTTCGCTGCTAATTGCCAAAAATCATTTTTCAAGCGTGCTGGCTTTTAAAATAAATATTTTTTCAGTCTTAGCCTGTTTCCCTGCACCATAAGAAGAGTGCTCACGTGCCGGTTTCGGGGGATGAATGTGTGCCGTAAATTCGCTTAATCAATAAATAAACAAACGAAGTAAGAGGCAACGGGCACAGGGATGTACGCCTGGGATTCTCAGCCGCAGCTGTGGACACTTTGATCCCAGTCCCCCGACAGCAGAAGTGTTGAAAATGAAAATAACCATATTTTGTGTTACTATTTAAAACATTTTTAAAAAACATTTTATAGCTATCCTTCTCGTTTTAGATAAATTACAATTTTCTTATAAATTAAATTTGAAAAAGGAATATTAATTATTACAAGAATAAAGACAAAACCCAAATTAAAGTTTATATTCAAAACACGCGTCTTTGTTCTTGTAGGGAAATAAATCAATTATTTTCAATTTTTTTAGCTTGCGCAGAAATAGGGTCAATTGACCTGAAGTGCGCTGTTGCACCTGCAGATTGGCAGGGCTTTGTTGCCCATTGAATGGCAAAAATGTTTGACACTTTTCTTACTTTAACAAATTGACAATACAGATTAAAGCGGTAAAATATAAAATCTAATCTTTACATTTCAAGACAGAAAAAAAAATCAAGATTACCTTCAACCTTTAACGCACAACAAAAATTTTAACCTGCCCCTGGTACTTATTTTTAAGCGTGTCGTTTCTAAGTGATTTTGAATATATTCTTTAATATCTATCTAGTATTTATCTATTTTATCTCTTCAAAGAAATTGCGTCTTGCGGTGCATAAACTGACAATATGTCAAAAATAATTTAATTGATTTATTTAGCATATTAGAAAATTGTGCGGATGAACGAAATTAAATTGAAAAATATGCGTCTTGAATTTTTGGCGCGGTTTTATAGTTGGAGGTACGATATGTACATAAAAATAGCATAATATTGCCTGTAAAAATATTAAAAAAAAGATTTTTAAATAATAACTTTCGTTTATCTGTAAAAATTTACTGTATAAAAGTTGAGTGCAAAATTTCATTTAAAGTTTTTTAAAAATACCGCATACCTGCCCTGAGCAAGATTACGAGATAATCGGTATCTTAGCAAGTTTTAGTCCGATTGATAAGAAACTTTCATGACATGTTGTACTTCTATATAAAAAATTATCAAAAAACATTTTTTTTTGAAGTTGCAAACCATTTTGCTTCCTTAACGGGGTATTCTGGTCTAGAAATTTGAAAAAAGTGTATTTTTTTCATACTTTGAATGCTTAGACTTTTAAAAATATGATCCCTATAATATTTTTCAAAGTTCGAATTATTTTAGGAGATGCAGTCGATTTTGTGCCGTCCGAGCCATTATAAAAGTTTCATAAACTTTAAATGCATTTTTCTCGAAACTACGTTTTTGAGGTGGATGATATGGTATTTCAAGTTCTACTGAACCAATTTGAAATTTGGTATTTATCTTGTTTATACTAATCTCTATCGAGTCTGCCTCGAAGTTGAACAAATTTTGAATACAAGTATTTTTAAAATATTCGAAAAGGTGGGAAAAATAGGTTAAAAAAGATTTTTTGTTTTCAGGTCGTCCTCGTTTTATTTTAAATTATTTTTTTGAAACTGGTTAACCCGATAACGGCTTCTTTAATAGTGAAGACTTTGTTTGATTTTTTTTCCAATCTTTACAAAGCAAAGTGGTCGGTCGGTCGGAGCCGCGGCCATAAATACTTCTAGAGGGGCTATCGCTTTGAAACTTGTACCAAAAATCTAGAAATATGTTATAAATATAAAGGACCAGTAGGAACATCGGGAAAAAAATGAAAAAAAATATTATTACTTTTTTGATTTTTACATTTTTTGTTTAGTTCCTTAAAATGTATAATAGTTTAATATTCCCGAGTTTCGGTTTTAATATTATTGAAATCGAACAACTATATCATATAGCTTTAATTGATACGACACAGAACAGAACGCAATCGTGAAAATTGGTACTCCTAAGGAAATAATAAGCTATTATTTTAAAGAAAAGAATATAAACACAAAACAACACAAAAATAACAACAAACGATAACACAAATCAACAAACGGCAATAAACTACAACAAACAGCAGAGGTTAGGTTACCTTTTCGTATACTTTTAAGCCGTTCGGCAACTTTCGGCACTTGAATTAAACATTCTTATATTCTTAAAATACTTAACAATATTATAGAAAAAGATTTGTTTGTGCCAAAAATTGTCATCACAATTGAAACTCTAACCAAACACAGAAAAGACAAACCAAGAAAGCTTACAATTATGTACTAAAAATTTACAATATTGATTTACACAAAACACAACACATACTACATATACTTTTTGTTATAAAATGGAAGTTCATACCTTTATTTATAATATTAAGCACTTTCATTGCCCTTAAAACTTGTTTTTAATAAGCTTAAACAATTTTTTATGGAGAGCTTCCCTTGCACGTTGCTTACGCTGAAATACCCAATGAATATCATGCTCTCTCTTTTGATGCTATTCTTGAGGAGGACAGATAGAGCAAAGCAAACAGATGAATAAATTCAAATAGCTAGACCAATTATAAATAAGAATTGGTACATTTAAAATCAAAATTTTGAGTTTGATTATTTTGTTTATGGCCTGTGGAACCGACCTCTGTGCAGCGATTACAATTTTAAATATAAGTGGTAAGTGATTTCGGAATCACGACTTTCTTACGGATAAACAGACGTACATGGCCAATGTCCCAGGAACGAAACTATTGTAAGTATGCAAAAACTATTAAGCTTAACAAATTTCTTAATAAGATAAGTATTAAGATATTAAATACATTCTTCGAAGTTTTCAATTCTATTCTCACGAGTATTAGATTTAAGGTCACTCGGTTTGGGCACACCGATACTACTAGTTTAATTTTCTTGCCGTGTCGTATAAATGACATATCATGTGTATCTGTGTAGCTTACTTTTAGTATCCATTTTAAACCATTTTGTATAACAGTTAAAATCTTTTTCTTTTGTAATTTTTTTAAAACTCTTTTTGACTTATTAATAATTTAACAGTTCAGAATTTAGCTTTTAATTTTATTAAAATCGGAAAACGATATAATATATATATATATATATTGAGCTGCAAATCATCATAGCTTTAATGATTTTAAACATATACGCAAGTAAATCATAATTTTATTGTTTTCAGGAAAATTGAATTTTTGCAATAGCTGCAAGGGTATATGAACTTTAACTTGCCGTAGTTTGCATCCTTTCTTGTTTTATTTTAGTTGGGTACACAAATAAATTACGTTTCTCTTGTATAATTTAGTAATTATGCTTAGTTATTTATTTAAAAATATGTGTGAAATTGACCGTTAATTGATACTTTGTTATTTAATCTTAATTTAATCCCATTTCTACAGTCGATTAGCTTAACAAAACGCAATGATTTATTTGATCAGTCATAACAATCAGTCATTGTTAATGGCAAGAAAGAGGCAAGCCAATATCAAAAGCGCGGAAAGGTTAACCATTTGAGCCAATGACCAAAAGTGCCCGAACGCATGGATGGCCATCCCAGAGCTGCAAAAACCCACCAAAGGAGCATCGCTGCAACTGCGTCCAATTTCCGTTTTTCATGTTGCGAAATATGTCAACTTTGGCAGGATTTGTAATTACAAACGCACAGAAACAGCGGCAGGGTTTGTGAGTGAGCAGTTTTTATAGGGGACATTGAAAATTGCTATTTTATTAGTTGTCCTGCTTTCGATGCCGGCTCCTGACTCAGCTTATCCTGCAGATCGGATATTTTGTACGCATGTGCCAATTTTGCAGTCACATTTTTGTATTCCCTTGACTTGGGTTCGTCTGCTAACTGTTTGACCCGCCCTTCCGAAGTTGCCAATCAATGCGGTCGTGTTTAAAGTTATGCAAGAAAAGCACCAGGCCAAAATCCCCTAAAAGGTTTAATTGCGAATTGATTGTGAAAAACTATGTATTTAGTGTTCGAATTATGAATGTAATTTGCTTAAAGAAAAATAATTCAGGTTTTGAGTTTAAAAGAAAAAACTTTCATAGGATAATCTTAACAAAACTTTTTTCTTTTGCTTAAAAGAGCCATCGTCTCTAAAATTATACTTTTGAAAGATAAGGAAAATTCGCTGAACCAAACACTATCAAATTTCCCATGTGTGTTCTTGATTATATTTATAGAATTTTCCATCTGGTCCCAAATAAAACAGCTGACCAATTGGCCGCTCTCAGCAAGAGCCTTTGCTTTGCCTGAGCCTAGCCGGTTAAGGTCTGATTAGGCTTTTGCCCTCAATGTTTTTTTATCTATGCGAAGTAGGGATGTACACATTTAATGCATTAAATCAACGCAATTTGCATTAGTGCGCACAAATGAAAAGCTTAATTAACATGTTTGGTTGGCAGTAGAAACTATATATGTAACCAATCGAAGTATCCGTAGCTCAGAACAATTTGGTTAGCACTGACACAAATTTTTCAGGCAACTTTTAATTTCCTGACGATGATTGCAAACAATGTTATCTTCATCCTAGTAAGGACATGATTCTAGCATTTGTTCAGAACCTTCCGTTGCTGGAGCTACCTTTGTGATATAATACACTGTACATAGTGCTAACTATACAAATTTTGGTATATGTGTACCAGAGGCAAACGACTTGCAAGTACATTGAAAAATTAAGGATTGTATTCATTATAAGATTAATTTATAAAAATGAGAAAATGTTTTTATTATACTCTTAAAAATGAATTATTATTTTTGAGGGGAAACATAAAATCAAAAAAAAATCAAATAAATCAAAAACGGTAGGCCCTGTTTGTAAACCACATAAGTTTAATTTTAATACTTTCCTAGTATTAATTTTAGAATCTTTTCGAAAAATGTTCATACCCAATAGTTTTAAATTCATGTAACTATAGTTTAGTCTCTATGACAATTTTTTTTTGGGTGTAAATGGGGATTCTATCCCTCTATTGTGTGCTGGCTCCGCTATAGTAAGACGAATCCTATTGTATGGGTTCCCTCCTTCAAAAGAAAAGTAACCTTGTCAAACTACAGAAAACCGATCAAAGGGGTACGCTGCGGCAAACGAATTGAGACTGCGTGAAGCGGCTGTCTGGCTATCAGGACTAACAAGACATTAATCTATGCAAAAAAACTTTGAGAATCTCTCAGCACAACTGATTACATATCTCTGTATATATTCCAATACGTACAGCAAGGTAAGTACCATCAAAATCTACACTGACGGGTCAAATTTGATCCCTCAAACAGAAGTCGGAGTCCACTCCCCCTAATTGAATATCATTAACTTTTTTCGCCTTTTAGACCATTGCAGTGTTTTCCGGGCAAAAATCCGGAAGACCTATTCTCGGAAAGCTTAGCAGTACTAGAACCCCTTGAGTCGTTCAAAATAACGTCAACAACCATCTTTGAGTGCTACATATCCCTTAACGAGATGGATTGACCATCTCAAACTAAAGCTTATATGAATGGGTGATAGCCCCGAATTTGAAGGCACCAGCATAGCTGACGAGCTGGCCAGACAAGGGACGACCGCCAAGGTGCGCAAGGTGGGCATGTCCATGGTCACAAGCAAGCTTCTACTGAAACAAACTGTCACCAGATTCTCTGATTGCAGATGAAACTTTATCACTACCTGTAAAAAAACCAGGCTAACATGTCTCACGATCCACCGCAAAATAACTAAGGCACTTATACAATGTAACAATATTACTGGACACTGTATGTTATAGGCAACGATGCTCGAAGACATTACGATTTCTGTCGAAGCTTTTGCAGGTGAACGAGAAGGATATCATAGAACACTTCCTGTGTCTATGCCCAGCGAATAACCACAAAAGATTACAACACCTAGGCAGTTACACCCTCCACAATCTCAGGGCCATTCCAGACATTAATTTAATAATCGTGTTACAGACTAGTCAAGAGTAGTTAAATACACTTTTCAATGTTCCCATTTGGACCGCTTCATCCAGGTATTTTCCTTCACATGCATTTTTTGTCTCAGCGTGTCGAAGGCTTATTCATTTTTCGTCACAAAATTTGATATTAGATATTTTGTATGTTAAGAGATGATTTTGTTTGATAAAAAAAGTTTTTGTTTAAAATATAGTCAAAGTACCCCAAATATTAATTCAATCCAAAACAAGAAAGGAAGCAAACTTCGGCAAACCGAAATTCATATACCCTTGCAGCTATTGCAAAAACTAAATATTCTTGAAAACATTAAAATTATGATTTACTTGCCTGTGTTTAAAAACATTGAAGCTATGATGATTTGCAGCTTAATAATTCTATAGTTCCTATGACAGCTATACGATTGTTCCTATGGGAGCTATGTACATACATATGTATATGCTATAGTCACGCAATGCAGTGAAGGAGACATCTTCGACCCTTTAAGGTATATATATTCTCGATCAGCATCACTAGGCGAGTCGATCTAGCCATGTCCGTCTGTCCGTCCGTTTCTACGCAAACTAGTCTCTTAGTTTTAAAGCTATCTGCATGAAACTTTCCCAAAAATTGTCTTTCTAAGAACTAAAAAAAATTAAAAAACAGCTAAGTTATAATTTTTTTTATTTATTTTTTGGATTGTTCCTATGGGAGCTATATGCTATAATCGTCCGATCCGGCACGTTCCGACTTATATACTACCTGCAATAAAAAGACAACTTTTGGGAAAGTTTCATGCAGATACACTCAGAAAAAAAAAGCCGCTCTAAAATTAAGTACGATAGTACTTAATTTTTGATATTCTTGTTTTAAGTATTTTTTTCCTATTCTGCTTAAATTAAGAATAATTAATTCTTAAACTACAATTAATCCTTAATAATAAATCTTGGTTCAAGTATAAAATTCTTAAAACAAGTAGAAAATTCTTAATGTTTAATTTCGATTTATATTAAGAAGAACACATTTCAATAGAATATTAGAAAATTTTCTTATATTAATCTATCGCAGTTCATGCTTTCAGAAAATCAAGTATAGGAAATTCTTAAATTAAGGAGGGTATGTACTCAAATGTAGTGAACAAATTTAAGAAAAAACATTTCTTTAATCCAGCTAATATCTTTCTAAAATCGGTCATTCTTTTCTCTCATTATTTTTAACAGGATAGAGTAAAATTCTTAAAACAAATTTATAGCGTCATTCGTATTTGTTTGTACTTACAAGTTTGTGCGTACTATATAGGATATGCATTTTTTACGACATAACGGATTCTTGAAAGCAACGCTTTCCCGAAATAAGCCGAAATAACTGTTGTCAAACAATACACACATAAATGTATGTGTGCTTTTTGTAAAGCGTGTGTGATGAGTAGAGATAGAAAAACATTGATTGTCGGAATTTTATTTTGGTTTTATTTTGTTTGTAGCCCCAACATAAGCAAAAACTAAAAGTTGTTGCTTAAATAGTATTCTTGCTGGAAACTACGCCTGGGAGGATATATAGATAAGAGTTATAACATGACCAAATCCGAGCGGTATGGCCAACTGAAAAAAGCGTCTATCGACAATCGATATTATTCTGAGTGCTTAGGCCAGCTCTAGGAAGAAGCTCCACGTTTTTTAAGTTTGAAGTTAAGTGTGAAAATGAGTGCGGAAGACGAAAAGCTGGAGGAATTTCTGAAGAAAAACGAATGTGAAGAAATTCGTGAGTACCTTAAAGGTAAGTGATACAAGCCAATAGTAATAAAAAGTTTGTTTAATAAAAGTGAGCGTCGGAGTTTTGTCAAATGTACTATTTATTTATATACTTAAAAGAACGTGTGTGCGCGACCGGCTTAAAGAACCTAACCTAATGCACCTGCAATCCTAAAAAAATAAATAATTCAATGAAATCGGTTGCTTAAAAAAAACGCTTAGGGAATAGTAAGAAAACCAACTTAAAAGTGATCGTACATAAAAACGTAAAAAAAAGAGCGGTACGTAGCTTGTATAGAAAAGTTTACACCTTTTTTTCCTGGAACAAGCTACGTACCGCTTTTTTTTTAAGTTTTATGTTACGAACTTTTAATTTGGTTTTCTTACTATTTTAACATACATTCCTATGTGTTCTGTACGTTATGTTCTTGTGCACACATAGTATTTTACACATACATACATATACATGTATACATACGTAGACATGTACACTGATAAAAAAATGAAATATTTTATTTTAATATGTTCCTCAGATATTGACATATTTCGTATTAAATCATAATATTAAATAGCATGACTTAATATATTCAAATTTAAACTAATGAGGTTTTAGTTATTTTAAATATGAAAATATTGATATCAATATGTGAAAATTTTATTTTAATATAAGCCATATTAAACTTGAATATCAACCCCTTTAAATCTACAATTTTTCACACTTACTTAATTATAAACATGTTAAGTCATGCAATTTAATATTCTTTGTATTTAATACTATGATTTAATATTTAATTTAATTTAATATAACAATATTTATATACTTAATCTAAATTAATATTCACATATTTAGATTCAATATTTCGTTTTTTTTTGCCATATATGAATAAGCAAATACGTTTTTAATAAATAAAATAATTAGACTTTTAAATTAATTGTTTTTATAATATTCTAACACTATGTAAAACTGTTCATTTTTATACCCTTGCAGAGGGTATTATAATTTCAGTCTGAAGTTTGCAACGCAGTGAAGGAGACGTTTCCGACCCTATAAAGTATATATATTCTTGATCAGCATCACTAGTAGAGTCGATCTAGCCATGTCCGTCTGTCTGTCCGTCTGTCCGTCCGTTTATATGCAAACTAGTCTCTCAGTTTTAAAGCTATCTGCATGAAACTTTCCCAAAAGTTGTCTTTCTATTGCAGGTAGTATATAAGTCGGAACGAGCCGGATCGGACGACTACATCATACAGCTCACATTTGAACAATCGGGAAAACATATTTTTTATAGCATTTTCCTCAATAAATTGGTGGTGGATATTTTTAGGAGAAAATTCTGCCTGAGCAGCGTTAACTCCATAAACGATCGGACCATCACATCAGATTTTCAATTCTACGGCTGTATATAGTAGTCTCCTATGCAAACGTTCTTGGTGCGCATCGTCACTTCATGTACTGACGTCCATAGTGATATGTTAAAATTTTTTCTTGGAAACAGAACAGAAAAACAGAACATTTATATTTTTATTTTTTACTGTGCTGACTTTTAATGACTAGTTAGCAAAAAAAATGTTTTCCCAAAATTTTATAAACCTTTTTTTTGTAGTGTAGACAATATCGCTCATAAGTCAAAACATGGTAGAGGCCAGTTATAGGAAGTTATATTGTTAGTCGGTCAATATATATCAACACGCCGAAAATGTTTCATATTTCCTAACTGTTTTAGCAGTTATTGGCAATTATGTTATATTATAACGTTACTGCTTAATTGAAAACGGAGTACAGGTGTTTGAGAGATCGGAAGAGGACGAAAGATCAATATCGGTGGCGGGGTGCTGCCTTCTCTTAGCTTGCAGTGTAGACCCTGAAGCTAACCCGATTGTTTTCTTGGGATATTTTTATTTTAAAATCGGTTCGCTAAGTAACTGCTACCTTATACACATACTACGCGATCTTTCTTGTTTTTTTTTTTTGGAAATTTGCCGAAGTTTGATTCCATTCTAATCTAAATCTAGTTAAAATTGTGTAAATCAAGGGGAAAAATTCTGCTTGCTATGTCAATAGTGAAAAAAGAAGGCACATATCACTTTACAGTACATATATACTTTCCGAGCGTCAGATATCTAAATTTTCTACGTATGGATGAAAAACTGTATATTGAAAAACTGTATCCAATTTCAGATGCATATTTTCATGTACTATTTTAGTTATTTTCTAAACTCCTACACTCTCCGCGGGTACCACCACAAAACCTTACTGTGCACATGTAAGCAAATTTATGACGCACGACATCCATTTTTGTGTTTTCTGCTCTCCATAAGCCATCGCAGGGGCAATACTGTCATGCAATCAATAGTCCAACGCACACGCTCACCATTCCCTTCCGTCCACAAGGCGACGAGATACTGAGCAATATTAAAAAGGTAAACATTATCCAAGCAAACAATAAAAAAATCAGATTGTTTGAAAACAAATGTAGAATTTTTATGCCTTTTTTGTTGGTTTGAGAATTTTGGGACAGGGGAAGTACATAAATTCCAGTGAACCGTGCTCCCCCCTAGCCACACAAGCAAAGAGAAGGAGGGAACACACACTCTGCTTCAGTTGTTGTTGTGGCTCCCGCATTCTCAAGTGCATTTAATTAGTGCGGCAGCGACTTTCCTCCGCCTAGAACGGGATTTCTCCTTCCTCAACATATCACTCGCCTGATTTTTCTTGCCTCGATTTTCTTTGTTTGGCATATTTTCCATGTCTACCAATTAAAATGAATGCGTTCATTGATCCGCCCTGCACTCCCCTGTCCCGCTTTACGTACTGTTGTGGGGAGGAGTGGTGAATGCGGCTTCTGTTGCTTATCGGGCGCTATAAATCTTGATACGCTGTCATGTTCTGTCTAATTAGAAATATGTCAATAAACTTAAATTAATTTTTCTTTGCCTTTTACCGACCGCGTTAAAAGTAGAATAACCTGAAATGAGGAACGAGGATTTTTCTGAATCGAGATCCCCGACCACACAGGTGAAAAATGCTTTCTTTTTTTAAATTGTACGGATTACAACATTTTTACAAATCCTGTAAATATTTTCAAGCAAGAAGAAGAAGAACCTTTCTTCTCAATAATTTTAGTTGGTATCAGTTGCATTTTGTACCCTCATGAAATTGTACTTTAAAGTCGGTATAACGGGAAAGGAAGCACACTTCGGCAAGCCGAAGTTCATATACCCTTGCAGCTATTGCAAAAATTTAATATTCTCAAAAACATTAAAATTCTGGTTAACTTGCGTATTTGTTTGAAAACATTGAGCCTAAGATAATTTGCAGCTTAATTATTCAATAGTTCCTATGCCAGCTATATGATATCGTTTTCCGATTTTAACAAAATTTAAAGCGTAATTCTGAACTGTCAAATTATTAATAAGTCAAACAAATTTTTAATAAAAATTACAAAATAGAAAAGTTACATTTAAAATATAACTTGTTTGACTTATTAATAATTTGACAGTTCAGAATTATGCCTTAACTTTCATTAAAATTAAAATATAATTTTTTCCGAATGTTCTTATGGGAGCTACAGTGACTCACAGCTTATTTCAACCAGCAGCCAAAAAAAACTTCAACAGCCTATAGAAGCTGAACCAAACAAGATATGAACAAAATTTAAATGCACGATCTTTTTATAATTTATATATTTATTATTTTGTAACTTCATATAATTTTTATAATTTCGTAAAAATTTTTAATTTAATTAAGAACAAAAAATCAACAAAAAAAAGGCCACAGCTTTTTTCAATATAACGGTTCTTATTTTTTCTATGCTTTGGTGTTTATATTCGAAGTTCGTTTAAGTTTAGTCACGTGAAATTATTGAAGATAACTCAGTCATAATTAGTTTGCGAAAATTGGGCCGCGTACGACTTTGGATCAGTGAGAACTTGTTCTAAAACATTTTAAAAACGGACATTAGCGCAGGAATATTGCTGAGATGGTTGGCTGGGCAATTCAGAGCATCATCTACCGCTTTGTACACGAGAATAGAACGCACGATAAGCCAAGAAATGCTCCAAAGAAAATTTTCAATCAGACGAACGAACGCTTTATTGTCCGGAAAATTCAGGAAAATCCGAAAATTTAATTTTCGAAAATTGCCACTGAAGTAGAAGCAGAGTTAGGAAAGACTTGCCACCCAGAAACAATTCGTTGAGTGCTCCGAAACCATGGGTATAATGGCAAAATAACTCGGAAGAAGCCGTTCATCAGCGCTAAGTACATCAATGCCCGACTTAAATTTGCTAAGGAGCACTTGGGAAAGGATTCAGCTTTTTGAAACACCGTTATTTCTGCTGACGAGTCGAAGATTTTTAGCTCAGATGGAGCCACCTATGTGTGGCGTAAGCCTAATACAGATCTGCAAAAAAAATTTGAAAGCCACAATATATCACGGCGGAGGAAGTGTTATGGTTTGAGCCTGTATGGCGGCGTCAGGAGTTGGAAACTTGGCGTTCATTGATACTACAATGGATAAAAATCTTTACCTCGATATTTTGAGGCCCAATTTGCACGATAGCGCGGACAAGCTGGGCATTCGTGAAGATTTTCGGTTTTTCCAAGATAACGACCCGAAACACAAGTCGGCAATTGTACAAACCTGGCTGATTTGGAATTGTCCGCATGTTAAGCAACCGCCGACACTGGTTGAAATGAGCTGTGGCCTTATTTTTTTTTTATTTTTATACCCTTGCAGAGGGTATTATAATTTCAGTCAGAAGTTTGAAGGAGACATTTTCGATCCTATAAAGTATATATATTCTTGATCAGCATCACTAGGCGAGTCGATCTGGCCATAACCGTGTGTCCGTCCGCTTCTACGCAAACCAGTCTCTCAGTTTTAAAGCTATCTGCATGAAACTTTCCCAAAAGTTGTCTTTCTATTGCAGGTAGTATATAAGTCGGAACGAGCCGTGTCTCAGAGTGACGTGTCAGACGTGTTTTAGGAAATACTAGATTCTACACTCCAAGTCCAAAATCTATTGCTTTTATCGACTCGGCAATTGATCCTGATCAAGAATAAAAAAAAAGCACATCTAAACGAGGTAAAAAAACCGTGACGAGCGCACCTACAACATACGATATCAAATTTTGTAACGAAAATTGGTTAGCATTCGAATAAATGAATATACTTTTTAAATGTTCGCATTCGGACCGATTCATCCAGGTATTTTGCCTACACAGACATTTTTTATCTCAGCGTGCCGAATGGGAACATTTTAAAAGTGTATTTATTAGTCGAAAACATTTTTACCTGTTTTCGAGCCAATTTTATTTTATCGTAAGTTCTGCGTAACCGATTTCGGTCATTGATACCTTATTTCACTAGAAATATATCATATATATATAGTATTCCTTATATAGATGCTTGAGCTCGAGTTTCTAAAAGTAATTTTTACACCAGAAAAATACACGCCCAAAATCGAAAATAATTGTATAGCTTTATTTTGATGGTGGAATATTAACGAAGCCGAAAAGCTTTTGACGTAAACAATTTGCCGTTATATCGATTTATACGTAAAAATGGTCCCAAACAAAAAATTGTTTTGTATTAGAAAATCAATGTTTGATCTCTGGAGGATTTTGTCGATTTTAATTTGTAAGCCAGTGTAATAAAATTGAAATAGTTTGCAAATGAATCCTTCTATAATGAATGTTTAATTAGTGCAGTACGGACGAAAAAATAAGTGAGATTTATAAGCCCATAAAAAATTTTTGGAATTTGAATAAGAAGCCGAAACTGCTTTGAACCCTTGAAGCTAATTCTTAAAATTAATTATTGGCAACTTTAGCATTAGCAACAAAAACTACTAAAGGTTAAACCAAATTTTCTGGCAGTTACAATAATTGTCATGGGAGCGCCACGCAACAAAATTTACACCAAAATACGGCATGCTATAAATAAATTACGAGACATGATTAGCATTCTGGAAGATATTTGAGGAGGGGTATCAAACAAATTAGGGGGCGTAGCCTAACGAATATATTAGCAAAATGTACATTAAGCCAGCAATGAATGAGAGAAAATCTTTCCTTAGACAGTACAGTAGCTACTTGGTTTTGTACTTAATGTTTATTCTGACCTAAGGTATAAATACCAGCACCGTATTTAATTAAATTTGATGGAATATACACTCAATAAATTATTTATTCTGACTTAAAGGAAATGCAAATGAAAAATGTTGAGAATATTTTATATTTATCCAACAAAATGCAATTTATTTCAATTGTTCAAGGTGTATCTTTCAAAACTACGCTATATTAACAGGCTAAGAATTGCACTTCTTTGTGGAACAAAACTAGCAGGCAAAAAGTCTCTTTAAAACTACATCCAGAAAAAAAATAACGATACAAATCAAGAACATATTTCTTGACTTACGAACAATCCTTCTTATGCTCTCAATTTTTAAACGTTCGTTCACAAAAGTCGAACGTAAAGGTTAACACACACCTTTCCGTTCATAAAAATTCGCTCGCCTGCTATCGCTCTCCATTTGCACCCGTTTGTTCACAAAATTCGAACGCCGTTCAAAAAACAAAACCATTCCGCTCATAAAACCATTCTAAAATGTTTAGCTTAGGGGGTAAGTGTCTTCGAACATCAAACATTGGGTGGATAGCCAATAAGGTTCCGGTTTCGAATCCCGGCTATTAAACCTTTCTTTAATGTTATTATACCCTTGCAGAAGGTATTATAATTTCAGTCAGAAGTTTGCAACGCAGTGAAGGAGACATTTCCGACCCTATAAAGTATATATATTCTTGATCAGCATCACTAGCAGAGTCGATCTAGCCATGTCCGTCTATCCGTCCGTCCTTCCGTCCGTTTCTACGCAAACTAGTCTCTCAGTTTTAAAGCTATCTGCAAGAAACTTTCCCAAAAGTTGTCTTTCTATTGCAGGAAGTATATAAGTCGGAAAGAGCCGGATCGGACGACTATGGCATATAGCTTCCATAGGAACAATCGAAAAAATAAATAAAAAATATTATAACTTTGATGTTTTTTAGTTTTTTTCATAATTAATAATAATTAATTAAATATTTCAGAATTACGGTTTAAATTTCATCAAAATCGGATGACTATATCATATAGCTCCCATAGAAATAATAAAAATATATAAAATAACAATCTTATAATTGAGCTGCAAACCATCACAGCTTCAAGTTTTTAAACATATACGCAAGTAAACCATAATTTTAATGTTTTACAAAATATTTAATTCTTGCAATAGCAGCAAGGGTATATGAACTTCGGCTTGCCGAAGTTTGCTTTCTTTCTTGTTTATAAATGTCTCTATTTGCTAATTGCGCTATTTGCCCACAATGCTAATTTAAGCACATGCTTGTTTATACTGTTTATAGTGCATCAACGTTTAACAATAATTAATATCTGGGTTGCTATTGCCAAAACGTTGGCATCTTCTGTAGTAAGGCATTGCATTCACTGCTACCATTACAAACACAGACTTGCGAATAATGGGTCATATTTCATCTTATCGCTTGGGAGCTCTGGACGGCAGCGGTGAAATCAATGAAGAGCCTCTTAATCAAGTGTACATGTTGAACACAGGGATGACAAATGAAGAATTGCAGACTACCGCAATTGAGGACGACGAAGCTATTGTAAATTCTCAACCGATCGCTGGAAGGATCCCAATGACGGGAAAGCCCTCAACCCTCGTCACCTTCTCACTGGATTATCCCTCAAGGCACTTCCTGAACCAGCAGTGGAAGTCAGCAAGCTATCGTACGAGCACGAACTATGCAATGATCAATAAAGAAGAAATCAGACCACCAAATATAGTGCACGCGATATTGGTTTCACCGTAAATTCACTAGGTAACGTACAAATTTTTTGTTAGGGATAACTTATTCTGAATATATTTAGTAACATTCTTACCAGCTTATAGTATTTAAGGCTAAAGAAATCGCCTTTCAAAATATGTATAAAACATACCAAATAAAGAACGGAACTTTCCGAAATTCCTTTCTCGTTTTGAGTCTCTAAGTGGTCAATTCGGTCAATTCTCAATAATTAGTAAGTCACGGGGTGTTGCTGTCTTTAAACTTAAAAGTGGGTTTGTATGCATACATTATGAATAATTATGCGTACATACTGTAAAATGCCCGCAGTTCTTTGTGTGAGTAATTGGCCGGGCGAAATTTGTCAATGTGTTTGTCACAAGAGCGGCCTTATACTGTTCGTGGCGGACTCTGCCACCGCTCTGCTGCTCCGCCAAATTGGCCTTAGCCTATACTCCGGAGCATTTTGCAACTAATCAGTTCCGCCGAGGACGGTACATTTTTCAGAGACAAGCGCTTCACTTTTGCACATTTGACTTGCAAAAATCTCGTCCTCAGAAGAGAGCAGCTATTGCGTTGAGATATATATATATGTTACATAGTTGCACCATGCCATAAAATAAATTCCATTATGCCCCGATTTCTCCCGAACCTAATGATTTCTTTTAGTATGCAATCTCTGATCAAAGCGATATCTTTTGATTGCTATATAATTTATTCAGATCGGACGTTTCTTTGACGATTTCCAATATTGGGGCTATATACAGTAGTCTCCTTGCCAACGTTTTCCGGTGCAAATCGGCCTGGCAATGTTCGCTTCCTTTCTTGTAAAAATAAATTTACCTTTATAAATTTGTATACCTTTGCAGAGGATATTATAACTTGCAACGCATTGAAGGAGTCATTTCCGGCCCTACAAAGTTTATATATTCTTTATCATCAATATCATTATCAGTTAGAGAGTCAATCTAACCATGTCCGTCTGTCCGTCCGTCTGTCCGTCCTTTTCTACGCAAACTTGTCTCTATGTTTTAAAGCTATCTGCACGAAAACTTCCCAAATATTGTCTTCCTATTGCAGGTAGAATATAATTCAAAAGGTGACGGGTTGGAAGACTATATAGTAAAGCTCCCATAGAAACAATAGGCGAAAACGTAGAAAATATTTGAGCTAAGCTGTTGTCAATAATATCAATCAACAAGAATGGAAGTAAACTTCGGCAAGCCGAAGTTCATATACCCTTGCAGCTATTTCAAAAATTAAATATTTTTGATAACATTAAAATTATGGTTTACTTGCATATATGTTTTAAAGCATTGAAGCTATGATGATTTGCTGCTCAATTATTCGAAAGTTCCGATGACAGCTGTACGATATCGTTTTCCGATTTTAACAGAATTGAAAGATTAATTCTGAACTATCAAATTATTAACAAGTCAAAATGAGTTTTAAAAAAAATACAAAATAGAAATGTTAAATACTTAAAATAATTTTTAAAATTATTTTTATTGTTTTTATGGGAGCTTTATAAAATTGTAATTGTATTTTGTAATTTATTATAAAATTTCATCCTAACGCTACAAGCTTGGAACTTATAAGTTAATGCGCTAGTCACTAAGAGTTGCAAATATTTAATTGTTACATTATACTTAAAACTAATTTTCATAAAAACTAGCCTAAGTTGCCTTCTATTTTTACTTTAATTTACGTAATAGTATTTTTAAGGTGTGTGAATAATTTTATCTTGAATTGCGTGGCACTGATAATATTTTTAAGATATTGTGGAGCTGATTCCATGATCGAATAGCATTAATTATGCAAGTAAAAAAAAAAAAAAAAATTTTTGCAGAAAAATTAAGATTTGCATATTTATTCACTCATTTAGCGAGATATCGAATATTTTCAGCGAAAATTCGGATTCGTGATTTTTATGTGGTAGATTGAAAATATAACTGGCTGTGCAATTGAATATAACTTTAATTTTGTTTTTACTGGTAGAGTCACAGTTTGAAAAAACTCCTGCTCCATAAAATAGCGCTGGGACAATGCAGGTTTCAGCTATTAGTAAACGAATATGGGTGGGCAGGCAATTTCTAGTTACGGATAATGTCCTTATTATGCCATATGTTTACCCCACAGACTTTGTAATATGATCATTCCAGGTAAGAGTTCTGTTGAATGTGAAACCTAAGTTTACAGCTGTATCAACGTACTCAAGTGGCGTGTTATTCATACTCAGTGGCTGCAAATTGTTAAAAAAGATCTTTCTTTGATCCCAAGTCCATTGTTGTCGTCCGATTTTGATTATATAAACCTTAATTCTAAAATATTTATTTACTATATATCGAAAAACTAAATAAAACAAGAAAGGAAGCAAACTTCGCCAGGCCGAAGTTCATATACCTTTGCAGCTACATTTTTCCGGTTGTTCCTATGAGAGCTGTATGCTGTAGTCGTCCGATCCGGCTCGATCCGACTACTACCAGCAATACCAAGACGACTTTTGGGAAAGTTTCATGCAGATAGCTTTAAAACTGAGGAAATAGTTTGCGTAGAAACGGACGAACAGACGGACGGACAGACTGACATGGCTAGATCGACTCTCCTAGTGATGCTGACCAAGAATATATATAGTTTATAGGGTCAGAAACGTCTCCTTCAATGCGTTGCAGACTTCTGACTAAAATTATAATTCCCTCTGCAAGGGTATAAAAATTAAAAAACAGCAATCGGAAAAATAAATTAAAACAAGAAAGCAAGCAAACTTCGGCAAGCCGAAGTTCATATACCCTTGCAGCTATTTCAAAAACTAAATACTCTTAAAAACGTTAAAATTATGATTTACTTGCGTGTAAGTTTAAAAACATCGAAGCTTTAATGATTAGCAGCTTAATTATTCGATAGTTCCTATGGCGGCTATACGATTGTTCCTATGGGAGCTATATGCTATAGTCGTCCGATTTTGATGAAATTTAAGCCGTAATTCTGAAATATTTAAACATTACTATATCTCGAAGAACTAAAAAAAAAAATTAAAAAACAACAATGTTATACTTTTTATACCCTTGCAGAGGGTATTATAATTTCAGTCAGAAGTTTGCAACGCAGTGAAGGAGACATCTCCGACCCTATAAAGTATATATATTCTTGATCAGCATCACTAGGAGAGTCGATCTAGCCATGTCCGTCTGTCCGTCTGTCCGTCCATTTGTCCGTCTGATTTGCAGCTCAATTATTTGATAGTTATTTTATATATTTTTATTATTTTTATGGGAGCTATATGATATAGACGTCCGATTTTGATCAAATTTAAGCCATAATTCTGAAATATTTAACCATTGCTATATGTCGAAGAACTAAACAAAAAATTAAAAAACAGAAAAGTTATAATTTTTTTTCATTTATTTTTCCGATTGATCCTTTGGGAGCTATATGCTATAGTCGTCCGATTTTGATGAAATTTAAACCGTAAGTCGGTAATATTTAACCATTACTAAATGTCGAAGAACTAAACAAAAAATTGAAAAACAGCAAAGTTATAATTTTTTTCATTTATTTTTCCGATTGTTCCTATGGGAGCTATATGATATAGTCGTCCGATTTTGATGAAATTTAAACCGTAAATCGGAAATATTTAACCATTACTAAATGTCGAAGAACTAAACAAAAAATTAAAAAACAGCAAAGTTAAAATTTTTTTTCATTTATTTTTCCGATTGTTCCTATGGGAGCTATATGCTATAGTCGTCCGATCCGGCTCGTTCCGACTTATATACTACCTGCAATAGAAAGACAACTTTTGGGAAAGTTTCTTGCAGATAGCTTTAAAACTGAGAGACTAGCTTGCATATAAACGGACGGACAGACGGACGGACAGACGGACGGACAGACGGACGGACAGACGGACGGACAGACGGACATGGCTAGATCAACTCTACTAGTGATGCTGATCAAGAATATATATACTTTATAGGGTAGGAAACGTCTCCTTCACTGCGTTGCAAATTTCTGACTGAAATTATAAAAACCTCTGCAAGGGTATAAAAATCATAACTTTGTTGTTTTTCAATTATTTTTTAGTTCCTCGAGATAAAGTAATGGTTAAATATTTCAGAATTACGGTTTAAATTTCATCAAAATCGGACGACTATAGCATATAGCTCCCATAGGAACAATCGTATAGCTGCAATAGGAACTATCGAATAATTAATCTGCAAATCATCATAGCTTCAATGTTTTTAAACATACACGCAAGTAAATTATAATTTTACCGTTCTCAAGAGTATTTAGTTTTTGAAATAGCTGCAAGGGTATATAAACTTCGGCTAGCCGAAGTTTGCTTGCTTTCTTGTTTTACTTATTTTTATGATTGTTCCTATGGGAGCTATATGCTATAGTCGTCCGATTTTGATGAAATTTAAACCGTAATTCTGAAATATTTAACCATTACTATATCTCGAAGAACTAACAAAAAAATTAAAAAACACCAAAGTTATAATTTTTTTTAATTTATTTTTCCGATTGTTGTTATGGGAGCATTATGCTATAGTCATCCGTTCCGACTTATGTATTACCTGCAAATTTTGAAAAAGTTTCATGCAGATAGCATTAAAACTGAGAGAATAGTTTGCGTAGAATCGATGGGACAGACGGACGGACAGACGGACAGTCGGACATGCCTAGATCGAAATTATAATACTGGCTGAAGCGGTCCAAATGGGTTATGACTTATAAAAGAAATCCTAAGCCTTGATTTCGGCATAATTTCTTTTATTCTATTTATTCGGGTTATTTCTTTTCTCAGAAGGAAATAGCCATTTATTTAAGATAATAGGTTACTAATTTTCATGAAACACATTTCTTTTCTGAGAAATCAAACTAACTAAAACTAAATGAATGTATTTGTTTACATTTTGTTAAGCAATGCCAAACCTGAGTTCATGTATGAAAAAAAATCGATTTTAATAAATGGCGAGTGTAGGATACACACCCAAAGGTATCATGTTTAATTATCATTATTTTTTTTTTGTATTTTGTCAAGCTGTAGCAGATTCGGAGAGTGGTAATATAGACGTGGATATAGGATGGAAAATGAAAATACGGTCGACCGTAAATGAAAATGTTAATTAATTGATAAACGCTGATGAATACATTTAATTTGCAACCAAAAATCACATTAATTGCATTACCCGCGGCAAGCACGGATCGAAAGGACACACACCAACTACCAAACAGGGAAACAAAACTCCAGGTCAGGGCAAAAGTAAAAAGGAGAGGGTTCAGCAGTCAGGGTGATATGTAGACAGAGCCAGGACACACCACACATCCTCCGCAACTAGTGACACCGGTGAAATCGAATGCGACCGGAACAGAAAGGGCAAGGTATGTAGATTGTCAACATTTCACCGATTATTGTACGAAATTAAAGGCGAGAAAGGCACCCCCATTGTTTCTGTGGATTTTTCAGCTACTGCTGGCCGAACATCTGTGCAAATCGAATTAATTTTAACGCATGATTCCGTTGTTTGGCCTGGTTCGACGATGGGGCTCTGTATCGTGGGCGGGTGCCGTTTATCGAATTCTTTATTTCTTCTTCTGCTTAGTAACGCCCAGCGGCCCAAACTGGGAAAATTTAAAAAGACTGCTTGTACTAAGTATGACACGACTTAAATATATCAATCAAAAACAGGTGACAATAAACCTTCTACTCCAAAGACTTCTGGTATCATATTTCTTGACGATTATTATTAGCTTAACAGAAAAAATTAATTTTTATACCCTTGCAGAGGGTATTATAATTTCAGTCAGAAGTTTGCAACGCAGTGAAGGAGACATCTCCGACCCTATAAAGTATATATATTCTTGATCAGCATCACTAGGCGAGTCGATCTAGCCATGTCCGTCTGTCCGTCCGTCTGTCCGTCCGTCTGTCCGTCCGTCTGTCCGTCCGTCTGTCCGTCCGTTTATATGCAAACTAGTCTCTCAGTTTTAAAGCTATCTGCATGAAACTTTCCCAAAAGTTGTCTTTCTATTGCAGGTAGTATATAAGTCGGAACGAGCCGGATCGGACGACTATAGCATATAGCTCCCATAGGAACAATCGGAAAAATAAATGAAAAAAAATTATAACTTTGCTGTTTTTTAATTTTTTGTTTAGTTCTTCGACGTTTAGTAATGGTTAAATATTTCTGATTTACGGTTTAAATTTCATCAAAATCGGACGACTATAGCATATAGCTCCCATAGGAACAATTGGAAAATTAAATGAAAATAAATTATAACTTCGCTGTTTTTTAATTTTTTGTTTAGTTCTTCGACATTTAGTAATAGTTAAATATTTTCGATTAACGGTTTAAATTTCATCAAAGTCGGACGACTATATCATATAGCTTCAATAGGAACAATCGGAGAAATAAATGAAAAAAAATTATAATTTTTCTGTTTTTTAATTTTTTGTTTAATTCTTCGACATTTAGTAATGGTTAAATATTTCCAATTTACGGTTTAAGTTTCATCAAAGTGGGACGACTATATCATATAGCTCCCATAGGAACAATAAAAATATATAAAAGACCTATCAAATAATTGAGCTGCAAATCATCATAGCTTCAATGTTTTTAAACATATACGCAAGTAAATTATAATTTTAATGTTTTCAAAAATGTTTAATTCTTGCAATAGCTGCAAGGGTATATGAACTTCGGCTTGCCGAAGTTTGCTTTCTTTCTTGTTTTTTATTCAATTCGTTTTGTTATCGGCACGCTGTTTCGAATTCGTTAAATAATAAGGCTGATTCTACTGTTCAGCTTTGTGCCGGTAACAAAACTAGTTGAATAAAAAAGTCATTTTTTTGGTAAAATAAATAATAATCTTTACAATATCTGATATCAGAAATTTTACCTCGTCAAGAGGTGTTTTTGTTTGATATGAGAAGTTTTTGCTTAAAACTACAGTCTTATAACTCCAAATCCTATAGTAACAATAAACAATAAAATAAGCAAACTTCGGCCGAAGTTCATATACCTTCGCAGTTATTGCAAAAATTAAACATTCTTAAAAATATTAAAATTATGATTTACTTGCGCATATTTTTAAAAACATTGAAGCTATGATGATTTGCAGCTCAATTATTCGATAGTTCCTATAGCAGCTTTATTATATCGTTTTCCAATTTTAATAAAATTAAAAGCGTAGTTCTGAATTGTCAAACTTCTGACTGAAATTTATTATACCTTTGCAGAGGATCAAAAAGAATTTTTGAAAAAAATACAAAATAGAAAAGTTAATTTTTTTTTAAATTTATTTATTTTAATAATTTTTTTGTTCCTATGGGAGCTTTATGTTATAGTCGTCCGGATTTTGATGAAATTTAAACCGTAATTCTGAAATACTTAACCATTACTATATGTCGAATAACTTAAGAAAAATTTAAAAACAGCAAAGTTGTAATTTTTTAAATTTATTTTTCCGATTATTCCTATGGGAGTTATGTGATATAGTCGTTCCTACTTATGTACTACCTGCAATAGAAGGACAACTTTTGAGAAAGTTTCATGCAGATAGTTTAAGACTGAGGGCCTCGTTTGCGTAGAAATAAATCGACGGACTGACAAGCAGACAGACGGAAATGGCTAGATCGACTCTTCTAGTCATGCTGATCAAGAATCTATATACTTTGTAGGGTCGGAAATGTCTCATTCTCTTCTGACTGAAATTATAATACCCTCTGCAGGGGTATAAAAATGGCCGCTGGTCACCCTTCTACGTGTTACATACTTCTCAATACCAATACTCTTTTGCTCTACGAGTAACGAGTATAACTCGTGAGAACGCTGTAATCGAGTACATCGACTATATGGATAATAAAAAAAGGTAGGTAGAAGAATCAACGAGTACTATTTCTTTGATAAATTCTTTTTAGTGCGGAATAAAATTTGAAAACAATTATTGGAATTAAAAAATACATTTATGTTTGTCATTATTTTTACTTCGCTTAAGACTAAGTCAAAACAAAGTATTCACAGTAAGATAAAATACTTAATTGCTGCAAATGTAGCTAGAGGACTGCCAATATAAGACATCTCCAATTTGTGGGAGCTTTTAATGGACTTTCAAGAATAGGGGGCAGGTGGCAGATATGGAATCGCTCTGGGGTGTCAAGCTTAACAGAGAGTAAATGAACCGCAGGACACATAGTGCAGACATTTTCCAAATGAAAAGCCATTCCAGGGCCTTCGTCAGGGGCCAAACAATAGCAGAAGAGAAAAAAGGAACAAAGAGCGTTAAGCTAAGGCATCTAGAAGTCGACTTTTGCTTACTTATTTAATACACAAACATAAATTTATAAAAAATATTAAAGGTATTTGTGCTCTATAGCAAAATAATTTTAACGAAAAGTAATACAATATTATTGTTTTTATTGATTAGTTCTGGTTCTGGTTTAGAATCTAGCTCGTTATAACAAATAATCAAGTGTGCTCTATTTTAAAAGAACATATGTATTTATTACAAGTAATAAAATATTTATTTTAATTTTTTTGATATTACTTTAATTGTGACTATATAAAAGAATTTAAAATTGATCAGTTCTTGTTTCTTCTTTATAATTTGTACGTCAACAGTGCCATTTTGCCACCCCTTTACGAACGTCTTACAAAAGTCGAACCAGGGCGAATCAAGGCTGACTGCGTTGGGTGGCTGACTGTCAGTCTGGCAGACAAACAACAATAAAGATAGAAATCAACGCAGACGTGTGCATAAAATATTAATTATCAGCAGTTTGCTGGCAGCTCAAGCGACAGCCCCAACATATTGCCAATGACTCTGAAATCCAGCTCAGCCCAGTCAGACGGCAACAATACTTGGTAACTGCAACTGACTTTGGCAGCAGACGCTCGACACGCAACTGAATGCAGAGCTTTCGTAGGACTGAAGGGGGGAACATGACTTTGGCATTGGCATTGGCATTGGTGGAGGTCAAAGGAGGAGGAAATAAGCGGAGGTCGGTACTTAAAATTAGTAAGTTTGCCAGTTTGCAGCAGCAACGAGCTCCAGGCTTGGTGCTGTAGTTAGACGGGAATGCATAAAACCCAGATGTGTGCACGAATAATGTTCAGAAAATTTTAGGGCGAACGAGTTTGGCGGAATATTGTTCGGATTGAAAACTCAAAACTGGGTACAGATGGCGTTAACGATGAGTCCTTAAAATACAATCAATTCATTTTTTCCGCTGTGAGAGCGAAAGTTTTTTACTCACTTAAAAGTGTTCATTATTAAATCCCTACACCAAACAAAAAATTTTTGTGAGTTTACTTTTAATTTACTTTAAAGAAACCGGTCTGAATTTTAGCAAATCGGTTTTGGTTTTAAAGCTCGCCATTTAAATCTATCGATCAATTTGGTGCGGTTGAAAATGAAGAAGCATGGTATTTTCGTAACATAAAGGCGTATTTTTTACCCTTGCAGAGGGTATTATAATTTCAGTCAGAAGTTTGCAACGCTGTGAAGGAGACATTTCCGACCCTATAAAGTATATATATTCTTGATCAGCATCACTAGGCGAGTCGATCTAGTCATGTCTGTCCTTCCGTCTGTCCGCCCGTTTCTACGCAAACTAGTCTTTTCGATTTCAAGCTATCTGCATGAAACTTTCGCAAAAGTTGTCTTTGTATTACAGGTAGTACATATGTCGGAACCAGCCGGATGGGACGACTATAGCAACAACGACTATAGGAACAATCGAAAAAAAAAAGAAAAACAATTATAACTTAGCTGTTTTTGGATTTTTTTTAGTTAGATTTTCGATATTTAGTGATGGTTTATTTTTAAAAAATAACAGTTTAAATTTGATTTGACGTCTATGTCATAAAGCTCCCTTGAAGCAGCCTGAATATTAAAAATAATAATTTTAGCTCAATAAAAATCTGACATTTATTTGTTTGTAAGGATGATAGTTTATTTGGTATTGACAGATCTTGAACAAAAATATATATACCAACCAAAAATTTTTTTCTATTTATTTATTTTGTGAGTAGAAAAACATTATTACTTTTATTGTGAGTGTAAAAAAAACAGAAACTAAAGTATCGCCATAAGAGAGTAAAAAAGATCAAGTGATATATTTTTCAATTGATTTGGTAAGTCTGCATTAAAAACATTATAACTGCATTAAAACATTATAACTGCTAGGGTATATAAACTTCGGATTGCCGAAGCTTGCTTATTTTCTTGTTTAATTTTGATTTTAGTTCTGTGGGAACAATAAAAATATAAAAGAAAACATTTTAAAAACGTAACTTTTATTTATTTTAAAAATTTTTTTACATAATCTGAGTTATTAATAATATGACAGTTCACAATTACGCTTTTAATTTTATGAAAATCGGAAAACGATATTATATAGCTGCCATAGGAACTATCGAATAATTAAGCTGCACATCATCATAGCTTCAATGTTTTTAAACATTTACGCAAGTAAATCATAATTTTTATGATTTTAAGAATATATAATTTTTGCAATAGCTGCAAGGGTATACAAACTTTTTTAATTAAGGGGGAATCCATGCGTGATTTTAGCAAATTCAATAAAGAAGAATTTGTTTTTTTTTCGTGGTTTAGCTAGTGACAAAGAGTACAAATCCTTGTCGTGACAAGACACAAACTCAAATTTTTAATTATAGTTTTATCTTAACTTTCCTTATTTTTCGTTATTTTTTTTATTTTTATTTTTAAATAGTGGCCAAACCTGTTTAAATATAAGAAAATATACTTTGTGTGTCCTCCAATTCGTTTTAAGAAAAGTAGTCGCGAGTTCAAATCGATGTCTTGGTACTAAGTAAATACTAATCTCATTGAGAATTTTGTTCATCCCCACCGCTAGAAGGTATCTTAAATCAAAGATTATACAGTACAATATTCAATTATATAATCTTTGCCTAAATGAAAATTTCTAGTGCGTATATACCTACACCTTTTACAAAGTCATATTTTCATGGCCTGTGTTATTTGATTTGAAATACACTAAGTACGGACCGAGGAGAGCTCCAATGATTGTAAAACGATATTCTATTGAACTATTCCAGGAAAAACAAAATTTACAGAATACTCAAAAGGATGCTACTGAAATATGTCACATAAACTAACAAAACGAGACCGACACGCACCACTTGAAGCCATAAATTTCAGATGTATCCTGCTGCAGGAGGTTCTGGCAGACTGACAACATAACTCCTTTCTGGGACCCATATCAACCCAAACAACAATAATGTCTATGATTAGTGTTGAATACCACGCGGGCGCTAGACAATTTGTATTCTTAATAGTTCATTTTGAGACCTGAGCCCTGGCGCCTATGTCCCTATCTTCTGCTTTTCTTTTTGTCAACGCTGCATAATTAGACCCCCAACCATTTTTCCCGCTTTAAGGGTGCGTGTAATATGATGTCGACATTTTGAATTTTTGTTTTGGTTCTTGGCACAGCGGGGTAACGCAAGGATAACAGCAACGATTGCGGCTTGTGCAATTGTGTATGCTAAAAGAACATTTAGGAAAATTTGAGTCGTGCCATATGACGCATAGGCTAAGATCAATAGCTGTCTTAATAAGTAATGGTTATTCCTCGATAATTTCCGATTTCATTTTCTAATCCTGCAAAGGACATACAAAATTCAATCAGACCTGTTAGGCACAGAGAACACAAATCTCTTATCTTATTAATTTCACATAATATAAAATAATAATAATTAATAAATAATAAAAATAAATAAATAAAAAAAAATAAATAATAAATGACTAGCATTATTATTAACTTCAGCTTGCCGAAGATTGCTGCCTTTTTTTTTATATTTTTTTTATAAGGTGCCTAAAATATTAAAGATGACCTAAAATAGTAGCGCGGTATAACAGCGCCTAAAATTTCCTAATGTCAAATTTGTACTTTTCCATGATAATTGGGTGATCTTGAGTAAAAGTCCCGCACAGAATTTGATCTTTCTATAGCTTAGAAAAAAAAAGTCGAAGTTTGACGACGTTTTTTAGATATTTGGGCTATATCTGGAATAACATAATTTAGTTTTGATTTATAACACTCTTAATACACCACCGCTACCAAAGCTTAAATCTCTGTTCTGACTTTATTCCTGCGATCTAAAGCGCCACTAAATATTTATATTGAAGGGCCGGAAAAAAGAAAATTTTCCAGAATCTTTTTGAGACAGCTTTCAAATTTATTGCTCTTCAAATTTGTTCATATATTAAGGTGTTCTTTAACTGTATTTGAAGACTTAGTATCCCTAAAAATATTTATTTGGAAAGGAGCTACAGCTGATCTTCGGTAATTCCTCTCAAAAATGACGTTTTGCGGTTATCAGTATATCTTTGAACTGGATTCTCGGAAATAAAAAACCAAACAGATTTTGTTAAAGTACTGTTTAATCTAGTAATTAATCAAAGGCATAAGCAGAATACAATTTTTTGACAACCTGGCGGTTTTGCCATATGAAAACATTTTTTTAGGAAACGCTACCTAACAATTTATAATTTTGTTTTTTATAAGGTATATATTCTTGATCAGGATCAATAGTCGAGTCGATCTAGTCAAGTCCGTCTTTTCGTCTGTCCGACCGTCCAACTGTCCGTCTGCCCTTCCGTATGAACGTCGAGATCTTGTAAACTATAAAAGCTAGAGATTTGGGATTAGAAAAGTAGATACTACTATTTATTAAGACGGAGCCGCCCGCTATCTAACGCCTTGAAATCGCAAAACACTTAACGCTTATGTCACGTCACTCTGAGACATGTTATACCCTAGATGTTGTACTCTGTGTCAAGATAAAGTGATAAAATTATTTTCGGTTTTAAGGCGTGTATTATTTAAGAATTAATGTGTGTTGTCGGAACTTCAGTTTTAGCAATTGGTTCAAACTTTGTCGAGCTCCAGCATCTATATTAGGAAACCTATCCTTAGAGCATGTTTAGGAAAGTCGAAGAATGATATATTTCTAGTAATATAAGCTATCGATGACCGAAATCGTTAAGCAGAACTAAAGATAAAAAATAAAATTAACATAAAACATGTGGAAAGTATTATTTACACTTTAAAATAAATGGTACTATACAAACAATTTTGAGTATAATTTTTTGAATCAAGGAGTCGTTTGCATCGGAAAATCAAGGTTTAATCGTCGGAGAACTCGACTATAGCGTTCTTTCTTGTTTTTATATTGCGGTGATCTGTTAACGCGAATTACATGGGCTACAAAATTAAAACTTTCGACAAACACAAGTTTGTACGTCAGTTTTACTCAGGAACAACCAATAATAATGGAAAAACAAAATAGTCCGTGGAATTTTTTAACTTTGTACCAAATACAAATTTTACTTAAATATAAGATTTTTTTTTTGTATTATGCCAATTTTGGTTTATGGTGACAACTTCAACGTATAAGAAAAATATCCAAAAAACAAAGATATTTACTTTGAGTGTATATACTTTCAATTGTAAACAAAATAAAAAAGTTTTGTATAACAGAGTTTTTGTGTAGGTACAAGTAGGCAGCCTACTAGAAGTCTATATGTTTGACACCAAGTATTTCAGATCCAATTAAATTAGGCAAATTAAATTTAAATTTATTACCCGTTTTGTACTTAGTTTTAGATCTCTAAACTAATTAAAACACCTTTTTGGTCATACCACTTTTTAACTGCTCACTCACTTTCTCCTTTCAAGCCAAAACATTTTTGGTGCTGACCAATTTCTGTTTTCCAATTGGGCGCCTTTCATTTGTTGTTTAACTGTTACTGATATGTCCACTTCATTTAGTTGGCCACAACTCTACTTCAAAGCGTTCACTGGTCGGTAGCCCCTTCTAGGCAGAATTTTCCGCAGGCGTGCAACTGGCTGCTGACCAACAATCGCCTCTATCCCGCAACGTTCCACTCAATTTTGTCAAAACCCGCACAAAAGCTGTATTCTCTTTTGAGGACCAGCCCACAGCGGCCCAATCAGCAAGAAGTTCTGACAAAAACTATAGAGAACAAAGCCCTAGAGCCCCTTAGAGGTCTGACAGCTGTTCGCGGCTTCTGGTGGAGTGTCCAGCCTCTGCTGATAAGAAAAACGATGCCCGTTTTCCTCGGTAGTTCCTCGATCGGCCTCAAGTGCAATTTTCAATCATGTAATTTCCCTTTTCCAGCTGAGACCCCAGAACAGTCCGTAGACGTGCGAGGATGTGTGAGCTGATGGCCATGTGCGCGTCCCTTACTCCCATCCTGCCATCGACATTCGAGGTCCTGTCAGTTTGCTCTGTGTCATTCATTCATGAGGCCGTCTGAATGCTTTTCATTAAAAATCGTTTAATCCACGCTATCATTTTCTCTTGCGCTCCCAAGTATTTCTTCTTCCCCTGCCCCAAGTTCATCTGCTCGTTATCCTGCTTGCCAATTGCTCATTGATGCAAACGTCATTTGATTGTCGTCATTGTTGCACTGACAAGGACAGACGTCATCGTCATCGTCATCGGCAGCTGTGTGTTCTGGGAGCGGCGTTGGTGATGGAAGGAAGTTGGCTCTTCGATTTGTTTTCTATGTCCATACTCAGTCACGCATTCAGCGCCCCGCCCGCTCAGTAACCCTTGGAAAATGTTGCTGCGGTTGTGTGCATGAAGCAAATTAAACTTTTTCTGGTTTTTCTGCTAAATGCTCTCTATGCTAATGCACACCCAAAAAAATAAAAAAAGAATATAGCACTTGATTTTGAAATCGGCATTGATTTCAATTTCAGCGCTTTTTTGCCTATATTACAAAAAGAAATCTAAGACGAAATTTAGATATAAAGCTGATACTACATATCTATATATTATTATATATATTCCATTATTACACATCGAGAGAGGGCTTATCGGAATAATAGTACATCATTGATGATTTTCAGCTAAGTTTTTTGATCGGATCTATTGCAGCTACATATATAATTTAGCTTTTTGAATTAAAAATTCCGAAAATACAGATTTTCAACGATATTTCGTTTGTGCCATCACTATAACAGCTGGATTCTTTATGTAAGGATGGCGCAATTTTGATTTCTTTCGAATACAAAATTTATTTTGTATAAAAATTACTGAAAACAAAAGCACCCGCAGCAAATTTCGGTCGCAGTACCACAATGCATTACTGCTGGATCTCTGGAAAATACTCCCACATATACGGGGTTCCTTGCCCTTTTTAGTTACTGTGGTGGTCTCCTTTGCAAACCCGTCAAACAACACCATCAGCTCCCCGTCCTTGGCGTCAAAGTGGGCGTTATGGATGCCTCGGTCGCATTATGGATCTCCTTGGGCATTAAAGATATCCGTAAACTCGCTCATATTTGCGAAAATTCAAAAGAAAACAAACCCAGATCAGCTGTTCGTGTCACTCACATGTCGGTGTAGCATTAGCTAAATGCGAATGCGCCATTGGAATCAGGCACATTTAAAAAGTGCAGTAATGCGGCAATGGAATCAGGCTAATATCGTCCGATTTGAGCCAAATTTAAACCGCAGTTCTGAATATCAAAACATGACTTTATCTAGAGGAACAAAAAAAAACAACTAACAAACAGCAAAGATATTTTTTGTTTTTAAATTTTTCCTGATTGTTCCAATTACGGTCGGTAAAACATCGATAATGAAATCAAAATAAAAGTTTTTAAAATTGAAATTAGAAAAAAATTTACGTATCATACAATCTTAATGTACCTTATGTTTTGAAATTTGTTGTTCTAGAATTGAACAACAAGAATATGTAAAACGCAATAATTAAATGCATTATAGAATAAAACTGATATGCAGTTCTTTTTATTATTATTTAATTAACAGCCTTTTACAGTTTTAAGCATGTGCATTTCTTATATATGTTTTGAGCGTACACTGTACAAACACCTATTAAGATGGTAAAAAAAAGTCGTCACGATCGCACCTTTAATATATAAAATATCTAATATCAAATTTTGTAACGAAAAATTAATAAGCATTCAACTAAATAAATACACGTCCAAGTTTATATACCCTTGCAAATTTTCCAAAAATTTAAAATTTTTTAAAACTACAATGTTTTGATTTTTATGCTTTTATGATTTACAAACAGCTTTTTGATATCGTGGGCTGATTTTAATAAAATTAGAACCGTAATTCTGACACAAAAACTATTAATTTGTATCGAAGTATATTCAAATCAATTGAAAAATAGCCAAATTATAATTTTTTAATTTATTTTTACTATTGTTCCCATGATATATTGGGACAGGTTTCTGGCCCTATAGAACATTAAAATTTGATAATTTTTAAGATGTTAGCTTACATCTTGCTAATTTTTTTGCCAAGTATCTGGTTTCAAATTAGTTTGCTTAAATTAAAATTAAGAAACAATAATAAATATTTTCGAACTATTTAATGAATACGTTTCTGTTAACCTGAAACCATTTCTCATAGCATTTTCCTCACCAAATTGGTGGTGGATACTTTTAGGAGGAAATTCTTGCCTAATGGGCTTATGACTCTACATTGTTGGACTCATTTATTGCTCATTTATTTTTTTAACTATACGATTTTACGTAAGTGCGAATATTGTCACAACCGATACCCGACATTAAAAAATATGCACTGGCTTTTGGTATAAAAATACCATTCGATGAAACACCACCGGGGCCGATCATCAATGAGCAAAATTGTATTTTGTAATAAAAATATAATAATATAATAGTAAAAAGTTAAACAAAAAACGGCTCAATCAATTTTCGAAAATTTGAAAAAAAAAATATTATTTTAAAAATTTTTTATTTTATATAGACTGATTCTTCGTGCTTCGAGCTTCGTTATTAGCATTCGACATTACCATTTTAACGCCATATATCACTTGTCTATAGAATTAATAGTTTAAAAGTTAAAGCCGTGCAAAGTGTAGCTATTTTAAGCGATTTTCCGCTAAATAAGCTAGTTTTTTAAAAGTCTTAAAACAAATATGGAAAAATTTTGTATTTTTAAATAAAAAAATAGTATTTTTTGAATAACTTTTCAAAGGAACCAAGCAAATTTGGTGTCATTCAATATTTTACCAACCCAAACTCATAAACTCCTTTTAAAAAAAATTTAAGTATGACACTTTCACCGCCCTTTCTCCTAAGGCAATTAATTTTTCTAAAGTCTTGGTATGCAATCCATATTCATTTAGCGATACCTTCCGATTGGTGTATTACTCGGACTGTAGTGTACTGATCGGTTCGGTTGAAAGAGATGTGTTTAAAAACTTTGAAGCTATGGTGATACTATTATTATTAAATCGTTCCTGTGGCAGCTTTATTCGTAATTATGGTAATAGTTCATAATTACGAATATAGCTAAGACCAAAAGAATTTAAAAAAAATGAAAAATTAGAGAAGTTAATTTCTTTTATATATATTTTTTATAATACTCCGATTTTAATCAAATCGTAATTTTAAAAAATAATTTATTGACATATATCAAAGAAGTACCCGTCAAGAATACAAAACAGCAAAGCTATATATTTTTTAAAAATTTTTTTGCCGACTGTTCGATTCCGACTTATATACATACTACCTGCCATAGAAAGATAAAGAAAGATTATGTTCTTTGGTCATTATGGAGTGCCGTTTGTCTTAAACGTTCAGGTCTCTTTGGGAGAGATGGCTTGGTTGTGAAAAACTGATAGAGCACAACGGGTCGATTGTTGAACTGCCTTAAATTCGCTTGTGATGTAACGATGAGCGTTCAGAGGGCTGTAAAAAGTCAAAGCATATCGACATGACAAAACAAATTTCAATCAACCTATTCGCCTTAGAAGCCGCAGCTGTTCCCGATCTTATGCTAAAAGGTCTTATAATAACGGTTTTGAGGAAAACGTCACGTTGATTCCTTCCTTTTTTTATCTCATTGATTATGTGTTCTGAGGCTGAGGTTTTGAAGGGAGATAATTATAGCTGCTGCTCATGATGTGCACACAGGAGGGTCTGACTTGAGTACTTTTTGATGTTGATTACGAGGAAAGTCGTGCCGCCCGATAAGCTCAATAAACTGTCAAACCATGAGCGTGCAAATTTAAAAAAAAAAGGAAGAGAAAACAGGATGCGTGCCGCTTTTTTGCTTATGGCACGTAATTCCCTGAAAGCAGATATAATCAAAGTACAGTGTGTAAAAGTCAAAAATAACTAGAGTTAAAGGCGTTTAAAGCTTTCGTTTCATTTTCAAAAAACACGAAATACGATTTACTATATCAAGAATCCTTAAAATAATATTTTAGGTGACGGCGTTTGGGCACACAAAATGTTATTAATTTCAAATTAATAATAATAACGCTCTTGATAGCCCAAGGTGTAAATATATTCAAACATGAAACACTGAGAAACTATATATTATATGTAGGCCCCGGGTTCAAGTCCCAGCGTAAGGAACAATTTTTTTTGTTTTTTATACCCGTTACATCAATGTTTTGGACTCGCCATCGGCACTATCGCTCTGTAAAAATAAAATTGTATTGTGGTATATTATATTTCAAGAATATTTTGAGTATATCAAGTTAGGCTAATGCCCTCTTTCCACCCAGTCCGATTCCATTTTTAAAGATGATGTAAATATGAGTACACGATAATTTGCTTTGTTAATCATCTTCAAAAACAATAGAATTTGATTTTGGATTTGTTTTTATTGATATTTCGTTCTTTTTTTTTTGAGGCTGAACAATTTTCGATACTATCGATAGTATCGGTATTGACCACAATCGGTAGTAGGGTTGGTAAAACAATCGATGCACTATCGATACCATCGATGGTCGAACAGTTTAGAAAACATCGATGGATTGGGCTCACCACCGTTTCTATCGCTCTATAATAATGTAAGTGCATTATGGTATATTTGAAAAACATTTGAAGTATATTGCGGTATGTTTCTATGAACTTGCTAGAAAAAAAATTGTTTATTCATCTTTTGACAATCCCAAATCAAGAAACAGAGCCAAAGTCCTTTTGGACAGTATTACTCACTCAATAATTGCACTTGTTGCCGGTGATGTCGGAATACATTATTTTATTCGTTGAAGCGTTCTGAGGCTCGCTACTGCAACGGTTGACACTATATTGCCCTGAATTCTTCTACTGTAATTATGTAATTTTTAATTTTTTAGACTGTTAGTAAATTTTCGGTTTCGACTTTTTTGTACCCTTGCATACGGTATTATAATTTCAGTCAGAAGTGAAGCAACGCAGTGAAGGAGACATTTCCGACCCTATAAGGTATATATATTCTTGATCAGCATCGATCTAGCCCTGTCCGTTCGTCTTTTTCTACGCAAACAAGTCTCACAGACTTAAAACTATCTGCATGAAACTTTCCCAAAAGCCGATCCGGTTCGGACGACTATAACCTATAGCTCCCATAGGAACAGTCGGAAAAAAAAAATAAAAAAAAATATAACAATATATATATATATGCTATAGTCGTTCGATCCGGCTCGATCCGACTTATATACTACCTGCAATAATAATAATATAATAATAATAATAATATCTCAAAAGATTTTATTTTGTAACTTGTTTGACCAAAGGAGCCACTGTGCGGCGGCTTCGTGATATAGCCAAGTGAGAAAATAAACACACCTTATCACCATTTGTCATTAGAAAGCTGGGCTACCCATTAAGTGCAAGATTAAATTACAAATAATGTAACGAAAAATTTTAAAAGAAATTCACTCTAAAAAGTTTGAAGTTGTAGTTCGTCCCCCAGTTCTGTGGCCCAATACCAAGCACAATCCAGTGCTGGGCTCAGTTGCCGCATGACTAGATACAAAGTTTGCGGCTGACTTTAAAATTAAACCTTCCACCCCAGGAGAGCGATTCTGTGGGAGAAAGGGCACCCCCTGGCCCAAAATGGCTGTCATATGCTAATTTCCATATGGTCAACCCTTTTGAGGGCAACGACACAACGAAAATTGTAATCATTTTCACTGAAGTTTTTACCAGGCTTTAACTTTCCCATTGCGTCGCCCCCGCCCTGCCACCCACCCTTTTTTCCGCTTCCTTTTGCAGACTAATTGTATGCTAAACGTTTCAGGGCGATGGTGTGGTGCTGCCGTGGCAGTTGTGTGGAGAATCGGAGGCTTTCTAGGGATTCGAAAGCGCGGCTAGATGGTTTAAGCCAAAGTTTTTGTGGCACTTTTCGCAATTTGGGGGCACTGAGTCTGTCGGATCAGTGGTGGGAAGTTGCAAAGCAAAATTTTTGTTTTTGGAAAACATGGCGTTGTAAGTCCATTTTTTTGTCAAACTTTGTATTAACAAATATTTGTTTTTGGAAACATTGAATTATATTTTTTTTTCTATTTTACATTAGGCACGATTTTTACCTGAGTGCAGGAAATTTTTGATCAAAATTTAGCATGAATGCGACGAAAATATCTAAAGTGTGGTAACGCTTTTTGTTATCGAATTTTCGCAAAAATTTAAAATTAAATCTTTTCTAGAATTTAGAAAAATTTGTCAAAAATGTAAATTATCATAAATTCTATGTCAATATTTTCTAAAACTTTTAAAAAATTTATAAAAATGAAACATGTTTATTAGTTGAATTTATATTTTAGCATGTTGAGTTTGTTATGTATATTGTCTATGTACCAACACCACATACATATATATGTACGTATTTGTGATGAAGCATTTGCTTTTGTTTTAATGTATGTATTGTTTTACTTAACCTGATATATTTTTTTAATTTTTTTAATTTAATTTTATTTGTTTTAGTATCCCGACGATATAAGACTAAGTCTTTTCAGATTCATCGGTCACTTAATGATTGTTACATTTAAACTTAAATACTTTGAGATTCGTACAATAAAACTTAAATACTAGAAGTACAATTACATTACATTACGTTACATTAACAATTTAACATTTTAACAAGTTATGGTGACATGAGTAACATAAAAAAAAAAATGAATTGAATTTAAAACAAAATGAGATTGACATTAAAAATTATAAATTAGGATTAAAATAAGAATAAGAATTAGCTTGTGCCCTTTAAATAGTTTATAAGTACGATTTTAAAGTGCGTTAGAAATATCAGGTTAATTTAAGTTAACTAAGAAACTAAAATAAGAAATCAGCTCAAGCTCTCAAATAAGCGAAACGGCGAACCAAAGCCTACGGAACCCATTCCGAAACCCAACATAAACGTGGCTGCTATTTTTAATTAAATTTTATCCCGAAATCGCCCTAAACAAGAAAGGAAGAAAACTTCGGCAAGTCGATGTTCATATACCCTAGCAGCTATTTCAAAAACTAAATACTCTTGAAAATGTGAAAATAATGTTTTACTTGCGTGTATGTTTTAAAACATTGAAGCTATGATGATTTGCAGCTTAATTATTCGATAGTTCCTATGGCAGCTATACGATTGTTCCTATGGGAGCTATATGCTATAGTTGTCCGATTTTGATGAAATTTAAACCGTAATTCTGAAATATTTAACAATTACTATATATATGCTATATGCTATAGTCGTCCGATCCGGCTCTTTCTGACTTATATACCTTCAATAGAAAGACAACTTTTGGGAAAGTTTCATGCAGATAGCTTTAAAACTGAGAGACTAGTTTGCGTAGAAACGGACGGACAGACGGACGGACAGACGGACATGGCTAGATCGACTCTCCTAGTGATGCTGATCAAGAATATATACCGTATAGGGTCGGAGATGTCTCCTTCACTGCGTTGCAAACTTCTGACTGAATTGGCCCATGATTTAAAAGCGAATTTTTCTAAATTATTGGCGATGTTTTCATAAATTTTTGAGCGACATTTCTAAAAATTGTTCAGAAATGTAGTGCGATCTCTTTTTAAAAACAAGGCATTTTTATACCCTTGCAGAGTGTATTATAATTTCACGCCCCCAACAAAGGAATCATGGGGGAATGCTATAGTCAAGTTACCCGACTATAGGATACCTGTTACTCGCCAGCTGCACAGACGAACAGTATAAAACCGCTGTTACCACTCACTCATTGACTCGTTTCCTCGTGCAAATTACTCACCCAAATTAAGTGAGAGCTTTTATAAGTATGTACGTGAACTCTTCATGCATAAACTCCGTTTTTCAAAAATGCTGTGACAAGGCTAGATCCTCTCGGCTTTTGATCCTGATTAAGAATATGTATTCAGTGAAAAGTTGACTTAAACTTTTTTTTCCTTTTACTATACGAGTAACAGGTATACCTAAAAGAGACGCAAACGAAAGCAGCATCACAGCACTGAGCGGAAATTATATAGTGAATTCACGGCCATGGCCAAAACACTTGTTGGTTCCGGCGCAGAACCCACTCCACCAAGTCCACCCTCTCGGCCAACAGCCAGAGTCCTGCTCTGGAGTCCTGGATTTCAGCTGCGATGTTGCCAATGCTAATCGAAGTTCCATGCAGTTAAAAAAATGTTTTCGGTTCGTAGCGTTATCTCACGTACGAGGTAGACATAAAACAAATTACATGTAACGCTGCTTAAGCGGCTTTTATTTGCAAAAATTGTAAATGATTGTTGTCTCTGTCCCTGCGTCCCCTTTCCGGTGTTATGTATGTAGCTTACGGCTGGGCCGTAGTTCTGTGTCAGTGTTGGCAACCCAAGGTTCACAAAAAGTTTATCAATATTAAAAAGGTTTAAATAGTATTTATGGCTGTGAGCATCAATGGTGCTCACGAAAAATATAGATGATGAAAATTCCATAGGTGGCGTCATCTGTCGAACTGTAGGGTGAACACTAGAATCTAAGAACGAGCAGCACTCATAATCAAAGTCTTAATAACACATCTTGCCGGTCGCTTCCTACATGGAATCGTGGTTTAGAGGTTAAGGTACAGATCTATTTATTTATATTTCTGTTTTTTGGCTGGTTGGGTTGGCTGGTTTTTTATGTTTCAGTGTGATTTCGGGGCTATAATGCATCCATTTACTTTGTATAGTTATTTCATCTCCGTTGTTAGATGTTATTTTATCTGTAGTATTTTGGTACCTACAAGTTTTCTTCTTTTCCGTATTTGTCTCGCATAAGCTTCGTTGGTCACTCTCGGATTTTAATTCTTTATTTTCTGCCTGCAGAGCATCTATTTCCTCCGACATACCATGATCAAGGTATGTGTAAATAGATAAGACTTTTTTATGTACACTGCGCGAAATATCAAGAAAAACATCATATTTGGACCGACTTCACCCCTTTGTTTCTATTTTCCCTGTTGTTTATATAGACGTCTGTTTGGCACGCACTTTTACCCTGATCAAGGTATGCATAAAAAATACGAGTTGGAAAGATTCGTGTCAATGGCTTATATACTGCGCGAAATATCCGGAAAAACTTAGAATTTTAACCGATTTTCCCCTGTTGTTCCTATGGGAGCTATGGGATAAAGACGCCCGATCGGCACGCGCTTTTACCCTGAACATCTTCAATTCTTGCAAGTTGTATTCGATTGTTCCTATGGGAATATCCTCTGCAAGGGTATGAAAGCAAGAAATAAAGCTAACTTCGGAAAGCCGAAGCTAATATTCTCTTGCAGCTATTGTGGAAATTAAATATTCTTTAAAAAATCTAAATTTCGATTTATATGTTTATATGTTTAAAATATTGAATCTACGATGATATAAATATAAAAAATTCGATCGTTCCTAAGGCAGCTATTTTCAATTGAAATATTAATAATAATATAATAGTTATAATATTAAAATTATTCAGAAGTTTGTAACGCGGCGAAGGAGACTAGTCCGACCCTATAAAGTATATATATTCTTGATCAGCATAAATAGACGAGTTAATGGCCCATACCCCTTTGTCCGTATGACCGTATTTAATTACCGCTTGCGAGCTCAGTTAAATGACTAGAGATTTCGCAATTGTACTTATTTATGTGAACACAGTTCAAGTCCTAATCCTAATCCTAATCTAAAATGCAAGGCTTCGCTGTTTTATGTTTTAGGTTTGTGAAACAATCTTTTAATCTAGACCTAAAGTATGTTTTTAAGTCAGGGACCGAAATTAATCAGTATTTTAATTTTTTGAAACGAATAAATCATTCACTTCTACACCCAGAAAAAAGTAGTACGCATAATTTTAGTACGGACGTACTTGAAAATGGGCCGAATATTATTTACATTTAGGACGAACGTGTACAGATGAAGTACGGATTTTACTTGATTATAATATTTCAAAATGATTCTTTTTAATACACAGAGATAACAATATTTTCCGATTTAACACTGATTATAGTGTTTTAAAATAGTATTAAAAATAGTAAACTCTATTAAAAGCTAATAATTAAATAACCAAATCTATTAATTTTAAGTAAAACTATTTTGATCTTAAAATGATTGGTTAGGGGGTAAGTGACTTGGAACATTAAACATCGGGTAAACTATTAAGATCCTGCGTTCAAATTCCAGACAAAGTAATCAACTTATTATTTTTTTGGTTTTTATGTTTATTGTTGCAAACGTTCTGCTTTTATTTAAATCTTTATCTAGTTGACCTCTAAAGTCTAACTAGTAAAAGCTATTTGATTGCTTTGAATTACTTAGAAAAAACAAAAAAAGAAAAAGAGACAAAAAAACATTTTTTAAAAAAACTTATGTTAAGAATCTTTTATACTTGCATAAAGAATTTTTCGAAGTCAAACCAATATCTTCCAATATCTACTTGGACTGATGACGTTCATTCTCAAATGAAGAGTTTAGGGATTGAACAATTCGTACTTGAATATTGCCTTTCGTACTTGAATCAAATAAATTTGAATTTACCCTACTTTTGACACCATTTGGATCTTTTCTATGAGTGTAATTGGCCCTTAATCAATTGAATCATACCGGTTGGTTCCTATTTAGATTATCTCCTCGAATCCGCAATAATATTTATACCCTTGCAGAGGATATTATAATTTCGGTCAGAAGCTTGCAACGCAGTGAAGGAGACATTTCCGACCCTATAAAGTATATATATTCTTGATCAGCATCACTAGGAGAGTCGATCTAGCCATGTCCGTCTGTCCGTCCGTCTGTACGTCCGTTTCTACGCTAACTAGTCTCTCAGTCTTAAAGCTATCTGCATGAAACTTTCCCAAAAGTTTTCTTTCTATTGCAGGTAGTATATAAGTCGCAACGAGCCGGATCGGACGACTATAGCATATAGCTCCCATAGAAACAATGGGAAAATTAAATAAAAAAAATATAACTTTGCTGTTTTTCATTTTTATTTTTTAGTTCTTTGACATATAGTAATGGTTAATTATATCAGAATTACGGTTTAAATTTCATCAAAGTCGAAAGACTATATCACATAGCTCCCATAGATATAATAAAAATATATAAAATATCTATCTAATAATTGAGCTGCAAATCAATGTTTTGCAACATATACGCAAGTAAATCATAATAAGTATTTAATTCTTGCAATACCTGCAAGGGTATATGATCTTCCGCCTGCCAAGGTTTGCTTTCTTTCTTATTTAACTTTTTTTTAGTTCTTCGACATAAAGTAATGGTTAAATACTTCAGAATTATGGTTTAAATTTCATCAAAATCGGACTACTATATCATATATTGATTAATTAATAACTTGACTGTTCAAAATTTCGCTTTTAATTTTATTAAAATCGGAAAACGATATCATGTATCTGCCATAGGAACTATCGAATAACTGAGCTGCAAATCATCATAGCTTCAAGTAAATCATAATTTTAATGTTTTCAGAATATTTAATATTTGCAATAGCTGCAAAGGTATATGAACTTCGGTTTGCCGAAGAAGTTTACTTCCTTTCCTGTAATTTTTGTTTTTATAGATTTTCTTTCGAAATTATGATTATGTTTTAAGCAAACAATAATTGTTATTTAAATGAAATTAATTATAAACTATTTTATAAAGACCAATTATGTTAAGGCATCGTGATCAGCATTTGACAATACCTTTTTAATGACAAAACCGTGCATAGTTTAGCTGTTTTTAGCGATTTTCCGCTAAACACAATTTTTGCCCAACACATTACTGACAAACAGACACGGACAAATCGTACTTTTTAAATTAATAAAAACAAGAAAGAAAGCAAACTTCGGCAAGCCGAAGTTCATATACCCTTGCAACTATCGCAAGAATTAAATATTTTTGAAAACATTAAAATTATGATTTACTTGCGTATATGTTTAAAAACATTGAAGCTATGACGATTTGCAGCTTAATTATTTGATTGTTCTTTTATATATTTTTATTATTTGTATGGGAGCTATATGCTATAGTCGTCCGATTTTGATGAAATTTAAACCATAATTCTGAAATATTTAACCATAGCTATATGTCGAAGAACTAAAAAAAAATTAAAAAACAGCAAAGTTATAATTTTTTTCAATTATTTTTGCGATTGTTCCTATGGGAGCTATATGCTATAGTCGTCCGATTTTGATGAAATTTTAACCATAATTCTGAAATATTTAACCATTGCTTTATGTCGAAGGACAAAACAAAAAATTAAAAAACAGCAAAGTTATATTTTTTTCAATTGTTTTTCCGATTGTTCCTATGGGAGCTATATGCTATAGTCGTCCGATTTTGATGAAATTTAAACCATAATTCTGAATTATTTAACCATTGCTATATGTCGAAGAACTAAACAAAAAATTAAAAAACAACAAAGTTATAATTTTTTTTCAATTATTTTTCCGATTGTTCCTATGGGAGCTATATGCTATAGTCGTCCGATTTTGATGTAATTTAAACCATAATTCTGAATTATTTAACCATTGCTATATGTCGAAGAACTAAACAAAAAATTAAAAAACAGCAAAGTTATAATTTTTTTCAATTATTTTTCCGATTGTTCCTATGGGAGCTATATGCTATAGTCGTCCGATCCGGCTCGTTCCGACTTATATACTACCTGCAATAGAAAGACAACTTTTGGGAAAGTTTCATGCAGATAGTTTTAAAACTGAGAGACTAGTTTGCATATAAACGGACGGACAGACGGACAGACGGACAGACTGACAGACGGACAGACGGACGGACAGACGGACAGACGGACAGACGGACGGACAGACGGACATGGCTAGATCGACTCTACTAGTGATGCTGATCAAGAATATATATACTTTATAGGGTCGGAAACGTCTCCTTCACTGCGTTGCAAACTTCTGACTGAATTTATAATACCCTCTGCAAGGGTATAAAAAAAAATTTTTTGGCGCGTATATAATTTAAACTATGGTTAAAAAGTCATTTGTGCATAAAAAGTGATTGTTTCAATGGGAGCTATATGATATAGTCGTCCGATTTTATAATATTATACTATAACAAATATTGCTTCACGTCATTTATTATGGCACCCTCTAAAATTATGACAATTTTTCTCACCGAAATAAAATTTGTAACTTAACTCTTCAACTTAAAGTCGGATAAAAGAGCCTTTTACCCTCCCAGCATCCGCCACTTTGGTTAATGGAAATTCATCTTATAGTATTTATTTTGATGGCCACATTGCGTGACAGTAATTACAAAATAAATGCAAGCATCTGCACCAGATCACAGGGAAAGTCACCAAAGGAAAGTGTTTTTATTTTCTTAAGGGATGGGTGCTGCATATGTGGCTCGGCTTTTTGTTAGGGTTTTTGTTTTGGGATTGAAGTGGGTGCGTTTCAGCTTGAGGGTGGGCTGTTCCCCATTATGATTGTTGGTAATTTGAGTGGCGATGCACACATCCCTTTTGATGGATTGGCTTGCCCAGATGCAGTTGGAATAACAGTGAACGAACGTATTCGATTACATGTGTAAGTTGCGCTTAAGTTTTTTGTCTCTTGTGTGACAAATTTTTTCGACAACAGCTGAGACCAATAGCCCTGCATCCCTCGAAGTTTTCCACCTTTTCAACTTGCTTAGTCTATCAATCAAAGGGAAGAAAAGCAATCATAAAACTGTTATTAAACTAGAGACAAGCTCTGTCATAAATCTCAATCGGTAATCTGGGGGTAAACACTCAAATTTTTCATTATGCACCTTAACCTCTTTCTTGCGCGCATGTCCTCCCCACTCGAACATTTACGGTATTAACATATTGTTTACATTCTTTTTTATCTTTTAGTGCAGCAGAAGCTGCTATTCTCCCGCCCCTTATTGATTTTGCCATTTTTCACCCGAAGTTTTTGCACAGTAAGCCAGACACCAGATTTTTCGACGCTGCAAATGGAACTCAATTTAAATATTCAAATTTAATAGTACATAGTCAAATTAAAGAAAGTAATTAATACTCAAATAAAATAAATTTTCTTTTTTGTTTTAATGCTTACAAATTTTATTTTAATGATAAGTAAATTTGAATGTTTTAAATTGAAAAGGTTATGTTGTGCTTCTTAAATACATTTTGTTGTAGTTTACTTATGTGGTTCTTGTGTGTTTTACCTTGTGTTGTTCAAAACTAAGAAAAATGGTCTAACAACCACATTTTTGTGCCGAAAGCCATTTCTTAAAGTTTGTTAAGATTGGTTATTTTAAGAGTTCGATTTTTCTCAAATTCTTAGTAAATTCACAGTAAATCTTTTGAGATACTAGCGATGAAACCGAGTAGTGTTAAATCGTTTAATTTCTTCAAAACGAAATAAGGCCGATATCTCAAAGAACCAAAAAAAAATTAAAAACCTGCCGCCCTCTAGATATGTTAAAAAAACCAGAGATAACGCTATAGTCGAGTTTTCCGACAATTAGATACCCGTTACTCAGCCAAACTTCAAACTAAGTATTTTCCCTACAACACAATCGAAGTTTAGGTGGCGCTATCTCACTATGGGGACAACGACCACTTCTGTTGGCCAAAATTAAAATTTCGCTTAATTGTAAAGATATCGAAGTGAAACTTTACCAATAGTTTTTTGTATCCTTAGGCAACATAAATATCAAAAAAAATTAAAATCGGACGAATATATTGTAATGCTGCAATACGATCAATCTATTCAACTTTGTTGTTTTAAAAGAAAAAATTTTGTTGTTTTATTTTATTTTATTTATTATATAGTTATTTAAAATTTAACAATTGTAACTTTTGCTTTCTATGTATCGTTTTCGGATAGTTCCACGTTTAACTCTCGCTCTACTATCGTTTACGGTATCGATTACGAAGTTTTAAACTTTTAAATTGCAAAAGCAATTGTCCGGGTTTTGTACAAATATGAACTTGATGACAGTGTGGCGCAACCGGTTAATGCGTCTACGAATCCAAAGGTCCTCGATTCAAATCCGATTGAGGCATCTTGGCCCGAAAAAGAAGTAAGTTTGTTTTCCCCTTTCCTTTCATAAAATAAAAATTTATCGTATTTCCTTTTATTCCAATTACAACAAGAAATGAAGGAAGATTCGGCAAGCCGAAGTTCATATACCCTTGCAGCTATTGCAAAAATTAAATATTATTGAAAGCATTAAAATTATTATTTACTTGCGTACATGTTTAAAAACTTTAAAGCTATGATGACTTGCAGCTCAATTTTTCGATAATTCCCAGGACTGTTGTATGATATCGTTTTCCGATTTTAATAAAATTAAAAGACTAATTCTGAACTGTCTATATAATAAGTCAAAAAGAATTAAAAACAGGAAAGAAAGCAAACTTCGGCAAGCCGAAGTTCATATACCCTTGCAGCTATTGCATGAATTAAATACTTTTGAAAACATTTAAATTATGATTTACTTGAGTATATGCTGAAAAGCATTGAAACTATGATGATTTGCAGCTCAATTATTAGATAGTTATTTTATATATTATTATTATTTCTATGGGAGCTATAGACGTTCTATTTTGATCAAATTAAAACCATAATTCTGAAATAATTAAACATTGCTATATGTCGAAGAACTAAACAAAAAATTAAAAAACAGCAAAGTTATAATTTTTTTTCATTTATTTTTCCGATTGTTCCTATGGGAGCTATATGCTATAGTCGTCCGATCCGGCTCGTTCCGACTTATATACTACCTGCAATAGAAAGACAACTTTTGGGCAAGTTTCATGCAGATAGCTTTAAAACTGAGAGACTAGTTTGCATATAAACGGACGGACAGACGGACGGACAGACGGACGGACAGACGGACGGACAGACGGACATGGCTAGATCGACTCTACTAGTGATGCTGATCAAGAATATATATACTTTATAGGGTCGGAAACGTCTCCTTCACTGCGTTGCAAACTTCTGACTGAAATTATAATACCCTCTGCAGGGGTATAAAAAATGCAAAATAGAAGAGTTCCATTTAAAAACAAAAATTTTTTGTTATATTTTTATTTGTTTTTTTGGAAGGTTTATTGTATTGGTGCCCGGTTTTGCTGAAATTTAAACCGTTATTCTCAAATATTTAACCATTACTAAATGTCGAAGAACTAAAAAAAAATAAAAACAAGAAAGAAAGCAAACTTCGGCAAGCCGAAGTTCATATACCCTTGCAGCTATTGCAAGAATTAAACATTTTTGAAAACATTAAAATTATAATTTACTTGCGTATATGTTTAAAAACATTGAAGCTATGATGATTTGCAGCTCAATTATTTGATAGGTCTTTTATATATTTTTATTGTTCCTATGGGAGCTATATGCTATAGTCGTCCAACATTGATGAAACTTAAACCGTAAATTGGAAATATTTAACCATTACTAAATGTCGAAGAACTAAACAAAAAATTAAAAAACAGAAAAATTATAATTTTTTTTCATTTATTTCTCCGATTGTTCCTATTGAAGCTATATGATATAGTCGTCCGACTTTGATGAAATTTAAACCGTTAATCGAAAATATTTAACTATTACTAAATGTCGAAGAACTAAACAAAAAACTAAAAAACAGAAAAGTTATAATTTTTATACCCTTGCAGAGGGTATTATAAATTCAGTCAGAAGTTTGCAACGCAGTGAAGGAGACGTTTCCGACCCTATAAAGTATATATATTCTTGATCAGCATCACTAGTAGAGTCGATCTAGCCATGTCCGTCTGTCCGTCCGTCTGTCCGTCTGTCCGTCCGTCTGTCCGTCTGTCAGTCTGTCCGTCTGTCCGTCTGTCCGTCCGTTTATATGCAAACTAGTCTCTCAGTTTTAAAGCTATCTGCATGAAACTTTCCCAAAAGTTGTCTTTCTATTGCAGGTAGTATATAAGTCGGAACGAGCCGGATCGGACGACTATAGCATATAGCTCCCATAGGAACAATCGGAAAAATAATTGAAAAAAAATTATAACTTTGCTGTTTTTTAATTTTTTGTTTAGTTCTTCGACATATAGCAATGGTTAAATAATTCAGAATTATGGTTTAAATTACATCAAAATCGGACGACTATAGCATATAGCTCCCATAGGAACAATCGGAAAAATAATTGAAAAAAATTATAACTTTGTTGTTTTTTAATTTTTTGTTTAGTTCTTCGACATATAGCAATGGTTAAATAATTCAGAATTATGGTTTAAATTTCATCAAAATCGGACGACTATAGCATATAGCTCCCATAGGAACAATCGGAAAAACAATTGAAAAAAAATATAACTTTGCTGTTTTTTAATTTTTTGTTTTGTCCTTCGACATAAAGCAATGGTTAAATATTTCAGAATTATGGTTAAAATTTCATCAAAATCGGACGACTATAGCATATAGCTCCCATAGGAACAATCGCAAAAATAATTGAAAAAAATTATAACTTTGCTGTTTTTTAATTTTTTTTTTAGTTCTTCGACATATAGCTATGGTTAAATATTTCAGAATTATGGTTTAAATTTCATCAAAATCGGACGACTATAGCATATAGCTCCCATACAAATAATAAAAATATATAAAAGAACAATCAAATAATTAAGCTGCAAATCGTCATAGCTTCAATGTTTTTAAACATATACGCAAGTAAATCATAATTTTAATGTTTTCAAAAATATTTAATTCTTGCGATAGTTGCAAGGGTATATGAACTTCGGCTTGCCGAAGTTTGCTTTCTTTCTTGTTTTTCATTTATTTTTCCGATTGTTCCTATGGGAGCTATATGCTATAGTCGTCCGATTTTGATAAAATTTAAAACGTAAATCGGAAATATTTAACCATTACTAAATGTCGAAGAACTAAACAAAAAATTAAAAAACAGCAAAGTTATAATTTATTTTCATTTATTTTTCCGATTGTTTCTATGGGAGCTATATGCTATAGTCGTCCGATCCGGCTCGTTCCGACTTATATACTACCTGCAATAGAAAGACAACTTTTGGGAAAGTTTCATGCAGATAGCTTTAAAACTGAGAGACTAGTTTGCATATAAACGGACGGACAGACGGACGGACAGACGGACGGACAGACGGACGGACAGACGGACGGACAGACTGACGGACAGACGGACGGACAGACGGACGGACAGACGGACAGACGGACAGACGGACATGGCTAGATCGACTCTACTAGTGATGCTGATCAAGAATATATACACTTTATAGGGTCGGAGATGTCTCCTTCACTGCGTTGCAAACTTCTGACTGAAATTATAATTCCCTCTGCAAGGGTATAAACAGCAAAGTTATAACTTTTTTTGTATTTATTTTCCCGATTGCTCTTATGGGAGTTATAGTCGTCCGATCCGACTCTTTCCGACTTATGTACTACCTGCAATAGAAAGACAACTTTTGGGAATGTTTCATGCAGATAGCTTTAAAACTGAGACACTAGTTTGCGCAGAAACGGAAGGACAGACGGACGGACAGACGGGCATGGCTAGATCGACTCTCCTAGTGATGCTGATCAGGAATGTACATATATACTTTATAGGGTCGGAAATGTCTCCCCCACTGCTTGCAAACTTCTGACTGAAATTATAATACCCTCTGCAAGGGTTTAAAAAGCGGTTTTAATCAAGAGGAAGGGGGCACATAAAATATGTTTTAGAAAAATGTTGCCCTATATTTTTAAAGACCTGTAATTTAGACAAAAACGCCCATAAATTGAAATCGTAGGGAACTTTCTCAATACAAAAACGAATTTCTATGTTTTAGAAAAAACATTTTTGAGTGTTGCAAATGGTATTATAATAATTATAATGAAATTATAGTTTCAGTCAGAAATATGCATTCCCAAACCCATAAAGTATATTCCCTTTCGGCATCATTAGGAGAGTCGAACTAGCCATGTCCGTCTGTTTGACCATCCGTTCATAATTTATATTTCAGTTTCTCAATTTAACTTTCCCACAAGCAGTCTATCTAATGTATATAAGTCGAAACGAGCCGAATAAATGAAAAAATTATAAATTCAATGCTTTTAATTGATTTTATTAAATAAAAACTTCTGATATCAACCAAAAACACCTTTTAACGAGGTAAAAAAAACCTTCCACATACAACATTTTTGATATTAAATTTTGTCTCGAAAATTAATTAAACATTTGTTTAAATATATACACTTTTAAAATGTTTTAAGTTCGGACCGCTTCAGCCATGTATACACAAGATTCCCAGCCATTTTATGTTTATCTTTAATTTAAAACGGCGTAAGAATACATAAAAGGTCGATCAGAAGTAATAATTATGCACTAAGTGTTATTAAATTACTCAAAAACTGAAATGTATAATAATTATTACTAAAATATTTTTAATATTAAACTTATGAGACCTATGGTCCCTGGCTTATTTTGGGGTGGATTAGAAATGGTTTCTCAAACTTTGCTCCAAAACTATCAAATTTTGCGTGTATCACTCGAGTATAACTATGAAACTCGTATATGTAGATGAGTAATCTGGAATTGGCTGCATTTATTTAAGGAAAGGTTAGTCATTGTAGTGATTTTTGAGGCGCCCAATAAAGCCTCACACACCTCCTGTAGCACTCCAAATCCCCAAGGAAAAAAAGCACGAACAACAGATTGAGATTCAAAGATTACACTTGGAGTGTGTGTCAGGCAGAGTGTGTGAGTGTTGAATGAGTGAAGTGCATGTACTGGATATATTGATTAGCTTTGTCACTGGACGCCTGCTGAAAAGGACAATACATCAAAAAGGATTTTCTGCCGACAAATCCATAAATTGTAAAAATATCTGTAAAAAAAAGTCATTTCACACCAATTCGTAATATCATAACAGAACGAAAAAGACCTAGCCTTTTGTTAAAACTAATTAGTTTAAACTTTCATAGCTGACGCATTCAAGTAACCCAATAAAATTCAAGTTAGCTTTACCTACCCGGACCGGAAATGTTTACGCCTCAACCGTCAGAGCTATAGCTGCTCAAGTGCCTACAGTGAGGTCTTGATGCCAAAATCAAAATCACAATGTTGGACTTATGAAGAGTCCTCGACCAGAGGTGGATAGGTAGGGGCGACCCGACAGGTGCCAGGTGCTTGGAACTTCTAACTCCTTCGCCCAGCAGTCAGCTTACTCTGACTCAATCCTCTAGTTTGGCAAAAAACAATAATAAGAACAATATCGCACCACATACTGAGACACTCCCACTCCCACTTCCACTCCCACGCCCACTCCCCCTTATCGACTTCCAACCTCTCACATGAATACCACACACACCATGCAAATTGCTTAGCATACTTTACGGCTTCAATTGGCAATTGGCAGCCTTTGAATTTTGTTTTCCCCTCCCACCCGATCAGCCCATCAGCCCATGTCTCCCCCAGCTTTTCCGCTCACATGCCACAGGCAAAGGCCGTTTGACATGAGGTGGTTGACGGCTTAAGGGGGCTGAGACAGCCCTAAGAACGCCGCCGGCCTGGCAGCTGACAAGTTGGCAACTTCTGTTGTTGTTGTTGTTGTTGTCGGTTCTCTGGAATTCTTTCTGCTTTTCCACGGTGCACCCAGAAAACGTGTTTATGAAAAAATCACTAAGAACAAACATCATCTCTGATCGGCGACCCGGCCTTAGAATAATCCTTTTTTGTGTTAGCTTGGTACTTGGCTACAAAATCAGCTTCTAAAAAAAAACCGTGTTTAGTCATTTATCCTTTGACCTAAAGACAAGGCCGCCTATAGTTGCCAATCGATAACTGCCGATTGCCTACGATGTATATAATACTAATAACACAACCTTTTGAATTTTTTACAGCACATTCATGGCATATTTGTCCAGGACTTGCCATATAATTCAACTTTGAGAGCGTTATTTCACACTTCAGGTTTATTTTCGCAACTAACTTATTTCTGACACGGCGAGCATTTCGAAAACTTTGTTTAGCTGAAGACGACATCCATTCGACTTCTGCGATGCAAGAGTGTGTGGTGTCCTCCCTTGCAGCCCTTGAATTTGGCACCATGCACAGTGGTCGTTTCTATAGGCCATAAACAAAAAAATCAAAGTCAAAATGTTGACTTTAAATTTCCTTAAAAAAAATGTTTAAGCTTATTTAAAAGAAGTTTTAGTGCAATGAAAGTGTATAATATTTTAAATTAAAGTATTATTTTCCATTTTACAATAAAAAGTATATGAAGTATGTGTTGTGTTGTGGGGTTTCTTGGTTTGTCTTTTCCGTGTTTGGTTAGACTTTTAGCTGTGATGGCATTATTCGGCACAAATAAATCCTTTGGTATAATATTCTTAAGCATCGTAAGGATGCATTTGTCTTTATTAGCCTTGTCGCGTCTCCACTGCTACTGCTGCTCCTTGTCGTTGTCCTCTACGCCGTCGCCCCTGACCGACTGCTTGCTGGTGTCCGAGCTCGTGGACCTTCCAGCAAGTAGAACTAACTTGGTGCTGCCTCATCGCCCATCGACCTTTTTTGCAGACTCCACGCAAGTACTCGAAACAACTGCGAAATAGCACCGTTGGATCATAGCGTTGAAGCCTCAGCCTTGTCGTTCGGCGTCTTGACTTGGCGATCTTGATCCTATACTATAGAGTGAAAATCTACCAAGTGGGCCACCTCAAACTTCACTCAGAAAATTAGGGAACGAAAAAACCAAGAGCAAATCTGCTCTATTTCTGTATTGTTATACCCTTGCAGAGAGTATTATAATTTCAGTCAGAAATTTGCAACGCAGTGAAGGAGACATTTCCGACCCTATAAAGTATATATATTCTTGATCAGCATCACTAGGACAGTCGATCTAGCCATGTCCGTCTGACCGTCCGCTTTTCTGTCTGCCCGTCCGTTTCTACGCAAACTAGTCTCTCTGTTTTAATGCTATCTGCATGAAACTTTTCCAAATGTTGTCTTTCTATTGCAGGTAGTATATTAGTCGAAACGAGCTCCCATAGGAACAATCGGAAAAATGAAGAAAAACAAATTATACCTTTGCTGTTACTTTACTTTATAATTAAAAATAACACAATTTAACTTTTTTATTTTGAAAATTTTTTTAGAAATTCTTTTTGATTATTTAAGTATTTGACAGTTCAGAATTACGCTTTAAATTTTATTAAAATCGGAAATCGATATCATATAGCTGCCATAGGAACTCAAATATTTGAACTGCAAATCATCATAGCTTCAATGCTTTTAAACATACGATATACACAAGTCAATCATAGTTTTATTGTTTTCAAGAATATTTAATTTTGGCAATAGCTGCAAGGGTATATGGACTTCGGATTGCCGAAGTTTGTTTTCTTTATTATTTCTTCTCTCTTTATCGAGACAAAACGTTCTTGAAATTGAGAAGAAATTTGTTTATTGACTTTGTTTTTTGAAAAGAAAAGATCTTTAAATCGAGATGATATTAGTATTAGAGTTAAAAAAAAAATTGAGAGAGAAAACTTTTCACTCATTTTTTCGGAAAGTTACCGAAGTATTTCTTCCTTATTAATTAATTAATTTGATAGACAGACCCTACTCGAACAGTAAGAAAATTATATTTTATGAGATGAAAAATATATTACATGTAAGTAGAAATAATAGTTTGTATTATAATTTGTATTTAACTTAACCCAGTGTAATGTGACATATTTTATTTTATTGGTGAACAATTCGAATGTTTAAACTTTCTGAAAAATTAATTGTTTAATAAAATGCGAAGCGTCTCATTAAATAAAAATTTACCGCAAGTGTTGTTGCTGCTGTTTTTTTTCTTTTCAGCTACGACCTACAAAAGCGTGCACAACGTCACAGGCATACATACATGCGAAAAGCTATACATACGAGAGTTTGACATTTAATATAAAATTTGTTAGAGTTTAATAATTTGTGTAGGTGCCGGTGTAAATTTCGAGGGCCTGGAGTTTAATACTGCAGAGGAGATTAATTCCGATGGGAAAAGCTGTTAAATTGGAAGAAAACGCAGGTAAGATATTATAATAGCTCTTTCTTAATTTCTTATTAACTTTCTCTGTCCTTGTTTCCCGGAAAAGTCTACCATTCGATTTGCACAGAAATTTCCTTTATTATATTTGGAATTCTTTCAAAAACCATTTATTTTTGTTTTTTTTAATGGAAATCTGAAAAAAATTACTTTAATTTAGTTTGGATCTAAAATAAATAAACAAAAATGTACAGCTTGGCCTAATAAATAGAACGTATTATATTCGTTAGCGGCTATGGAAAATAGTCAATCTGTCACAGCAAAGGTTATAATTGTATAATTTTAAATAATTATATATTATATTTAAATAATAAATATTAGAGTTGGATAGACCAATGGTATGGCAGCTATACGATATATTCGTCTGATCTCAATTTGTTTAATACATGTTACCCAAGGATAAGGATTCATTAAAATTAAGCGGGTTATTATGTTTGGCATATGAATGAAGTGGCTTTCCACAATTATGCCCTAATGTTAGAAGGTCTCGATTTCAAAATATTTTTAAAAAAATCACCGATTTTTTTAGCCATTTTGAAACGCAACTTTTTTGGTGGGCCATCCTGTAGATTTTTTCTAGAATAGTGGGCATTTCGAAAAGGGGCTTAGGTTAGGTCGTTTAGCCCAACCGGCAGATGCTGAACTCTCCCCGAGGTCATTCTTAGCCTATGGATTTGCCTGTTTTCAGAAGGATTAAAGGTTTGAGGGGGGATTTGTTGAGTGTGGTATGTGGGGGTTGAAGTGGGGTGAATTCCTCGGGGGTTTTTGACCGCCCTTAAAGCCAGGCCGCGGATAACAACGAGTGTCAGTTTCTTCAGCGGCACTTTTGCCAGAAGCGTTCTATTTGTGTTGTAGGACTAACAATCCGACATTTTCCGAAGTCTTTCCCAGCTCGGTGTACGGAGAAAGATGTCCATTGGTTTAAGGTTCAGTATTATGTCCGTCACTCCCAGACAGGCAGGGGTCTGTATCTCCTGAAGGATGTTGGAGAAGAACTGGGTATTTAACTCCTTCCATCCTGTTAAGGTTCGTTCTTACGGGCTGTAGAGACTTTTCCGAGTTTCAGGAGTTTTTAGAGTTTCTTGCTGGACCAGTGTCGCTCCAAAGGTTGGACTTGTGAGGTCTGGTGATATGTATGTCCAAAGAATATTGCATCATCCTTCTTAAAAGTTATTCTCTGGTATCAGCCCTTCTTAGCCCTTAACTCTGTTCCTTTTGCATCATCTTATAACATGTCCACGAACAATGCTAACACACTCAAAACATGTATAAAAGACTGCAAGGGAGCCCAATAAATTCACTTGTATATTCGACCTCAACGCGATCGTGTCATCTTATTCCTTCGAAACACAACATCTGGTATCTGTACTTTTTGGTGAACTTACCAAAAAAAATTGTCATAGAAACTAAACTATTGGGTATCGAAATAAGATGTATATTAATTCAATAAGTTCAAAAGTACATATTAAAATAAAACTTTCGCGGTTATCAATTCTTACGAGTTAAAAGGTGAAATTATAAAATTAAGTTAAAAGCTGAAATAAAATAATTAATATAAAATATATAAAACTGAAATATTAGAATTAAGTAAAAATATGAAATTACAAAATAAAGCGTAAAAAGCGAAACCAAATATAAAATAAAAAGCTTAAATAAAAATAAGTAAGAAAGCAAATTTCGGCAAGCCGAAGTGCATATACTCTTAAACCTTCTTTTATATATTTATATTATTTGTATGGGAGCTATATGATATAGTCGTCCGATTTTGATGAAATTTAAACCATAATTCTGAAATATTTAACCATTGCTATATGTCGAAGAACTAAACAAAAAATTAAAAAACAGCAAAGTTATAATTTTTTTTCAATTATTTTTCCGATTGTTCCTATGGGAGCTATATGCTATAGTCGTCCGATTTTGATGAAATTTTAACCATAATTCTGAAATATTTAACCATTGCTGTATGTCGAAGAACTAAACAAAAAATTAAAAAACAGCAAAGTTAAAATTTTTTTTCAATTATTTTTCCGATTGTTCCTATGGGAGCTATATGCTATAGTCGTCCGATTTTGATGAAATTTTAACCATAATTCTGAAATATTTAACCATTGCTTTATGTCGAAGAACAAAACAAAAAATTAAAAAACAGCAAAGTTATAATTTTTTTCAATTATTTTTCCGATTGTTCCTATGGGAGCTATATTCTATAGCCGTCCGATTTTGATGAAAGTTAAACCATAATTCTGAAATATTTAACCATTGCTATATGTCGAAGAACTAAACAAAAAATTAAAAAACAGCAGTTATAATTTTTTTTCAATTATTTTTCCGATTGTTCCTATGGGAGCTATATGCTATAGTCGTCCGATCCGGCTCGTTCCGACTTATATACTACCTGCAATAGAAAGACAACTTTTGGGAAAGTTTCATGCAGATAGCTTTAAAACTGTGAGACTAGTTTGCATATAAACGGACGGACAGACGGACGGACAGACGGACGGACAGACGGACATGGCTAGATCGACTCTACTAGTGATGCTGATCAAGAATATATATACTTTATAGGGTCGGAGATGTCTCCTTCTCTGCGTTGCAAACTTCTGACTGAAATTATAATACCCTCTGCAAGGGTATAATTACAAAACAAAAATGTTACATTTTTAAAAATATTTTTTTTATATTTTTATTGTTTCCATGGGAGCTCTATGTCGTCCGATTTTGATGAAATCTAAACCGTAATTGTAAAATGTTTAACCATTACTACATGTCGAAGAACTATTGAAGGATTATTGCTATAGTCGTCCGATCTGACTCGTTCCGACTTATGTACTACCTGTCTCTGTTGCCAATATTGCAAACTTCTGAATGAAATTATAATACCCTCTGCAAGGATATAAAAAAAAAGTATTAAAAACCACAATAGCTGAAAGAAAAAATTTTGATCAGTTAAAATGAACCTTTTAACATTGCACTTACCTTTTGTTAATATAGATTTATGGGAGTGATATATAAATGTAAGTGAGTTTTCTCGCGAAACATGCTTAAATAAACCAACAACTATTTTGCGCATTCGTAGATACATACATACATATATGTATGTTTTTATGTGCTTCGCCATAAATTGTATACTCGTGAGTATAGAATTGACAACCTCGAAAGTTTTATTTTAATACTCTCGAACTTATTAATTTAATTTTTGATACCCATTAGCTTAAAATTCATGTAACAATAGTTTAGTTTCTATGACAATTATTTATTGGGTGTGGAGAAAGTGTGTAGAAGTCAGAGATTTCCACTTTGATGTTTTATTTCAAAGTCATGGATAATGGTTTAAGCCGGGGGCTTTTATTTTATTATGCGGTGGTGTCTTAAGACTGTTTGTCAGCAATAAAAAATTACTTAACTCCAGTTATGTGGGCAATGTAATTAAAAATGTTGTCAAACATCGGATTTTCGTATTCCGCGGGACCTTTAGCTGATGGAACATATGTTTCAATGGACTTGGACTTTTACTCAGGAGCACCCAATTATAATGTTAAAGTCCAGATTGCTCGTGAAATTTATATTAAAGAAAAATTACTATTTTTTATATTTTTAGTTCTCCTAAGGGCCGCAATAAAGTTTTTGTTTAGTCTGGCTTAAATAGGCATAGGTATACTGCGTTCTTTGTCTCCATAGTGCGACTAAGTGTGCAACGTGGAAAAAACTGTTGGCATAAAGTTGCTGCTAGGGTGAGTTTTGTTTACCCATTTTAAATTCCTTCGACCTTTTCAATCGACTTTCAACAGCTTATGACTTTATATGACCGTCATTGCTGTCAAGAAGGAACCTCTTTTTCTGAGACATTCGCCTAATATCTTCATTACGTCGAATCGCCCGTCTTGTTCTTTTTGATCCGAGTTTCCTGCTCACAGCCTTAAAGCAGGTTATTTGTTCACCCCGGAGTCTCTTCAGAGATCGCTTTTGACTGGCCAGCCAGTTCAGGTGTAAAATAGTTTGCACGCGTTTAAAGCTGCCTATTTTTCACCACTTTCGACCCCTTCATAGATGCCAGAGCAATCAACTTTTCTTTTGAATTGTCCTTATTTCTTTAATGTGCCATACCCACGAGTTTTGTGTCGAGTCAAGGTGAGGGGTGCCGAAATCGGTTCTCAAAACTTTTTAAAATTGTAAGAATCATGTTATCTTAAGCAGCAAGAAAAGAAGTGAGCTACGGCAAGTTGAAGTTTATTTACCTTTGCAGCACTCCAAAAATAAAAATATTCTTTAAAACAACAAGTTTTTAATTTTTTATGCATGTTTATTATTTTCAGCATCACTGGAGAGTCGATCTAACCATGTCCTTCTGTCAGTCCGTCTGTCCGTCCGTTTCTTCGTTTAAATTCTATCAAAATCGAACGACTATACCAATAGCTTCCATGTAAACAATAAAAATATTAAAAACAAGAAAGGAAGCAAACTTCGGCAAGCCGAAGTTCATATACCCTTGCAGCTATTGCAAGAATTAAATATTTTTGAAAACATTAAAATTATGATTTATATATGTATATATATGTATATGTTTAAAAACATTGAAGCTTTTATGATTTGCAGCTCTATTATTAGATAGTTATTTTATATATTTATATTATTTCTATGGGAGCTATATGATATAGTCGTCCGATTTTAATAAAATTTAAACCGTAACTCTGAAATATTTAAACATTACTATGTGTCAAAAAACTAATAGAAAAATTAAAAAACGGCAAAGTTATAATTTTTTTTAATTTATTTTTTCGATTGTTCCTATGGGAGCTATATGCTATAGTCGTCCGATCCGGCTCTTTCCGACTTATATACTACCTGCAGTAGAAAGTCAACTTTTGGGAAAGTTTCATGCAGATAGCTTTAAAACTGAGAGACTAGTTTGCGTAGAAACGGACGGACAGACAGAAAAGCGGACGGACAGACGGACATGGCTAGATCAACTCTGCTAGTGATCCTGATCAAGAATATATATACTTTATAGGGTCGGAAACGTCTCCTTCACTGCGTTGCAAACTTCTGACTGAAATACCCTCTACAAATGTATAAGGATGGTAATGCCATGACTAACATATTTAATTTATTTATATATTTAAGTCATATATAATATAGGGAAATTGTGGATTTCGTTTTTTTTTTTAATTTAAAACTAAGTTGTTGCATACTTAAAAATAAAAATGAAAGTGTAACACACAATTATTTAAACACAACACCCCTCGGGGCTAAATCAGAACCGAAAAAATAAATTTCAAAGTGAAAATATTTGGATTTACCGTGATTTTTCTCTGGGTGTAGGTTCATACATACATTTATTTTTTTTGAAACATCATGTGCAGTTTTTGTGTGGAAAATTGAATAGTTTTCAGTGTCGATAAGCGAAGCTTTAGTAGAATCTAATAGAATATTGTCGGACAACATGCAATAAGTTTTTTCTCAAAAGAGTAAGTTATTTGTTTTTAAAGTGTTTATTTTTATTTGTTTATTTTATTATTACAATCTGTGTCATTCAATAAAATCATTTAGTTTTGTGAAAGATACGAAACTAAATAAGTAAAAAATAAAATAACGGGAGCCGTAAAATATAAACATAATTTGTTTTTAAAAATCTTAAGATAACAAAAGTTTTTGGGGTAGGTTTCCAAAGGGGACTTGGTGAGAATTTTAAAACCGAAATCTAAGCAAAGCAACAAAAATTAATAGAAAAATTCATGTCATTTTTGTTATAGATTTTTAATTATTTTTATAAAAAATAATGAAGATATTCTTAGTTAAATTTAATTACACATAAATATTGCTTTCATTGAAGGAACCGGTAAATTCAATTATTAGTAAGCAATTTGTATTATAATTAGATAACTTGTAACAATTTTCACAATTCACAATTTTTTCGCCAAACAGAAATTTTTGCGAGTTGTTTACATGACTTCCACCCCCACCACCGGAGCACACCTTCCACGATCCACAGCCTTTTATATGCACATTATGTAAACGCGTATTAGCGGCACTCTTTTGCTCCTTCTCCTGCGCTCTCTTTCAAATGCACTCTCTTGCGGCAGAGTCAATGACGATTGTTCCATTCCCATTGTTCCGTCTTATACGCAGCTCCGCAGAAATATCTGATGGGGAAAAGAGAGCTGCCAAGAGAGCGCTGCCAAAAGAGCGCAAGCCCTCTCGCAAACTCACAATCTCTTGTGGCTTCAGTTAAAGTTAATACAAAAACAAAGAAAAGTAACGTTAAGTTGTTGCTGGTGTGGGCGGGCTGGGTGGTGAAAGGTGAAGCAGGTCCAGAAATATAATCAATAATTTTAAATATTTAATATGCCTGTTGGAGGGGATTTGAGGGGAACCGTGGAAAAGGGTTGCCTGGGTCTGTTAAAAACTTGTTTTGCGTTAATGGCGTACGTTAGATCTGACTTGTGCGTGGAAAATATGTACCTTAATTCGTATTTTCAGACAAGAATTATGGACTCACCTGTGCCAGCAACAACCCACGCTCCCTCTCCCTCACACAACACGATCCACATGCCACACGCTGCGCTCTTCATCTCGCAGAGAGTTTCGTTGAGTTGCGCCAACGCCGACAAGCGCTCTTATCCTCGTGCCGCTTTCTCTTGGCCTCGGCTGCTTTTATTCCCCAAAGTGGTACTTTATTTATAAATTGTTTTTTTTTTTCGATTTTAAATAGTTAAATGATTCCAAGTCATAGTTGATGAAATGTTCCATCAAACCCTGTTTAAATTATTATTTCATGGCTTACATGGTCTGCACAACTCTTAGTTAATGCGTCAGTTACACAATTCTTAATTTTGGGGGATTTTGATTAGAAAGGTTTTTATTTTTTATTCGATAATTTTGGATATTTTTTCTAATTGATCGTAAATTCACTTAAAGATAAACAGTTTTTTGGTTTTTAAAAAGTCTATAAAAAGTATTGTATTGCTATTGGTCAATTTTTTTAATTTTCTTGCGATTTCGTGCGATTAAGCGAGATATTTGATCGTAAGGAAAAAATCGGATTTTTGAAGGTCAACGCTTTGAGGGTTAATTCCGTTTTTCTTGTACGGTAACCACCTTTGTGTTACGGTTTCAAAAAGTCGATTTTCTTATTGTCCTATTAATTCTATAACACCTCTAGCCGCTGGTCTGTTGTTAGCCGTAATTCTGGTCCATATCTTTCACTCTCTAGGGGAAACTAGTTAGAAATATTTTAGTGGTCATTTCTCGTTGTTCCACGAGTTTTATTTTGAGGTCGCAACTATTTGTTGTAAATTTTAATCCATATAATATTCCGTTAAAAGTTTCAAGCGCCCATTTAACGGAAGGTGCTTATAGGTCCAAAAATTCCTGAGATCGATAAAAACCCTTCACAAGTACGTCGGCAAAAAAATTAAAACGCGATGATAAACAGCACGTGCCAGAGGAATTTTTCTAGATTTGATCATTGACTTTGCGTTTTTTTATGTGTTATAACATTATTTAAAGTGAATTGTCGTAGGGTGTCAACTATGTGATTCAAAATATATTTGAACAAATTGGCAGAAAGTAAGATTACAAATCGGCGGTTCATTTCGTTATGCGAAAGTTGGACTTAGGTTTTTATGAATGCATGAGTTTTCCCTCCAGGAATCGACAATTCAATGAATGTTAAGAACTGTGATTTCAAAGTCGGCTGTCAAGATTTCCCGCAAACTACTCAACCGATCTCAATGAAATTTTACACAGGGGTTCCAGATATGTATAATTAACAGTGTCCTAAACAATGGACAGTTTTTCCAATTACAACTTTAAAAAAAAACGTCGAGAAAAGTTTTTACCAAAATTATAATTCATTTTAAAAAATCTCTGTCAATATAATATTTTTCCTTGGTTTATGGTCTCATTGTTAGCCAGAATCGACGGCACCTGAAAGTCCAGGTGAGGCCAGATGCTTTTCCCGGAGCCTCCGCTTTCCCACCACGAAAAACGACCCATTGGCTCTTGTGTCAATTCAATTATGTGAAAATTCTTTATTTCTTTCCTCGGTTTTCAGCTTATCTTAATGGGGGTCAGCCGCTTTTGGGCGAGGTCGGGGTAGACTTAATATCAATTTTGAAATCTAATTGAAAGAAATTAAAACTAGGATAACCAAAAAAGTTGTATTTATTGCCCGAAAAAATATTGAAAGGGAGTTATCTAGTGTAAGATAGGAAAAGTAAATTTAAGAAGACTTATCAAGTTATTTACCATTCTTATAACATTATTCTCCATTAGCACTATTTTAAAAATAACATTTCAAGCTTTAATGTTATGAGAATTAATATTTAATTAATACTAAAGCAGCTGGATAACTATAGTAATTTGTTGTTATTCCGAATTTATTATAAATTATTTCTTGTTTAGCAAGTAATTATTTTCAATTTTTTTTTTGTTGGCTTGTTAATATGTTTTGTCCATTTAAGAAAACTACAACACACAGAACAAACTTTTGTACATCATTTTTTTAACAACTAGTGTATAAATATGGATAAAAGATTCAAATGCATCGTATATTTATTTGTTTGTGTGTAGAAAAAAAGCGAACAGAATGCAATACGTAAGGCAAGCACGCGAGTTTTTTTAAACATACATACATACATAGCTTGTTACTGTGCACATGAGTTAAGACCAATGTATATATGTAAGTGAAATGCTAAAAAAAATTGTAAAGCTCAACCGCGAGTAACAAAATAAGTAATAGTGACATTGTATAACTTTTGATTATTGACAAATATTTTATATTGTGGGTGGCTTTGTATGTACCTGAGAATAAAACATAATACAAATTTTAAAAAGTTTTGGAAACTTCGACAACAAGATAAAAAGCTTCCCGTGACTCATCTAACTAACTTCAAACTAAATATTCCCTCACAAAACAATTGGGTCTAGGTGGCGCCATCTGTCAAACTTAGAATCTCTAATGATTTTAATTTTAGGTCTTAGACATGACAAGACTTTCCCGATTTGAAACAAACAAAGCGCTGCGTAAGTTTACTAAGCTGCATATCAAATCCTAAAACTCTAGCTTTTATAGTTTTCGAATTGTCATAAGGACGGACATGCGGACAAGGCTAGATCGACTGATCAAGAATATATATACTTTATATTTACTACCTGTTAGAACGAACACATTGTACCCTTTTACTCTACAAGTAACAGGTATAGATATATATGTACATACTATGTATCGTATACATAATACAAATAAAAACAATGACCGCCTCTTTCTTTCACTTTCTCCCTTCTTCGTGTGCTTTAACAAATCCCTTTGTTGGTGTTGTTTAGCATCTTGCTGCATTTATTTATACATTTTTAAAGAACATTTCCATGTTCTATTTTTTATAACTTCACATGTTCATAATAAATGAGTTCATATTTCGTATAATTGCTAAATGTTTAAAGCAAATATGACACAGTATTCGTTTAACTATTTTAAAAATATAGTGAAAGCTACAATGCAAAACTTTGTTCTTAATAAGAGTAAATCCCTTTTTGGCAAATTTTTATTTTCATGCACAGTTTTTAATATTTTTATACTCAAAACAAAATTATTAATATTTCCAAAAAATTGCTTAAATATTTAAATCGAATATAAAAGAACATAGTTTATGACTATGCGAAATGGCCAAATTTAAAATTCTAAAAACTACGATATTTTTAAATATGATTCTAATATGATTTTATTATTTTCAAAAATGACTTTAAGTTTAAATAAGCTTTATATCAAAATCAATGATTTCTAATCGATTTACCAGCGGATTGTTGAGCGTATCATAATTACTTCTTAGATTCGTGAATGTTTCATTTCAAGATAAACTGATTAAACTATTTTCGGTTTTACTTTTTTAAAGAAATAATTTTTGTTGTCGGATCTTCAGTTTTAGCAATTTATTCATAATTTACTAAAAACAGTTATCGATTACCGAAATCGGTTCAGCAGAACTCATTATTATACCCTTGCAGAGGGTATTATAATTTCAGTCAGAAGTTTGCAACGCAGTGAAGGAGACATCTCCGACCCTATAAAGTATATATTCTTGATCAGCATCACTAGTAGAGTCGATCTAGCCATGTCCGCCTGTCCGTCCGTCTGTCCGTCCGTTTATATGCAAACTAGTCTCTCAGTGTTAAAGCTATCTGCATGAAACTTTCCCAAAAGTTGTCTTTCTATTGCAGGTAGTATATAAGTCGGAACGAGCCGGATCGGACGACTATAGCATATAGCTCCCATAGGAACAATCGAAAAAAATAAATGAAAAAAAAACTATAACTTTGCTGTTTTTTAATTTTTTGTTTAGTTCTTCGACATTTAGTAATGGTTAAATATTTCCGATTTACGGTTTAAATTTCATCAAAATCGGACGACTATAGCATATAGCTCCCATAGGAACAATCGGAAAAATAAATGAAAAAAAAATATAACTTTTCTGTTTTTTAATTTTTTGTTTAGTTCTTCGACATATAGCAATGGTTAAATATTTCAGAATTATGGTTTAAATTTTATCAAAATCGGACGTCTATATCGTATAGCTCCCATAGAAATAATAAAAATATATAAAATAGCTATCAAATAATTGAGCTGCAAATCATCATAGCTTTAATGTTTTTAAACATATACGCAAGTAAATCATAATTTTAATGTTTTCAAAAATGTTTAATTCTTGCAATAGCTGCAAGGGTATATGAACTTCGGCTTGCCGAAGTTTGCTTTCTTTCTTGTTAAATTTAAAATTTAGATCTTTTAAAGAATTTTTAATTTTTTCAAAAGCTGCGAGGCTATATAAACTTCGGCTTGCCGATGTTTGCTTCTTTCTTGCTAAGAATTAATTTATGGTGTCGGAACTAAAGTTTTAGCAATTTATTAAAATGTTGTCGAGCATCTAGGTTAGGAAACACGTATGGGAAAGTTGAAGACTAATTTATTTCTGGTAAAATGAGCTATCGGTAGCCGAAATCGCAGAGCTGAAGATAAAAATGGTGTCATAGAAAACATTTTGAGAGTCATGTTTTGAATCAGGGAATCCATCTGCACCGGCAGTTTTAAGGTTTGGTCTCCCAAGGATTTTTCCGCTTTGAATTTGTTAGTCATTGTAATATAAAGATTATAAAAAGTTGATATGCTGAGTTTTGATTACTACCAGGTGAGTCCAATTTTATACAAAGTTTTGGTTACTACCAGGCGAGTACATTCTTTTCTTTAGTGCTAACAAATTTTACAATAGTAAAATACATACCATGTTTTTAGACTACTACTACACTCAGGAAAAACCAAGAGTTTAGTTCTTGTTTTAAGTATAAACGCTCATGAAATTGAGTCAATATAAAAATGTTCTTATTTTTGTCATACATTCCTTTTTCAAGAACGTTTCATTCTTAAACCATAATTCTTTATTTAAGAAATTTTTGGTTGATAATTATTATAATTAAAATTAATATTGAATTCTGCTTAAAAGAAGTTTTAATTTTTTTTAAATCCCGTGAAATTTTTTCTTAAATCCAGTATAACGTGTACTTAAGTAGTACGAAGTACGAATTATTCTCGACTCAAGTTTTAAAAATTCTTTAATCAAGAAAGACCATTATTTAGGTAAAAAGTGCATGCGGCTTAAATAAAGAACGATTAACTCTCAAATCAAGAAATATATGATCCCACTTAAGTAAATTAAAATCACTTTGAAGACTTCACATTTTAAAAATAGAAGACTTTTTTTCCGGTTAATCTATAAGTAAAACGTAGTTTAAAATTGTAAGTTATGAAACCTTTAAACACTCTTCCGCAACTGAATAAGATTATTAGCTTCCTCCAAACCCGCTGGACTTCACATTTTAACAAGAAAGAAAGCAAAGTTCGGCAAGCCGAAGTTCATATACCCTTGCAGCTATTGCAAGAATTAAACATTTTTGAAAACATTAAAATTATGATTTACTTGCGTATATGTTTAAAAACATTGAAGCTATAATGATTTGCAGCTCAATTATTTGATAGCTATTTTATATATTTTTATTATTTCTATGGGAGCTATATGATATAGACGTCCGCTTTTGATGAAATTTAAATTGTAATTCAGAAATATTTAACCATTACTAAATGTCGAAGAACTAAACAAAAAATTAAAAAACAGCAAAGTTATAATTTTTTAAAATTTATTTTTCCGATTCTTCCTATTGGAGCTGTATGCTATAGTCGTCCAATCCGGCTCTTTCCGACTTATATACTACCTGCAATAGAAAGACAACTTTTTTTTTGAGAGACTAGTTTGCATATAAACGGACGGACAGACGGACATGGCTACATCGACTCTACTAGTGATGCTGATCAAGAATATATATACATTATAGGGTCGGAAACGTCTCCTTCACTGCGTTGCAAACTTCTGACTGAAATTATAATACCCTCTGCAAGGGTATAAAAATAGAAGACCTTTTTTCCGGTTAATCTATAAGTAAAACGTAGTTTAAAATTGTAAGTTATGAAACCTTTAAACACTCTTCCGCAACTGAATAAGATTATTAGCTTCTTCCAAACCCGCTGGACAGTTTTTTTTAATAATATTTTAGAGGTTTCCGATATAATGTTAATCATATATATATAAACAATAAATTACTTTATAAACGAAAAGCCAGTAAATATTAAGTCATTTTACTCTTAGGTCTGTTCCTTATAAGTTGACGGGGAGTGTAGGTTATAGCAAAATCTTACCAAGTCACCCGCCTTGGCATGAGCAAATTTTGACCAGTTCTTAAAAAAGTCTTGACTTTACAGAGTTTTAGCGTCCTTTTGACGCAAGTAGAATGTCTTCTTCCATTTTTCTAGTGAAGAATTTTATCCTTCACGGAATAGTCTTTGTCTTTTGGTTGGTGATTTTTATATTTAGAGTAAAGCCTTAAGCCCTTCCGTTTCGGCGAATAAAATAATAATCAATAAATAGACAAAAAAAACAGGTAAAAACAAAACGATTTGTTTTTAATGCGTATTTACCTTGCACATTTTTTCGTTAGGAAAGCTAATACAAATTTTATAAACCAAGAGACTAAAATCAGCAATGGAGATTCTCTTTTTTTAAAGGAAAATCTCCTCAAGTATTATTTTTATTAGGTCGTCCTTCAGATCGAAGATATTGGTAGGCAATAACATTGATTCGTGGTTCGATCCAAACTGCATTTTAAATTATTTTTTTAAGTTTTAGCTGCAGATATAACTTACCTGTCACTTTCTCCACGACAACAACTTCTCGCGAAACCTTAGGCGGGGTCCTAAAGGTGGTACAGCTTCCCTTAGATACTGCTGAGTTGCGATATATTTCAAATCACTATATTTTATTTTAGCATCTAAAAATTTTTAATTAGTATTAAAATTGTTAATACATATAATTTAATAATTTTTGTAATGTGCACACTCATATATGTACATGTATACGTATATTTATATGTAAATTAGTATGTGTGCACATGATTGGTGCACGTGCACCAGCAGCCAAGAATAATTTGCAGATGTTTTAAAAATTGTCCTTCATACAAACATACATATGTACATATATATATAGTTTTAAACGAATTTTGTGGATATTAACGTATGTATGTACAATAGTTTAAAACTAATTTTTCTTAGAACAAGCTGCGCTTTGCTCTCTTTTTAAGCTTTATGTATTTTTTAGTTGGTTTTCTTATTATTTTTACATAAGTACATACATACATATGTATGTACTAAGCATTCAGAATAATATAGATTGCCGATAGACACTTTTTTCCACAGTTAGCAAAAGCGCTCATTATAACTCTTATCTGTGTATATATATAATCTCCCAAGCGTAGATGGAAATCATTTATTGTTTAAGTAACATCTTTGTATTTTATATGTATTTGTACGGGCTACAATTAAAACAAACAAAAATCAAATCCCGTCTTTCGATGTTTTCCATCTCTACCCCTCTCATTCGCTTTAAAAAAAAGCACACATACATTAACGTGTTTTTGTTTGACAACAGTTATTTCGGAAATAGAATTTGTGCATGCAAATATGTACATATAAGCGTTGCTTTCAAGAATCCGTTATAATGTAAGTAAATGCATATCTTATATGATAGTACCTGTATATACAAAACTACGAATGACGCAATAAATCTAAGAATTTTTCATATTCGTATGTTAACATACTTGTTTTAAGATTTTTGCTCTTCCCTATTAAAAATAATGAAAGCGTTTTATGACCGGTCTTAGAAAAATTTTAGCTTGCTTAAAGACAAGTTTGTCTTAAATTTGTTACCTATGTACATTTGAGTAAGAGCTAAAGAATTTTCTATACTTAGTTTATCTAAAAACCTGCACTGCGAAAGATAAATATTAAAAAGTTTTCTACATAAGTGGAATAAATATTCTCTTGGAATTAATTATTCTTAATATAATTCAAAAACATACTTAAAATAAGAATTTTCTAATTGTTTTAAGAATTTTAAACTTGAATCAAGTATTGTTAAGGATAAATTAGAATTATTTTTTCTTAATTTGAGCAGAATAGGAAAAAAATTTAAGACAAGAATTAGAGCGTCGTTTTTTCTAAGTGCAGGAAAGTTTCTTAATTTATTGCAAAGTGAATCTCTGCTTTGCGGCAACATTTATTTTATGGTTGGTTAGTATTATTTATTTTTATTTTTAAAGTTGTTTAAATCTATTTGATATCTCTCAGATTTGAACAAGACTTAAGTTTTTTAAGTGGTGGCTTAAATAAGCCCTAGAAAAACCGTGGAGAAATCGTGGGAACCCAACCTGGTGTTCAATTTAAAGTGTGCATACACTTTAACCCCTCCCAAGGCGCTCTAGTGCATTTGCTTTTAATTAAATAAGAACGAGAGGACCAAAAGTGACTTTCGAAATGGTCAAGCAGATAAAACTGCAATAACTATAAATGCTATTGACGGCGGGGTATTCGCGGACTAGGTGAGCCCGAACACGCACAAATTCGTTAAGCGGGTCACGTAATCCGGGAAATCCCATCCACCCCCTCTGGGTGTTGTCATCAACACGAACATAAAAATAGGAAATTAAACTTGAAACCCGCCAAATGGCTACAAATTCTCTTGCTTCCCACAATGTGCTCCAGCGAAAGTCGATATCAGTACACTTTAATTCGCTTTTCTTTCGAAGTCATTGAAAGTAAAAACCTTGAAAATGGCGCAACAAATTAAAGGCCAATAATTTAAATCAATTGCTGAGTCAAAATATTAAGCAAAAGCGGCCTTATCCGGAGTCCGGAGCAAAAACGCGGGTTGTTTATGGCTTTTAAATCTAATTAAATTCCCATAAAGACCGCGAAAGATACCAAAAAGAGGAGTGAAGTAAAAGAATATAAATAAAAAATGTATTTTTAAGTTCAAAAGCGCTCAACGAGAACCATATGCCGTAAACGGCATCAAACTCGGGGGCAACGAAATTGAGGACTGAGTTTCTAAGCTGCGAACAGCGGCCAAGGGTTAATATAGTGAGTGCGTGTGACAAACTGAATGGAAGGGGAGTTTTTCGGCCGACGACGAGGTAAACTGCACTAATGACCTGCACTTTGTATTCGAACAGCCCAGCGATTCATAATTTGTCCTTTTCGGAGGCTGAGGAAAGGCGTGAGGAGCTATGGGAACGTAACATCTGACGTGTGTCTCATTGGAGGCACGCGAAACGCAAACAAAGCTCTGCCTAAACCTGTTCTAAATTATGGTTCACCGACCACTTGTCGCTTGGCGAGTTATACGCCATGCCATTCAAAAGTGGATTCGGCCACTCCCGACCCCAAGCCATTATAAACAAACTCTTGCAATTGTTTTTATTTGCGGCTTTTGGGAGGCTCGTATGTAGTCATCTCTGGGCTGTCAAAAAAAAAGTCACCCATCAACTACCCGTTATACTCGTATCACGAGAATTGCGAATTAACTCGGGATCAGAGAAACACTAGGCATAGTGTTGAGGTACAAAACAGTTTATCAGCAACTTTCTTAGATCTGTATCTGAGGTAATATCACTTAATGATATTAACGAGATCTGAACTTAACTTGGGAATGAACCCATTTAATCAGGTGGCGTCAATCGGATCTCCAAATTGCATGGGGAAATTATTCACACGCTCAGAAAAGCACTAATGTCATTAAACCTCGGGGTCGCAAGCAAGCACACAATATTTCGAAAAGCTTTGATAAGAACAGTGCGTCGGGTCAGTGGGTGGATGGGCGGATGGATGGAGGGAGGATGGAGGGTGGAGGGTGGAGGGTGGATGGGCGGTGCCTTCTCAGCGGGCTGGCGGAGAGCCCTAAATTCGTGAAAAGCTCAGAACAAGGCGAGCAAGCTCACTGCATGAGTGGGGGCATATATAACTAATAAATTGCCCCGAATATCGCTCAGTTTCAGTCAGCGAGTGGGGCACTAAGGAAGATGTCAGCGATCGCCATACGCGCCATGAAAATGGAAGACTTTGACGAGGTCGAGTCTTTTCTCGCAGTGCATTTCTTCAAGCACGAGCCGCTGATGCTGATCCCCCAGCCGGATGCGTCGCAGAGCCAAGTGGTGCCGGAGGAGGCCGAGCTGCACCGCTCGCTCATTCACCAGAACCTCTCCTTGGTGGCCGTCGACGGCGAGCGCATCGTGGGCGTGGCCCTGGCCGGGGACCTGGTTCCCGGGGATCTGGAGAGGGAGTTCCAGGAGGCCGAGCAGAAGGAGGTCAAGTGCCTGCTGGACAAGATCCACAAGTTCCTGGCAGGGATCGAGAGGCAGGCAGATATCTTCGCCCACTTCGGCGTGGACCGGGCCCTCTACCTCTACATGCTCGGCGTGGACAGCTCGGTTCGACGCCAGCGGCTGGGCTCCCGCCTGGTGGCTGCCACCATCGAGCTGGGCCGCCAGCGGGGATTCCCCGTGGTGACCTCTACCTGCACCAACCTCTTCTCCCTCCGCCTCATGACCGGCCTCTGCATGGAGTGTGTTCTCTCAAAGGACTACGCGGACTACAAGGACGAGCGCGGGGAGATCCTCCTTCCGGCGATTAGTCCCCACACCTCGGCCAGTGTCGTGGGCATCCAGCTGTAGCTGCAAAAAGGGAACTCACCAAAGAAGAGCATAGCTAAGTAAACGCCCTTATTGGAATAAAGCAAAGATAGAGGATGGGATGTGGTGGGTCTTACGTATACGGGATCGATCTGTTGAAATTGTTAATCAGCGCCAAAAAGAGCTTCGTTTATCTAAAAAGGTTCACAGCCATTTGGCAATCAGTTTATAATTAAGCAAAGAACAAGAAAGCAAGTTTACTTCGACAAACCAAAGTTATATATGTACCTTTGCAGCTATAAAAAGACTACTTTTTGAGATATGTACATGCAAGTTGTTATTCCAGTCGTTCCCAAAGCAGCAGTTCGATTTTTATAAAATTTAAGCTCGTATTTCAAGCAGAACTGAAAATACAAAATTAAAAAGACAAGTAAACAGGTGAAAAACTTTATGTACACCTTAAAACAGAATTTTCTAAATCAGGTCCAGTGTAAATAATATTTTAAAATATTTATTAAACCAAAAATGTTCATTTATTAAGTACTTGAGTGTTTTTATTTTTGACAAAGCTTTTTATTGTATTTTCTCAACTTGAACAGCTAAAGTCGTAAACAAGGTCTGGCACTTCTTTCCTGACTGAGTCTGGACATCCCCCGCACTCATCCAGATAGAGATAGCTTAGCCTTCTACTTCAACGTATTTTATCTATCATTAAAGGGCAATATAAATGTTGTCGGTATCTTGATTTTATTCTTCCGCCTTTGCACTAAAACTAATTGTTGTTTTATTGTGTTTGTAATCCAATCCACTGTCGAAACGCTAAGCACTTGCGGTACAGCAAAAAGTATGTATGAGACACACATGGGGTAGAGGATTACCCCTCATCGCCATCGCACAGTGCCGCCGTAGAGCAAAAAACATATACATTATTGTTATGTAATGTATGCATCATATACATTATTCACTGTAAAATTCACCTGGAATCTTATTTCGTTATTGTTTTTTATGATATGTGGCTTATATTTTTTGTTGAAAATATATTGACAGCTACGTTTTGATATTCGCAATGTCTTACGTAAATGTCTCGGAAGAATAAGTTGAACCTGATAGTCAATACACTGTGCCATGGCCATTCAATTTATGACATCAATTTTTTATTACTATACCTTTTCCAAAGAATTGTAATTATAAAACCAAATTCAAAAAATTTTTAAATGATTTAGATAGCTGAACAAATTTTTTTCATAATATTGATTATTTTGATAATTTTTACTTTCATAAATCTGTAACGCGTTATTCCTCATCTACACCAATTTTTATTTATTTGTTTCATATATTAAATTATATTATTCGATTATTTCATTGGGTTCACAAAATATAACTTTTAGAAGGAAAAAACTCAGCTGCATAGTTTTAGTTTCTTGTTATACCCGTAACTCGTAGAGTAAAAACGTTCATTTTGTAGTCGTTGAAAATATATATTCGTCCGAGATCTGCAAAAATTATAAGAATTAGAGATTTGGGATTTGTCATGCAGATCCCAGTAATTCCTACGCAGCGTAGGTTTTTTTCAAAACAGAACCACGCCCACTTAAACGCCCACAAATCGTGAAAGAACTGTGACATGTGTTTCGCTCATACAAATCGATAGACACTTAAACTTTCAAAATTTAGCCATTATTTTCGAAGTTAGAGGGTCATTAAGTTTTCTGCCGACGCTCTGCCCCCCGACTGTCGCAACCCTGCCGCTGCTCGTCCGCTGCTTTGCCGCTAATCGCTGCAGTAGAGAGACACAACGAAAAATCTGTTAGCGGGGGTCTGCACTCTCTTAGCTTCTAGTGTTCGATTGTTAGGTGAGGGCTAGTGAACAGGCCAGAGAGCTTTCTTGCCCATTAAGAAGTGCAAATCAAAAAGCTTTGTTATGTTGTTCATGTTAAAATAAGATAAAAGTTCAAAACAGTACGGACTGATAGCGTTTTAAATTTGTACAATGCTTATCTCTGATATGCTTTACATTTTGTGTTGTCTCGATTAGGATTTAACTTAATGGTCCGATGTGCTTACCAACTTGAAGCTGTAGGAAAAGTATGTACTATTAGTATAAGTCAGGTATGAGAAAGAAGGTAAGGGCTGCAATGGTGAGGGGAGTTTTGGGTTGGCAGACTAGTTCGTGCCAGGTTTAAAGATCTAAAAGCAGACCCCAACGTAATTTACATGTCTTCGACAGGGAAACCTGGCATGCAAAGTAAATAGCTGTTCGAGTAATAGGTTTTGCTGATCCCTGTTTGAAAAAGAAAAACTAGGACGAATTAAAAACGTATTGCCGCAATATGATTAATAAATAGTAAGGACTTAAAGATAGAATTGCCTACACAGAAAAAATTAATCAAGTACATAGCACTCAATCTGAAAATATTCATACACAACAAAAATCCAAGAGCAACAATTCTCTCTTTGAGTCCATTTTACTCAGTTTAAGTAAAAATTTTCAAGAATAAAAAAACTCAAATATATTTGAATTTTTCAAGTATTTTTTCCCAAAATGAGAATCTACCAAAATTTTCTTTCAATTTTATTGTTTGTTTGCATAGAAATTTAATTTGAACACGAGCGTCGGTCTTTGTTGTCCACTTGTAGAGCTAAATTGATTCTTTATAAACATAATAAATAATAATTGAATGTTATATTATTAATTTAGGTGTTAAATGAAGTCATTTTACTTAAGAAATATTTTTATGAAAAACACATGTCTCGACTGAGAATTGAACCTGGGACCTTTCGCGCTCTAGATGTAAGCCTTAACCACTCGCCCACGCACATCCTAAATTGCCATTGAGCAAAGGCCGCACAGCTATTTTCCTTGAAAAGGCGAATTCGTATTTTAAGCAAATTATTTGCGGTATTTTTTAGAAATGATAAAAAATAACATTAATTAATAATAAGCATTAATAAAATAAAATTAAAGCAAAGATAAACAAAAAAAAAGAATCACACATCTCGAAGTGAACTCGGAGCCTCAAAACCTGCTTCCTGGTCCGGATATCTCAGACTGCTAGACCACGGATTTTCAATACATTTTGCATCATTATTAGAACATTTTTTCTCAAATTCAGAACATATCCTCAGTTTATTCTTAATGTGAGTTCTTGGGCAAAATTTGTACTCGAAATGAGTATATCCTCAAGTTAAGAATTCAAATTCTCAATTTCTGAACGTCAGAATTTTCTCTATTTACTAATAGTAATCAACAAATTAAATAATTTTTAGAGGCTTTAATTTAAATAATATTAACAATATTAGTTGCACCAAAAATTACCTGAGTTATAAAACAAAGCCACATGATGAAACAACCGTCCAAAGTGCAGTGCTCTAAAGCTATGTTAACGCGGCATAGGTGCACTGAATTTCTCCAAATATTTGCGCAAGTAAATTTTTGATTTATGCCAGCCAAGCATGACCTAAATTTTTCGCACTCTGCCAAACTAATTAAAAGTGAAAAGTTGACATTTTCTAGTTGTATTTTTAATTTATGGCGTGAACTTCCCAACCGCAGCGAAAAATGTAATGAAAATTCAATCAAAGTTTGCGCCTCTCTCCATCAGTTTGTGTTAATGTAGGTTGAAGAGCTTGCAACATATGGCTGCCCTGCTGGCCTGTAGCCGACCTCCGACGATTTTGTTATTGCTTAAGTGACCCTAATGAAGATTAATTTAGAACGAGTAATACACTCTCTGCCTGAGCGTGTGCGCGACTGATTGTTTTATAAAATGCTGAGAAAAAAAATGAAATCTCGCTTCTATGGCGCACCAACTAAGATGTAGAATGTATCGACCGACTATACTGCAACACATACCAAAAGCGCCAAGGACGGAAAAAATAAATAAGTAAACTAAAGTAAGTAAGTAAGTAAGTAAAAGTAAAAGACAGAGCAAGACCGCCAATGGGTCAATCAACATATCATAATCAATGATGGACTGCTTATAATAGCTTCTACATAATGCCAAATTCCAGATATTTATTTAAAATTAAAAATAAAAATTAAATGAACAACATTTTAACTTTTTAAGAAAACAGACCACCTTCAAATTTCGTCCAACCTTTTCTTAAATTACAACCATTGTATATAGTTGAACTTCGGCAAGTCATATACCCTTGCAGCTATTGCAAAAATAACATATTCTGTAAAACATTAATATTATGATTGACTAGCGTATATGTTTAAAAACATAGAAGCTATGATGATTTGCAGCTCAATTATTTGGTAGTTCCTATGGCAGCTTTATGATATCGTTTTCCGATTTTATTAAAATTAAAAGCGTTATTTTGAACTATCAAATTAGTAATTAATCAAAAAGAATTAAAAAAAAAAATTAAAAATAGAGACGTTAAATTAAAAAAAAAAATTTTTTTATATTTTTACTGTTCCTATGGGAACTATATGATATAGTCATCCGATCCGGCTCGTTCCGACACATATACTAGCTGCAATAGAAAGACAACTTTTGGGAAAGTTTCATGCTTTAAAATTGAGAGACTAGTTTGCGTAGAAACGGACGGACAGACGGACATGGCTAGATCAACTCTACTAGTGATGCTGATCAAGAATATATATATATAAAGTTATAATATCCATTACAATCCTATGTTTAAAAAGCTGGAGAAACGATCGATTACAAATGTGCATCTTGTATCGGTTACCAAAATCGGACGAACCCAAATTGCGCCACTGCGATGCTAATGTTACTCCGACATGTGAGTGGCACGAACAGCTGATCTGGGTTTGTATACTTTTGAATTTGAGCGAGCTTACGGATATCTTTACAGGACATCCATAATGCGACAGAGGCATTTGCCCATTTGGGCGACAAGGAAGGGGAGCTGATGGTGTTCTTTCACGGGTTTGCAGAGAAGAGCACCACAGTTTCTACAAATGAGCCAGGATTCCCGGATATTTGGGATTTATTTCCTGAGATCCAGCAGTAATGAATTGTGGTGCTGCGCCCAGGATTTGCTGCGTTTGCTCTTGTTTTCAGTCGTTTTTATGCAAACTAGATTTTACATTTGAAAGAAATCAAAAATTGTGCCATCCTTGCATATAGAAACCAGCATGCCTACATGGCATTAACAAAATATCGCGAAATATCGGTAGTTTTCGGTACGGGGCGAATAGTTTTTAATCGCATTTATTTTAAATGAGGCATTTAGCCTAATGGGATTCCCTATGCAAATAAATGCGCATCAGGATAAATCCGTTTTAATGCGCCAATGGAATCCGGCTATTACTCTATGTCCGCCCGTTCGTTTCTACGCATACTAGTGTCTGCATAAAACTTTCCCAAAAGTTGTCGTCCTATTGCATATAGCATATAAGTCGGAACGATCCGGATCGGACGACCATATCATATAGATCCAAAAGGAACAATCAGAAAAATAAGTGAAAAAGAAATATAGCCTTCCAGTTTTCAATTTTGTTTTTCAAATCTTCGACAAATAGTAATGGATTAATATTTCATTTAAATCGACTATCGACTATAACATATAGCTCCCATGGATGCAATCAAAATATTAAAAAAAAGAATAAAAAAAATGTAACTTGTCTATTATTGAATTATTATACAAAATTCATTTGGACATAGTAATGGTTAAAAAATGCAGAACTAAGCTTTAAATTTTAATAAAATCAGGTAACGTATTTATATATAGCTGTAATAGGAACGATTGAATATTTGAATCATCATAACCTCAATGTTTTTAAACATATACGCTTATAAATCGAAATTTAGGTGTTTTAAAGAATATATTTAATTTTTGTAATATCTGCAAGAGTATATAAACTTCGGCTTGCCAAAGCTTGCTTCCTTTATTGATTTTTCTTAGTTCAAATTGGAAAAATAAAACAACATTTAAAATATGAATTAACCCAAAGTATCCAAAATCAAGTACGAACGATTTTTCTGAGTGTATTAAAGTAAGTCCTACAAAGTTACGAGCTAGAGAGCCGTGTACAAAACCAAGTGATAATACTTTCTAACTGCCTCTGGTCAGTATTAGGCGAAATCTTTTCAATCCATAGAGTCGAGAGGAAAAGGTTTATCTCTGCCTTCCCCGTTTTTCTATTACCTTACAGAATTTAAATCATTGAAGTCCTCGTTTATATTCAGTGTTAGGTTTTAGGTCTTCTGTTTTGGCTCCTGTTGCTGTTTGCTGTTTGCCCCTCTTCTCAAGTTAAGTTCTATCACCTTTTATTTATTTTTAATTTCGACGGCGTATCAAACTGCTCCGACTGTTATGTGAGATTTTATCAAGGAAGCTTTCTTGAGGTGATTTTGATTAAGTGCGATTTGTACTTTGTGTAGCCTACGTGTTTTGATTTTTTAAATAATATGTACCTCCTCTGCTTCCCAAGACATATTGTTGTCTTTGGTATTTGATTGCACAGGACGAAACGGTAGCAAAAGGACTGTAGTAACGGATACTCGCTTACATAGTATTTGCTCTTTATACATGGATTCTGTGTGTTTACTTAGTCCAAAGACGGGAAACGGATTTATTATGGGGAATCATATATTATCAGTGGAGGAGCCCCTGACATTTTGGATGTTTGTCAATGTTTTTAAGTCAACAAAGCTTACAAGATATATTTTTATAAAAATATTACTATTCAACAGATTCGTATATCTTAGTATTTGACTTAAAACTTCTTTATCCTCTCACCCTAACTATTGTTACGTGAATTTTAAACTATTGAGCCTTTAATTTTTACCAAAAAGATCGTTTATTAAATTAATAGCATCGAAAGTATTAAAATATACTCTTAAGTAAAAATTACATACCATTTTGTACTTCCAGTAAAAATTTACGAAATGTTTCTTTGTTTTGTTACTATAATATAATTATATTTAATATATAAGATAAGAAAATAAAAGTTAATTAATTTATATTCTTTAAAAAGCTGAAATAAAATAACAAAATAAGACTGAAATTATGAAAGAAATCATAAATGCTGAAGAGATATAAAAAATAAAAAGCTCAAATTAATAAATTAATTATAAAATGTTTTTATTAAAAACTGAACAAAAAATATTTGTTCATTTGCTAAGAGTTAAATAGTCTCTGCTAACATTAAAGTACAAAACTATTTCAAAATAATGACAATTTAACTGTATAACTAAGATTTTTATACCCTTGCAGAGGGTATTATAATTTCAGTCAGAAGTTTGCAACGCAGTGAAGGAGACGTTTTCGACCCTATAAAGTATATATATTCCTGATCAGCATCACTAGTAGAGTCGATCTAGCCATGTCCGTCTGTCCGTCCGTCTGTCCGTCTGTCCGTCCGTTTATATGCAAACTAGTCTCTCAGTTTTAAAGCTATCTGCATGAAACTTTCCCAAAAGTTGTCTTTCTATTGCAGGTAGTATATAAGTCGGAACGAGCCGGATCGGACGACTATAGCATATAGCTCCCATAGGAACAATCGGAAAAATAAATGAAAAAAAATTATAACTTTGCTGTTTCTTAATTTTTTGTTTAGTTCTTCGAGATATAGTAATGGTTAAATATTTCAGAATTATGTTTTAAATTTCATCAAAATCGGACGACTATAGCATATAGCCCCCATAGGAACAATCGGAAAAATAAATGAAAAAAAATTATAACTTTTCTGTTTTTTAATTTTTTGTTTAGTTCTTCGACATATAGCAATGTTTTATTTTTTCAGAATTATGGTTTAAATTTTATCAAAATCGGACGTCTATAGCATATAGCTCCCATAGAAATATTAAAAAAATATAAAATAACTATCTAATAATTGAGCTGCAAATCATCATAGTTTCAATGTTTTTCAGCATATACTCAAGTAAATCATAATTTAAATGTTTTCAAAAGTATTTGATTCATGCAATAGCTGCAAGGGTATATGAACTTCGGCTTGCCGAAGTTTGCTTTCTTTCTTGTTTAAATATACATTTGTGGTCTTAGGGTGTGTATAAATTTGGCACGAAATATTAGGATAAGATTTTTCAAAACATATAAACGGATAAACAAAGTTATAGTTAGTACATAAAACTCGAAAAAGGTTAGTGAAGTGCATAACTAGACCTGCATATTGGCAGACGAAGCGGGCAAAATGCACGAGGTATATCTTGCCAAGAAGAAAAGGAGAGTACACTATACCGTTAAGTAGTTTCTGCATAAAGATTACACTACTGCAAATTCTTCGGTTCTTCAAAGTGTGTACGTCAATTAGGTTTAATCTTGATAAGTAGGGCGGTAATTGACTATGCGGATCCCAGTTAAGATGTCGCAGTGAATATATTAAAAATTGTTTTTGAAATAATTCTACAAAATTTTGTTGGTGATTATATTGAGGTCTCATAATAAGCATTTTGAATGATTAAGTAATAACAGGTTGTATGAGAAATCAGACAATGACAAACAAATTTGAACATCATCAGCGAACATAAAAGTTGTGCAAAGAAGAGAACCTGGGGAGGTCATTAATAAACAAAACAAATAATAATGGTCCTAGGTGACTGCCTTGCGGGACTCCAGAAGTAACTTTCACCGTATTGGACAATTTGTTTTTAAATAAAATTCTTTGGGATCTAATCGAATGATAAGACGAAATTAATTCCCATAAGTAAGGAGGAAAACTAAGTATGGAAAGTTTCTGAAGAAGTAGTGTGTGATTTACTGAGTCAAACCAAACGCCTTACTGAAGTCAGTGAATATAACATCATATCGGTGATTTAGAAGAAAACTACTATGAATTTTAGATCAGTAGAAGCAGACCGATTATTTACAAAGCCATGCTGTGATGGCAAAATTAAACAGCTACACATATATTGGAGCTGACAAATAACTAATCTTTAGGAGCTTGGGGACAGCTGGTTGCTTGGCTATACTACGATAATTTTCAATGTTCGACCTTGATCCCTTTTTATGAAGGGGTATTAAAAAAGATTTCTTCTCACAAATTGAAAAGTTAGATAATTGCAAAGAAAGATTGAAAAGAAATGTGATTGGGATACAGAGTGCTTCTGCGCAGCGCTTAAGTATGCAGCTTGGGATTTTATCGGGGCCTGCAAAACATCACAAACTTCAAAAGGGGGTATATTAATATTGTTAGCGTGGGATAAGTGATAATGATATGGTGTAGACAATTTGTAGAAAATTTATAATTTAACAAAGTAAAAAGATGAAATTATTAAAAACAGATTACATATTATATTATACTTATACTTAATTTATAGCCTGATTCCATTGCCCCATTAGTGCACTTTTTAGATGTGCCTGATTCCTTCCATTGGCGCATTAACATTAAGTCAATGCTACTCCAACATGTGAGTGGCACGAACAGCTGATCTTGGTTTGTTTACTTTACAAATCTAAACGAAATTAATTAAAAATCATATATATGAGCGAGTTTATCGATTTCCTTAATGCCCAACAGACAATCCATGATGCGAACGTGGCAGGAAGGGGAGCTGATGGTGTTGTTCGACGGGTTTGCAAAGGAGACCACCACAGTTTCCAAAAAGGGCAAGGATCCCCGTATATGTGGGAGTATTTTTCTGCCAGAGATCTGGCAGTAATGCATTGTGGGCATTTGTACGCAAAACAGATTTTATATTCGAAAGAAATCAAAAATTAAGCTATCCTGACATATAGGAAACAGTTGTCAAATCAGTATTTTTTGGAATTTTTTCTAAAAATGTTCGGATCGAATGATTTTTAATCGCATTTATTTATCGCATTTATTTTAAATGCGGCATTTAGCCTTATGAGATTCCCAGTGTAAATAAATGCGCATTAGGCAAAATGCACTTAAATGCGCCAATGGAGTCTGTCTATTAATTAAGTTAAGATTAAACTACAGAGTATAGGCTTTATAATATTTATTTTTGAATTAATACTTCATGATATAGGTTTTCTACTATTTAGTAAAAGTTTATAACTTTTGTATACTAGACACCCAGAGAAAAGTAAATACAAATAATTTCACTTTGAATTAAAAATTTTCGGTACGGATTTAGGGGTGGTGTGTTTAAATCAAAGTGCGTTACACCTTCCTTTTTTTTAGTATGAAATAATTAAATTTTAAATTTAAAAAAGTTTAAATCTATAATTTTCTTTGGTCAAATTAATTAAATATGTTACTAATATTATTATCATGTTCTTAGTTGATTTTAAGTAGGTTTATATTTTGAAAAACAATGTTACATTCAAATATTTTTATATTTAATTTTATTCACGGGTTTTTCTCTGGATGTAATAGTCTGAATTCAAACTACAATTTTTGACTCTTCGGTTAAGAAATTAAGCTACTAAGTTCAGGCCATATATTATTTAGTATTGGACTAATACTTATAATTTAACACTACCTGTAGTTTATTTTAAAGACGAATGTACCTATGTATTTTGACATTACTAAGTTTATTTCCATGCCTTTAATGAAAAGAGTTCACTCCCCCCACATTTTTTTAAACTCCCCAAAAGTTCAATGAACACCAATCAGTGAATCCAATGAAGAGGTTAATGTACCCTCGCAAATAATCCGATCTGGTCAACTTACGACTATAAACCGAGTACGTAAGCTCCCAAAGCGACTAGAAATCTGGGATTAATCTCTAAAAGACTATTTAATTATAAATGGGTCATGAATACGACAGAGTGTGAAAGGGCCCGCAGACTAAGACTGAGTCAAATTTTTTACGAGTGTGATAAACGGACGCCAACAGAGCGTTGGGCCTAAAATTGATTTACGAGCCGATACGTATAAATTGCAAGAATCCCCAGTTACCTAGATCAACTGTGAATATAGCACCTGTATAAAAGCCAGTAGACGTACAGTGGTTGAACACAGTCATCTACAGAAGCTTATGATTGACATACCATGAGGACCCTTAGCGTCTTGATATCTCTTGCAACTCTGTTTGCCTTGTGTGCTGCCCAGCAAACCGTTAACGGCAATCACGGACGGGAGAATGGTAAGCCAACTTACTTTTAGACAAAAGGATTCTAGTCCAGCCTTCTGTTGCTTACAGCCTTCTCGAAGATCGTTCCCCGTTTGCTGTGGAACATCAAGCGCGGAGAGCACCAGGAGAGCCATCGAAACACCCAGCAGCCCATCATAATAGTGCAGCAGCCCAGCCCGAGCTCGGACCACGAGTTGGACAGACACCACCACCACCACAACCCGCACTACCCCTACTACCCGTACTACCAGCCACCCCCACCGCCGCCCAGCCGTCCACCCCCGCAGTTTCCCGGAATGGAATACCTGAACAGTGCCGGTGGCGGACCCACCTACTTGATCATCAACCCCAACAACATGCAGGGCATCTACCTGCCGGCCAGCAGTTCCAACAGCTCCAACTCCACCAGTTCCCGCCGCAGCGCTTTCGTGCCCTCCATCGCCGATTTGCTGCAGGGCCTCAGTCTGGACGACCTTGCCGATGGCAGCCTGTTCGAGAACGACTCCGAAGTGGTGGACGCGGCAGAGGACGGAATCGGGGCTCCCAGCTCTGAGGATTCCACCCAGGCTGTCCAGGCTGCCCAGGCTGTCCAGGCTGTCCAGGCTGCCCAGACTGACGACGATCGCGAGGAGGATGAGATCAGCGAGGACGTGGTCGAGGCCGTCGAGCGGCAGACCAACCGTGGTCTAAGTCCCAAGCAGCTGGTCTCGATCATAATGCAGGACAAGCGGCGTCGCCGCATCCAGGAGGTTCTGGCCGGCATCTATCTGAGGAACTACAGCCTGAACAGAAAGTAATCAAACGAACACAAGCAGATACAAATTGAAATAGTGCGAGGCTAAATAAACAGTGGGCGACTTGCCCAAACACCCCATAAAGTTTGCACATCTCTGCAGCTCCATATTTCGTCTTCATTATGGGGCGCACTTTATCATAGGTCCCAGGAGAAATCTAAGCTAAGTTGCCGTTCCCCAGTAGCTCCTCTGGAACTCCCGTCCCGTCTCAGCAGTTTCGGCTACCTGTTTGCCTCAGTTGCTACCATTCCGCATTGTTACGACTTTCCGAGTTTGCCGTAGCACTAAAATAATCTGCAACTGCAGTTGAAATATTTATTTGCAATTCCCCAACCTAACGTAAGCTTGGATCTGCTAAAAATGAGAGGGAAGCTGCCGGCTCGAACGACAGATGGCACAGGTGATGGGCGGACTTCAGGGGACTGGGGGGAGGGGCTGATGCTGGGCGGCAGACAGTAAAAGTTGGGCGTGATGAGCAGCTGCAGTTATTGTTGGGCCGAGAAACTTTTCATTGGGAAAAGTCGGGGCTAGACAACTTGAAATAATTTGCGGGGAATTGCACTAAAATTATTTTAGTCTCTGGGAAGAGTTTAAGTTGGAATACACACTAGTCGGCATTAAAATAATATTACAACAAGAAACACATATGTTGTTTCATAGAAACATAAGAAGATATATATTAATTAGTAGTTTCTTGTGTTGGCATAAGTATTTTGACAAAAATTTATGACTAAGACAAAATTGTTTAAGCCCACCAAAAGAAATAAAGTTAAGATTAATAGCCTGATTCCATTGGCGCATTAGTGGACTTTTTAAATGTGCCTGATTTGATTGGCTTTAAACTAACGCTTCTCCGAAATGTGATTGGCACGAACAGCTGATCTGGGTTTGCTTACCTTTCGATTGTCGCAAGTCACAACGAAATAAATTAAAAATCAGGAATATGAGCAAGCTTACGGATATCTTTAGTGCTCGGCAGGTCATCCATAATGCTATCGAGGCATTTGCGAACTTGGGCGAATAGAAAGGGAAGCTGATTTTGCAAAAGAGAGCACCACAGTTTCTAAAAAAGAGCAAGGATCCCCGTATATGTGGGAGCTATTTCCTGCCAGAGATGCAGCAGTAATGCATTGTGGCCTGCGAGCAGGATTTGCTGCGCTTATTATTGTTTTCAGTAATTTATACGCAAAATAGATTTTATATTCAAAAGAAATCAAATATTGCGCCATCCTTCCAAAAAACCTAGCTGCTATAGAGGTGGCACTAACGATATCAGTATTTTCCGGTATTTTTTCCAAAAATGTTCGGGGCGAATGATTTTAAAACGCATTTACTTATCGCATTTATTTTATTGCGCCAATGGAATCGGCCTATAAACATGACCTTAAACGAAGTTTAATGCAAACAATTCCGTTTTAGGTAATGTGTTCCATAATTTTGTATGAAAGGCTAAAATTTAAGGCAATTGTTCTAATGTTAAGGCAATTTTTTTCTAAAATCAATGAATTTAGTGTTCTGAGTGTACCTTCGAGGTACACTTTAGCTTTGATTTTATATTTAACTTCAAATTTTTTGTACTTTTTCTTTTCAAATGTTTTCCCTTTTTAATTTTTTACTGTCAGATTGCATTAAAAATGGTTTCTTGTGTATGTTTTATGTTTAATACTTTATAATGTTTGCATGTAAAACAAAATGATTAATGTTAAAGTTATTGTCCGCAAAGTGACTGGTGCCATAACTAAAAGGCTTGACCTAGCCTGGGGGATAAAACGAAAATAAATTAAATTAAGTTGAGTTAAATTTAAAAAAAAAATTCAAGCAAGAAACTATGTTGACCGTCAGCCTTTTCTACGACTCTTTAAATTTAAATCACAAGCATTTCAGTTGCGAATGCAGGAGCTATGCATAAACCTGAGCACAGGAATTCCTTTGCCCCAACCTCCTCAGGTGGCTTTTTTTCATTGTTGCCCTGGCCGGTGCCGTGAAATAAGGTAGAAGATAGAAGGCGGCCAAGGCATAGAAAAAAGATGCCAGCTGTTGTAGCTGCTGGAGCTGCTGGAGCTCCAGCCACCCCGCCCTCTCGCAAATTCCGACGGAGTCTGGCAACATGGCTCCCACATTTTGCTGCTGGCATTTTTTCCGGCTGCCTGTGTCTGGAAGTTGGCCGTTTGTTGCATGTCCTGCGGCAGGCGAACTGGTTTGAAATTTGACGTGTGTAGTTTGCTGACCAGAAGCGATGGGAGGACTACGAGTTGCAACCCGAGTAGGGCCGGCATAAGGCCCTTCACTTACTCCAGAAAATTTATATCCAAGCTGCCGTTGCCTCCGGAGCAGCTCGAAACATGTTCGTTTCAATGTTTCCCTAGGTACCGGTAGTGTACTAGATTTTTTGCTTTCTGAAGAAAGCATTTTGCTCACCATCAGATCCGATCTATGCAAAAATCGTTGTCTCTATAAATTGGGTTGAAAACTTTAAGACAGTCGGTGTATTTTGTTATAGCCTTTTCTTGTTCATAAACAAGATTATAAAATCATAACACGCAACACATGTACATTGTTCTTAATAAAATACATTGGCTCATTTAAGGGTCAGAATACTGGTCTTAGTAAATTTGAAAGAAAAACTGCCAGACATAACTGTCAAAGTGAGTACCAAATATCTTTTTGTCAAAAAACTCCTCTGGTGCTGCGACTCTGCTGTCACTAGTGCTTTTGCTTCTGCCGGCTTTTTCTAACAAATTGATGAATGTTTTGGGCCTTGGATTGAGTCAGGAAAATGCTCTGGCAGAAAAGCTTTGTGAGCAGTGAAAACTTTAGCATGATGAGTGTTGGTCCAGGCAAATAACAGCGAGATAGTACCCACCACCTTCAGTTTTGAGCTCATAAATACAGGGGCAAGCTGATCAAAAAGGTCTGCAGCTGTATTGGCTCTTTAATTGGTAAAAGTCGATAAGGGTGTTGAGGCACTTAAAAAGAAAAATTTCTCAGTATCTCTTATTTTCAATTTTATTGACATTATTGACTCATCTCTTTTATAAAACGTTGAATTTCACAGATCAGATCAGCTCATTTTGTGAGTAATTTTTAAAAACTTTAAAAAACTATTGTAACTTAGTCATGAGCAATGGTCGGGATTCCGGCAGAGGCTGTTCTTGATCAAAGTAACCGGTTGCGTAATAATTACATCGTATGACACATAAAATAAGAAAGGCTACTTCGGTAATACGAAGGTTATATAATCTTGCAGCCATTTAATATAATAATATAATAATTACAAATAATTTTTTTTTAAGTAATTCGATTGATTTAAATAATGCACTCAAACATTTTCGCTTCGAACATTTTTAGAAAAAATACCGTAAAATATTGATTTTTAACGATAATTCGTTAGTGCCACCACTACAACAGCAGGTTTTTATGCAAGGGTGCCGCACTTTTTGATTTCTTCTGAATATAAAATCCAAAAATGACAGAAAAAAATTGCAAGCGCAGGTTAACAATGCATTACTGCTGCATCTCTGGAAAGAAAAAAGATCAGCTGTTCGTGCCACTTACATGTCGGAGTAGCATTAACTAAATGCTAATGCGTCAATAGAATCAGGAAAAATTTCGAAAGTCCAGAACTGCAGTAATAAAAAACTCCTCAAACTTACATTTGAGACAGAAAAATACAAATTCCTATATTTTAGAAAAGTTTCTATTCTTTAGAAAATTAAATTTCAATATATGAAAAAATTGATCTTAGATAAATGGTGTTTTTTTTTAATTTTAATAAAGGCTAGTGTATTTTTATTCTGAAAGCTAGAAAATTTTAATTTTCAATTTAGAAATTCAGAGAACTGCAGTAATAAAAAACTCCTCAAACTTACATTTGAAACAGAAAAATAAAAATTCCTATATTTAAGAAAATAATTTCAAAAAATTATGTTTTAAGAAAAAATTTCTAAAATTCAGAAATGATTTTCCAAATTTTATAAATGTTTCCTTAAATGAACATTTTTCTATATATTTTGCGTGGAAACGGTAGGAAATACTGGCAGACTGACAGACGGAGATGGCTATATCAACTATATCGTCTAGATATGCTGATCAAGAATATATACATTTCATGGGGTCGGAAATATTTTCTTCCCTGCGTGGCAGTACATAAGGGACAAATTTATGTTTGATGACTGTCACAAGAAATATCGTTATATAATAAGATTATAAGGTCAACAAATGCGAATCTGTTCTTTCCCAAAAGCGCACGCAAAACGGTGTAAGTCACAGCTGGCTGAAGTCCTCCAGCGCAGCACATATCGCTGCTGGCTGAATGGCCGAAAAAGAAGACCGAAAAGGCCATCAAAGAGAACGGGATAAGCGGAAGGGGTACCTCGGTCTCGGTTTGCAATTTTACAAATGGATTTGTTGTAATTTCTTTTGCCACATCACCTGATGCTCACACAGTGCAAACAGAAGAGCCCAAAAAAGCGGCTGGAATAGAAGGTAAAACAACGAAAGGAGTATCAGACCAGGAGCCAGTAACCACGAACGGTGGAGAACAACTTTTAAACTTTACACATTTTCACATATGAAAATATTTTTTGCAAGTTTTTATCACTAGCCGTACTACACCCCCTGCCATTTCCCCTACACAAAAACATTTATGGGACTTGTGTTTGCCAGACATGTTTGCATTTTGTATATACGATATGTTTGAAAATTCCTTTTCTGCCATTTCGTGTACAAAGCCAGGAAAAAGGATATGGCTATGCCAGAACGGGCTGCAGGGACCTTTTCATTTTCTTTTTTGTCGAGCTAAGCTGGTGTTTTAGTGTGTGCCTCCGTCAGTGTTGCCAAATCTACTGGCTTCAAAAAAAGAACAGATGGGAGCGAAAAAAAGGATATAAGAAATAAATTTTAAGAAAATTAAAGAAAACAGGATATAAAACCTTAAGCCAAACCAGTGAAAGTTTGTATTTATTTATAGGGCAACATGCTCATGTTTTTTAATAGCCACACAGAGAAAATTAATCAATTACATAAATTCTATTTGATCTGAGAATATTTGTACCCAAAAAAAAATCCAAGATCAAAAATTCTCAGTTTGAGTAAACATTTTCAAGAACGAAAAAACTCAAATATACTACATAAGTGATTTTTTTAAGGCCCAAAATGACCAAAATCAATCGGCCAAAAATGTAACTAACATTTTCTTTCAATTTTATTGTTTGTTTTACACACATACATATGTGTAGAAATTTAATTTGAAAACGAGCGTCGGTCTATTTGTCCAGTTGTAGAGCTCAGCTATATTTGATCGTTTATAGATTACTATTCAATTGTTAAATTACATAAGCACATACCTCGACCGAGTATTGAGCCCGGGAATCCACGCACATCCTAGCATGCCAGTGAGCAAAAGTCGCACAACAATTTTTTTTTTTTTTTGAAAAGGCGAACTTTAATACCTTGGGAGTTGGCTTCCAGGTCCGGACATTTCAGACCGCTAGAATACAGGTTTTGAATACATTTTGTGTCTTTATTAGAACTTTTTTTCTCAAATAGAGATCAACATAACCTGCATTTAAGTATTTTTTCTTAAAATGAGTACAAATATCCTCAATGTGAGTTCTTGGACAAAATCTGTAATTAAATGAGTACATCCTCAAGTTGAGAATTATAATTCTCAATTTCGGGACGTCAGAAATTTCTCAATAACATACGATTGGTGAACTTTAAAGGCTGATACGCTGATTTTTGGATCGAAAAAAGGACAATTTTCCGTCAATTAGAAGTTAAATATTTTTGAAGGCTTGTTAAACAAGAAAGAAAGCAAACTTCGGCAAGCCGAAGTTCATATACCCTTGCAGCTATTGCAAGAATTTAACATTTTTTAAAAAACATTAAAATTATGATTTACTGCGTATATGTTTAAAAACATTGAAGCTATGATGATTAGCAACCCAATTATTTGATAGTTATTTTATATATTTTTATTATTTCTATGGGAGCTATATGATATAGACGTCCGATTTTGATAAAATCTAAACCATAATTCTGAAATATTTAACCATTGCTATATGCCGAAGAACTGAACAAAAAATTAAAAAACAGAAAAGTTATAATTTTTTTCATTTATTTTTCCGATTGTTCCTATGGGAGCTATATGCTATAGTCGTCCGATTTTGATGAAATTTAAACCGTAAATCGGAAATATTTAACCATTACTAAATGTCGAAGGACTAAACAAAAAATTAAAAAACAGAAAAGTTCTAATTTTTTTCATTTATTTTTCCGATTGTTCCTATGGGAGCTATATGCTATAGTCGTCCGATTTTGATGAAATTTAAACCGTAAATCGGAAATATTTAACCATTACTAAACGTCGAAGAACTAAACAAAAAATTAAAAAACAGCAAAGTTATAATTTTTTTTCATTTATTTTTCCGATTGTTCCTATGGGAGCTATATGCTATAGTCGTCCGATCCGGCTCGTTCCGACTTATATACTACCTGCAATAGAAAGACAACTTTTGGGAAAGTTTCATGCAGATAGCTTTAAAACTGAGAGACTAGTTTGCATATAAACGGACGGACAGACGGACAGACGGACAGACTGACAGACGGACAGACGGACGGACAGACGGACATGGCTAGATCGACTCTACTAGTGATGCTGATCAAGAATATATATACTTTATAGGGTCGGAGATGTCTCCTTCACTGCGTTGCAAACTTCTGACTGAAATTATAATACCCTCTGCAAGGGTATAAAAAAAGGAAAAGACAGATCTGTCTGAAAAAATGCTGAAATGGCATCACTGGCCTCCATTTATGCTTGTGCGCGTGTGGCTCTCTGAGATTGGAAAGTTTCCATATATTAAGGAAGAGAGAAGCTGTTTGCTCACATAGGCGGGATGTAAATGTGCAACGATTAACATTTCGAAAGGTCCTGCAAATTGCCTTAAACATACTGGTTGAAGTAATTTGAAAATATTAAAGTTTAGTAGCCATTACTGTCTCAAACTGTTTACTTCAAAATTCAGACACCTTTACTTTACTTACTTAATAAATAATTAAAAAAAAAAACATTTTTTAACTTGTTAGAAAATATTTAGTACAGAGCTCCACTATGTTTTTTTATGGTTTATAATCATTATTTGTATTTTATTTATTTCAATCGGATCAACAATTATTATTACTGAAATCTTTAAATAACTACACAGAGAAAATTATTCAAGCATATTGCACTCAGTCTGAGAGTATTCTTACTCAAAAAAATCCAAGATCAAAAATTTTCAGTTTAAGTTCAATTTACTTAGTTTGAGTAAAAATAAGTAAAAATAATAATTCATAATAAATTGTTATATTATTATTTTACGTGTTAAATGAAATCAATTGCCTCGACTAAGAAATGAGCCTGACACCTTGCACCCAGAAAGAAGTAGTACGAATAATTTAGTACGGACGTACTTGAAAATCGGCCAAATATTACTTACAATACTTACGTGTGCAGAATAAGTACGGATCCTACATGATAATAATAATTTAAAATGTTTTTTTTTTTTTAAACACAGAGATAACGATATTTTTCGCTTTAACCCTGCTTATGGTGTTTGTAAATAATCACATAATTATTAAAAACATTAAACTCTATTAAAAACTATTGACTTAATAAAAAAAAAAAAAAAAAACTATTAATTTAAAACAAGAATATTTCGTTCTTAAAATGATTGGACTACAAAGTAAGTGTCTTGGGACATTAACCATTGGGTTAGCTATTAAGATCCCGGGCTCAAATCCTAGTTTAGTTTTTAAGTATTAGTTTTTTTTAATTTTTTATGATTTTACAAACAGCTATCGATAGATATGACCAAAACAGCTAATGAGTTCAGCTAAAGTCTAACATGAGAGTGACGTCCTAAACTTGTTTAGTGTTTTGCGATTTGAGGGCGACTTAAAATAAACTTACGCTGCGTAACACCAGTATCTGCATTTCAAATCTGAAATCTCAAGCTTTTTTAGTTGATCAAGAATATACATATATACTTTATTTGGTCGGAAAAAATTTGATTTGGATTGTCATTTTCTCAATCAAGGAGTCAAACAGCAACGGAAAAATAAATGTTTGATCTCTGTACAAGTAGAAAACTGCCGTTTTCCACTGGGTGGCGCCACCTTTGGAAATCGGTGAGAGAATTCCGACCAGAAGCATCACATGGCAAGCTTAGGTATCGGTCAACAACTCCACATCATCTCGATCGTCTATTCTCATTGTCCATTTTTTTGTTGGTGCGCGAAGATGTCGAAATTTGAACCGAATAAGCGTCATTTGCGGGAGATTTTGCTTTTCGCGTTTCATTCGAAAAAATATGCTGCTGAAGCGCGTCGAATGATTGTAGCAACATATAGTGAGTCGTGTATCAGTGAAAGAACGTGGCGAGAATTGTTCGTGAAATTCAAAAATGGTCATTATGACGTGGAAGACAAGGATCGGCCGGGTCCTGTGAAAAAGTTTGAAGATGCAGCTTTGGAGACTCTGTTGGGTGAAGATTCTTGTCAGACACAACAAGAATCCACCACAGGAGCTCTCTATTTTGAATAATCAGTATGTAGCTATTTTTACGCAATAAAGCCTCAAACTACTTGTACACCTAATACTTTAAAATAGCACTAAACACATTTATAATTTTGTATTATTTTTTGGGCATTTTAGTTAGTTTTGGACCTATTTAGGTCAATTATTTTAAAACTTAGGTATTTTGATCATTTCGGTCTTTGGTTGTTGAAAACATAATAATAAAAGACAAAATAGAAACAAAATAAAAATAAATAAATAAAAAAAAATAAATTGTGCAATCCCGGTGGAAGGAGTAGAAAAATTTTAGATATCAAAATTTTTTTGTTTCTGTTTATTTAAATAGTTTTCTTTGTGTGGTAGTTCTGATTCCATATTTGAAGAAAAATTATAATATCTTTAAAACAAAATGAATGGCCTACAAACGAATGAGAGATAATAACAGAGAGAGAAACTTATATACGTTCCCCTGTCAATAAATTGTTAAATATTTATTAAAATATTTGTAACATTCCCTAAACTTGTTTTCCTATTTTCCATATATGTACATATAAAGTAAGGAGGAAGCTGTTTGCTGTTTCGAAAGGTCCAGCACATTAAATAATAAGTTTTAGATTGAAGTGCTAGAATGCGAAATGAATAAAAATAAGCAAAACAAAACAAGTATAATTTTGTTTAAGTGTACTGAATAGTTGGGAAATATTAAATTTGCTACCAGGTAAGAGTACAGAGCGTATACCATACCTTGTGCACACGACTAATCGTGTATTCGTTTGGTACGCCGTGATTCTAAAACCTACGTTCTGCTATTATTAACCAGCTGGTGGAATGGTCCTCTGAAATGAGCGGATGAGATAAAAGAACGCCAACAAGGCCACACACAGAAAACGATATTAACTCCTGTCGAGCACGTCGATAAGCCAGAATGCATTTGTCATGTACACCCATGTTTCCCAAATGCAATACCTTAAAAACATAATTCCGCTTACCTGGGAGTTCCGCTGTTACCTGTTGCACAACTGCCGACTAAAAGTCGTAGTCCTGTTTTCTGGTTCCTGTGCTAGCCACACTATTAGATTAACGGGTTGGTATAAATAATTTTGAGCCCGACAACTGCTACAGTAAGAAGTTTGAGCAAATGTTTGAGCCTTCTCTGAAGGGGTCGCGTCTGGGCCGCACTGCAGCAGACACATAAATCATTTTGCTTTGTTAATATCTATTTACAGAATTTTACTTCCTTTATTACAGCTATTATTTGTTGCTTTGAAAACCGATTTAAATGTAGCTGGAAAGTTCGTGTGTTAGGCCTCACTGCAGAGTTTCAATGTTTTCTTCCATTCAGTTTCAGAACATAAATACGGTTGATGTCGCAATAATTGCATTTATAAGCCTACACAATGGGCCTAAGTCACTGGCGCTCAATGACTGCAAAAAATATATGTAGATTGACTATCAAAACCAAATAGTGCGATGAATGTTTCTGAAGTCAAAGCGTATGTTGTTCCTTATGTGTATGTTTATTATACTCAGTATTGTCACAAAAAACTCTTTCAACAAAAATGTAGCCAAAAATCAAATTTTGGTGTCACGGCTAACTATTTTCTTTCTCCTCGATTTTTGCAAGACGGTTTATGCATCCATACATTTTTAGTAACAACAAAACAACATTTTTAACAATACTAATAAATACACTAACGTGATTTAACATTCAACAAATATTATAAGTTCATTGTACAGGTTTTCAAAAAAAAAAACATTTTAAAAACTAGAGCATTCCTTAACCTGATCCGCTAAACTAAATAATTTTTTCAATTTTTATACCCGTTATATTGTCACTCTGAGAAGGTTAGGGTTGTTGTTGTGTGTGCGTGGCAGACCCAAAAATTTTCAAAATCAAGCTTTGTTTTTTTAAGGTGGTGCTTTCGGTGCTTATGAAGTTATCTGCCGCCCCTCTGCCGCTGCTTAGCCACTGATCGGCGTTTGTTTTGCCGCTGCTAGCAGATGGGAGAGGGAAAATTACAAAACGGTTAGCGGTGGGGTGGGGGTGCTGCACGCTCTAAGCTGCCAGTGTTGGTTATGCAGTTCGACAGATGGCGCCACCTAAACTTCGATTGTTTGTGGTGGAAATACTTATGTAGGTTGAAGTGTGTTGGCAGAGTAATGAGTATCTAAAACTCGGGGAACTCGACTATAGCGATCTTTCATGTTTTGACCTGAAAACGACCTAATTGTATTTTTTGTTGTAAATTATTTTTTCATTGTAAATAGAGCTTCCTGCGAATATAACTGAGTTGCCATGACTTTATAATTAAAAAAGATAGATAGAAAGTTGATTGGAATGTATGGGTGATTTGGATTAGACTTAAGACTTTAAATCTAAAATCTTTATTTTAAACAAACAAAACATTTTAAAATTAAATACAAATTAAAAAAAAACAAGAAAGAAAGCAAACTTCGGCAAGCCGAAGTTTATATACCCTTGCAGCTATCGCAAGAATTAAATATTTTTGAAAACATTAAAATTATGATTTACTTGCGTATATGTTTAAAAACATTGAAGCTATGACGATTTGCAGCTTAATTATTTGATTGTTCTTTTATATATTTTTATTATTTGTATGGGAGCTTTATGATATAGTCGTCCGATTTTGATGAAATTTAAACCATAATTCTGAAATATTTAACCATTGCTATATGTCGAAGAACTAAAAAAAAAATTAAAAAACAGCAAAGTTATAATTTTTTTTCAATCATTTTTCCGATTGTTCCTATGGGAGCTATATGCTATAGTCGTCCGATTTTGATGAAATTTTAATCATAATTCTGAAATATTTAACCATTGCTATATGTCGAAGAACTAAACAAAAAATTAAAAAACAGCAAAGCTATAATTTTTTTTCAATTATTTTTCCGATTGTTCCTATGGGAGCTATATGCTATAGTCGTCCGATTTTGATGAAATTTTAACCATAATTCTGAAATATTTAACCATTGCTTTATGTCGAAGAACAAAACAAAAAATTAAAAAAAACAGCAAAGTTATAATTTTTTTTCAATTATTTTTCCGATTGTTCCTATGGGAGCTATATGCTATAGTCGTCCGATTTTGATGAAATTTAAACCATAATTCTGAAATATTTAACCATTGCTATATGTCGAAGAACTAAACAAAAAATTAAAAAACAGCAAAGTTATAATTTTTTTTCAATTATTTTTCCGATTGTTCCTATGGGAGCTATATGCTATAGTCGTCCGATCCGGCTCGTTCCGACTTATATACTACCTGCAATAGGAAGACAACTTTTGGGAAAGTTTCATGCAGATAGCTTTAAAACTGAGAGACTAGTTTGCATATAAACGGACGGACAGACGGACAGACGGACAGACGGACGGACAGACGGACAGACGGACAGACGGACGGACAGACGGACATGGCTAGATCGACTCTACTAGTGATGCTGATCAAGAATATATATACTTTATAGGGTCGGAAACGTCTCCTTCACTGCGTTGCAAACTTCTGACTGAAATTATAATACCCTCTGCAAGGGTATAAAAACTAGAATGAAAGCAAACTTCGGCAAACTTCGGTATATGAACACCCTTGCAGCTATTGCAAGAATTAAATACTTTTGAAAACATTAAAATTATGATTTAATTGCGTATATGTTGAAAAACATTGAAGCTATGATGATGATGCAGCTCAAATATTAGATAGTTATTTTATATAATTTTATTATTTCCATGGGAGCTATGTGATATAGTCGCCCGATTTTGATGAAATTTAAACCGTAATTCTGAAATACTACCCAATACTATATGTCGAAGAACTAAGAAAAAAATCTAAAAACAGCTAAGTTATAATTTTTGTTCTTTTGTTTTTCGATTTTTCCTATGGGAGCTATACGATATAGTCGTCCGATTTTGGTGAAATTTAAAACGTAATTCTGAAATAATTAACCAATACTATATGTCGAAGAACTAAGAAAAAAATTAAAAACTGCAAAGTTATAATTTTTTTAAATAATTTTTTCGATTGTTCCTATGGGAGCTATATGCTATAGTCGTCCGATCCGGCTCGTTCCGACTTATATACTACCTGCAATAGAAAGACAACTTTTGGGAAAGTTTCATGCAGATAGCTTTAAAACTGAGAGACTAGTTTGCGTAGAAACGGACGGACAGACGGACATGGCTAGATCGACTCGCCTAGTGATGATGATCAAGAATATATATACTTTATAGGGTCGGAGATGTCTCCTTCACTGCGTTGCAAACTTCTGACTGAAATTATAATACCCTCTGCAAGGGTATAAAAACACAAAATAACAATTTTCATACAAAACTTACTGAAAAAATTCATTATTTTCCACAATTCACAAGTAAGTTTTTCACAAGAAACAAATTTCTCTTTCGCACGACTTATTACAAACAAACAAATGTGGTATGTAATGGGAAAACGAACTACGAAGTCAGTTTCCCGCAGGTCTGATTTTTTTTTTTTATAACAAAAAACAAGAAAGGAAGCAAACTTCGGCAAGCCGAAGTTCATATTCCCTTGAAGCTATTTCAAAAACTAAATACTCTTGAAAACGTTAAAATTATGATTTACTTGCGTGTATGTTTAAAAACTTTGAAGCTATGATGATTTGCAGCTTAATTATTCGATAGTTTCCTATGGGATCTATATGCTATAGTAATTCTGAAATATTTAACCATTACAATATCTCGAAGAACAAGAAATTAAGAAACAGCTAAGTTATAATTTTTTTTTGTTTTTTCCGATTGTTCCTATGGGAGCTATATGCCATAGTCGCCCGATCCGGCTTATATACTACCTGCAATAGAAAGACAACTTTTGGGAAAGTTTCATTCAGATAGCTTTTAAACTGAGAGACTAGTTTGTGTAGAAACGGACGGACGGACGGACAGACGGACGGACGGACGGACAGACGGACATGGCTGGATCGACTCTCCCAGTGATGCTGATCAAGAATATGTATACTTTAAAGGGTCGGAGATGTCGCCTTCACTACGTTGCAAACTTCTGACTGAAATTATAATACCCTCTGCAAGGGTATAAAAAGGCCAGCTTGGGCAAGTGGACGTTCTTTAAACGTTCTTTAAAACGTTTAAATTTCGATACACTCAAAATAAAATTTGCCCTAACAACAAGAAATTCGCCTTTTTTTGTCATCTATGGCAACTCACCATAAATTCTAGGGGATATTTTCTAAATTGTATTTATTGTAAATACCATTTTTCATTGGTAATATCATGTTCACATTAACTAATATTGTACCAAATAATATACAACTGCGTATTGAGCCAATAGGCCAACGTTTTTGTGAGATCGATATACGGTCACACCAGCGAGCGGCTAGCTCTCTTGAAAATAAACCAGTGAACCAAAAATAAGTGCCTTCGTTTATTTTCTTTATTGCCTATTAATTGCAAGTGCCCTGCAGATCCTCTTCACCCAACAATCACAGATTCGGACGGAATCTGTTCATGGTCTTTCGAGGAGAAAAAGCAACCAGTCGGTGAAGCTTTAAACACCCAAACTTGGAAAAAAGGGTTAACTCAACTTTTCCAAACGAATTCCAACAAAATATTTGTTGGAATATGACATTACTTCATATAGATTTATATCTTATAGGAAAAAGTATTTTTCTCTTTCTAATAACACTGTTCTCGTTGTTCAGTTTTGTTGATCTGGTTCCACTCCTTCTCTTATTGAAACGTTTGAAGTGACAAGAATAATACAAATAACTAAAGCTACACACAAAGTTGAACTTTATTGGTTTATTGAATTGGTGGGAGATAAATATTGTGCCAAGCTCATATTTAATGGTGCAAGAGGGCCACAAAAAGAGGTTGCTACAGTGAATGTGAATTCGGAGGAATTGGAAGTTTCCTGAAAATCAATTTCAGGAAATTTGTGCATATTCTTTTAATAATCCTATATTTCCATCCGAAAATACACAGGCAATTGAGCATTCATCTAAAGTCAGACATTTTAATTCGTCCCTCGAATACCTAAGTCTCCGACTATCTAACAAGATCCCTTCGATTCGCATTCAGTAAAGAAAAGGTAAAGAAAAATATCTTCAAATAGAATGTTTTTGTTTTCAACCTCAAAACGTCTTCAATTCTGCGGCATGTCTAACACATTGGAATTAGATCAGTGACCTCGGAACGTCTATCTCGATTAGACGCAATGTTCGACGAGGTCGACCGAGATTTTCGAAAGGCTATAATCTCAGGAGAAGAAAACTGTGATCAATCCGAGGCTTGCGATAAATTAAATAAATGAGAAGATGAAATGTTTCCATCCCTATAAATGAATCGAAAGGTAGCGTATTCATAAAAGTTTATGCATACTTAAAGTTTTAGAAAGACATTTGGTTCCGGAAAAATGCGGGTGAAAGTGCGAGAAAATTTGTTTCTTATATTGGATTGATTATATAATATTACGAAACTTTTGACCCATTTTTCACTAAAAATACGGTTTTGGGAGTCGTTTAGCGTTTAAAAATTCAACTCATTTCAGATCTTTTTAATAAGCATTCGATTAGCAAGACGAATTCGATTATGAAAAATTCTTACTAGAGCTTTTTTAAGTAAATTGAAAACATAAGCAGGGATAATAAATCCAACAAGAAAGAAAGCAAACTTCGGCAAGCCGAAGTTCATATACCCTTGCAGCTATCGCAAGAATTAAATATTTTTGAAAACATTAAAATTATGATTTACTTGCGTATATGTTTAAAAACATTGAAGCTATGACGATTTGCAGCTTAATTATTTGATTGTTCTTTTATATATTTTTATTATTTGTATGGGAGCTATATGATATAGTCGTCCGATTTTGATGAAACTTAAACCATAATTCTGAAATATTTAACCATTGCTTTATGTCGAAGAACAAAACAAAAAATTAAACAAGAAAGAAAGCTAACTTCGGCAAGCCGAAGTTCATATACCCTTGCAGCTATCGCAAGAATTAAATATTTTTGAAAACATTAAAATTATGATTTACTTGCGAATATGTTTAAAAACATTGAAGCTATGACGATTTGCAGCTTAATTATTTGATTGTTCTTTTATATATTTTTATTATTTGTATGGGAGCTATATGATATAGTCGTCCGATTTTGATGAAATTTAAACCATAATTCTGAAATATTTAACCATTGCTGTATGTCGAAGAACTAAAAAAAAACAAGAAAGAAAGCAAACTTCGGCAAGCCGAAGTTCATATACCCTTGCAGCTATCGCAAGAATTAAATATTTTTGAAAAAATTAAAATTATGATTTACTTGCGAATATGTTTAAAAACATTGAAGCTATGACGATTTGCAGCTTAATTATTTGATTGTTCTTTTATTTTTTTTTATTATTTGTATGGGAGCTATATGATATAGTCGTCCGATTTTGATGAAATTTAAACCATAATTCTGAAATATTTAACCAATGCTGTATGTCGAAGAACTAAAAAAAAATTAAAAACAGCAAAGTTATAATTTTTTTTCAATTATTTTTCCGATTGTTCCTATGGGAGCTATATGCTATAGTCGTCCGATTTTGATGAAATTTTAACCATAATTCTGAAATATTTAACCATTGCAGTATGTCGAAGAACTAAACAAAAAATTAAAAAACAGCAAAGTTACAATTTTTTTTCAATTATTTTTCCGATTGTTCCTATGGGAGCTATATGCTATAGTCGTCCGATTTTGATGAAATTTTAACCATAATTCTGAAATATTTAACCATTGCTTTATGTCGAAGAACAAAACAAAAAATTAAAAAACAGCAAAGTTATAATTTTTTTTCAATTATTTTTCCGATTGTTCCTATGGGAGCTATATGCTATAGTCGTCCGATTTTGATTAAATTTAAACCATAATTCTGAATTATTTAACCATTGCTATATGTCGAAGAACTAAACAAAAAATTAAAAAACAGCAAAGTTATAATTTTTTTTCAATTATTTTTCCGATTGTTCCTATGGGAGCTATTTGCTATAGTCGTCCGATCCGGCTCGTTCCGACTTATATACTACCTGCAATAGAAAGACAACTTTTGGGAAAGTTTCATGCAGATATCTTTAAAACTGAGAGACTAGTTTGCATATAAACGGACGGACAGACGGACAGACGGACGGACAGACGGACATGGCTAGATCGACTCTACTAGTGATGCTGATCAAGAATATATATACTTTATAGGGTCGGAAACGTCTCCTTCACTGCGTTGCAAACTTCTGACTGAAATTATAATACCCTCTGCAAGGGTATAAAAACGGTAAATTGCTTTTTTAAAAAACAAAAACCACTAACATATCCTTAAACGTATCCGAAAGATATATATTAATTAAAAGGGAGTTCATAAAAAGTCCACAAAAAAATTAAAAATGTAAAAAATTATTTGAAAAACATTTTTAAAATATACTAACAACAAGCACTAAAATTAATTATATTAATTATATAATTTAAATTATTAAAAAAAACATTTTTTACTAAACCATAAAATTTGTATTAAAATATCACATTGAATTCGAGCTATTAGGCCTTTTTAAGTACAATATTTCTGCGTACTCAGAAATGAGAAATATATTGTCAACAGTGACCTTCCTTGTATATTAATAAACTGCTTCAATGATCGATACAGTTGTACATAATAATATTGCCTTGCTTGCTGACTAGAGGCCAACAATTATATTATTGACACCAACAAGGGTCATTATACCCTTGCAGAGGGTATTATAATTTCAGTCAGAAGTTTGCAACGCAGTGAAGGAGATATCTCCAACCCTATAAAGTATATATATATTCTTGATCAGCAACACTAGGAGAGTCGATCTAAACATGTCCGTCGGTCCGTCCGTTTTTCCGTCCATCCGTCCGTTCCTAGGCAAACTAGTCTCTCAGTTTTAAAACTATCCTCATGAAACATTCCCAAAAGCTTGCAGGTAGTACATAAGTCGGAACGAGCCGGATCGGACTATAGCATATAAATCCCATAGGAACAATTGGAAATTAAAATGAAAAAAAAATTATAACTTTGCAGTTTTTTTAATTTTTTTTTAGTTCTTCAACATATAGTTATGGTTAAATATTTCAGAATTACGGTTTTAATTTTATTAAAATCGGACAACAAATAGCACCCATGGAAACAATAGAAGTAAAAATAAAAATTTTAACAAGAAAGAATGCAAACTTCGGCAAGCCGAAGTTCATATACCCTTGCAGCTATTGCAAGAATTAAACATTTTTGAAAACATTAAAATTATGATTTACTTTCGTATATGTTTAAAAACATTGAAGCTATGATGATTTGCAGCTCAATTATTTGATAGTTATTTTATATATTTTTATTATTTCTGAGGGAGCTATATGATATAGACGTCCGATTTTGATAAAATTTAAACCATAATTCTGAAATATTTAACCATTGCTATATGTCGAAGAACTACACAAAAAATTAAAAAACAGAAAAGTTATAATTTTTTTCATTTATTTTTCCGATTGTTCCTATGAGAGCTATATGATATAGTCGTCCGACTTTGATGAAATTTAAACCGTAAATCGGAAATATTTAACCATTACTAAATGTCGAAGAACTAAACAAAAAAATAAAAAACAGAAAAGTTATAATTTTTTTCATTTATTTTTCCGATTGTTCCTATGGGAGCTATATTATATAGTCGTCCGACTTTGATGAAATTTAAACTGTAAATCGGAAATATGTAACTATTACTAAATGTCGAAGAACTAAACAAAAAATTGAAAAACAGCAAAGTTATAATTTTTTTCATTTATTTTTCCGATTGTTCCTATGGGAGCTATATGCTATAGTCGTCCGATTTTGATGAAATTTAAACCGTAAATCGGAAATGTTTAACCATTACTAAATGTCGAAGAACTAAACAAAAAATTAAAAAACAGCAAAGTTATAATTTTTTTTCATTTATTTTTCCGATTGTTCCTATGTACTTAGCGCTGATGAACGGCTTCTTCCGAGCTATTCTGCCATTATATCCATGGTATCGGAGCACTCGACGAATTGTTTCTGGGTGGCAAGTCTTACCTAACTCTGCTTCTTCTTCAGTGGCGATTTTCGGAGATGATATGTATTTTTGGATTTTACCGAATTTTCCGAATATAAACACCAAAGAAAAAGAACCGTTATATTGAAATAAGCTGTGGCCTTTTTTTTGTTGATTTTTTGTTCTTAATTAAATTTAAAATATTTACAAAACTATGAAAATTATATGAAATTACAAAATAATAAATATATAAATTACAAAAAGATCGTGCATTTAAATTTTGTTCATATCTTGTTTGGATCAGCTTTTGTAGGCTGTTTAAGTTTTTTTGGCTGCTGCAGCAGCCATTCGGCATCATTATCCTGATCAGAGTCGGTGCTATAATAATTCGTGGGCCTAAAATAGACATTGCCTTCTTGGAAAGAGGTTTGCTTTTCTTTTTGTTCTTCTTTGTACTGAAACTGATCAACGGGTCCGATGTTAGCAATAACCTATTTAATATATCTCTGTTGCAGTCTACTCTAGACAATAGTCCACACGATATTTCTTAAAATGTTAATTTCGTGCTTCAGCGACTTCCTCTGATAGCTGTCCGATCGGTACAATGGCTTCTGATATTATTTGAGCACCATGCATCAAGATCTTGTGAACTGTAGGCGACATTGGATGCCAACCATACGAGCAGTCTTTTGTGCATAGTAATCAAATTTATTCGGATCGATCTCGAGTCCACATGATACAATCTCAAGGATAACTTGGAACATCTTTATTAATTCTACGGTGACTCCTGTTATTCGTGAGGAGCATTCTGGATTTTCGAAAAACCTTCTGGATGTGTTGTCGTCATTACTATTGCCATAGCCACCAAGTATGACACCAAGAAGGCCCATCTCTACTCTAAAACTTTTTTGAATACTTTCTTTTGTTTCTTTCAACACTGAATTTTCCTCAAGCGTCCGAGCTCGCCACTTCTGTAGGGGTATTTTATATGCCAAGTGTAAAAATCGAATTCTCGTGTGCAAGGCAAAGAGTCCAAACTTCAGCGCTCCTTCAGTAACGTTTCCTTTTTTTAATTTATTAAAATCTTTGGAAGTCTGCCCACATATATAGCATCTCATGGTCGATGTTGTATCTGTCAGAGCATTGCATACCTTTCCATCAACCATTGTAAGCAACATAGTATGGGTTATTTTAATAGAGTCTTCAATAACAGTTTCTGTAAGGTTTTTTGATTGTTTTTCAATGAACTCGTCTTCTTCAATAGTTACATCCTTGGTTTCGTGCACGAATCGGGCCCGAATAGGTCGACAGAATCTTACTGAAGAAGGCACTGGATTCTGCCATACGATATTTTCATCTCTCCATTAACTGACACAATCAATCTTACAGGCACTAAAGAGCTTAAAAATAAATTGCCATTATCATTCTCACTGTCGCTAAATTTTTGTTTGAATTGGGACTGATGCGATTCATCGCAGCCCCATTTTGTTATTAAGATAAGATGTTGCTTCACATATTCATATAAAGTATTATTCGCTTCCTTTAAATATTTAATCAGTCGCAAAACCGTGTGGTCCAGCAAAGATTGAAGTCCCACTTCAAAACTAGTTTCTGTCACTTTTACGTATTCTTCGGCTGGATCACACTCCTTTTTCGCATTTTGGATGAGTGAATAGCAAGGGTAAATTTTTTTGCGACCGCCTTGTATTAATTTCCATTGCCTTCTTGTAAAATTTTCATCTACAAATAGTGCTAGTGCTTCTTGTGGAGTGTATTTCCGCACAATTTTTTCCTTTTCAGCTGACATAACTAATTTTCGAAACTTTTTAGCTCTAGTTGGAGATGTTGTAATTTCTTTTATAATTTTAGAAACGTCACTCTTTCCAGAAGTTCCTTGGCTTACACTGGCAGCGTACGTTAATTCATCAACAGGTAGTTGGGCCCGTAATTCTTTTGTTCTGCGCCGCTTGCTTCGATCAATCAATTGTTTCACCAGGCGTCCTGCTTTATGGGTGAAAGCAGGAAGTTCCAATGTAACGTTCAGCCACTCTTCGTTAATTTTTACAAATCGTTTATGTGTATTACGGGCAGCACTCCATTTTTCTTTAAGACCGGTCTTGAAATATTTCATGAAACGCATAAGATTATATCTTTTTTTGGGTGCACATGATGTCAGTTTTACCAGCTTATCTTCCAAAAATATGAATTTATCCCTTATTTATTTCCCTTTGAACTCTTGAAAAATAGAATATAGTTCCATTCTGGTGATTTTTTCACACTTTCTGAAACATCTGAAATAAAAGAAACCAAACACTGTATGTACATACACTGTATGTATTGTCGATTTAATGAAAATGATGATCGCATACTTTGAAACACTAAATAACGAAATGGGGTGCGTTGGGGGGAAATGTTTTTTCTTTTAAGTTTTCGCCAGAGTATATTTTATTCCTGCATAAAAAGTTCCTGGCGACAACGCGCCACATATAAATAAAATCACTAATATATTGTAAATTTCATTAAAAAAATTGATGAACAACGCATTTTCTAAAATTGAACTTATAACTTATAAAATGATAAAAAGCAAAATGAGCCGAAAATTCTTATTTTCATGTTCAAGCTTAAGTACTATATGAAACACATTTATACCTTTATGTATTTGTTATACCCTTGCAGAGGGTATTATAATTTCAGTCAGAAGTTTGCAACGCAGTGAAGGAGACGTTTCCGACCCTATAAAGTATATATATTCTTGATCAGCATCACTAGTAGAGTCGATCTAGCCATGTCCGTCTGTCCGTCTGTCCGTCCGTTTATATGCAAACTAGTCTCTCAGTTTTAAAGCTATCTGCATGAAACTTTCCCAAAAGTTGTCTTTCTATTGCAGGTAGTATATAAGTCGGAACAAGCCGGATCGGACGACTATAGCATATAGCTCCCATAGGAACAATAGGAAAAATAATTGAAAAAAAATTATAACTTTGCTGTTTTTTAATTTTTTGCTTAGTTCTTCGACATATAGCAATGTTTAAATATTTCAGAATTATGATTTAAATTTCATCAAAATCGGACGACTATAGCATATAGCTCCCATATGAACAATCGGAAAAATAATTGAAAAAAAATTATAACTTTGCTGTTTTTTAATTTTTTGTTTAGTTCTTCGGCATATAGCAATGGTTAAATATTTCAGAATTATGGTTAAAATTTCATAAAAATCGGACGACTATAGCATATAGCTCCCATAGGAACAATCGGAAAAATAATTGAAAAAAAATGATAACTTTGCTGTTTTTTAATTTTTTGTTTAGTTCTTCGACATATAGCAATGGTTAAATATTTCAGAATTATGGTTTAAATTTCATCAAAATCGGACGACTAAATCATATAGCTCCCATACAAATAAAAAAAAATATAAAAGAACAATCAAATAATTAAGCTGCAAATCGTCATAGCTTCAATGTTTTTAAACATATACGCAAGTAAATCATAATTTTAATGTTTTCAAAAATGTTTAATTCTTGCGATAGCTGCAAGGGTATATGAACTTCGGCTTGCCGAAGTTTGCTTTCTTTCTTGTTTTTATATTCATGTGTAATGTGTAAATGCAAGGTCAAGCAACCAAAAACTGAAGATCGCGTGTTTGATTTTCGTTTTGCATTTTTTTCGCATTTTTTCTACACACACACATGCGTAAAAGCAAAGAAGCTAATGCAAGCTTGCGTCTGCCTCTTTAATCCGAATTCATACACCAGTTGTCAAAAACTATGTAAAAATGTTTGTCCTGTGCTAGAAGTTTCCTCAAATAAAACAAAAACATTTTTAAAACACTTTTTTCTCTAGCTTAAAAATAAAAAATTAGTTCGAAATGATAACATATTCCTATTATTATTATAATGCGAAAGTATTCACAATATTAAGATATAGAAACATGTAATGGCATCCTTTAAATATAATCCAAATTTCGTTGTGCTATATTTTTACCACTACTGTAAAATAACGGCTTGCGTCAAAGTTTTACAGAATTTGCCATTCTTTTGCACACACATACACATGTGAATATTCTTACAGGGCGTTTGGTCGCGAGATTCCTCGCGTGATATTCATCACTTTAAGTTTTACGGTTGAGCGACGCGGACGTATTTTGAAATAATAGAGGTGTTTTTTATGTGAAAGTGGATTAGAGTTGTGATGAAACAGTGAGTAAAAACTTTAATAACACTCAATAATAATATTAATTACTTTTTATATTATTCATAATACTTGTTCCATTCTATATTTTTGTTTCTTGTTTTTCTAGGAATTTTATTTTCTTGTGTGCTTATTCATATCTTTTTATTTCGTTTTAATTGTAACAAGGTTAAAACCTAATGATGACCAATGTCGTAAGTATAATCTTTTCAATAATTTCTTATTTTATTTAATTACAATAATTTTACAGGAAACGGGGTTAATTTGGGGCGCTCCAGTTTTATCAGCGGAGGACATCCATGATGCTATCCCGAAAATCGGCACAAAGGCGGAGTTTCGGTCAAAAGTCATTTTAAGTAAGTGATTTTAATCAAGTATTTATCGATTTTTTGTTGAAATTTATAAATTTGTTTAATAGAATTTTTTTTGAAAACCAGTAGAAAAAGCTGCCAATGCAAAATAAAGGAAACATCGATCGAGTTCTGAGGAAAACTAAGTGAAGTTAAAATAAATTTATTAAATTAATAATGTATTCTTTCGTTTTATTTTAATATTTTAAATATTTTGAGAAAATGGTGTCATATTTCAACGGGGAAAAACGTTTCTGACTCTCAGAAAAATTTAAAAATTACGAAAGTCACAGCTTATATTTAAGGGGCACCCTAATATCAGGAACATTTTCTGAAGTTAAAAAAAAAATTCGCCTCTAAAATTAGCAAGTCGGTAATGCAGCTATTTTTATGGAGATTTTCTAGATATACATGCATAAAGTTCTGATTTTAGGGTGATTTTAAGTAAACATTTTTATAAGTGTGGGGAATTTATTTCTTAAGGTTGAAATATAGCGTGTCTTTTTGTTTAATTAAAATTATTCTGCTTTTTTATTTACTTTTAGGCAAACCAGTAGTTTTAATAATAAATGGTCTATTATCTGTTATGACCAAGTAAAGCTTTGGATCTTCCCATGTCCCCCATTTTTCGCACAACTTAGCCAACATTGGGTCATCTTGGCCAAGACCGCTCTGTGTGCAAACTTCCAATTCGTCATGGTGAAATCTATGGGCTCCCTTAGGCCGTCCAACAGCTTAAAGGACTAAGGAGGGGGACAATCTTTTTGCGAGATGCGAGTTTAGACGAAAATTAGCAAAAAACGTCAAAGGACTTGCATCTGGCTTGTTGGTCTGATGTGGCCTAAATTTGCATCTGTTCTAGCATTTTTACGTAAATTGACAGTTAGGATAAACTGGACGACCTTCAGTTCAGGGAAGGCAAAGATTTTTGCCACTCTTTAAATACGGAAAACGAAGAACTCTGTGCTGCGTTTTGTGCTTAATTAAAGTTGTTGTGGCTTTGGCAAGCATCCAGAAGAGCTGACCTCCCTTGTGTTCCAATGGTCCCAGATTGGGATAAATGAAGGATTCTCGGAAATTGTCTGGCAAACTCTTAAGCTCTTAAGCCCTTTGCCAGGTGACACAAGGGCTCGAAAACTAGGTCCAAAATAATTCGGCAAACCGCAACACTTAAGCCCAATTAACTTTATTGCGAAAATTTATAGTTATACTCAAATCGAAAGTTTCCCCAGCGGAAAACTTTAATATTTCTAGTGCGACCGAAGCTGTAAGATTTCACCGCAAGTAGGTGTAGGTGTTATTGTCAATCAAAGAAACAGAATTAACTCACCAACTATTATTGTATACGGCCGATTCCAGGGGTTTGGGTGCAACATCCAGACCAGTTTAACATTCAAAAGGAATTTACAAAAGTAGGTTTTTTAATTTTCAATTTTAAATATTGATTCTGTCAATATAAATTTTGGATAAATATCTGAAAAGCCCCAACGCCCGATCAGTTTTAAATTTTCAGGATCCATGTATTTTGTGGTCCTGTTTACGAAAAAATAGGTCAAAGTTTGCGACAAGACCGATTTCTTGGAAAATAAAGTTAAAATCCATTTAATTTTTTTTTTTGTCAATAAATCCTATAACATAAACTTTATCAAAAATAACCTTTAAAAAGTTGGAGATCTAGTTGAAATACACATTTTATGAGAAAACTGCAGAAAACTTTTGACTTCAAACCGTCATTTTAAAATAAGCGCAGAAATAATTGGGCCGCGGAAACATCACTAAACTCATATCGATATTTTACAAACTTTCACTTAATGGTTAATCTCTAAGGTTTTCGCATATCTTTAAGTTTACAGTGTAAACTTTACACTCGAACAACATCATCATTATACCCTTGCAGAGGGTATTATAATTTCAGTCAGAAGTTTGCAACGCAGTGAAGGAGACATCTCCGACCCTATAAAGTATATATATTCTTGATCAGCATCACTAGGCGAGTCGATCTAGCCATGTCCGTCTGTCCGTCTGTCCGTCCGTTTATATGCAAACTAGTCTCTCAGTTTTAAAGCTATCTGCATGAAACTTTCCCAAAAGTTGTCTTTCTATTGCAGGTAGTATATAAGTCGGAACGAGCCGGATCGGACGACTATAGCATATAGCTCCCATAGGAACAATCGGAAAAATAAATGAAAAAAATTATAACTTTGCTGTTTTTTAATTTTTTGTTTAGTTCTTCGACATTTAGTAATGGTTACATATTTCCGATTTACGGTTTAAATTTCATCAAAGTCGGACGACTATATCATATAGCTCCCATAGGAGCAATCGAAAAAAAAATAAAAAAAAATTATAACTTTGCTGTTTTTTAATTTTTTTTTAGTTCTTCGACTTATAGTAATGGTTAAATATTTCAGAGAGATCCTTAGCTAATGCTACTCCGACATGTGAGTGGCACGAACCGGTGATCTGTGTTTGTTTACTTTTGAATTTTTGGCAAATCCAAAAGAAATTAATTGAAAATAATGAATATGAGTGAGTTTACTCAACTCTTTAATGCTTAGCAGGATTTCCATAATGCGACCGAGGCATTTGCCAACTTGGACGACAAGGATGAGAAGCTGATTGCGTTGTTTGACGGGTTTGCAATGGAAATCACCACAGTTTATAAAAAGGGCAAGGATCCCCGTATATGTGTGAGGTATTTTATGCCAGAGATCCAGCAGCAATGCATTGTGGTACTGCAAAAATAAATTTTGTATTCAAAAGATATCAAAAATTGCACCAACCTTGCATATAGAAATCAGCTGTTGAAGTGGTGGCACGAACAAAATATCGTTAAAAAACGGTATATTCCGGGATTTTTTTCTAAAAAAGTTTGGGGCGAATGGTTTTTAATCGCATTTAATAATTGCATTTATTTTAAATGCGCCATTTAGTCTTATGGGACTCCCTGAGTAAATAAATTATTAGGCTAAATTAGATTTGAACTTGCAAACGAAATGGAGGGAAAAACGACAAAAACACGAAAAAGTCGAATATATTCAACATCTTTGATTTTGCTTTCTCAAATTAATTTCTTTGCCCAGCTGATTGACAGTATGGCCGAAGCCCAGAAACTCGGGTGAACTTTAAATAACTTCAGTCTCACTAGAAAGAATAAAGTTTTTTGCTGGCGGAACTGTTTGTCGATCTGAGTATTAGGCTTTCCTGTGTAAATATATGCGAATTAGGCTAAATGCGTTTTAATGCGCCAATGGAATCCGGCTATTAGAAGTTACTAAGTCCTCTGCTGCCGTTCTGAACTGAACTGTCAAATTATTAAAAAGTCAAAAAGAATTTAAAAAAAATTATAAAATAAAAAAGTTACATTTAAAAAGCCGAGGAACGTTACGGCAGCAGTCGCAAAATACTGATAATCGCGCTACCTGGAGGTCAAATGAATAAAATCGCGGACGAGAGTGCGTACGGGACGCGGATGCTCATAGGATCGTTAGGAATAACCCCATAACTCAGGCACATCAGCAACATCACAACACTTTGTCACGTTACAACAACAAATTCAGGACATGGCAGAAGAGAGACTTATTACATATAGGACCAGTTTCCAATATCGTCAGGCTTAATCTTTCAGACAGTAGAAACTTTTTATAGCTTCTAAGTTCCCTGAATGAACGAAGACAACGCATTTTTTGTGTAGGAAATTTCCAAGTCCGTCCGGCAAATATCTATTTTGCAGTACATGTCGCCAAGCCATCCAAGTTCACCTTAAAAGGAAACTTGAATACTCTCATAATTTTATGACGGAAACTATTCGATCCGCTCGGGTCCTTGAAGCCGTACGGTACTTAGTTGACACTGAACTGTACAGAAAGCACAATATAGTTTTCAACGGTGACTGGCTTAATCAAGTAGGAGATAGGGAAGAATTACCTTTTATCGCAGATGAATCTGACCGAGAAGCAGTTGAAGAGCTTTTACGACAATAGTTGTATTCCCAAGAAGTCCACCAACAAGAAGAGGACTTAAATCCTGGCGGTCGTGAAACTTTATTAGAAAACAACAATACTGAGCTTCAGCGTATTGATTTGACCCCTGGAGAAGGCCGCCGGTCAACAATTCTGACGAGCGCCATAAGCAGGCCAGGAATTCTGCCGCTTCAATAATTTTGAACTTTTCCCAGCCTTAAAAGCCCGGTCCAGCCTTTAAAAGCCTCAGATATTTCTTCGTCGCAATTTTTCCGACAGGCTTTTAAATGCTTACAATAAAAATATTTTGGGATTACATAGGGCAAACATGGATATTTAATTTATCCTAAACGCGTACACCTGTTGCAGCTATATAAGTAACTACATTAACAAATCCAACCGTGGCGTATCGCAACTTTGCGAGGCAATGACTGAAATAAGTTATGAAATTATTTCTGTTAAAAGAAAATTGCAGCATCTCGGGAGCAAATTCATAAACGCTACGGACATATCTGCCCAAGAAGCAGCTTCCACCATTTTGTGGTTACACATGTCAGAGGCTAGCGAAGGAAATATTTTTATTAACACTTGTCATCCTGGGAAACAGAGCAGCTTCCTGACAACTCAACTGATATCTTTGAGAATAACTTAGTTGATCGGTATGTCCAAAGGCATGAGAAATTAGAGTAGGAGTCTTGCAGAATTGCGGCTTGGTATAAATTCGGCAAGACAAACGCACGATCAGAAAGGTCCAACGAAGATTATAATGAACCGATCGACTTGGAACCGGACGATGAAAACGCCATTTGTGAGCGAAGTTACCCACTTTTAGATTGGACTGGCAGTGTGAAAAGACAAAAGCATTCATTAATTCTTAAATGGGTTCGCTTCATCCTCTACTCTTCCCCATTTGAATATACTAGAGAGCATGTAATGCTTTTCTTCCCGTGGAGGAGTGAGGAAAGGGACCTAATTTCAAATGATAATGAAGGAACATTCGGAAATAATTTTGAAATAATCAAGGCCAACAAAGAGCAATATGATGTTTTTGATGATATGGAATTGGAGAGAGTTCTTCAAGATTTTCAAAATTTTGATAGAGAAGCGAATAATCCTGTTCTTAGGTCGCTATGCTTTAAGCAACGGCACTATTATGCCCATGTAATGCATAATGTTGCAGCAAAAAAAATATTTCTTGAATATGTTGGTGGAGGTGCTGGGGTCGGAAAAGGTCTGTTGATTTCAACAATCTATAACTTGGCGTGCAAATAAGCTTCCTGGGGCAACTGATTCTGCAAAGGTTTTACTTTGTGCTCCTACTAGAAAAGCTGCTTTTGGAATTGGAGGCCTTACGCTTCATTCGGTTGTTTCACTACCGGTTATTCAATCATTAGGTCCCTTAAGAACCTTAAGTGAGGCCATTCACAAAAGCCAAGGCGCAACCTACATCAAAGTCGTAGTGCATGTTAAAAGAGGTATTAAGCGAGCTTCGCTTTACGTAGGGTGCAGCTGGGCAACAATTGCATCGAGTCTTTGACTTTGTTCCTCCAATTAGATTTGGAGCTACAAGTGTCCAAGAAGAACTTATATGTTTAAGAGGAGAAAAGGCAATACGAAATCTCGGACAACGGAACTGATGCAGTTTCATTATCTTACCACAATGTTGAGTCTCCTCGTGCTCATTACGAAGATATTGTCAACAAAATTATTTGCTTCGCAAACTTTGTATGTTTTGTTGAAACCTGGACTCTTCTACATGAAGAGTTTAGCATAAGGGATTTCGACACTATAAGAAGAATAAATAGCAATCGTTTGAATGGTCTTGGGAAAAACGGAATACTCATCTTTGGTAAGCAGAGTATTTCGCAAAATGTTTTATTTCTTGTTGAGACTAATAAATCATTAAATCCGAGGAGCACTTATCAATCGGTTGCATTTAAGTTTCTAGACACGTCATTTATAATTGTGTATAGAAGTCTTGGATATTCTATTACAAGATTCCGAAATGAAATTAGAGCTGACTTTGAAAAAGTGCTGAAAATAGATAATTATAAATTGGTAGTATTAAAAGATTTTAATATTTGCAGATCGTCAAGGAACGATTCTGGAGACTATATTAAGTGCATATAACCTTTTTGGAGTCAACAGCACTCCAACAACAAAGCACCTTACGCAAATTGATTGTATTTTTACTTATGCTCGAATACCAGAAGCTCTCGCCCTCACTTATTAGACCCCATCCAGTCATCATGACGGAATTTTTCTTAGGTATAACTTGTAAAAAAGTATAGATATTATTTAATAAGTACTAAATTGTAAAAATATTAAATAATATTAAAATAAATAAATAAATTTTAATAAATTGTAAAAATATAATTGTATATCCTTATTATATTTATCTTTATTTTTAAACCCTTTAATTATAAATTATACATATTTAAAGGCTGAAGTTTTTTTTAAAATTAAAGTATTGTCGCCAAAAACCACATAGTAAATAAGCTAATATAGTTTCCCCCTCGTGAATTAAGACCAGCAATCCTCTAAAATTAAATAATATTGTTATCTACAGTTATTATGAAAAAATATTGTCGTTTTATATAAAAATTATATTAATATGGCTGTCATACAATATACAGAATAATTGTTATGACTGCACGGGTATATAAACTTCGGCTTGCCGAAGTTATCTTTTTTTTCTTGTTAAAGATAAAATTTCATGCAAAATTGAAAAAAAAGTAAAAAAAAATTCTATTGAAAAGAAATGAATACGTAACTGATCGGAATTCTTGTGAAGTCATTGAAATTGTTTAAAATGCCAAGTAATATAATTAAGCATGCTTTCTTACTTATTTATAAAATATCGACCACATACATTTTTTCGCAATGGAATACTTTGCTTTAGAATGACTTTCGGGTACCCTCCGTAATTGAAGTGATTCCTTTAAAAATAAATTCTTAGATTAATTACCTACCAAAAGCGCCCGTCGATTTCACGCGGTTTTGCTTTAGTTTTTGAGAACCGCGGTTTTAGAAGTCTAGTCTGGCCCACTACATCCTAAAAGTATGCTGCATCCCTTATATATTCTCATATGAAAACTAAAACACATCCACAAAACAAGGTTGCAACTTATGACGTCATCATAAATAATTTAAAAAATATATAACTATTTTTTAAACTTTAAATGATGCATATGCACAGCTAAAACAAAAAAAAAATCTATATCAATTTTAGTGGGGTCGATTTTTATATGTTTAAATTTCAGTCTGAAGTTTGCAACGCAGTAAAGGATACATTTCCGACCCTATAAAGTAGATATATTCTTGATCAGCATCTCTAGGAGAGTCGGTCTAGCCATGTCCGTCTGTCCGTCCGTCTGTCCGTCCGCCCGTCCGTCCGTTTCTACGGAAACTAGTCTCTCTGTTTTAATGCTATCTGCATGAAACTTTTCCAAATGTTGTCTTTCTATTGCATGTAGTAAATAAGTCGGAACGAGCCAGATCGGACGACTATAGCATATAGCTACCATAGGAACACTCGGAAAAATAAATAAGAAAAAATTATAACGTTGCTGCTTTTACATTTTTTTTGTAGTTTTACGACATATAGTAATGGTTAAATATTTCAGAACTACGGCTTAAATTTCATGAAAATCGGACGTCTATAGCATATAGCTCCCATAGAATACGTCGGAAAAATAAATGAAACAAAATTATAACTTTGTTTTTTAATTTTTTTTTAGTTCTTCAACAAATAGTAATGGTTAAATATTTCAGAATTACGGTTTAAATTTCATCAAAATCGGTCGACTGTAACATAAAGCTCCCATGGGAACAATAAAAACATATAAAAAAAAATTTAAAAAATTTAACTTTTTCATTTTGTAATTATATATTTAGAAATTCTTTTTGATTAATAATAAGCTGCCATAGGAACTATCAAATAATTGAGCTGCAAATCATCATATCTTCAATGTAAACATACACGCAAGTCAATCATAATTATAATTATTTAATATTTAATTTTTGCAATAGCTGCAAGGGTATATGAACTTCGTCTTGCCGAAGTTTGCTTCCTTTTTTGTTTTTAAATGTAAATATTCTATTTTGCAATGTTTTTTTAAATCTTTTAATTTTATTAAAATTGGAAAACGATAACATATAGCTGCCATAGGAACGATCGAATAATTAAGCTGCAAATCATCATAGCTTCAATGTTTTGAAACATATACGCAAGTAAATCCTAATTTTAATGTTTTTAAGAATATTTAATTTTTGAAACAGCTGCAAGGTTATATAAACTTCGGCTTGGCGAAGTTTGCTTCCTTTCATTTTTTAAATTTGATAAGTTTTAAACCACTTAATATTATTTAGTGGCTTTTTTTGGATTTATTTTATCTTCTACTTAAATGAATTGAATCCGTTTCATACTCTTTTTTCTATGAATAAAATTGGCTAAATTAGAAATAATTGCCAACTTTGGTTTATATTAGCTATGTTTATCTTCTAAGAATCCTTAAAATTTTATTTTTAGTTTGTTAAAGAATATTTTTTTAAGAAGATAATGTGCTTTATTTCAGTTTTCTAGCTGTGCAGGGAAGGAAGTGTGAGTTTTTTGGCCAAAAAATTAGATTTGTGGACCAGTGTGCATTGGTAAAAAGACCAGGATGCTTTATTGTAATAGGAAAAATTGCGAGTACCTCTTAGCTGCAAATACATTTGGGCCCCAGCTGAGTCGATACCATATCGACATTTGCACTAACTCCCGCCGCAGAGACTGTTGATCCCACATCGAAAAAGGCTTTTCCCTCCATTTCCTGCGCGCTTCCTTTGCTTGTGTGTATGTGTGTGGACTTGTGTCGCGCTGCCATTTCACTTCCGGCGCTGGACAGCCCTGCTAAGCATCGACTTCACTGCAAGAAAATTTGCCGAACCAAGGAACAAGAACTAGGAGCTCATCACTGTCTGATTCCAGCTAAGTGCGGAAATGCGCTTCTGATTTTCCCAGTGCAGAGCAGGGCAGTCTCTGTAGCCACTCAGCAGCATACATTTTCGGCAGCACGCTTTTCCGGTTTGCCAACGCAGCAGCAACTGGGGCGAGAACAGAGAAGGGGGCCACACCCCCTGCCTACAATGCCCACTCGACCTTCCTTGAAGGCGGGGCTCGGCTCACTCTAGTTCAATAAGGATTTCCGTTTCAATTCATGCGCAGCGCCTGTGCTGCTGCTGTCCATTTTCATTTATCGAATTTTTTACTCTGACGACCTTTAGACCCGAGGCTCATCTTTTTACACTTTTAGCGGCATTTGCCCCACGTCTGCCCAGCGCCCGCATTATTTATTTACTTTGTGCTGATTTCATGCGTTTGCTTTGCGACTTTTTGGCGTTGCTCTTTGTGCTTGATTTGCTTTCCAATTTTCAATGTGTCACTTTATGAGCACGACCATTAATCAAAAACAAAAAAGGCGGGAGGTGCCAGCGAAGGGCGAGAAATCAGGCAAGAAATTATTGCTTAAATAAGCGTGTTTTACTTTGGTAATGGACAGAACCTGTGAAATGAGCCGACAACAAAAAGGGTCTGAGATGGCTTTTCTCCTCTATGGCTGGCAGAAAGTATTCGCCGCCATTCTTCATCGAGGATACTTTTATTGATTTTTTTTATGCGTCATTTGCGCGACACTGCTTTGCATACCGCACCTCAACGCCCCTTAGCTCGCGATTTAATATATGTTTTCGAAATCATAATTTATTGGGTTCAACCAGAACAGAGTCACATTAAATATCTACAAATCATATTACGCTCGGTGGGAAAGTGCTAGCGAAAGTCCTCAGAATGAAGAGTTGTCGATAAGGACCCTGAACCCGATACCACTGCAAGGATGCCACAGTAAGTAAGAAAGCTTTCTGAATTTGCAGAATTTTTTCCGTGCATTGTAAAATGGGTTAACCAAAGTACGAAAATTAGACATTCTATGTTTGTTCATTTATTTTTTCGATTGTTCCTAGGAGACTTATGATAAGAAATTATGGTTCGTTCCGACTTATATACCTACCTTTTGGAAAGTTAAGTCCAGGTAGCTGATAAACAAGTTTGCATAAATTTTCTCTCCTCTCGATGCTGATCAAGACTAACATTTATATGAAGCATAAGAAATCAAGTGAGTTTATGAAATTTCCGGTGTTATTACCAATAACTTATTAGGCGAAATCTAAATTTTCTTTGTTAATTCTCTGTTAATTCTACGAAATAATAATAATAATTATACGAAAAAAACAAATCAAAGTAAAATTGAAAACTATTTTTGTTCTTATATCGCTTTATTTGATGAACTATTTTTCTGCGTTTCGTTGGGATCTTTTTCATCTCCTTTGGCAACTCTGGTTCTCAACACTATTTGTAAAAAGTTCACAACACTAACATTAGAAATTTCTAGCTCTGTCTACAAAGCGGCGTACAAACATTTGAAAATTTGTATTTGTGGCCGCCAATGCCAGTTCCTTTGATTTTATGCGTTAAGCTAGTATATCATTAATGCCATTAGCTGAGGGACACAAGTGGGCCAAAATTTAATCAGCCCTGAGGCACAGAACTCTGACAAATCAAACGCCTTTTCAATAGGGGACAACGGCCAGTCAGCTGACTTTGTTTGGGAACAAAAGGGACCAAAAGAAGGGAAATTCGATTATGTTACAAGGAAATCCGAAAATGTAATCGCTACAGCTCTTTTTGTTTAGAGTCTGTACTGCTAAACGTTGTATAATACCGTAATTTTGTATCCAATTCTAAGTCGTTCTGTTGCCATATTTGGCAGAAAGGTGTATTCAACTAGAATCATCTCGTATGCTGAAAAAGGCCAAATAAGCAAGATAAGGACAATCTAAACTAATTTCAAGTGTCAAAATTGTCGACATCTAAATTATTAGGTATGCGTTGCCAACCAATAACAGTCCACGCCCGTAAGGGGCGTGTCCAAATACCGAAATAAGACCTTAAACACGGTTGGACATTGAAACGTAAAGATATTGGAATTGGAATTGAAACCGAAAGGCAATCGAGGCACTGTCAAACCCAGCTGCGACCGGGTTTATAGTGTTCTGATATAAAATGATCTTGGGTGTCATTTATCTTTCATTGTAATTTACCCAAAACCTTCCGTGCTTGGGTACGTTTGAGTAGTAATACTATATTAAATATCAAGCGATAGATTTTCTCTTGTTTTATCATAACAAATTAACATTTAAAACTAAGAATACAAGAAAGAACGCCCGGCATTTAGACATCCGTTACTTAATTTCAAAATAAATATGCTTCCGGCAGATGGTGCTAGCAATTTAGAGTCATTTGTTTGCAAAACACACATAGAAGACTAATTAAAAAATAAATTCTACAAATTACCCAAGTTCACTCACAATGCTGATGTTGGTATCCTAAGGTGCAATACGAGTGTAACCCACGAAAAAATAGTCAATTTTTAGATTATTTTTGTTAAGAAAGTACCTATTAAAATAATCTGCAATTTTTTGCACATAATACGGTACGTTTTCAACTTTAATTTAAGGTTTCTGTTTTATAAAAGCATTGAGAAATAACGGGGCTACGAGCTATCTGCCGAGGCCCAAAAAATAAATACTTCAACTGCTGACACGGTTCTGGTCGAATAAATGGCTAAAATCGAAAAACTCAAAAAGATTATGAAAGCTAAAAAAGTTGCCCTACAATGATCTACGATCTTTAAAAAGTATCAAATATTGACAAAATGTCATCGGTAAAAAAAAGTTTAAAGTTTCGGGTGCAGCGGTACATGCCTGCGAGTGGTCGCTCTATAGAACGCTGCCATCCAAAAACTATTTTAAATACGACTTTCACACGATATTTTTGAAAAAAATTGCTTTTTTTTAAACGTTACTCTGCCCCTTGAACGATAGCACACAGTCTCCTCTACCCACATGCAAAGTATTTAAATTATTATTATTTATACCCGTTAATTGTTGAGTAACAGGGTATATTGTATTCGTTAAAAGAAAAAACAAAAACTATTTGGCAATCAAACAAAAGCCCAATGAAATTTTAAATATACATTTTGTTTTAATATTATTTTACTTTAATTTCAATAAACATATTTCATACATCAAAATTATCTAGAAAAGGATATAATATTAATCGGAATCAGAGAGAAGCCAATCCTTTATTAAAAGAAAGTTCTAAGCATCAGTTTATGCAGAAGAAATTGGATACCCATTTGACGATGAAGATATCAATCATTTAAGTTATCTTCCATAGTATTTTCCCTGCAATTTTTTCTCGTATTGCTCTCGCATATGTTTCTCGCTTCCTTGTTCCTGGCTTCAAGAGCTTTTAAAGGAAGCTCATACCAGTTGGAAAACAAAAATGGCTTATGATGTCTGCTCCATAAACTAAAATTCTGCACAGATGGTGGCACATAAAACCTGGGGTATGCTTTCACAAACAATTTCGAAAGCCTCAAAATTTATTTCGTGTTTATCCACGAGCAATTGCATTTCTTCGCTTAGCTTCTGCTGAATAATTCGTTTATTTGGTTCGACGAGATCCTTGTCAGCACCACGAGCTTGCTACATTTGTATCGGAATTTTAACTGCAATGTGCAAAACATACTGGAGACTGGAGACCAATTTTAAATAGGTTTTATTTAATAGAAAATCTATTCACCAAATTAAGATTGTTCAACTTTTAGTTGCTAAAGAATGTTCAATCAAAATATTCTTTCTTGCCCTTTAGTATATGGAAAATGGACAAGACAGGCGTAACCACTGTTCAAACTCCCCAAAAAGTTATTGCTCGACGTGGGATGAAGCAGGTGGGAAGAGTTACATCTTCCGAAAGAGGAAATCTTGTCACATTGGCCATGGCAGTTTCAGCAGTTCTCTTGTCCGGCTTACCACGGAACACCCAGTATAATTCTTTTGACGCTTCCACTGATCGCACTGTTTTTCGCCCACTTAAAACATGCTATCAATTCCCAATGCGACTAATGGATGACAACAAATCCGGCCAAACCGATGACAATTTGGTTTCCAAAAGCACAACCCAGGGCACCAATCGAAGAGGGAGAAAAAGGCGTAAAGCCGCGAAAGAGTTTGAAGAGTTGGCCCAGGAACAACAGCAGGCGAAGGTTAAGAATTCGCGAGTCAATGCAGAAATCAAAAGAGGACTTCCGAAGAAGTTTTGTAATTAAATTGATATAAATAAGAACTGTAACTATAAGTTTGTTTTTTTTTTCAATTTATTTTTTTATTATTTAAAACTAGTTACATTTTTATTTTTGAGAACACCGACTAACTGATTTTAAGACTTGAACTGATCTGGTTCTTTAAGCTAATTATCTTGGGGATCAAGCTTCGGTTTCCGAAAGCTTTATATCTTCTGAGTGAGTTATTTTTAATTGAGTGAACTTTCTATTTCGATTGAGTGAGCTTTGATTTTAATTAAGTGAAAGAGAGTTATTTGTCTTATCTTGTTTACATGTTTAAAGGAGACGCCATTTGAATATGGCAAAAGTGTGGGAAAGTGCCGTTGGAATTTATCAGCGGCGCGACAATAAATGGAACAATGGAAATTTCCCAGAGCCTGCTGAGTTTATAAAATGTTGATAGGAGTCACTCAAAATTAATATCTAATGTGTGGAAAGGGTGTATAGGTATTTGGGCATATGCATATATTGTGTGGGTGTATGGTTAGATGTGGATATGTCACTATATAATTAAATTTCCGAACCATAAGTTAAATATATAAAAAAACCAAACTTTGTTTGGTCTAGAATCTTGGGGTCTCGTACGCATGGGGTCCGAAAGTGTGGGAACGAAGTCAAAACGTAATTTGATTCGTTCTGGATGTTTAGTCTAAGGTCTAATTAGATATTGGCTGATTGGGGTACTAAGGGTGTATGTGTGTATGGGCGTGTGGACATGTGCATAAGAGTTATGTGGGATTATGGACATGTCACTCCCAAATTCCTTGAATTTGGCCTGTCCTCAGGTGGAAAGGGTTGGATATAACATTAAATTTTCTTCTGTGTTAATTGGGTTTGGTAGATCGTTTACAATTTCTGTACTTTTTTGTGTTTCTTCCTTTGATTTTACATGTTTTACAATAAGTTTTCTTGGTAAGCTCTTTAATTTATACAATAAGTACAATAAAATGCTTCTAATAATGATTAAAAAAGTTGTGAAAGTGATTATTTGGAATACATTATAATATTTTGTGTGTGATTTTTTTTATTTCTTTTGTTTGAATATAAGAATGATTCTAACTTTGTTACATTATTATTTAAGTAAACGCTCTAACATTGTATTTCAAATAGTGAATTCTTCTAATTGTACTGAGCAATTGAGGATTTTAACAAGGTTACTTCCAACTATAGAAATTTCTTTATTGATACAATTTTTATTTAATACTGTTTTTGGGACACTCCAGGTCAAATTATAAAAATAATGTATTGGGTTATTGATTTGTCGAACAAGATTCAGTAAATTCCTTGAAAGTTTTTGATTTACAACTGTGGTTACAAGGGCAGTTAGTTCTGAGAGGTTTGGTTAGCCTTGAGGAGCTGCTGGAGGAGGAGTTAAGTTAATAACCGGGGGTCTTATTAGATGTTGGTTTTGTTGGTTCATAGTAAAATGTTGTTAATATTATTAAAAGCTGAAAATAATTGAATTAAATAAATATTTAAAGGTGTAATAATTAATTACTAATATAAAGTTGGTTATTAATTAAAACTATATTAATGATTGATACAAAAAATTTAAAAAATTGAGGACAGAAATAACAAAAAATACAATTTTAGTAAAAAATAATATTTGTTTAGTTACTTATTTATATTTTGCTAAGTTTGGTGGCTGGATTTTTTCTTTTTATTCCGGAGGGTTTCTTGAGAGTCGCGGATTGGGAATTTTCACTTTCACTTTGCATTTACTCGTTTTTTTCTTCCTTTTGCGGAGGTTTTAAGTTGTATTTTGATTTAAGACTTACAGTAAGATTGTTGATATGGCTAAGCCAACGGGCGATCCGGAATTCATCCTGTTTAGATCCTTCAAGCTTACTAAGGATCCTGAAATATGCTCATATTTTCGTTGGTTTTCTTGGGTGCGGAACATGCACTTGGAAGTGTAATCCACCGGTGGGCAATTAAACAGTTAAGTTTAAATCAGTTCTTAGAAATTCAGAAATGAGGATGAAATTGTTGCTTAGGCCCACAACATTTTGGGCAGGAAATTGTTTTGAAATTTAGATTTTTTAAAGAAAATTAAATTTTCGCATCTAATTTTTATTAATTTGTATTTGTTACCAAAGTGTGAATTACAAAACAAATCATATTTATCTTTACTCCCAGTATTTCCCCAAGGTTTTACGCTTGAAGTTGCAATGTGTCTGCTCGTTTCGCGTCCCCTGCCAACGCTCTGAGAAATTTTAAAAAATATTTTGTCTTGTTTCAAGAAAAATATATTTCTTGATGTAGGAACTAATATTCTTGTTTTAAGAAATATTATTTCTTGTTTTAAGAAATATAATTTATTGCCGTAAGAAATAATATTGCTTGCCTTAAGAGCTGCTTTTATATGTTTATACTTTGACGATAAAATAAATATAAAATAAAACAAAATATAAAAACAAAAAATTTAGTCGTCTTTTATTATCAATTTCTTTTAAAAATCTTTTGCACGCCGCAATGGTTTAATTTAGAATTACTTTTTTACTTTTAAGAAAATCGTAAATCGATATCATTGGTGTAATTGGTGTGAAAAATTTCATTGCTTCAATGTGTGTAATAAAATACACATATTTTATTCGAAGTTTAAATGTTTTAAAGAAGTTTTAATTTTTGCGATTGCTGCATGGGTATTATAAACTTTGGCTTGCCGAAATTTGCTTTCTTTCACATTTATTATATTCTTTGAGATATAGTAATGGTTTAATATTTCCGAATTACGTTTTTAGTTTTATTAAAAATTATAAACTTCGGCTTGCAAAAGATTGCTTTTCTTATTCCATGAAATAATGTTTTATAAACGGTTAATGTATACAATATATTTTCAGTGGAGTATGTCAAAATATCGACTTTTCTACATTTGGTCATTTATAAATTCAGACCAATGCAAGTGAGCCGCAGTGCAAGCAACTTGTTCTCCTTTGCATTCCTCACATGAAAATTGGCATTCTCTAAGGAATCAGCTTTCCAGACTGGTCGAGTCCGCAATCCGCCAGCTGTTGTTGCCTCATTGCGATGGAACGACTGCTAGAGGAAGCGCTGAGGTGGGGAGTTGACATTAAAATGCCGTCCCGTGACCACAAAGCCTATGCTCGACTCCAATTGCTCCATTCTCTGTGTGCTCAAGTTTGCGCGCGGTTGCTGCTACAAAATTTGAAGCCATTTATTTTTGGCGACTTCGGTGACAAGGAGCAGCAATACCAGCTGAATTGCGGCACATTTGCAACTTTGATGCCACTTCCACTGTCAAGTTGGCGTAAAATTTTTCATTTCGCATATGAAAGGAAGTGTGGGCGCCAGTTTTGCCCCCTCCCTTTTTTCCCATGCTTTCTCCCCAACTCCTCGAGCTTTTTCTCCTATTTTCATTTCACATTTTATTAATGGCTCGAGTGCATTTTTGCGTCGGCGCAATTCCTGTGAAAAATGTTATTTTTGTTTGGGACCTTTTGATCTTTGCCTTCGGGACGGTTTAAAAAAATGAAATCGCTCAGACTTGAAATTTTTTTTATAGCAGAAAGTTGGTATCAGGAGTATTTGCTTAAAACTAATGTACATACGGACAGAAAGGTAAATGTTTCGTTCGCTTCAATCTTGAGTTGTGCTCTATAGTGTTTTGATGACTTTTGAGAAAAATATGTTTGTCTTTTGGAAAATGTATATATAAGTATTTTGGTAGATGTTATTAAATTCGTTTATTGTGCTTTCTGGCTTAAAAATTACAATAGCTTTTTTTTACTCGTATAGTAAAAGGGTATATTTTACTCATTAAAGGGTAAATAGTAAATAGAAGAAAACGTTTCAGACTTTTAAAAGTAAACATACATTTTTGATCAGGATTAATAACAGAGTCGATCTAGCCATGTCAGTCCGTCTATCCGTATGTCTGTCCGTCTGTCTGGCAATAATGAATTAACACATATTATTTGAATTTTTCTTTGTTTTCATAAAAATATTCTCATAATGGCTAACAAATTACCGAGGTGCCGAGTTTACTTCGAGCTGTGTGATTTGCTATTTTCTTGTTTTTCTAATTTCATTAAAGCTCATCTAGCTGTTTACCATTGATAAAAATTAACGCAATAATTCCCCTTTACAAAGAAAACAGTTGTGCCGTTCCTAAACAATTTTTTAATTTTTGGTTTTGGGCTTTGTTTCACAAACATTTTCGGGTTGAGTGTGATATACTTGGTTTATTCTCTCTCTTGTTTTAGGCTTCAAAAAACTAGTTACTTCTGCAAAACTTTACCTTAGGCATCCTCGAACTAGATATAAACAAAATTTTTTCTTTTTAAACTGGTTTTCAACTGTAAGTTTACATATGATTTTTCTTTTTTAAGCATATACGTTCAGCTCAACGTGAGGACGAGCAAGTGGGCCTAAGGCAGATTGTTTAAACGTTAGACCATACTTCTTACCGCAAATGGGAAAAGAAGACTACACCTCTGAAAAATCCCCTATCTAGCGACGAAGTGAGGCACTTTCATTCAGTTTTTCGCGCTGTTTATGTTTTTGTATTTTGACACGTTCTGCCATCCCGCCGAGGGATCCGCAAGGCGGTGTCGGGAGTTTCGGTCTGTGTGCGTCTGACAATTTACATTAGTTTCTGCTTGCTCAGCTCTAGCAATCGTGCCGGGGAAACTGGCAGCCAACTTCACTTGGCTCACTGCCACCCTCATTCCATCGTCCTGTCATGTGACAAAAACGCGACAGTTTGCAAGGTCACGTCACATTCATTTGTTGACAATGATGTATTTAGGGAGGAATATTCCGTGCTGTTCTATTTTACCCAGAGCGGCAACTTTAAAGTCTCGACTAGTAGATTGCGCAATTTCAGAAATACTAGTTTAGAGTTTACCAAAATTTAAATACAAGCCCCAACTCTCCATAAAGATTAAGATCCCGCCGAGATGAGCAACGTGCGAAGTGCAAGAAAAGAAAAAAAGCAACAACTAAACATCAAAATGCCTGCTATGAAACTTAACACATTTGATTCCATTCATTTAGGACGCGGCAGGCGAAAAAAGTCCCCTTTGAACTTGACTCCTGGCGTCCTGCAACCAATTATTTAAAAAGCAACAGCCGGAGTAAACGACATGGTGTAAATAACAGTAAAACTTTATGTTTGCTGACACTGACTTTGATATTATTGTCCGACCGATTTGGCATGGGGACAGTAGTCGGAGGTCCCAAGTCATCTACAGCCCCAAACCGATTGGAGGCATTTCTGAGGGCATGTCGGCATTAAATATTGGAAAGTATAATCCACACAGGACGCATCGGTAATATGAGTTTGTGTCGGCTTCAAATTTTCTTGCTCGCTCCTTTCGTTACACGCACTTAATACCGTGCTTTTACTTTTGAACAGCATCATTTCAATTTAGTTTATTGGGCCCTAAAAAATTGTTCTTGATTATAATACATTTTCGTCACCCATTCTTTACGCTTTCAGGCCAAAATTGTCTACACTGTACAAAATAAATAACGCGTAATTATTTTTGCGGCTTGTTTTTATTTTTACCGGCCTTTTACACACTTCGATTCTCTGTATTTTGTCATGAACAAAGTGCCGATAGGCACTGTGAAATTTATTCTTAGAAATTTATGAAAACTTATTGGCAGCCAAAAGGGTCGATTAGCTTATAACTTGTTTGTTCAAAACATATTGTTCAGAATTAAATAAAAAGTGCCAAACGTTATTAAAATAAGCTAAGTTAATAGATGAGACAGCAAGCTGCAAATAAAAGTGTGTGAAATTTGAATCTAGATATTTCCAAAGACATTGTTGCCTAAAGGCAACATTGGTTCTGAGTGGCTCACAAGATCTTCAAAACTTTCTGTTTCCTAGGCATGCGGCCCAAAGGTTTAACAAAAGGAGAAATTGAACAAATTTGCCAATTTAATTGGGTGATAAATACGATGAAGATAATAGTGAAAATATCGATACCGTATTAATTAAGGGAGAAGGCGTCAAACTCATTTCAGTGTCTTTATTCGAATGTTTCTTAAAAGTAGAGCTGCGTCGCTGTGAAACAGCTTTGTATATAATGGTATATATAAAGCAACAGAAACGTTGCTGGGAGTAGAGAGTGTCATGCATGTTCGTCTGTATAAATTGACACGGTTTCCCAGCCAAACGGAAGTTCCCAAGCTGATCATGATGTGCATAAAGTTAGCAGAACAACTTTTGAAATTTAAACTTTTTTCTTATCGACAATTTGCCGTTATTTATCCGTAAATTATTCGTGAAAGAAAAAAATTTGCCGCTCAATTTTTTTAAAAATTATGAGATGTTCTGCTAATTTGATATCAAGTTAGCAGAACATCTTACTAAACTTCAACTTTTCCAAAAAATTTTTAACTGGCAATTTGCCGTTATTTATCCGTAAATTATTCGTGAAAGAAAAAAATTTGCCGCTCCTGATATCAAGTTAGCAGAACATCTCAAGTTAACCGAATAAAATAATGCAAGGCCAGCGACACCTGCGGACGTTGCACAACGACGTTGCCAAAATCCCAATTGCCAAATCGGTCAGCTCAATCAGCGGGCAATGCACTCCGATGTAACGGCGGCTACCCAACATTATGCATGGGCAGCCGGGACAACACTTCTAGGGCATAGGGCTCTTTCGTTATAAGAATTAATGTACTTAACAGTTAGTTAAATTTTGGAAATAAACCGTGACGGTCATTCTCATTCGTGCGGTTCAGTGCGTCTTATACTCATAGAAATTTCTTTTTAAAATCTAGTAAAATCGCCTTTGAATTTTCGCCAAAGGCGAGTCGCCTTTATTTGAAGAAAATTTCTTAAATTAATGGTGATTCCTTTCTTTAAAAAAAAATCCAGCTCTTAAACCAAGAAATAAAATATATTTTATAATATAAAATATTTTTAAAACAGAACTTATAATTAATTTATATACTATTAGGCGGGCTTATCAAGGCGGATCATATTTTGTCTGCACTTGAAATGTGCAGTGGGCGCTTGGCGATAGCCGCTCTGCGTCAAAACGTTTCCGACCCTATAAAGTATATATATTCTTGATCAGCATCACTAGAAGAGTCGACCTAGCCATGTCCGTCCGTTTCTTTGTATTGCAGGTAGTATATAAGTCGGAACGAGCCGGCTCGGACGACTATAGCATAGGAACAATCGGGAAAAAAATAAAAAAATTATAACTGTGCTGTTTTTTAATTTTTTTTTTAGTTCTTCGAATAACGGTTTAAATTTCATCAAAATCGGCCGACTATACCTTAAAGCTTCCATGAGAACAATAAAAATATAATCCTTTATACAACATTTTTTTTTTTTAATTGAATCTTTTTATATTGTATTTTTTTTAAAAATTCTTTTTGACTTTTTAATAATTTGACAGTTCAGAATTACGCTTTTAATTTTATTAAAATCGGAAAACGATTCAAAGGAACTCAAATAATTGAGCTGCAAATCATCATAGCTACAATGTTTGCAAACATAACGACAGTCAATCATAATTTTAATGTTTTCAAAAATATTTAGTTTTTGCAATAGCTGTAAGGTTATATGAACTTCGGTTTGCCGAAGTTTGCTTCCTTTCTTGTTCTATGTATTTCGAATATGAAATTATTGAGAAATTCTTCAGTATTTTGTAATACTGAAGTGGAACATAAGTGGGATGTCATCAAAATGAAACGTTTTATGATGTCAATCTCATTTTGTTTTAAATTCAATTCATTTCTTTATGTTACTCATGTCAACTTGTTAAAATGTTTAAATGTTAAATTGTTATTGTAACGTAATGTAATGTAATTGTACTTCTAGTATTTAAGTTTTATTGTTCGAATCCCAAAGTATTCAAGTCTAAATGTAACAATCATAAAGTGACCGATGAATCTAAAAAGACTTAGTCTTATATCGTCGGGATACTAAAACAAATAAAATTAAATTAAATTCAATTATGTGGGTCTTCAAAATGTTTTCGAGAGCTTGCATTTCTGGTCTAATATGCGATTTTGTCTTTATATTTGTATATTTGTAACTTGTAATTTCTTAGGACTTGGATTACCTTCGGACATTGTCCTTTATTTGTCTTCAAATGTTCCCAAAAATAAGAAACTCTAAATTTTTGTTTAACCTGGTTCAGGTCCGTTAGCCTAATGATAGCTTTAAAAGAAAATTGCATTCTTGCAGTCTTAACGATACACCCCAACCACCTCTAAAATTGCGTGCTTAAAATTTAAATCCTGTCAGTCCATATACTCGCTGGTGCAGAAAAAAAAAAAGAGAAAAATATAGTAAGCAAATGGGTTGTGTTGATCTTTCGAACTTCTTATGGCAACTATACAGAATCAACATAGCGTATACGTATTTCTTATAAACCCAATGTTGCCAATAGGCAACATTTCAATCAGAACTTTGAAATATATTTTGGTTAATATTTGTTGTCATATTATTCATAATATTAAGTCAAATATTTTTTAAGTGGCCCCAATTTTATTCGGTCCTGAACGAGTTAAGTATCACGAAAAATGATTTTCTACAAACCAAACTTAAAACAAAATTAAACTTTTTGTTTTCATTCCAAATGAAGTAAATTTTGTTTCCATTAAAAATAGTTTCTTTAGACGCGAAATGAGATTGAAAAAATTGTGTAAAATAAGAAATTTCAGCTTTGACAGCATGGTCAATGTTCCAAGCCAAGTTTTTTTTACAATGCGGTGGTGTATTGAAAGTCTGTTTCAGCAAAGAAAAACAAGGAAGAACGCTGAGGTCAAGTGCCTCGACTATAAGACACCCCTTACTTAGCAAACGAATTTCTAAATAAAAATGCTTTTACAATTTGTTTTTGTCGCTCGAGTTACCTCACGATTATGGAAACAAAAAAGTGTTCAGGACTATCCCTACTTTTTTTACAATGCAATTTTAAATCAAATACTGAAATCCTGCAAAGGGGTGTTATTCATTTAAAAAGAGGACGTGAATTAATTTGTATTTGTTTCCTATTTAATTACAATGAGTATTGCGTACCATTTTCTAATATTCCACTGTAATTTACCTACACCAGTTAAAATACTTTTTATATTTTTGTAAAGATAAATGGAACAAATATAAGAATCTGCATTTTTGGTTTAAATTTATTGTAATGATAATAATTTTATAATTTGAATTGTACCAATATCTTGGACTATGACGAATTGTTTAAAGACAATTAAAATTGTTTAAGACAATTAAAATTACATCGCAAATCACTAAATAAAAAATCAACCAAAGATCATTAAACATTACATTTAAAACAAGTGTCCAAAAAAGTGAAAACAAAACAAAATCCAAACAGCTGTTTCTGATTCCGCCCGCTCCCCTTAAAAGAAATCGTCGGTAGGTTATGCAAGTTAACCAACCCGTGAAACCGGGCCTCTTATGGAATTAATAAACAATTTTCAAAATTCAATTTAAAAGATCTTTGCATTTGCCTTTGTCTTTGCCCATGCTTTTGGCTTTGGAGTTCGCTCTTGGTTTCCCTGCCAAGATAAACAAACCAAACTTAAAGTAAACATAAGCTTCCGCTCGAAGCAAAATCAATTGCGTTCCAAGTTCAAACTATTGCGATCCAAGCCCAAACAAATTGCATCGGTCAGAATTTTGGAATTTCACAATAGGATGCCTTGATTTCACCCTAAGCTTATATTCTAAACAAAAGAAAAAGTTCTTGAAGCTCAAAAAAAAGCTCCTGGCCGAGGTTCGGCGGAGAAGATTTTAGAATTAAGCCGGCAGTCCATTTGAGATCGAGGAAGAGTTCGTAAGTTAAGAATTCGGATGTAAGAAATACATCAAGAAATACATACATAAGAAAACTAAGGTACGGGGAAACTTTCGAGAATGTACCCCTTAATGAAGATAGCGGTATTGTGGTCTCTTTATCAAATATTTTTTGTGAAACATCCTGACGAGTCGCACAGAGTGTGGAGCTTTTTGCAGCTATATTTTTTGAAATTGAAACCGTTTTTGATTTAAAGCAGGTGGTGTTGGACTTAACATCAAAGTGTTTCGAAGTAACATTTAACGACCCTACTGATATGTGGTCGCTTCAGTTCATATGGCACCCAGTTTCCCACCTTTCGGATCATTCCCATTGTTTTTAGACGATAGGTAATGGCTGGTTGAGTGACTCCAAGCGATTATGCAAATTCTTCTGGGAAACCACTTCTGAAACATTCGTTCAGCTAAAGCATGCTTACCATCACCTTCAGCTTAAATATTGCGCACTAATGAAGATAAACTCCCGGAAAAAACACAAAACCTTTTTGGAACACACAAAAAAAATGATGTTTAATTTTCAGAAAACAATACTGCAAAATAAAGCCTAGTAATGACACTCCAAAATGCCAGTGTTGCCAGATCAATTACCGTCTGTAATTGAAACCTAACGAACTTATTTATAATTATTATTATTTTTATCACTTTTATAGCCTGGTTCCAATGCCGCATTAGTGGACATTTTAAATGTGCCTTGTTCCATGATGATCTGGGTTTGTTTACATTTTAATTGTCGCATATTAAAACGAAGTTAATTTCATTGTTCGCATCATTCAATGACGAATTCATTGAAGGTTAGAGACAGAAACAACTATATGGATATTGCTTGAGATTTTTTTGGTAATAAGTTCACGGTCACATTGTCCTTTTAACGTTAAATTCAAACTTTATTGTTTTGCTTATTATATTGTGTTTGTCCCGCTAATTTTAACGTTTAAAGACTTTCCGTTGTTACCTTTAAATGGTAAAAAATATTTCGTATACATTAAAGCCTAGATTTTTCATTCCGTTTAGTCGTCAACTTTTAAGATACAATTTTACTCATTGATGTAACGGCCCCGGTGGCACATTTTTTAATATCGGGTATCGGTTCTGACAATTTTCCTCATTAATTACTCATTGAAATCATCATAGGCTGTCTTGCTCGCACTTACGTAAAATTGAATAGTTAAAAAAATAAATGAGCAATGAATGAGGTGAACAATATTGTGTCATAAGCCCATCAGCAGGATAATAATAATGCTATCTAGGCATTTGCCAACTTGGACGACAAGGAAGGGGAGCTGATGGTGTTGTTTGACGGGTTTGCAATGGAGACCACCACAGTTTCTAAAAAGTGCAGGGATCCCCGTATATGTGGCAGTTACTTCCTGCCAGCGATCCAGCTGTCATGCATAAAAATCCAGCTGCTATAGTGGTGGCACTAACGAAATATCGTAAAAAATCGGTATTTTCCGGTATTTTTTCTAGAAATGTTCGGGGCGAATGATTTTTAATCTCATTTATTTATTGCATTCATTTTTTATGAGATTCCCTCTGTAAATAAATGCGCAATTGAATCCGTCTATTAATGCGCCAATGGAATCCGGCTATTATAGCCTGATTCCATTGCCGCATTAGTGGACTTTTTAAATGTGCCTGATTCCATTGGCGCATTAGCATTTAGTTAATGCTACTCCGACATGTGAGTGGCACGAACAGCTAATCTGGGCTTGTTTACTTTTGAATTTTGGCAAATACAAAAGAAATTAATTAAAATTAATGAACATGAGTGAGTTTACTAAACTCTGTAATGCTCAGCAGGACATCCATATTGCGACCGAGACATTTGCCAACTTGAACGACAAAGAAGAGAAGCTGATTGCGTTTTTATGACGGGTTTGCAATGGAGGCTACCTCAGTTTCTAAAAAAGGCAAGGATCCCCGTAAATGTGGAAGTAATTTTATGCCAGAGATCCAGCAATAAAGCATTGTGGTACTGCGAGCAGAATTTGCAGCATGCGCTCTAGGTTTCAGTCATTTTTTTACAAAATAGATTTTATATTCAAAAGACATCAAAAATTGCGCCAATCTTGCTTATAGAAAACAGCTGTTGTGGTGGTGGCACGAACAAAATATCGTTAAACATCGGTATTTTCCAGTATTTTTTCTAAAAACTTTCGGGGCGAATGGTTTTTAATCGCATTTAAAAATCGCATTTATTTTAAATGCGGCATTTAGCCTTATGGGATTCCCTGTGTAAATAAATGCGCATTTGGCTAAATGCGTTTTAATGCGGCAATGGAATCAGGCTATTACTCTATTAAATTTTAGTCCATATCTAACCTACATGCGATAAAACTACTATGTTTTAAATGATTTTAAGTCCATAGTTTTAAAAACCCTGATGGTTTAAAATTAGTTTTAGTTAGTTTAGTTTAATTAGTTCACAAAGGTGTAATATATATTTGTGGACAAGAAAATGTAATCTTGCATATATATAAAGCCCACCTTAAAAGACATGTATGCATAAAAATCAGTTTAGATACCGAAAATGAAAATATGAAAGATGATTTTTGAAAGGAACCAAGCTTTCCATCTGTGAATAATTTCGATCATGATACCCCCAGTTGCTCACAAGATAATATATTACCTCCCAGTTGCCCTAAGTTCAAGAAAGCTAAAATCCTTCTCTAGCTGCCGGTAATGTTATAGGGCGTAAAAGCCTATTGAATTTCAATTAAAAAATTTTTCGAATTACCCGGGTTTTTGGATGACACTTCATAAAAAGAAAAGTTGTTCCATTTCAAATGGGAATACAATTAGTCCCATATTTTTGTTTCTCGATGGATTTGAAGTTAAAAACCCCTTAGGGGAGCCATGCATTTATAGTCGAAACTTAAGTTTATATTGGTTGCGGCCTTTCTTAAGTCATTTACAAAGAAGTATGGCAAGGCTCCTTTTTCTAAACCTCTTATAAAATTTTTTGAAAAAACTCAAGAGGTTAAAATTAATATAATTACAAATATATGGCCGAGAAAGACATTTTTTGAACGAAATTCTTGGAGCTGTGATGATTTGCAGCTCATTTACTCGCTAGTTCCTATGGCAACTTTTTGATATCGTCTTCCGATTTTAATAAAATAAAAAGCGACATTCTGAACTGACAAGTTATAAATAAGTCAAAAAGAATTTTTAAAGAAAATTACAAAATAGAAAAGTTACATTTAAAAAGAAAAAATTGTTGCAGAAACGGACGGACAGACTGACAGACGGACAAACAGACGGACATCGCTAGAACTCCGATGTTCAACTGCGTCACACGATCGACCTCAGATTTTCCGAGCTAAAGGAAAGTCTTGCAGGGGAGATTCGTGATGGCGAGGCACGTATGTATAACCGGCACTCTGGAAGAAAAATTTAAGTTAATAGCAGCTGACTGCAACAAACTTTCACTGAGAGTCACTCAATTGGAGAGCGAGGTGAGAGAGATGGGGATGCTGAGGCAGCGTGTCTAAGAGCTGGAGGCGAAACTGTCCAAAAACTGCCAGGATCAGCGCGTTGACGAGTTGGAGGCAAAGTGGGTGGCCTCCTGCAACGCACAGGCGGCGTCTGAAGTCGCCTGTGACTTGCGTTGGCATGGGGTCCCACAAGTCCAGGGGGAAAATGTGAAAGCACTTTTTCACGCACTGTGCTTCTCTCTGAAACTGACCCCGTCACCTAAAGTACGTTCGATTTTTCGAATGGGACCGCGAAAATCTACCCGTACAGTAGTGGATCCAATTACAATTATTAAAATGGAACACGTGCACGATAAGGTGACACTGCTGCGTGCGATCGCGGCATACCGAAAAGAAAACAAAACGCAACTGAGCTTAAAGCTCATCGGCCTAGACTCGCCAGCGTTTATTTATATAAACGAACAGCTGACCAAAGCAAAATATGAAATCTTCAAGCGGGCGATGCATCTCAAGAGGCTGAAGCGCCTAACAGCTGTTTTCTCTCGCCGTGGAGCTATCTTCGTAAAGGAGAGAGAGGGAGGGGAGGCGATTTGCGTGCAAAGCCTGGGCAAACTGGCTCAAATGGTGATTTGCACCCCCTATGAATTAGCTGCGCTGGAAATTTTTAAACATCCTTCCTGACGTGTCATTGAATTATTCAGACGTCATTATAACAGGCGATTTTAATAGCGATATTTTAAGGGAATTCCACCTTGCAGAGGACATGAAATCGCTGGGGATGAAGTTGGTTAACTTTGTGTCCCCTACGCATTTTACCAAAACCCGCAACTCGCTTTTAGACTAATTTTTTGTGTCTGATACAGACAAAGTATCTACATATGACCAAATTATTGTCCCATCGTTTTCAAAACATGACCTCATATACTTGACTTACGCACTTGACCTACAATACCTAGACCATCCAATAGTTTTTAGGGACTTTAGAAATATCAACTATGACCTTTTGGACTCCACCTTTAATTTGTGCAATTGGAATGACATATATACCCTATCCGAAGCAGACGAACAAGTTAACCTTTTACAAAACAATATTTGTTATTTATATAACTGTCTCGTGCCTGTTCATAGAAAAGTTATTCGTTTTTCTGAAAAACCATGGTTTCAAAGAAACATCAAAGACGCAATATTACAGCGTGACGGGGCGTACAATAAGTGGAGAAGGTACAGGACAACTCAAGCTTACGCAGTGTTCAAGTCATTGAGAAAAAAAGGGACCAAACTTACTGACACCGCCAAGGCAAATTTCTATTCCCATAAATTCAACAACGCATCTTCCACTGCTCAAACATGGAAAATAATTAAAAACCTGGGAATATTGAAAGTTAAACCAAGACTTGAACAAGACATAAATGTAAATGAACTTAATAAAAAGTTCTTAGGCTGCACAGTACCTGAAATCACTGAAAATAAATATCTGAACCCACGATTTGTATCTGAAACTGTCTGTGATAATAGATTTAGGTTTTTGTGTGTTAATCAGAGTGATGTCCTACAAAGTATACTAAGAATTAAGAGTGACGCCACTGGGTCTGACAACATAAACCCTAAATTTATAAAAATTCTGCTGCCAAAAATCCTGCCATACATAACCTATACCTTTAATACTGTACTGACAAAATCTACTTATCCGGACTGTTGGAAGCGGCAAAAATAATTCCGATTCCTAAATCAAATAATGAGTACAGACACATCTCCATTTTACCATACCTATCAAAGGTATTTGAGAATCTCATGGCTGATCAAATTAATAAATTTATGTCCGACAATGCTTACTAATAATCAGTCTGGTTTTAGGAAAAACAGAAGCTGCACCTCAGCTATTTTAAAAATTGCAGACAATACAGTAAGCCATAATGTCCCTTGTGGAAAACTACGTAATATGTTTATGTTTTCTAAAACTTCTGTCACACTTGTGTCTGCGTACCTACAAATTCGTCGTCAATCTGTTGTACTGTCTAGCGTTTCGTCTTCATATGAAAATTTTAATCGTGGTGTACCCCAAGGGTCTGTGCTTGGGACCTTGTTGTTGACCTTTTCAATGCGTTATCTGAATGTAATGTACACTTGTATGCTGATGATGTCCAAATGTATGTGTGTCGTCCTTTAAACAGAATAAATGAATGTATAGATGTTTGTAACAGAGAACTTGAACGTGTTAATGAGTGGGCCGGCAACAATGGACTTGGTATCAACCCATCAAAATCAAAATGTCTTGTAATAAGTAAAAGAAAGATAATTTTTAACAATTTGCAGCCACTGAGTATGAATAACACGCCACTTGAGTACGTTGATACAACTGTAAACATAGGTTTTACATTCAACAGAACTCTTACCTGGAATGATCATATTACAAAGTCTGTAGGGAAAACATATGGCATAATAAGGACATTATCCGTAACTAAAAATGGCCTGCCCACCCATATACGTTTACTAATAGCTAAAACCTGCATTGTTCCAGCGCTATTTTATGGAGTAGAAGTTTTTCAAACTGTGACACTACCAGTAAGAACAAAATTAAAGTTCTATTTAATTGCATAGCCAGGTATTTATTCAACCTACCACATAGAAATCACGTATCCGAATTTTCGCTGAAAATATTCGATATTTCGATAAATAAAGTGATAAAGATGCGAATCTTAATTTTTTCTGCAAAAAATTTTTCTCCAAAAAGAACCTTCGTATCTTTTCGAAAAACTTCAGTTTACATCCTCTAGAAGAGCAAACAATCTTGCTTGCATAAGACCTAGATCATTGACATACGAAAGACAATATTTAACTAATGCTATTCGATCATGGAATCAGCTCCCCAACCATCTTAAAAATATTAGCAGTGCCACGAAATTCAAGATAAAATTATTCACACACCTTAAAAATACTATTACGTAAATTAAAGTAAAAATAGAAGGCGAAAAATGAAAATTAGTTTTAAGTATAATGTAACAATTAAATATTTGCAACTGTTAGTGAAAATACACATATACATTGGCATCAGTGTTGCAAACTTTTCACATGTAGTGTTCGGGACCAAGGTTCCCAAAGACGATGAAAAAGGTCCCAACACCACACGCTTTGCATAATAACTACAAAAACACTTTTTAACTCAACTTAGATAATTTACACTTCTAACATATAAGAACAAACCGAAAAGCCTTGGTAAACATAAGTCCAAGAAAATAATTTTTTTTTCGTACCATGACAACCCTTGCTTTGTTTCTATCAAATCGTTCGGAAACTAGAATTGGCATATTCGATATACATCGATGCATCGAAAAAATCGATGTTTTCTCTCCGATGTATCGCATCGGTCCGATTTTTTGAAAGGCACTCGATTCACTGGATGTATCGATGTATTCTTCAAAAAACATCGATTGAATTACCATCAGAGCGTTTGTTCTCAAAAGCGGCGCAAATAGTGAATCAACAACGGAATAGGTTGAAAGGTAAACGGATTAATAAGCTGTTGTTTTTACAAAACCTTCCTAAATAATATTCAAATTAAATTAAAGTTACAAAATTTGTGTATTTTTATGTATTTTTTTTGGAAAAATAAAAAAATTCTCAAATATTGATTGAAAAAACACATTTTATGAACGTTATGTGAAATACTCAATTTTGAGAAAACATCGATGTTTTGAAAGCGATGTATCGAATGATATCGATGCATAACCTCGATGTATTGCATCGAAAAAAACATCAATGTATTTGCAAAATGGACACCCCTAAACTAGAACAGGGGCGGCGGATTGGCACAACTCCATTAGGTTAGAATCGAAGCGATTCTGTGGTGCCATTACAAAATAATTTTAAAAAGTCAAATATATTACTAATAACCAAATCTGGTGTGCAACAATGTTCTTAAAACATCAAATAATAAGGTTAAAATATTATTTGCAGATTCTTGCGGATCTAAATCCGTCAGCCAAATGCTTGGCGAAAAGTTTCCGTGAGATTTTTGCGGAATTTAGATACCGTGTGAATATTTCGGAAGTGAAAACTAGAACAGGCCTGTATAACTCAACGTTTTGGATAACTTTTATCACACTCGCACCAGGGTCTAAAAACGGGACTCAGATAGGACTAGCGCTAGTTGCGTTTTCTACATGATTGTTCCTATGGGAGCTACATAGTAGCTATAGTAGTCCGATCAGGCTCGTTTCGACTTGTATACTTCCTGCAACAGGAAGACAACTATTGGAAAAGTTTATGCAGTCGTCTTGATCTAAGAAAATGTCTTCTTGATTTCGGTAAATCCGTTCTTGGCTCACTATTGAGCACGGAAATACTGAAATAGAGACTGTTGAGAACGTTTTTATTTTCCAGTAAAAATGTCAGATCCCAAATACTGTTCGAATTTTGTGTTTTTTTATTTTCCTTTTTTATTTATTTTTTTTTTATTCATTTTCATTCGAAATTATATAGCTAAATATATTTTATTCATATAATTTTCTTATCAATAATTAAAACATACATATGAAGGGGAGGGGAATGCCTCTGTTATCTCCTCTGCTGTGATGAATTCAAGGCACTCGAAATTAGCACCGGCCTCTAGAAAAAAAAGTGGCATTGTGGGGCATTGGCCAGGTAAACTGGGATCTTGTTCTTGAGGATATAGAGCTCCTTCAGCCGGTGACAATTCTGCAGGCTGCTGCATATTGATTTTGTTCACGCTGAGACACAGTACCTCCAAATAAGGCATCTCCAGGCAGATCTTTATGTCTTCCAAATCGCTGCCCCAAGCATTCAGATTCACGACATGGCGGTAGTCTAAGCACTTTGACTTAAACTCCACCAGCTGCTCCGTCGGTCTATTCACCATCTCGATCTATAACACATATAATACAATTAAGCATTCAATTTATCCATGCTGTACAAAAAAAAAACCACCTATCACGCCAGTATTTTGGTAAAAAAGAAAGCAAACAAGAAAGGAAGCAAACTTCGGCTCTTATATACCCTCGTAGCTTTTGCACTAATTAAACATCTTAAAAAAATCTACATTTTACATATTATAATTACATCATTGAAACCCAATGATGCTATGAAGATTTTCACCTCAACTATTCGATCGTTCTTATGGCAGCTATATGATATCGTTGCCTATTTAAATGAAATCAAACTCGTATTTCTGAACTATTTAACCATTCCTATGTCCAAATGAATTAAAAAAAAATTTTGAAAATTATTATTATTTTATTTAAAATTCTGATTTTTCCCATGGGAGCATAGTTCTTCGATTTTAATAAAATTAAAATCATAATTCCAAATTAATAAACACTAAATATCGAAGAACTATCAAAAACAAGAAAGAAAGCAAACTTCGGCAAGCCGAAGTTCATATACCCTTGCAGCTATTGCAAGAATTAAACATTTTTGAATACATTAAATAACATGACTTAATATATTCATATTTAAACTAATGAGGTTTTATTTAAATTAAAACTTGAATATCAACCCCTTTAAATCTACAATTTTTCACACTAACTTAATTATAAACATTTTAAGTGGTGCAAATTAATATTCTTTGTATTTAATACTATGATTTAATATTTAATATAATTTAATATAACAATATTTATATACTTAATCTAAATTAATATTCACATATTTAGATTCAATATTTCGTTTTTTTTGCCAGTGTACCATATATGAGTAAGCAAATACGTTTTTAATAAATAAAATAATTAGACTTTTAAATTAATAGTTTTTTTACACTTACATAGTGTAGTAGTACATAGTGTTACTGTTAATTTTTTCAAAATATTCAAAAATAGAATGACTATTTTCGCCAAGCTGTTAAGATGAAAGAATCTAAAACAAAATAAAATAAAAATTGTTTATCAGACTATGCCTTTATTTATTGAGAAACAATTTGCTTGGACCTTCCAGTCATTTTGCCAATCTATTAAATTTAAATAATCTAAAACAAGAAAGAAAGCAAACTTCGGCAAGCCGAAGTTCATATACCCTTGCAGCTATTGCAAGAATTAAACATTTTTGAAAACATTAAAATTATAATTTACTTGCGTATAAGTTTAAAAACATTGAAGCTATGATGATTTGCAGCTCAATTATTTGATAGTTATTTTATATATTTTTATTGTTCCTATGGGAGCTATATGATATAGTCGTCCGACTTTGATGAAATTTAAACCAAAATTCTGAAATATTTAACCATTGCTATATGTCGAAGAACTAAACAAAAAATTAAAAAACAGAAAAGTTATAATTTTTTTTCATTTATTTTTCCGATTGTTCCTATGGGAGCTATATGCTATAGTCGTCCGATTTTGATGAAATTTTTACCATAATTCTGAAATATTTAACCATTGCTTTATGTCGAAGAACAAAACAAAAAATTTAAAAACAGCAAAGTTATAATTTTTTTTCAATTATTTTTCCGATTGTTCCTATGGGAGCTATATGATATAGTCGTCCGACTTTGATGAAATTTAAACCGTAAATCGAAAATATTTAACCATTACTAAATGTCGAAGAACTAAACAAAAAATTAAAAAACAGAAAAGTTATAATTTTTTTTCATTTATTTTTCCGATTGTTCCTATGGGAGCTATATGCTATAGTCGTCCGATTTTGATGAAATTTTTACCATAATTCTGAAATATTTAACCATTGCTTTATGTCGAAGAACAAAACAAAAAATTTAAAAACAGCAAAGTTATAATTTTTTTCAATTATTTTTCCGATTGTTCCTATGGGAGCTATATGCTATAGTCGTCCGATCCGGCTCGTTCCGACTTATATACTACCTGCAATAGAAAGACAACTTTTGGGAAAGTTTCATGCAGATAGCTTTAAAACTGAGAGACTAGTTTGCATATAAACGGACGGACAGACGGACAGACGGACATGGCTAGATCGACTCGCCTAGTCATGCTGATCAAGAATATATATACTTTATAGGGTCGGAGATGTCTCCTTCACTGCGTTGCAAACTTCTGACTGAAATTATAATACCCTCTGCAAGGGTATAAAAATCGGTTTACGTTTTAGGTTTAAAAAAAGGTCAGTTCATGCGACTTTAATTCTAAATAAAAAATAATTAAAATAAACAGAACAGAACTTTTTGACAGACATATTACTTTATTTGCTTGATTCGGAATCGGAATTGGGCCCTTCCTGGCATGAGGCATCGACTGGTTCCCAGGAGGTTCTCACAATTCTCTGGTTCTAGCAGTGCTGACATTCGTCAGTTTAAGGATCCTACAATGATGGCCTTCTGGTTTACATTTGCGATTTCTTGCGACACGGACTTTTCGGGCTTAAACACCTTTGGTGGACCCACGGGCTTTGCCACAGGACCTTCACCTCCTTCCCGGGCCTGGAGCATTTTGGCTTGCTCATGGCGTTCTTGGGCATGAGCTTCAGCTTGGGCTTGGACTTGTGCTTGGTATTGGACTTGGTATTGGAATTGGACTTGGACTTGGGCTTGGGCTTCAATACAGCCTTGCGTTTCGTGGTCCTCTTCTTGGCTGCCACCTTCGTCTTCCTGTGTGACACCCTAGCGCACTTAGGATCCCTCTTCTCGGATTGGCATTCAGCGCCAGTGTTGGCCTCGAAGGTAACTGGTCTTAAATCCATTTCTTCCTTACAACTTCGCAATGACACCCCAGATGGTTTTTTGGTTTTTTGGTAAAACGAAATTTTGTTTATAAAAATCGAAAAAAAACGTTACTTATAAATTTACACTAATAGAAAAAATCAAGAATTTCGATGTCAATTCAAGAACGAACGATGTCAAAAGTAGGGTAAATTCGAATTTTTTTGATTCAAGAACGAAAGGCTATATACAAGTACGAATTATTCAATCCCGAAGTTCTACATTTGAGAATGAACGTCATCAGTCCAAGTACTCAAAAGTGCTTGAAGAAAGTGCAAAAAATATTAATTTGAGTACGAAAAATTCTTAATGCAAGTATGAAAGTTTCTTAACTTAAGTTTTTTTAAAAAATGTTTTTTTTTTGTCTCTTTCTTTTTTTTTCTTTTCTCTTTGACTCCATATGAAATTAGAATGAAAGGGAATATGATAAATTGATATGTAAAGGAAACCCTTATTTATTTTACTGCAAGTCGACCCATCCGGGATTCGAACCGAGGCCTTTGGATTCGTAGACGCATTCGCCACACTGGCATCACAATTTACTGTGTACTATGCCCGTATAAGAATTCGAAGCAATTTGTTTGCAATCAAATAGCTTTTATTTGCTATACTTTTGGGGTCAACTAGATAAAAATTTAAACAAAAGCAAACCGTTTGAAAAAACAACATAAAAACAAAAAAAAAAAAAAATTGATAACTTAGTCTGGGATTTGAGCTCGGGTTCTTAATAGCTTACCCAATGTTTGATGTTCCAAGACACTTACCCTCTAGGCCAATCATTTTAAGAACGAAATGTTCTTGTTTAAAATTAGAAGTTCTTGTTTTTTTGTTAAATTAATAGTTTTTAATAGAGTTTACTGTTTTTAATAATTCTGATATTATTTACAAACACTATAAGCAGGTAAGTGAAAAATATCGTTTTCTCTATGTATTAAAAAAATTATTTTAAAATATTATTATCAAGTATGACTCGTACTTATTCTGTACACGTTCTTTCTAAAAATTTTAAGAATTATTCGGCCGATTTTCAAGAACGTTCGTGCTAAAATTATTCGTTCTACTTTTTTCTGGGTGTATATATTACTTATAAATATATACGTGTATATATATATATATACGTTACTTATAAATGTATATATTAATTAAATTATATAATTATAAGCAATTTCAAAATTATAGATATAGTGATTTAAAATATATCATAACGGAAGAAAAAGTTAAGGAAAGCTGTGCCTGAGGTTTAGGGAGAAGCTGTTATCATGGAGGAAGGCAGAGGTAAGTTATTTCTTCAGCTAAAACTTTAATAAAATAATTTCATTTCATTTCATAGTCCATTATGCCTCTGCATTTAAGAAGTGCGGTCCACTCAAGTATTTATGGAGTATGCGTTTTGTATATTTATTCGTATATTTTTTACCTTTCCAATACATGTATATACTGTAACCAATTCAAAACCGTATATAAGGCTAAAATATGTTGAAGATCCAAAACATATCAATAATACAATATAAAATGTAATCCCTTTTTCCAGTTAGTTATAAGAAAGCAATAATAAATAAATTTAAGCAAACAATTAAAATGTAAAATAAATACAAAAATTTAAAATGTCAAAAAACCAAGGTTTTTGCGAGTTTAATTTAATAAATAACTCACCATATATTTCCTTAATTCAAGGAATAGCAGTGCTTTTTTTAATAACTTTTTAGGTTTGGAAATGGATTTAAATGCTCTTAAATAAAGCAAAATTTTTTCGTATTATAAGAACCAATTGTGCTCAAGCTAAGAGTTTTATTTAATTAAATTGGGATAGTATCTTTCTTGATTTGAGATTAAAATATTCTTTTTTAAAGGGTTCGTAATGTTTAAAATATGAATTTATTGTTCTTTATTTAAGCCGCATGCATTCTTAACCCAAATAATGATCTTTCTTGATTAAAGAATTTTTAATACTTGATTCGAGTATAATTCGTACTTCAATTAAGTGCACGTTATACTTGATTTAAAAAGAATTAAAACTTAAATTAAGCAGAATTCAATATTAATTTAAGTTCTATTTACTATTAATTATCGACCAAAAATTTCTTAAATAAAAAATTATAGTTTAAGAATGAAACGTTCTTAAAAACAGAATTTATGACAAAAACAAGAAAGAAAGCAAACTTCGGCAAGCCGAAGTTCATATACCCTTGCAGCTATTGCAAGAATTAAACAATTTTGAAAACATTAAAATTATAATTTATTTGTGTATAAGTTTAAAAACATTGAAGCTATGATGATTTGCAGCTCAATTATTTGATAGTTATTTTATATAATTTTATTGTTCCTATGGGAGCTATATGATATAGACGTCCGATTTTGATAAAATCTAAACCATAATTCTGAAATATTTAACCATTGCTATATGTCGAAGAACTGAATAATAAATTAAACAAGAAAGAAAGCAAACTTCGGCAAGCCGAAGTTCATATACCCTTGCAGCTATTGCAAGAATTAAACATTTTTGAAAACATTAAAATTATAATTTACTTGCGTATAAGTTTAAAAACATTGAAGCTATGATGATTTGCAGCTCAATTATTTGATAGTTATTTTATATATTTTTATTGTTCCTATGGGAGCTATATGATATAGTCGTCCGACTTTGATGAAACTTAAACCGTAAATTGGAAATATTTAACCATTACTAAAGGTCGAAGAACTAAACAAAAAATTAAAAAACAGAAAAGTTATAATTTTTTTTCATTTATTTCTCCGATTGTTCCTATGGGAGCTATATGATATAGTCGTCCGACTTTGATGAAATTTAAACCGTAAATCGAAAATATTTAACCATTACTAAATGTCGAAGAACTAAACAAAAAATTAAAAAACAGAAAAGTTATAATTTTTTTTCATTTATTTTTCCGATTGTTCCTATGGGAGCTATATGCTATAGTCGTCCGATTTTGATGAAATTTTTACCATAATTCTGAAATATTTAACCATTGCTTTATGTCGAAGAACAAAACAAAAAATTTAAAAACAGCAAAGTTATAATTTTTTTCAATTATTTTTCCGATTGTTCCTATGGGAGCTATATGCTATAGTCGTCCGATTTTGATGAAATTTAAACCATAATTCTGAAATATTTAACCATTGCTATATGTCGAAGAACTAAACAAAAAATTAAAAAACAGCAAAGTTATAATTTTTTTTCATTTATTTTTCCGATTGTTCCTATGGGAGCTATATGCTATAGTCGTCCGATCCGGCTCGTTCCGACTTATATACTACCTGCAATAGAAAGACAACTTTTGGGAAAGTTTTATGCAGATAGCTTTAAAACTGAGAGACTAGTTTGCATATAAACGGACGGACAGACGGACGGACAGACGGACATGGCTAGATCAACTCTACTAGTGATGCTGATCAAGAATATATATACTTTATAGGGTCGGAGATGTCTCCTTCACTGCGTTGCAAACTTCTGACTAAAATTATAATACCCTCTGCAAGGGTATAAAAAAATTGAAAAAAAAAACAAATTGATAATAATAAGACAACTTTTGAACAAGTTTAATGCATATAGCTTTAAAACTGAGAGACCAGTTTGCATAGAAACGGAGAGACGGACATGGCTAGTTCGACTTTGCTAGTGATGCTGATCAAGAATACATATACTTTGTAGAGTCAGAAGAGCTTCCTTCACTTCGTTTTAAACTTTTGACTAAAATTATAATGGTAAAACAAGGTAAAACGTAGTGGCGGGAGACTGGACGTGGTCAAATTAAAAAAAAAAAAATAAAAAACCAAACTATTTATTTATTATTATGCACAAAAAGTGTTTTTTTTTTACCCATAGTGCAATGTTTATGATACAAGGCTCAGTCCCCGCTGGCGTTCCTAGATAGCTTTATTTACTTTTTTTCGATTTGAAAATTAGTTTGTAATTTGTTTAGTAAACATTAAAAACTTCCGCAAAAAGTATTTACATACTAGACATTAAACAGAAACAAGGTTTATTAAAATAACGTTTTAAAATGTTATTTTAAACTTAAACCTTTTTAAATATATTTCGCCTTAAAATTAATAAAACGAAGGAAATAAAACCCTTAGTGAATAAAAAAAATGTACTGTGCATAAATAAAATGCAAAGTACTAACGTTTCAAAACATTATCTTAAAAAAACATTTTTAAACAAGAATGTAAGCAAACTTAGACTTTCCAAAGTTAATATACCCATGCAGTTATTGCAATACTATATAGTCGTCCGATTTTAATTTAACTTAAATAATTCAGCACAATAAACAACTTCTACACCCAGAAAAAAGAACAATGCTAAATTCAAGTCGGTTCTTGACTTAAGCACAATATCGTACTTTAAATATTAAGAACGATCGTGCCGGGACGGTACTAAAACAAGTATGATTTGGATTTGCAAACTAAGCAAAAAATGAAACTAAGTAAAAAAGCATTTAAATCAAGAATTAAAATAGATACTTTAAAAACGGACACAGATTAAAGCCAGCAAAGAAGGTACTTGCCATATATTCTCTAACTAAATAAATAATGAAATAAAATATTATTAATAAAAACAGTCTAAGTCTTTAATACTTACATAACTAATTAATTTTAATGCAATTCAGAAAGTAACTTTAGATTACTTGCTGAACGTTTAGCAGTGCAGTTGCAGGTTCACTGCGGGACCGAATTGCATGTTCGAATCAAAACTGAAAAGTGGAGTGGGAAATCAAGGTTAGCAAGCATTTTAAGAATATAAGAAAGTTTAATTCAAGTGCCGAAAGTTGCCGAACGGCTTGCAATTATACAAAAAGGTAACCTTACCTCAATTAAAAAAAAACGTGCTTCTGCTGTTTGTTGTTGTTTGTTGCCGTTTGTGGGTTTGTATTGTCGTTTGTTGTTATTTTTGTGTTATGTTTTGTGTTTGTATTCTTTTCTTTAAAAAATAGCTTATGATTTCCTTAGGTGTGCCAATTTTCATGTTTGCGTTTTGTTCTGTGTCGTATCAATGCAAGCTATATGATACTTGTCCGATTTCATATAATACAAGTATAAAAATATAATAATATAATATTAAAACCGAAACTTGGGAATATTAAACTATTACTAAATCTAAAAAAACTAAACAAAAAATGTAAAAATCAAAAAAGTTATAATTTTTTTTTTCATTTTTTTTCCCGATTGCTCCTACGAAAGCTATAGGATATAGTGGTACGATCTGGCCAATTATTGTTCTATATTTTTATAACAAGTTTCAAAGCGATGGCCCCTCTAGAAGTATTTATGGCCCCGGCTGCCATACAAGACCGACCACTTTGCAGTGGCTCACAGCTTGTTTGATGCAGAGCCAATTTAAAAATGTATTCGGCTGTAACTTTTCAAGGTAAAGAGATATCTTAAAACTTTGAATGGCTTATAACAGATTAATATATCTAGTATAATAAAGGAAAAATAAAACTGTTAAATTTATTTTATATTTTTTTTTAAACTCATTTTTTGGTCACAGCTTATTTGATACAAGACCTTATAAACGTGTTTTTCAACACTGTTTTTCCGTTGAATTCGCTTGCAGTTCCCGCTTAAGTTTTTTTTTTAATTTTGCGCTTTAACTTGAAGATAAAGACAAAAAGAAAAAATTGGTCCTCGCACATTAATTGAGAAGCGTTAATTAGTCTTACAACATTTCAAAAATGGGGTCTCCCAACGCGGAATTGCCAAAATTGTGGATTTGAGTTCAGCATATAATACCGTTACGTTCACACGCAGAAAAATAGTTGGAAATATACACCTGTGAATTGGATAATACAACTATTTTAAATAGGTGCTGGGGAGCGATCCAATTTGTTGGTTGGATTACCTAGTTTTCTTGGATCCACAGGAATTGGATATATTCACCAACTGAGAGAGTTCGACAAAACAAGCGCTTGTTTGCTTGATCCAACTTTTTTGTATATGGTTGCTATTTAGTTGGTTCATACAACCATCTACCAGTGATATTATATCTATTTTAATTGCTTAAAAAAATTTTCAACAAGTTTTTTATTTTCAAATAAATTGTAATTGAATGAATTTGACGACAAATAGCCTTTTTTCTAGTAGGAGTAACTCTTAAGGAATGGTGGCGATAATCGGAAGTCCTACTCCACCGCTCAGTAGCCTCAACCTCGGGTTCGAGGCATTGTCTTAACCACTCCAGGTCTTCCTTCACTTCACCCTGTTCATCTCTCTTTACTCCATCGTCATGAACAGTTGTTGGCTGTTAAGAGAAAAAAGTTAAAAAAGAAACTTTATAGAAATGGAAAGGGACATTTCTCATGACATACCTGTTCGGACTCTTTCGACCGTAATCCTGAAGCACGCAAATCTTTTATTATACAGGTATATTTATCATATAATTTACCCCTGGGCTGCTTCGCGCCTTCCAAATTAGTTTTCGGCTGCCTTGGTACGTAGTACGTTGCCTAGAAAATAAAATAGTTATTAGAATATTGTTGTTTTATAAATTCAGGCATCAATTAATGAGCATGAGAGAACTTACCTTTAAAAAGAACAATCAAAAATCCCGCGTTCTCGGGATCCACATTTTCCAAAAACTCCAAACTTTTTTCATCCATCTCTTCTTGTAGAATTTTCTAGGAACTAAACACAAAAAAACGCGCAATACCGGAACGAGCGAAGCGAGCGTGGCGAGCAGCCGAAAAGAACAGAAAAGAGTAGGGATGAAAAATGCAAAGCCAATGATAGTCGAGAGTTGATTGTCGATTATTGTAAAATAATCGATGTTATCGATTTTTGTAGGCTTAAAAATTGACAAAAATTGAACACTTTATTTGAATGATTAATTGCCGTTTGTTTTTATTTTCACGTATACGTGTTAAATAATCGTTTGTATGTACTTTTGTGATATTATTTTGGTATATTTAAGTATTGTTGATGAATTTTCTCGAATTGAAAAAATTTATTTTCATAAAAAATGTAACTCTTAACCTATAAATTCAACAGAATTTTCGAGGATTGAATAAAGTCAGTCGAATACGATTTTCAACTACGATTAATCGAGTTCTTTTCTGCCTTTCAAAAAAGTTGACTCATTAATCGAAATTCGAATTCCAGTATAAGTCATCATTTCCAACAAAGTTGGCAGTCTTATCCAATTCAAAGCATATAAAAACCAATCGGAGGTATCATTTTTAAATTGCTAAAATAACCATCACCGTTATTTGATCTTTCATTTTAAATAGATACAACATCCAATTTTTTCTCACCCAATAAAAATTGGATGCTCTTTCTAACCATTTTTCTGCGTGCACAAAAATCGAATCGAAAATAAGGGCAGAAACGCGCCAAATAAGATTTTCAACTCTTATGACGAGCGCTTAGTAGTGAGAACAATCAAAGAAAACCCCAGGCTGTCAGCTCCAAAACTTACTGAGCAAATTCACCAAGAGCTATGCAAGTCATTTTGCCCAGAAACTATTCGTCGGGTGCTCCGTAAGGGTCGAGTAGCCAGGAACAAACCCTTTATAAGCAAAAAGAATCAAGTTGCTCGACTGAACTTCGCTAAGGAACACATTTCTAAGTCATCTGACTATTGTAATACTGTTATTTTCGCTGATGAGTCGAAATTCAACATATTCGGATCTGTCGGAAAGACATAAGTCTGGCGAAAGCCAAATACCGAGCTCCAAAAGGAGAACCTTAAGCACGCCGTTAAACATGGAGGAGGAAGAGTCAAGGTTTGGGCCTGTTTTGGTGTTTAACGAGGGCATAATGGACAAAAACATGTACCTTGATATACTCAAAAAAATTTGCTTCAAAGTGCTAAGAAGCTTCAAATCCGTGATTGGTTTAGGTACAACCAGGATAATGACCCCAAGCTCAAAGCCTCAATTGGCTGGTATATAACTCACTCTCTAACTTACTCTCATATGGAGACGCCGCCTGCACAGTCACCAGATATGAATGTTATAGAGAATTTGTGGGCTTTACTGGATAAAAACGTATGGAAACACAATATTACCAGCAAGGAACAGCTAAAAAAGGCCCTTTTGGATCGTTTGGTGGTCCAAAATAGGTTCAGAAACGATTTAGAAACTGGTGGATTCAATGCAATCACGCCTGAATGCGGTCATTAAAGCCAAGGACTATCATACAAAATAATGAAAATATTTTTAAGACTTTTATGTTAAATATTTAAGACCAAATATTAGATTCACCATTTAAGCTGTGACCTAATAAATTTAAAAATTTTTTGTTTTTTGTTATATTTATCCATTGACTTCTTTGTATGAAATAGACGATGTTACTTTTTAAATGGGCTCTGCATCAAATAAGCTGTGAGCAACTGTAAGTCGCTGGAAAACCGTTGGTTGCTTCTAATTTTTGTCGCTTTGCTTTCGATCAGCAGCGTATTTCGGTGGCTCAGCTTCGTGAAAATCAGCCGCAGTCGCAGTCTCCAAAATTTGTGTGCTCTTGCATTTAACTTTTAAAGAGCTGGACGATAGAGTCGCATGTGTTCAGCTATGGCGCCAAGTGTAGTGTGGAAACAATTTGAAAACACAACCGAAGGCATAGCCATATGCAATATATGCAAAACTACTCTTAAAAATAATAGACTATCTAATTTAACAACTCATTTGTTAAAGCAACATAACATTAACTTAAATGTATTAAGTCTGAGTAATATTGATTCGGCATCATCAAGTTCCTCGACTAATCCAATTCGGAAAAAGAAAATATTAATTTAATTGAACAAAAAACTCCTTATAAGGTATTTTATCGGATTGGTTACAGAAGACAGTATTCCTTTAAATGTTTTGAATTCGCCAAATATGAGGAACATTCTCGATCCAATTTGTGAAGGTCTCAAAACTGCAGCTGGCAAAATAATGTCATTAAATGCATCAAACTGCAAAAGCACATTAGAAAAAGTGGCAAATTATATCCGTGCTCACGTAGCAGATGAAACAAACAATAAATTATTCCCTTTGAAAATTGGAAGTGCAACGCAAATGTCAAGAAGCATTTTTGGAATTAGTGCACAATACATAAGCGCGGTTCAAGTAAAATCCATAATTTTGGGGATGATCGAGCTTAAAGGCGCAGGATCAAGTGGAGCTTAAAATCTTGCCGCTGAAATGCTCAAAAGGCTGGAAAAATACCATATTAATTTAAATCAAATCTTCTCCATAACCTCTGATAACTTGTTCAATTGTCGAAATATGATAAAATATATAAGAAAAATCTCAAACGGCTATCGTGAAATATTTGAATTAAAAAAATTGAAAATGCCACAACTAGATTGCCCAACCAGATAGGGATCCACTTACGACATGTTAAAAAACCTATTAGAAGCCGAAGATATTTTAAATAAAATTGAATCTATTAAAAACAGGAAAGGAAGCAAACTTCGGAAAGCCGAAGTTTATATATTGCAAATATTAAATATTCTTGAGAACATTAAAATTATGATATAAACTTTGTTTAAAGCTACGATGATTTACAGCTCAATTATTCGATAGTTCCTATGGCAGCTATATGATATCGTCATCCGATTTTAATAAAATTAAAGGCGTAATTCTGAACTGACAAGTTATTAATAAGTCAATAAGAATTAAAAAAGAAAAACAAGAAAGAAAGCAAACTTCGGCAAGCCGAAGTTCATATACTCTTGCAGATATTGCAAGAATTTAACATTTTTGAAAACATTAAATTTATGATTTACTGCGTATATGTTTAAAAACATTGAAGCTATGATGATTAGCAGCTCAATTATTTGATAGTTATTTTATATATTTTTATTATTTCTTTGGGAGCTATATGATATAGACGTCCGATTTTGATAAAATCTAAACCATAATTCTGAAATATTTAACCATTGCTATATGTGGAAGAACTAAAAAAAAATATTAAAAAGAGCTAAGTAATAATTTTGTTTTCATTTATTTTTCCGATTGTTCCTATGGGAGCTATATGCTATAGTCGTCCGATCCGGCTAGTTTTATGCAGATAGCTTTAGCGTAGAAACGGACGGACGGACAGACGCACATGGCTAGATCGACTCTCCTAGTGATGTTGATCAAGAATACAAGTATATATACTTTATAGGGTCGGAAACGTCTCCTTCACTGCGTTGCAAACTTCTGACTGAAATTATAATACCCTCTGCAAGTGTATAACAAATCCGGTAAAGAAAATTTTGACATAGATTCCTCGTTTTGGGATTTTATTGAGATCTACTGCAATGTTTTCAGTCCCTTGCAAAAATCAATTCACTAATTTCAAGAGGAACAATTTAACTGCAGCAATTTTTATGCCCATGGCTTAAGCTTAAAACATCAACAGAAATAATAGTAATGAATTCAAGTCAAGTTCTGACAAAAACTTTTGGAAATCAAATTTTAAACGCAATTGTTAAATAACAAATTTGTAGTTAGTTAGTTGTTAGTTAAAGTTACCAAAATGAATTATTATTTATTACTTATTATTTATGTTGTTTTTTGTTCCTTTAAATTTTGATTTCCTTTATAATTTTTTTTAAATAATAAAAAACAAGTTTTAAAAAATACTAAAAATTGCAAGAAGTACAAAAAGAAGAAAAATCAAAATGACTAGTTTTTCGCACCGAAAATCATAATCACATGAAATGAAATTTACTGCAGCATTTTAAATACTGCTCGTCACTCTCAAGCTGACATTCAGTTTGAGTAAGCCATGGCCAAAAGTTCTGTTTGGCGATTAATTGTTGTTGGTGAAAGGGAGATGATGAGGGTAGACGCTGGGCGGTAGCAACCTGGTCATAAAGCTCGCCTTGTTGCTTTTGTTGTTTATGAGCGCCAGCAGATACGCGTCATTGAGCGCGTTTCTGACGCGTTTTGCTCGCTATTTCCTCGCCGTTTCGCTCGCCCAAAAACTTTTGCAATGGCTCTGTGTGTCGGTAACTCAAACAAAAGAACATCGCTGCAAGGGTGAAAGCTAAATACCCTGCGAAAGGATCGCGGCATGCCACGGTGTTAAAAGTACAAAAACTTATTTCGAAAAATCAACACGCACAAAATCCCGTTCCCTGTACCATCAAAGTGATAGAGTGCATTTCATAGGTGTGATCCTTTGGAGAAAGGTTCTGTAACCACGTTAGCAGCTCAAATTTTCTGCATACGAAAGTGTATCCCGAATGTTTGTTATTAGGGCTTATGCTTGTCGCATACATATCAGCCCTTTTGGCTCCTCCCGATTCCTTTTACGTAATTTTTAATTTCACAAAGTTTCGCGGTGTTTCCCATTGTTTGTGTTGCTTTAACCGTCCAAAGCACTATGGGCTAAGCGACTACCTTTTGTGGCGTTAATTAATAACCTAGGAACGAAAAGAGATATTTGGGTGTTGATTTTGGATCGAAGCTTATAATATCAAAAGTAAGGAATATTTGGGGAAAATGGGAGTGATCCAGCCCTTTTACACAGGATTTAATTTTAATTTCTTACCACTAATATTTTTTGTTTTTTTTTCTATAAATGAAAATTTGAAGGCGAAATAATATAACTTTGACAAAAATCTTATTTTATTGCTTATTTTCCACGCAATTTTAAACAAGGTTCTTGGATCCTTCTTAACACATTAATTCTTTGAAAAGAGGACGTGACATAATTTTTTTGTAAATATATTGTATTTACAAGAATTATTGCATACCATTTTTTATGCGTTATATCGAGACTAACTTAGACAAGACAAAAATAGTAAGAAAATTACGGCTTTAAGATGTGACCTAAAAAATTAATTTTCGCAGAAAGTGCGAAAAGTGCGCTTTAAAACTTTATAAAGCTGCCACTTGCGCACGTCACTTACAACAGCTGTTTTAACAGACAATATCTCAACATTGTGGGTCTCTGTTAAAATTTCTGGTACGTAATATTGAAGCCTGATGTTATGTTTAAACGATGACGTCATAAGATCTATTAGTTAAGATGATATTAACGACTTTTTAAAAATGGGTTTTGGCCAAAAAAACTGGCCGCCCTGCCCATAGTGCAAAGTCGGAACTTTGAATTATGATTATCGCACACACACGTAACTGCAGCGGACAGAGTGGAAAAGCGAACGGCCGCAACGCACTGAAGTGCAGTTAATTAAATTTTGTGCAATTTATTCTGCTCAAAACTTTTCCAGCAGCAACAATTGGAGTTCTCCCGAAATGCGTTGTTTACTTTTCACTTTGTAGCTCTGCACTGCGCCGAAAAAGTTTTGCGCAATATTTTGCTCTTCAAACGAACAGGGATATGTTTTTTTAGGGTGTCGTTGGTTTATTTGGAAAAATACAACTTGGTTAAAGCTGTCGCGTTTGAGTTGGCATACTTTTCCCGCATTCCCAACAATCATCACGTTCTCCAGGCACGGAAAATGGTGGACATGTTCGAATGTCTAAAGGGAACTGCTAGAAAGAAAATCGGGTTTACCCATAATCTATTTGAAGCTCTTATTGCCACTGATTTCGCTTTTAGCTTACACATTTCTCCAGTTGGAACCTAGTTTCTTTTAATAACCTAGCAGTGCGTATTACCTTTTTGGTCATAAGTTCATAACGCCGTTAAGGAGACGTTTCCGAGTCTAGAAAGTAAATATGTTCTTGATCAGCGTTATTAGGTGAGTTAATATAGCGTCAGCAAGCTCCGTTTTAAAGCTTGATACATTCTCACTCGTATTCTTTTTATACCCTTGCAGAGGGTATTATAATTTCTGTCACTGCAATGCAGTGAAGGAGACATCTCCGACCCTATAAAGTATATATATTCTTGATCAGCATCACTAGGGGAGTCGATCTAGCCAAGTCCGTCTGTCCGTCCGTCTGTCCGTCCGTTTCTACGCAAACTAGTCTCTCAGTTGTAAAGCTATCTGCATGAAACTTTCTCAAAAGTTGTCTTTCTATTGCAGGTAGTATATAAGTCGAAATGAGCCGGATCGGACCACTATAGCATATAGCTTCCATAGGAACAATCGGAAAAATAAATAAAAAAAATTATAACTTTGCTGTTTTTTAATTTTTTGTTCAGTTCTTCGAGATATAGTATTGGTTATTTATTTCAGAACTACGGTTTCAATTTCATCAAAATCGGACGACTATATCATATAGCTCCCATAGAAATAATAAAAATATATAAAACAAGAAAGAAAGCAAACTTCGGCAAGCCGAAGTTCATATACCCTTGCAGCTATTGCATGAATTAAATACTTTTGAAATCATTTAAATTATGATTTACTAGAGTATATGCTGAAAAACATTGAAACTATGATGATTTGCAGCTCAATTATTAGATAGTTATTTTATATATTTTTATTATTTCTATGGGAGCTATATGCTATAGACGTCCGATTTTGATAAAATTTAAACCATAATTCTAAAATAATTAAACATTGCTATATCTCGAAGAACTAAACAAAAAATTAAAAAACAGCAAAGTTATATTTTTTTTTCATTTATTATTCCGATTGTTCCTATGGGAGCTATATGCTATAGTCGACCGATTTTGATGAAATTTAAACCGTAAATCGGAAATATTTAACCATTACTATATGTCGAAGAACTAAACAAAAAATTAAAAAACAGCAAAGTTATAATTTTTTTTCATTTATTTTTCCGATTGTTCCTATGGGAGCTATATGCTATAGTCGTCCGATCCGGCTCGTTCCGACTTATATACTACCTGCAATAGAAAGACAACTTTTGGGAAAGTTTCATGCAGATAGCTTTAAAACTGAGAGACTAGTTTGCATATAAACGGACGGACAGACGGACAGACGGACGGACAGACGGACGGACAGACGGACGGACAGACGGACAGACGGACAGACGGACATGGCTAGATCGACTCTACTAGTGATGCTGATCAAGAATATATATACTTTATAGGGTCGGAAACGTCTCCTTCACTGCGTTGCAAACTTCTGACTGAAATTATAATACCCTCTGCAAGGGTATAATAACTATCAAATAATTGAGCTGCATATCATCATAGCTTCAATGTTTTTAAACATATACGCAAGTAAATCATAATTTTAATGTTTTCAAAAATGTTTAATTCTTGCAATAGCTGCAAGGGTATATGAACTTCGGCTTGACGAAGTTTGCTTTCTTTCTTGTTTATTTGTGCATTGGAACGATCGGGTATTATTTTGTTTTAAAGAAGAAACATTTTTGGTCGCTTTTGTTAAATAATAACACTGGCCAAATGGTTCTATGACTTTATTCGTCCAGTGTAGAATCTCATAGCATACAACTCCTATAAAGGTTCTCTTTTATGTCTACAATAATCATAGTAAAGAATGTTGAAAAATGGACCACTATATCACTATGGACGACAGTAGATGTAGTGACGATGCGCACCAAGAGCGTGCGCATAGGAGACTACTATTATATAGCCGTAAATTTAAAAATTTGCTGTGATGGTTCATCGTAATGAGTAATACACCAACCGAAAGGTATCACTAAATGAATAAGGATAGGATACCAAGACTATAGGAAAATTTATTGGTTCAGGAGAAAAGGCTTGGAAAGTGGCATACTAAGTGGAGTTCTTGAGCTTGAATTGGTAAAATAATACACTTTTTTGAAAAAGTTTAAATTTTATTCAAAATACGCGTCGAAAGAAACCAAATTGGATCCCATCCTCTGTTCATAAGTTATTAAATTTTTTGTTTGGTATATTTAAAATATACAAAAGTTTTCTCCATCGTTTCTCAATTTCAAAAATTTTAAGGACTTGTTTTGGATTTCTGGATAATTTTTTTTGTGTTGGGCATATTGTTACAAAAAATGTTTGTTCTACGACTTTTTGAAAAACTAGCTAATTGAGCGGGAAATCGCTAAAAACAGCTAAACTTTGCACGGCTTTAACTAAACTATGTAGTTAAGCTACAGCCAAGTGCTGTATGTCGTTAAAAAGGTGTTGTCAATTGCTAATCACGTTGCCTTAACATAATTGCTCTAAATAAAAGTAAATGATAATTTTAATGTTTTCAAGAATATTTAATTTTTGCAATAGCTGCAAGGGTAAATGAACTTCGGCTTGCCGAAGTTTGCATCCTTTCTTGTTATGTAATTTTTTTAAAAATTATTTTTGACTTATTAATAATTTGACAGTTCATAATTACGCTTTTAATTCTATTAAAATCGGAAAACGATATTGTATAGCTGTCATAGGAACTATCAAATATGCAAAAATGCAAATCATTATCAATGATTTATCTAAAAAAATTAATTTAAGAAAAAACAAAATCAACTTAACCATTTTAAAGATGTTTGCCGATTTTAAAACAAATTGAATACAAACAAGAAAGGAAGCAAACCTCCGCAAGCCGAAGTTCATATACCCTTGCAGCTATTGCAAAAACTAAATATTCTTGAAACATTAAAATTATGTTTTACTTGCGCATATGTTTAAAAACATTGAAGCTGTGATGACTAGTAAAAAACAACAAAGTTATAATTTTATACATTATAATTTCAGTCAGACGTTTCCGACCCTATAAAGTATATATATTCTTGATCAGCATCACTAGTAGAGTCAATCTAGCCATGTCCGTCTGTCCGTCCGTCTGTCCGTCTGTTCGTCTGTCCGTCTATCCGTACGTTTCTATGCAAACTAGTCTCTTAGTTTTAAGCTATCTGCATGAAACTTTCCCAAAAGTTGTCTTTCTATTGCAGGTAGTATATAAGTCGGAACGAGCCGGATCGGACGACTTTAGCATATAGCTCCCATTTAAAAAATTGGAAAAATAATTTAATTCTTCAGAATTACGCTTTTAATTTTATTGAAATCGAAAAACGATATCGTATAGCTGCCATGGGAATACTTAATAATTAAGCTGCAAATCATCATAGCTTCAATGTTTTTAAACATATACGCTAATAAATCATAGTACTAGCTGCAAGGGTAAAAAAACTTCGGCTTGACGAAATTCGATTTCTTCCTTGTTTGACTTTTTTTTAAATAACTATTTGAAGCGAAAACGATTACAGTGGTCAATTAACCAGTTATTGTTTACCTAAGCAACAAGTTGTTGTAACGGATATGTTGAATAACAACTCGAAATATTCCGCAGATAAGACCATCTTAATTATATGTTTTAAATAATTATAAGCTAAGGTATTAACCAGACCACATTGATTGCGTATTCGAGAAGGACAATTTTTTATTAAATTAAAGCAAACGAGGAAGAGTGTCGATGGTGTGGAGGAGGAACTTCCCAAACACATGCATAGACAAGAAACCCATAAACTTAAAGCAAACGCTTAAATTGATCCATAAACAAAGGAACATAGTATAACTGGAGTAACAGAAATATTGATTATAACGTCAATGTCGACGGCGGGTACTGCGTGTGAGCAACAGAAAGGAGTCGGACAGAATTTGTGTAAAGGAGTCCCGCATAAAAATAAAAGAAAAGCAATAAAATTATGCGAAGTCAACAGAAAAGCGACCTGCGAGGGCAAACGACAGGCAAGCGACCACGGTGCTCTGGTACGTGCTGACTGTCCGAATCCTTGCCCCCCTTTTCTCCCAGCCCTTGCCGTCCACATATGTAGATAGAATGGGGCAGCAGCTCCGGTACGCAAAACAAATGTTTGGTAGTAAAAATGTCACACATGGCGTTTTGTGCATGTGGCGCCCAACTACGACATGAAATGGCTGTGCGGTTCGATTCGAGTAACTGGGAATGTGTGCGTGCCCGAGCCTAATGATGCTCTTTCACCGTCTTCGAGCGGTGTTTTTGGTTGGCATGAGCAAAGTAATATAAATTTCATTACAAATGAAAAAAAAAAAAAAATGGAGGAAACTTCAGCAATCCGAAGTTGATATACCCTTGCAGCTATTACAAAAACTAAATATTCTTATATAAATTGCTACGTTTTATATTTTTTTTATTTATTTTTCTGATTGTTCCTATGGGAGCTATATTGTATAGTCATCCGATCCGACGGACAGACGGACTTAGCTAGATCGACTCTCTTCGTGATGCTGATCAAGAATATATATACTTTATAGGGTCGGAGATGTCTGCTTCACTGCGTTGCCAACTTCTGAACTAAATTATAATACCCTGTGCTAGGGTATAAATATGAAAGATGTGCCTTTTTATGAGGCACAAAATAAGAGAGACAGGGCAAAGGAACGCACGGTTCAAGGGAACTTCACATTGTTTTCCATATTTAAGCGGTTAAAGTCCGGTTTTAAGTTCTGTTACGCAAAAATATTTATACTAATTTAAGGCCACTTGGGTGACCTACTGGAGTCGGTGAAACTTGTTACCTTGGTAGCCTACTTCCAAGAAAATTAAGAAAGAGTTCAAACAATGCTATTGGCATTCTTTATGAGCCTCTCGTGACCAAAAACTGTTTGCTTATTTAAGTTTAGTTGGCAGTTGGTTGAGAGTACCCTTACTTGACGCTGTACTTCCCAAAAACCCCAACACCCTTACATTTTCAAATTTTTAGGATCCATGTATTTTGGAGTCCTGATTACGAATAAATAGATCGAAAATGGCGACAAACCGATTTCTTGAAAAAATAAGGGTAATTTTAATACAACAAAAAAAACTAAATGTTTCATATTCATTTAATATTAATTAAACAAATATTAACATAAACAGGAAAGGGAGCCAACTTCGGCAAGTAGGAGTTTATACAGTTTATGCAGCTAAACATCTTTAAAGCATCTAAATTTTTAATTACCCATTAAAACCCATTGAAGCTATGATGATTTGCACCTCAATGCAGCATCATATAGGTAATTCTGAATTAATTAAGTAATGGGTAATTCTGAATTATTAAACCATTCCTATGACCAAACGAATTACAGAAAAAATGTTAAATTAGAGAAACTAATATTTTTTTATACCCTCGCAGAAAGTATTATAATTTCACTCATAAGTTGCAACGCAGTGAAGGAAACGTTTCCGACCCTATAAAGTATATATATTCTTGATCAGCACCACTAGGAGAGTCGATCTAGCCATGTCCATCTGTCAGTCGGTCAGTCTGTCCGGCTGTTTCTACGCAAACTAGTATTTCAGTTTTAAAGCTATCTGCATGAAACTTTCCCAAAAGTTGTCTTTCTATTGCAGGTAGTATATAAGTCGGAACGAGCCGGACCGGACGACTAAAGCATATAGCTCCCATAAGAACAATCGGAAAAATGAATAAAAACAGCAAATGAAGCAAACTTCGGCAAGCCGAAAACATTAAAATTGTGATTTACTTGCGTATAGCTGCAATAGCTGTATATGAACTTCGGCTTGCCAAAGTTTGCTTCCTTTCTTATTTAACTTTGTTTTAGTTCTTCGAGACGTTGTCATGGTTAAAAAATTCATAATTACGGTTTAAGATTCATAAAAATTGGACAACTTTATCTTATAGCTCCCATAAGAACAATCAGAATATTACAAAAAACTAAATTTAAAAAAAAATTAACTTTCCTATTTTTGTATTTTTTTAAGAAATTCTTTTTGATACTTAAGAATTACGCTTTTAATTCTATTTGAATTGGAAGACGATATCATATAGCTGCCATAGGAACGGTAGAATAATTGAGCTTTGGGGTTTTAAAGGCGAAAAAACCGCGTAGTTTTTTGCGGCGAGACCTCTAATATTATTTTTTAAATTTAACTACATATTATTATACAACTTTTAAAGAATTTAAAACAAAATGTTAAAAAAGTAATGAAAAATAAGCCGGTGGGTGGGAATCTTCGGAGGCACTTTGAAAAAAAGTTATAAAATTGAAAAAAAGCTTAACCCCCTACCTTCCTCTTAACTGATTTCGGTCTTGGTTTTTCTTGGATTTTTTGGAGAACAAGATGCATTTCGGCGCGGTCAGCTGTCAAGTTGTGGAATGTTAACAAATCAACAAGTGCCAATTCGAAATTAACAAGGGAGTAGTGGTCAGCCCAGCGGCAATTAAAGGGAAAATGGAATCCCGACTTCGAAAGTATTTTAAATATATTCAAAATATTACTATAATCTCTGCATTTTAGGTTATAAATAACTTTAGTTGGACCTTCTGGCAGTTCTCTATCTATTTACCAAAGCTCTCACAGGTTTTAAGAGCGAAGCACAAGTACGCAAGCATATTAATTTTAATTAACTTAATTTAACTTAATTTAATATAATTCGTTTTCAGGCTCTGTCACATTCTTTTCGCTTCCGAAATCTTCTCCTCCCAATTCTACTGGTTCTGAATGCCTACCTGCGAGTAAAAGAAGAAAGGAAAATCCTTTAGAAATTGTGGAAGACCTGAGACAAAGTAAAGTAATAGGCATGCGCGCTGTAGAAAGCATTACTGCCATGGCTGAGGGGTCGATCTTAGCAAATCGATCAAAAGATGGAAGACAATAGGTAGTTCCAAAACAGATTTCACAATATTTTCGACCAATTTGATAGGAAATGACAGTGTCATTGTCACTTACTGAAATGCAGAGCAATGGTCTCTCTTAAAACTTCTGCCTCTCTTCTGCGGTCTCCTATACTCATGTCCAAATCGGCCTGTTCTCTTACGAATCCCGGGTGTTCATAAGCAAATATTTTGGCAACTTCCTTAGGTCCACATCGCGTTCTGATGATGAGCTTATGCAGAATGCATTCATATTTTTGAGAGCCATCTCATGGCCTTTTCCAAGTCTGCGAAGTGCTCAAATGCATTTTCAATACAGGCACTTAGAGCAGTTGCCGAAAAAGAATTTGGCTTCATTAAATTTTTAGAGAATCTGAAAGCAGATTCGCCCAAAATATAAATTGGAACCAAAACCCCTTCGATTTCCTTGGCATTTTCTTGAAAGATATGCGGTATGAAAAATTTCACATCTGATTTCTCGTACACTTGGGAATCGTTGCAACTGCCTAGAGCACCAAGCAATACCTTTCTAAAATAATTTATTGATATATATATTATGATTTCATAAGATATAATCGTGGTCTTACTTGATTATCAAACGTGACGATCGCACCTTCAACATATAAAATATCTGATATCGAATTTTGGGACGAAAAATTAATAAGCATTCGACTAAATAATACACTTAAATTTTTCCATGCGGACCGCTTCATCCTGGTTTTTGCCTACACAAACATTTTTTATCTCAGCATGATAATTTGTAATTCAACCGTCTGATATATGTTTCATTTCCGTCGAACTGACAATAAATCTTACCTGATTAATAATATTTGTGGCAGATAAATCGCTGGGCAGGACCATCTATTAGGTAAGATCTGAAAATGGGGCCATCTAGGGGTCAGTTGGGTGCTGCGATTGGGGTACGAATTTTCGGAGATAAAGAGGCAACAGAGTTGGCTGTCATATTCCCGGAAAACGGAGAGTTATCCGATGGGGGCTAACTAAGCTTAACGCGCAGAGCCACGAACTGCAGGCTTTCTTTCCCTTTTCGGCAGTCATCGAGTGCAGGTCAAATTAATTGTAAGTGCAAATTTAGTTAGTTTGTGCGAATTAACCTAAAATCGCTATCACTGTAGTGGCATCGAGTTAAAGTGACGGACAGAATTTCCGGATTAGCTTATATACGGCGCTAAATCCTGTTTATGAGTAAGGAAAAGAATCAATTATCATGAAATTGACAAGAGGCCTTGGTCCACGCTCGGTCTCATTAAAATCCAAAGGCGTAACTTAATAAATAAAAGTTATAAGTTAGCACTGCACAGAATGTAAAGTAAATCGTATCTCTAAGATTAGTCACAGAATGCGAAAAAACATATAAATATACTTTTTGTTTTTGGTTAGGTTATTAGAGCATGAGAGTGTAATAAAAAAAGAAAAGGAAAGTGTGGTGATGGTTAAAAGGCTAGAAATGGCTTTAAAAGTGAGAGGCCAATGGCCCAGATTACGTTAAGCAATATTTATTTTTAATTTGTTTGGTGGTTTAATTAAAAAAATAAAACGATGAAAAAAAAGAGAGAATTGGCTGTTAGTATTGCACAGTGGGCTGATAGTGGATATGTATAGAAAATCTAAATTTTCAGATTAAGGAACACTTGCCGAATCATTTTCGTTGGTGGATCTCCGGAATAGCGGTGAATCAAATATCTCACTTTTTTAATATGTCTTCAAGAAAATGTATGCCATAAGAATTTTTAAATGTCCCACCGTACAAAGCTGAACAAATTGAACAATCCATAAAGAAAAAAATAAAAGGAGAGCGATATTATCGTCTCTCCCGACTCTCAAATTTATGAGTGAGATAAATTTTGAGGGAAATAAAACCACTCCATTTGATTTCGCCGAAAGCTCATCACTGCAATTTCTGTAATTTCCATAAACTCACTCTTAAATGTTATTTCGATTTCAAATTCATATTTCCATTTCACTTCGAGTATTTATTTATTAATCTAATCGTATTGCTTGTAATTTATTTTTATTTAATATTTCTTTCAAGAAATTTTATTAGGTTTTAAATTTAAAATGATTTGCTAAATTCTATTTTGTTTGCCTTCGACTTTTGAGTCCCCTGTAGAAACCCTAATCAGCGAAAGGGACCATTCAATGATATTGTGGGAGGTTTTTGGTAAAGAATGGACAAATCAGGGATGGCAGATGTAGTTCCTTTGAAACCTGAGGAACACTAGGAATTCCGCGAGTGAAATAGCTTTGTGTGGATTCGGATGAACCCTATACCACTTGTCGCTGCACGCAAAATTTGATACAATTTTAGAATTTAACTCGCTCATGATGAAGGATAAGACCACCACCCAAAATAGCCGACAAGGAGCATCTGAACCTATGTGCGTGCGTCCTTATCATCTTATAGTAACACCCAAGCCACTCACTCGTTACATATTCTTGACCTAAACCTTCAACACTGGATCGACCTTATAGCCCCTATTTGTTTTCAAAATCAATATTATATTCTTCCCAGATATAAAACCTTGTGCTCAAGGAGGCAAATTTTTATTAACGCTATACGCCTATGGAACATTCTACAATATACTCTGAAAATAATCAGACGAGCGTAAGAATTAGAAAACTTTTGTGTTTGTCATTTAGCACAATATTTGTTTATATTTCATTTTCATAAAAATATAAATATAAATTTAAAAACACTTGCCGAATAAAGTTTAACGCCTTGTTTCATTTCCGTCATAAACAGATAACACTTTTATTTTGAGTTTACCCTAAACAGAACTGAAAGACAAAGGGAAAAAAAAGCACATAAATAAAAGAAACATGTTTATAAAACTGATTTTTAAATAAAAATTACAAATTAAAAAACTTTAAGAACCTTATGTTTTGAAATTCGTTGTTTTAGAATTAATCAAAAATAATATGTAAAACGCATTAATTGAATGTATTATAGAATAAAACTGATATCTTTTTGCAGTGTATGCTCAAAAAAATGCAGTTCTTTTTCAATAAACAGCCAATCACAGTGTTAAGCATGTGCATATTTATACCCTTGCAGAGGGTATTATAATTTTGGACAGAAGTTTGTAACGTAGTGAAGGAAACGTTTCCGACCTCATAATGTATATATATCAGGATCAATAGAAGAGTCGATATAGCCATGTCTGTCTGTCGGTTTCAATACCGTTTGCAAGCTCAGTTTAAAAGCTAGCGATCTGAAATTTTCACAGTCGTCCTAAAAAATGTATAAGCACACCGATCGGAAGTCTATATATATATATATATATTCATATATATGAGGCATTGTTCCACGAGGCACACAAGTTTAATTTAGTTTTCTTTCTTATTGACTACCTTTATAATATATTATGCTATGTCATTAATATGAGTATTTTTGTTGTTATAGTTCTAAGGCACCTAAGCAACCAATATACGTTAGTAAGATTTAAATCTAAGCTTAAGAGTTGCCATTTACTTCGCGCCTTGACAACGTCACCAGATCGAAAGGCACAATATGGAAAGGAACAATATGGTGAAATCGGTTAAAATTTAATGTTTTTAAGCATATTTCAGCATATAAACTATTGATATGAATCTTTCCAAATCGTATATTTTTATGCGAACCTTGATCTGGATAAAATCGCTTAAAATTTTATACTTTTCTGGATATTTTGGTTATGGTATTTTTAATAGCCCTGTCATAAAGGGCGACTCATGGTCGTGATTTTGAGGTTTGTATATTTCATTGTTACTAGGTTTTGGAACATTGCAGTAATCATTCTCAGTCAAAAACTTGTAATATCAAACAAAAACACCTCTTGGCGAGCTAAAACTAACGTGACGATCACACCTTCAACTCCAAAAACTCCTGATATCGTTTTGTGACGACTATTTTTTATTTAACCTAAAAAATTACTTTATTTTATTCAATTTGTTTCGGAATCGACACAGAGCTGACCAATTAAATCAGCCATGTTAGGGCCTAGTTACACTTGGGTTGCTTAATTGCGTCTGTGGCTAGACGCCATGTTTTTTACATCGGTTTTTTATCGGCAGATCAAGATGGGGAAATGTGCGCCAAAGTGCATCAGTCTTCAAAATTTTACCGATATCTACTCGTTGTTTACAAGATAATTAATCGGTATTTGGCATATTGATATACTATCGTGAGGAACTATCACCACTTACCACTGAAAACAACAAGAACAAGAAAGCAAGCAAACTTCGGCAAGCCGAAGTTCATATACCCTTGCAGCTATTTCAAAAACTAAATTCTCTTGAAAACATTATAATTATGATTTTACTTGCGTGTATGTTTAAAAACATTGAAGCTATAATGATTTGCAGCTTAATTATTCGATAATTCCTATCAGCTATACGATTGTTCCTATGGGAGCTATGTGCTATAGTCGTCCGATTTTGATGAAATTTAAACCGTAATTCTGAAATATTCAACCAATACTCTAGCTCGAAGAACTAACAAAAAATTAAAAAACACCAAAGTTATAATTTTTTTTATTTTTTTTTTATGATTGTTCCTATGGGAGCTATATGCCATAGTCGTCCGATTTTGATGAAATTTAAACCGTAATTCTGAAATATTTAACCATTACTATATCTCAAAGAACTAAAAAAAAAAATAAAAAGCATCAAAGCTAAATTTTTTTTTATTTATTTTTATGATTGTTCCTATGGGAGCTATATGCTATAGTCGTCCGATTTTGATGAAATTTAAACCGTGATTCTGAAATATTTAACCATTACTACCTCGAAGAACTAAAAAAAAAATTAAAAAACACCAAAGTTATAATTTTTTTTATTTTTTGTTATGATTGTTCCTAAGGGAGCTATATGCTATATACGTCCGATTTTGATGAAATTTAAAACGTAATTCTGAAATATTTAACCATTACTATATCTCGAAGAACCAAAAAAAAAATTAAAAAACATAAAAGTTATAATTTTTTTATATTTATTTTTATGATTGTTCCTATGGGTGCTATATGCTATAGTCGTCCGATTTTGATGAAATTTAAACCGTGATTCTGAAATATTTAACCATTACTATCTCGAAGAACTAAAAAAAAAATTAAAAAACACCAAAGTTATAATTTTTTTTATTTTTTGTTATGATTGTTCCTAAGGGAGCTATATGCTATATACGTCCGATTTTGATGAAATTTAAACCGTAATTCTGAAATATTTAACCATTACTATATCTCGAAGAACCAAAAAAAAAAATTAAAAAACATAAAAGTTATAATTTTTTTTTATTTATTTTTATGATTGTTCCTATGGGAGCTATATGCTATAGTCGTCCGATTTTGATGAAATTTAAACCGTGATTCTGAAATATTTAACCATTACTATCTCGAAGAACTAAAAAAAAAATTAAAAAACACCAAAGTTATAATTTTTTTTATTTTTTGTTATGATTGTTCCTATGGGAGCTATATGCTATATACGTCCGATTTTGATGAAATTTAAACCGTAATTCTGAAATATTTAACCATTACTATATCTCGAAGAACCAAAAAAAAATTAAAAAAGATAAAAGTTATAATTTTTTTTATTTATTTTTATGATTGTTCCTATGGGAGCTATATGCTATAGTCGTCCGATTTTGATGAAATTTAAACCGTATTTCTGAAATATTTAACCATTACTATATCTCGAAGATCTTACAAAAAACATTAAAAAACACCAAAGTTATCCGGCTCGTTCCGACTTATAGACTACCTGCAATAGAAAGACAACTTTTGGGAAAGTTTTATGCAGATAGCTTTAAAACTGAGAGACTAGTTTGCGTAAAAACGGACGAACAGACGGACGGACAGACGAACATGGCTAGATCGACTCTCCTAGTGATGCTGATCAAGAATATATATACTTTATATGGTCGGAGATGTCTCCTTCACTGCGTTGCAAACTACTGACTGAAATTATAATACCCTCTACAAGGGTATAAAAATAGCCAGTTAAAAAAGGCGGAAGGATTTTCCTTGACAAATCAAAGCAATGAACAGTTTTTCATACGCAATGAAGCACGTATGTATATCAAGTGTAACAGCATATTCTGCTTCACTGCGTCTCTTCCGATATCGATAGGAGATGCGCGTGAGTATAACTAGGCTCTTCTGAAAGCAGCGTGATTGCAAAACTTATTAAATACAAAAAAATATTTTATTTTGGTAAAAAATCGTAAACAAAAATGTGATCTGAGAAGTTTTTGGAGTTGAAGAAGCGATCGTCACGTTAAATTTACCTCGTCAAGAGGTGTTTTTGTTTGATAGAAAAACTTCCGAAGCTATTAGTTTTACATGCTCCTGGAAACTTTCTGGAAAGTTCAAGCTAGATAATATAAAACTGAGGACTGTTTTCAGCTCAATTATTCGATCGTTCCTGTGGCATCTACATGAGATCGTTTTCCGACTTAAATAAAATTTAAAGCGTATTTCTAAACTAGCAAATTATTACTATATTAAAAATAATTTTAATCAGAGAATTTGCCTTTTTTATAACTATCTTTTAATATTTTGATTGTTCCCATGGGAGCTTTGTATAAGGCTAATATTGTTTTTTAACCTTTTCAAAGCAGCGTGCCTATTTCAAAACAAATTAAATACAAAAAAGGAATTTTTTTGGTTGATCAAAAATAGTCGTCACAAAATGTGATATCCGAAGTTTTTGGAGTTGAAAGTACGATCGTCATGTTAATTTTACTTCGTAAAGAGGTGTTTTGCATTGAAGTTATTTAAGAATGCATACAGAAAACTTCAGGAATTTTGAGTAAATGTTTTCGAAATTACACGCAAATTAAAAATTTATTTTCATGTATTTTGTTGTTGGTTTTCTGACCAAGTGCGTATTCACCAAAAGAAAAGTATAAGTAAAATCAACATACGAAAATAGTTATTTCACTATTTTACGATTTTTAATGTATCAAAAATATTTCAATCGTATAATTAACCTATAATAATTGTTACCTTACTATGTTATTCATTTTAAAGTATTTTGCCTTTGCTGTTTTGGCGTATTTAATAGTAACGTTCATTTTAAAATAGCAAGAAAACTATTTTTATGATCCTTATGTATTTTGTTATTTTTTCTTTTTGTCAAATTTATATTAAAACTACTATTAAAATAGTTTTAAAATATATTTTTATTTTTCTTCTTTAGTTTGTTACCATAGGTATACTATGTATATAGTATAATGTTTTCATTTGTGCTTATTTCCATTTTAATAGTAACATAAAAATATAAAAAGTAATTTAACTATTTATTTTGTTCCACGTCACCGGCTGTCAATTTTAGTGAGTGTGCAATCGCCGCAGGTTGCTAGCTCGTTGGTCAGAGAGTAAGACGTTTGTCCGGAAATCTGAGCAACGCAAGTTCGACTCCCAAGGCGTAGTTTTTTTTTTTTTTTTTTTGTATTAGATTTAACTAAAGTAATGATTCTTAAAATAATAGTAAAAATCCATGGAAATTTTTGGATTATTGTTTGATTGTCTACGCTTTATTTTAAATGCCTGGTCATGAAGCAGTCATTAATATAGACATAACTTTCATAATTGTGTAGTGTTACGCCGCTCAACTCTCGCGCGGCAACAATAAAAAATATACAGCCCTTGTTCCTGTTTTCCTTTCGAAAGATTCACACGGATTCGAATTTCCCAGATCTGTTCTAGTTTTCACCTTTTGAAAAATTCAAACGGAATCTAAAATTCTTCTGTTAATTCTCTGTTAATTTCCGTAAAAAGCAACTGGCTGGCGGATTTATTAATTAATTGACTTTAATGTTCTATTTTTGCAAAACGTATCTCGTTGGGACCTTTTTCATCGCCATTGGCAACTCTGGTTCTCAACACTACTTGTGAAAAGTTCGCAACACTGACATCAGCATTTTCTTGCACTAGCTTAATGCGGCATACAAAAATTTGAAAATTTCTATTTGTGGCCGCCAATGCCAGTTCCTTCGATTTTATGCGCTAAACTAGTATACCATTAATCCTATTAGCTGAGGGACACCAGCGGGCCAAAATTTAATTAGCCCTGAGGCAGCAAAACTTTGTAAAATCAAACGCCTTTGTCATTAGGGGACAGCTGCCAGTCAGCTGATTTTGTTTGGGAACAAAGGGGACCAAATGAAGGGAAATTTTCCTATGTTGAAGGGAAGTCCGAAAATTGTATTAAATTCACTTCCGAGTGAAAACCGAAACAGGCCTGATAACTATTATTTCAGACTGGAGTTAACATAATTTACTACTTATAAACAATTTACAAAATTGAATTATAAAATATTTAACATTTGCTCCCCCTTACCGTTCCAGAGACACCTACATGTTATCAAATAAAGGTCGGGGAGCAGTGGTCGACTCCCAAACTTTTAACTTTCTCTGCCGCCGCTCTGTTTATAATACTCAGTGTATAATTTTTATGGTTATGGAGTCAACGTACAATTTTTTGGCACTCCCACTATTTAATTGTAATGCAACTTTTGTGTAATTAACTATTTTGTGCAAAATTTACCATTTCGTGGGAAATCAACCATTTTTTTAAGTTGGAACGGTTTTAAAAACTAAATAGTTGATTTTACTTAGTTTTTTTTGTGTGTAGACATGAAAACAAGTAAAAAACGTTATGTACACTCAGAAAACGAAATTTAGAAGACAATACCTAAAACGACTCCCAAGAGTAGACTAAAACGACTTAGAGCGTACATTTCTAAAGCAGAGATCTTTGATTTTCTAGTGCAGTTGGACTCCCTGATTTAATTTGGGAAACCCGATTTACGTGGCTGTAGCGCTTGAAGAATAAAAATCCTTAAAGGAGTCCGTTATCGCTGACCCATGTTTTGGGGTAACCTTCGATCACAAATATAGCTATAAGTTCAGATATAGTATTTGCAGTTGAAGTCGATGCCATTTAAGTAACAAACGGGAACTGAGAATAAGCATCAACGCATATTAACCACATTAAGTCAAATATAGGACCTGCAAATCTATGTGCTCTGGAATTCTTTTAATGGCGCTTTCATGCGATCTATTACCCAGTGACCGTCGTGAAGAAGGCTAAGAATTTTGTTTTGAAGCTTGCGAAGAATAATAGTTCTATTGAAGTCTGAGTGGAGCTTGTTGTTGATCGTCAACGCAAACCTGCGACTAAAGTAGGATCCTTCAGGATCCTTCTGTTGTTCAGGCCAACCAGTTGATACAAAGTTATAGACTCTTTGTAAAATTCTATTGCATTTCAAATTTTTTATGATTACATCGGCATTGATTGGACAAGATATAACGTATACCTCCTCCTTGTCCAAATTGGCATCTGAGCTTATAGGAAGACGTGAGAGTGCGTCTGCGTGAGCGATTTTAAATTTCAAAATTGTAGGCCATCAAAAGAAATGGAGTCTGGTTGAAGTCATTGCTGACAAATGATTGATCGGATTAAATATGGTAACCAAGGGCTTGTGATCAGTTATAGTGAATTAAATTTCACACATCACACAACCCAATAAACCCGTTGGTTTTGTTCCTATAAAAAACAACTGAAGAAATTTCTTTACCCCAAATATGATTGAATGGGCTTCCTTCTCAATTTGACTGTATCGGTTTTGGCAATCATCTTATGTTTTTGATGCATAAGCTATTGGTTTTTCCTTGCCATCTGTATGCAAACGTGACGAAACAACACCAATGCCGAAAGAGTATACATCGTTGAAGTGTGTATGCTAAGTAGCGTTAAGGGTGTTTTTTTTTAAGGCTGAGAAAGCCTGTTGTTGCTCTGGACCACACTTAAATGGTGCGTTCGTTCAAAGCAGTTGATTTAAAGGTGATGCTAACTGAGAGTAATTTGGGATGAAATTTCAGTAACAGTTAACTATTCCCATGACAGCATCTAGCTGTTGTAGTCATGACGAATCCGGAAGGATGCCCTTTACACTGACTCTTCTCCCAAGATACTCGATCAATATGTTGATCCACTTAAAAGTTGATCAAGATGATGCTGGAATAAAGCTGGAGAGTTTGCTATTCCGTAAGGCAAACGTTGGTGCTGAAAAAGACTAGCGGCGTGTTGACAACCATAATTATTTTCGCTGCTTCATCTAACTCCATTTTAAGGCGTCTTTTAGGGTTGGCAACTGGCTTGGGTGCCAGTACTATTGGCGATGCCAGTTGCTAAACTTTATTGGTTTCCAAATACCGTGAACTTTTCCAAATGGGCATACGGAATTTTCTTGCTTTTGTAAAACTTTGGTACCGAATCAGATTTAAAGTATATACTTGCCTTAAAGTTCTTTGTTGTACCGATAGCTGGCTTAAATACTTCCTTGTACTTTATACAAAGATCCGTCATCCGATATCCTTTTATACATACTTTGGGTGTGATAGTATCGGTGTGTAAATGAATAAAAGGGTGATGCAATAATAACATAGGTTGCATAGGAATACTGATTTTAGAAAATAAATTTAAAGTAATGATGATGCAATATTTCAAGAACTTTCGACGTGTTGTCCCGCTTACATGGCTTTCGCATTGCTTGTTTTTCGGAGATTTGACTTTTATGTGAGAGGACATCGGTAGTGCGTTTTACAAGTGGAGCGCAAGAAAAGGTGAGTAGGGATTTTTAAACTTTATAAATAAGTGATATATGGATGATAAGTTATGATTGAAACTAACTAGTTGAAGAATTTATTGCCTTAGCATTTACAATTATATAATTCCTTTGTGTTGTGTGTGTAAGTGTCTATGCTGGCCTGCAAATATAATGCACTTATGCATTATCTTTGCCGGCCGGCATAGACACTCTCGCTCTATAAATGTTTAAGGTTTTAAGTTTAATATCGACTTTTAGTTAATCATCAAGACGAGAAATCAGAACCTAATTGCAATTTACTTTACATTTTCTTTCCAAAAGTTGAACCAGAAGCTTAAGTATCACCAGAAACCGCATATTCATACATACACTCAGAAAAAACGCCGCTCTAAAATTAAGTACGATAGTACTTCATTTTTGATATTCTTGTTTTAAGTATTTTTTTTCCTATTCTGCTTATAAAACTACAATTAATCCTTAATAATACTTGATTCAAGTATAAAATTCTTAAAACATGTAGAAAATTCTTTTTTTTAATTTTGATTTATATTAAGAAGAACAAATTTCAAGAGAATATTCCTCATAATAAGTAGAAAATTTTCTTATATTAATCTATCGCAGTTCATGTTTTCAGAAAAAAAGTATAAGAAATTCTTAAATTAAGGAAGGTATGTACTCAAATGTAGTAAACAAATTTAAGAAAAAACATTTCTTTAATCCAGCTAAAATCTCTCTAATTCGGTCATTCTTTTGTCTCATTATTTTTAACAGGATAGAGCAAAATTCTTAAAACAAATTTATAGCGTCATTCGTATTTGTTTTTACTTACAAGTTTGTGCGTACTATATAGGATATGCATTTTTTACGACATAACGGATTCTTGAAAGCAACGCTTTCCCGAAATAAGCCGAAATAACTGTTGTCAAACAATACACACATAAATGTACATACATATGTGTGCTTTTTGTAAAGCGAGTGTGTTGAGTAGATATGGAAAAACATCGATAGTCGGTATTTAATTTTGGTTTTATTTAGTTTGTAGCCCCAACATAAACAAAAACTAAAAGTTGTTGCTTAAATAATATTCCTGTTGGAAAACTACGCCTGGGAGGATATATAGATTAGAGTTATAACATGACCAAATCTGAGCGGTATGGCCAACTGCTGAAAAAAGCGTCTATCGGCAATCGATATTATTCTGAGTGCTTAGGCCAGCTCTTGGAAGAAGCTCCTCGTTTTTAAGTTTGAAGTTAAGTGTGAAAATGAGTGCGGAAGACGAAAAGCTGGAGGAATTTCTGAAGAAAAACGAACGTGAAGAAATTCGTAAATACCTTAAAGGTAAGTAATACAAGCCAATAGTAATAAAAAGTTTATTTAATAAAAGTGCGCGTCGGAGTTTTGTCTAATGTACTATTTATTTATATACTTAAAAGAACGTGTGTGCGCGACCGGCTTAAAGAATCTAACCTAATGCACCTGCAATCCTAAAAAAATAAATAATTCGTTGAAATCGGTTGCTTAAAAAAAACGCTTAGGGAATAGTAAGAAAACCAACTTACAAGTGATAGTACATACAAAATGTAAAAAAAAGAGCGGTACGTAGTTTGTATAGAGAAGTTTACACCTTTTTTTTTCCTGGAACAAGCTACGTACCGCTTTTTTTTTAAGTTTTATGTTATGTTAAGTTTTATGTGCACACATAGTATTATATATACATATACATGTATACATACGTAGACATGTACACTGATAAAACAATGAAATATTTAATTTTAATATGTTCCTCAGATATTGACATACATATTTCATATTAAATCATAATATTAAACACAATATATATTAAATAACATGACTTAATATATTCATATTTAAACTAATGAGGTTTTAGTTAAATTAAAACTTGAATATCAACCCTTTAAATCTACAATTTTTCACACTAACTTAATTATAAACATTTTAAGTGGTGCAAATTAATATTCTTTGTATTTAATACTATGATTTAATATTTAATTTAATTTAATATAACAATATTTATATACTTAATCTAAATTAATATTCACATATTTAGATTTAATATTTCGTTTTTTTGCCAGTGTACCATATATGAGTAAGCAAATACGTTTTTAATAAATAAAATAATTAGACTTTTAAATTAATAGTTTTTATAATACTCTAACACTATGTAAAACTGTTAATTTTTTCAAAATATTCAAAAATAGAATGACTATTTTCGCCAAGCTCTTAAAATGAAATAATCTAAAACAAAATAAAATAAAAATTGTTTATCAGACTATGCCTTTATTTATTGAGAAACAATTTGCTTGGACATTCCTGTCATTTTGCCAATCTATTAAATTTAAATAATCTAAAAAAAATCGGTTTCCGTTTTAGGTTTAAAAAAAGGTCATACGACTTTACTTCTAAATAAAAAATAAATAAAATAAAACAGAACAGAACTTTTTGACAGACATATTACTTTATTTGCTTGATTCGGAATCGGAATTGGGCCCTTCCTGGCATGAGGCATCGACTGGTTCCCAGGAGGTTCTCACAATTCTCTGATTCTAGCAGTGCTGACATTCGTCAGTTTAAGGATCCTATGTACAATGATGGCCTTCTGGTTTACATTTGCGATTTCTTGCGACACGGACTTTTCGGGCTTGAACACCTTTGGTGGACCCACGGGCTTTGCCACAGGACCTTCACCTCCTTCCCGGGCCTGGAGCATTTTGGCTTGCTCATGGCGTTCTTGGGCTTGGTATTGGACTTGGTATTGGATTAGGTATTGGAATTGGACTTGGACTTGGGCTTGGGCTTGGGCTTGGGCTTCAATACAGCCTTGCGTTTCGTGGTCCTCTTCTTGGCCGCCACCTTCGTCTTCCTGGGTGACACCCTAGCGCACTTAGGATCCCTCTTTTCGGGTTGGCATTCAGCGCCAGTGTTGGCCTCGAAGGTAACTGGTCTTAAATCCATTTCTTCCTTACAACTTCGCAATGACACCCCAGATGGTTTTTTGGTTTTTTGGTAAAACGAAATTTTGTTTATAAAAATCGAAAAAAAAAACGTTACTTATAAATTTACACTCATAGAAAAAATCAAGAATTTCGATGTCAATTCAAGAACGAACGATGTCAAAAGTAGGGTAAATTCGAATTATTTTGATTCAAGAACGAAAGGCTATATTCAAGTACGAATTGTTCAATCCCGAAGTTCTACATTTGAGAATGAACGTCATCAGTCCAAGTACTCAAAAGTGCTTGAAGAAAGTGCAAAAGATATTAATTTGAGTACGAAAAATTCTTAATGCACGTATGAAAGTTTCTTAACTTAAGTTTTTTTAAAAAATGTTTTTGTTTGTCTCTTTCTTTTTTTTTTCTTTTCTCTTTGACTCCATATGAAATTATAATGAAAGGGAATATGATAAATTGATATGTAAAGGAAACCAAAAAGCAAACCCTTATCCATTTTACTGCAAGTCGACCCATCCGGGATTCGAACCGAGGCCTTTGGATTCGTAGACGCATTTGCCGGTTGCGCCACACTGGCATCACAATTTACTGTGTACTATGCCCGTATAAGAATTCGAAGCAATTTGTTTGCAATCAAATAGTTTTTATTTGCTATACTTTTGAGGTCAACTAGATAAAAATTTAAACAAAAGCAGAACGTTTGAAAAAACAACATAAAAACCAAAAAAAAAAAAAATTGATAACTTAGTCTGGGATTTGAGCTCGGGTTCTTAATAGCTTACCCAATGTTTAATGTTCCAAGACACTTACCCTCTAGGCCAATCATTTTAAGATCGAAATGTTCTTGTTTTAAATTAATAGTTCTTGTTTTTTTGTTAAATTAATAGTTTTTAATAGAGTTTACTGTTTTTAATAATTCTGATATTATTTACAAACACTATAAGCAGGTAAGTGAAAAATATCATTTTCTCTATGTATTAAAAACATTATTTTAAAATATTATTATCAAGTATGACTCGTACTTATTCTGTACACGTTCTTTCTAAAAATTTTAAGATTTATTCGGCCGATTTTCAAGAACGTTCGTGCTAAAATTATTTGTTCTACTTTTTTCTGGGTGTATATATTACTTATAAATATATACGTATATATATATATATATACGTTACTTATAAAAGTATATATTAATTAAATTATATAATTATAAGCAATTTCAAAATTATAGATATAGTGATTTAAAATATATTATAACGGAAGAAAAATTTAAGGGAAGCTGTTCCTCCGTTGGGACCCCGCCTGAGGTTTCGGAATAAGCTGTTATCATGGAGGAAGGCAGAGGTAAGTTATTTCTTCGGCTAAAACTTTAATAAAATAATTTCATTTCATTTCATAGTCCATTATGCCTCTGCATTTAAGTAGTGCGGTCCACTCAAGTATTTATGGAGTATGCGTTTTGTATATTTATTCGTATATTTTTTACCTTTCCAATACATGTATATACTGTAACCAATTCAAAGCCGTATATAAGGCTAAAATATGTTGAAGATCCAAAACATATCAATAATACAATATAAAATGTAATCCCTTTTTCCACTTAGTTATAAGAAAGCAATAATAAATAAATTTAAGCAAACAATTAAAATGTAAAATAAATACAAAAAATTTAAAATGTCAAAAAACCAAGGTTTTTGCGAGTTTAATTTAATAAATAACTCACCATATATTTCCTTAATTCAAGGAATAGCAGTGTTTTTTTTAATAACTTTTTAGGTTTGGAAATGGATTTAAATGCTCTTAAATAAAGCAAAATTTTTTCGTATTATAAGAACCAATTGTGCTCATACTAAGAGTTTTATTTAATTAAATTGGGATAGTATCTTTCTTGATTTGAGATTAAAATATTCTTTTTTAAAGAGTTCGTAATGTTTAAAATATGAATTTATTGTTCTTTATTTAAGCCGCATGCATTCTTAACCCAAATAATGATCTTTCTTGATTAAAGAATTTTTAATACTTGATTTGAGTATAATTCGTACTTCAATTAAGTGCACGTTATACTTGATTTAAAAAGAATTAAAACATAAATTAAGCAGAATTCAATATTAATTTAAGTACTATTTACTATTAATTATCGACCAAAAATTTCTTAAATAAAAAATTATAGTTTAAGAATGAAACGTTCTTAAAAACAGAATATATGACAAAAATAAGAATTTTACTAACTTGACTCACTTTCATGAGCGCTTATACATAAAACAAGAACAAAACTCTTGGTTTATTTTCTGAGTGTATGTACGATTCAACCACAACATTTTGAAAAATTAACTTTCATTAAAAAAATGTTTATTTATAAATAAATGTATAGCATCATATGTATTATAAGTTATATCTAAAACAAATGTATATACTTTTAGGAAGTGCTAACAAAATTGATAAAAAACAAGAAAGAAAGCAAACTTCGGCAAGCCGAAGTTCATATACCCTTGCAGCTATTGCAAGAATTAAACATTTTTGAATACATTAAAATTATGATTTACTTGCGTACATGTTTAAAAACATTTAAAAACAGCTATGATGTTTTTCAGCTCAATTATTTGATAGTTATTTTATATATTTTATTATTTCTATGGGGGCTATATATAGTCGTCCGATTTTGATAAAATGTAAACAATAATTCTGAAATATTTAACCATTGCTATATGACGAAGAACTAAACAAAAGATTAAGAAACAGCAAAGTTATATTTTTTTTCATTTGTTTTTCCGATTGTTCCTATGGGAGCTATATGCTATATTCGTCCGATCCCGCTCGTTCCGACTTATATACTACCTGCAATAGAAAGACAACTTTTAGGAAAGTTTCATGCAGATAGCTTTTAAACTGAGAGACTAGTTTGCATATAAACGGACGGACAGACGGACATGGCTAGATCGACTCGCCTAGTGATGCTGATCAAGAATATATATACTTTATAGGGTCGGAGACGTCTCCTTCACTGCGTTGCAAACTTCTGACTGAAATTATAATACCCTCTGCAAGGGTATAAAAACAGTATCGCTTCTGCTTCCACATTAATTTTGAATAAAATATTAATTACACAATAATATCAATTTGTCTTTTGCAATATTAAAATTTTTATATTAAAATATGAAATTTACAACATGGTTGATTCAAAATGTTAATCAATTTAATAAAAAGTTAAATTTTGTTTTTGATATTATCGAAATGTACATCATACTGATACGTCATTTATCACGCATAAAATGATACGGAATTTCATCAGAATGAGTATCATATTTGATCAATTTTTTTTTTCTGTGTAGAAGATAAGAGCCTGCAGTTCCCCCACCCCCCGCTAAAAGTTTTTTCGCTCTGTCTCTCTAAATCTAAATCAGCATAGGAAAGTTTTTTCCGGCGGAGCAGCGGCAGAGCGGCGGCACAGGACATAATAAATCGATAGCTTTGAAAATAATAGCGCTTTATTTATAAATAGCCCATTTTTGTGGCTACCGATAGAAATGACCGAAACACACACACACAGCACAGTAACTAAAGTCTAACTTTCGCGGTTTGTGGGCGTTAAAGCGGACGTGGCCACATCTCAAAACAAATTTGCGCTGCTTTAAAGTTACTAGAATCTGCTTGCCCTCTTTTCTAGCTTTCAACATTTCCGAGATCTCGACGTTCATACAGACGGACATACAGAAGGACATGTCTAGATCGACTCTATTGATTCCGATCAGGAATATATATATATATATATCCAGGGGATCTTTTGACAGTTGGTCGCGTCAGTAGCTTGCTTGTCAATTATTGGCGGCAAACATTGCAAAATATTGGACTTGTCTATTTATTTTTTTTGCGACTCTTCGGTTTTTGGGGTTGCAGGTTACGCATGCGCGCTAGACAAATCCTGTCTCATAGCACACGAGTTTCGATGACCGCCAGTCAAAATATACTCTTGGTGTCGGGGAATAAAATGGTTTTAGATAGATATCTGCACGACATGAAGGACGAAGCCCTTTTCACAGTCATGTAGTTCCGATTAACGGGCACAATTGCCTGGGTAAGCCCCTCAGCATCAGCTCCCAATATGATAGCGCATTAAAACAAAAGTCACGCGTCACCAAAAACGAAAATGACCACGGGATACTGTTCGAGGGCGGGTAGTGAAGCGTAATGAACCACTTTACGTCGCTGGTGTCAACAGAGGAAAGTGGCAGATGACTTTGTTGCAGCTTTGGCGCCCCACAATAATGACTTAAAAAATCATCAGGAGAACAAACTAGGACCGCAAAAGACTTAGCCAAAGCCGACTAGCAACGCTGGAAAACCGCTACCACAAAGCAGCCAAAGTAAATGGCAGAAAATGGAAAACTACATGCAGAGGACAAGAGCTCCAGCAAGAGAAATTGAAATAGGCTGTAGGGGAAAAGAAAAACCAGAAGGGAAGCTCACAATACAAATGGAAGTAGCGTACACTTTAGAAGCAAACAGACAACAATCCGAGACATGAGGCAGTCGTGGAAAGTGCTACCAAGTGGGGGAGGGTTGGGACAGTTTTGCATTTTGTGTGCTATTGTGTCAAGTGAAAATTGCATGGCGAAAACTAAGAAAGAATGAAGGATAAAATGGCAAGCACGCAGAACTGCTACAACGGAAAACATGACAACAAAGATTGGAACGCCATAGCAGCAAGAAAAGCACGAAAGGGAGATGTCGGCTTAAAGTTCAATGGAAAATATGAGTAGTATAATGGCGACAGCAGCTTCCGTGGAATACGAAAGCAGAATGACGCCTGGGTGGCCGAGGAGACGGCCATTAGCGCTTTATGGCCAAAAAGAAAATCGATACACAAACGCAACCAAACAATATGTTAGCTGCCCTTGTAGGCCTCTTCCATTCCATTTCAACTTGCAAGGGTTGAGGACACCTTTCAATTACACCCCTCACTGTTTTCCTTTCAATCGTAAAAGCCATTATTCTCTGAAAGTGGGAGAAGATAGGTGCGGATGCTTTTCTTCCTTCATAACCATTTGAACTTTTCATGCTAGTTGGGTGCCCCTGGGTAAAAGTCCCATACATATTTATATTCCATAAGCTAAGGCTTGGATTTCGCCTTTAGCTTAAATGTATATATATTTTTATAGCCGTTACTCGTAGAGTAAAAGGGTATGTTGTAACAGGTAGAAGGAAGCGTTTCCGACCATATAAATATAATAAATTTATTCTTAATCAGGATAAATAGCCGAGTCGATCTAGTCATGTACGTTTGTCTATCTGTCTGTGTGAACGTCGAGATTTCGGAAACTACAAAAACTAGAGATTTGGGATTTGGCATGCAGATTCTAGTTTTTCCAAGTTTATTTCGAAATGGTGCCACGCCCACTCAAACTCACACAAATTACAAAACACTTATTACGTCATCAATACATGTTAGACCATATGTGTTGGACTCGAGCTATTATTTTAAAAGTTATAGGGTCATCTGCTGCCGCTGCTCGGCCGTTGTTCAGCCGCTGCTCTGCCGGTAACGTTGATGTAGGAAGACAGTTCGAAAGAACTGTTAGCGGAGGTGGGGGTGCTGCACGTTCTTAGCTTTCAGTGTTGGCTATGCACTTAACTTAACTACGATTGTTTTTTAAGGTTATATTTAGTTCAAAATTTTTTAGCTGAGTATCGGGTATCTTAAAGTAGGTGAGCTCCACTATAGCGTTCTTTCTTGTTTTTTATAACGCGGTGGCTTTTTAAGAGTGCTTAACAGCAAAAATAAGGTAGTTTGAGCACAAAAACAACATAATTAAAAATGTGCCGAACATCAAAATTTTCGTGCTCTTATTTATTCTGCCGAATAAATATGTATAGATGAACCTTTTTTGCTATGGTAGCTAATTGTTAACGTTGTCCGGTTTTTGTAATATTAAAAAAAAGAAAGGAAGCAAAGTTCATATACCCTTGCAGCTATTGCAAAAATTAAACATTCTTGAAAACATTAAAATTATGATTGATTTGCGTATACGTTTAAAAACATGGAAGTGATGATGATTTGCAGCTCAATTTTTGCATAGTTCCTATGGCGACTATATGCTATCGTTTTCCGATTTTAAAAAATTTAAAAGCGAAATTCAGAACTGTAAAATTATTAATTAGTCAACAAAAATTTTTAAAAAATAAATTCGAAAAATAAAAAGTTTATTTTTTTTTTAAATTTTATACCCTTGCAGAGGGTATTATAATTTCACTCAGAAGTTTTTACCGCAGTAAAGGAGACGTTTCCGATCCTATAAAGTATATATATTCTTGATCAGCATTACTAGGAGAGTCGATCTAGTCCGTCTGTTCGTCTGAAAAATAATAAAGAATAAACCATTGCTATATCTCAGAATATCTATATAAAAATCATTAAGCGCAGTATTTTAATTTTTTTCTTCAAATTTCTATGTTTGGCTAATGATTGACACTGAAATGTTAAATTCGTACACAAAAACCTATATATTTCTAAGATAAGTGTGGAGATAAAACCATTTCAAGAAACTCGAGTTTTACAAAATGAAACCCAAAGTTAAATAAATGAAACATAAGAGTTAAATATGAATATAATTAAGCTAGTTAGTTAATATTAAAAGACAGCTTTAACACTCAAAACACGTACCTGACGACTTTGGACGACTAGCTCAGCTCAATGTTGGTCTACCGTTTACTGCTATTTGGGTTAGTTTTCCATCTTGAGTGGGTGAAGACAAACCATTAAAGGCAGCTGGCGTTCTTTGAGGTTGAAAATTAATTTGCTTAAGGATTGCACTCCTTTGAGTGGCCCAACATTTTAAGCTTACCAAAATATTTTTGCAACAGAGCAGGGAAGTAATGACAAATACATTTTAATTAAAAACTCGAGGATGCTTCGCCGTTTTCGCTGCCAGCCGCTAACTGAACCGTCATTGTTTTGGTAAGGTTTTTGTGGGCCTTTTTGAGTCGCCTTAATGACAGTCGTAAAAAAGAAATGTTTAGTACCTTACGAACTGCTGACAGACAAAATTCTGCCTATAGTATTTAATTGGTACCAAGTGTCATCAAAAACAGTGAATAATGGAATTGGAATTCAAATGAAAAGCAAACGAAATACGTTATAACAACGCTTTGAGCCTGGTACTCACATGTTCAATAAGATAGAGAAAGAAATTATGAGGGAGTCAATAAAGCCCTGCGGTACTTCAACTTTTCAAGTTTTCGTAAAAAATAAGTTACAATCATGCGATTTAAGTCAAATATGCGCTATTTTGTTTGATGACAACTGTATAACGCTTCTGGCGCGTCTCCAAATATGCATTTAGCCTGGCTTTGTCCTGATGAATAGAAGAAGAGGCCATTTTTGCATGAGTGCTGCCTTCAAGCGGTCCAGCTGTTGGCAGTATTGAATTGAGCGTTTGGCCAAAGGGGAGCAGATCATAGTGGATGATTCCATGCAAATCCCTCCAAACGACAGGCTATCCGAAACGTGGCCCATCTTCGACCACCTCTGCATCAGAACAAAAAAGTTGAAGCCATCGTTGTGCGTGAAAATGAACATTTTATTGGGTCCATAAACACCACAAAGTTTATTTGAGATGCATTTTTGTCGTTATAGTTATACTATCGATAGTCGAACAATTTAGAAAATAACAAGGCTTGGGCTCATCATAGGTATTATCGTTCTTAAAAAAAATATTTTTATACCCTTGCAGAGGGTATTATAATTTTAGTCAGAAATTTGCAACGCTTTAAAGAAGACATTTTCGACCTTTTAAAATATATACATTCTGGATCAGCATCACCTTTCCAAAATTTGTCTTTCTATTGCAGGTTGTATATAAGCCGGAACTAGCCGGATCGGACGAATATAGCATATAGCTCCCATAGGAATAATCGGAAAAAATAAATTTAAAAAACACTTTCCTGTTTTTTAATATTTTTTTCTAGATTTCGACATTCTGTAATGGCTAAATATTTCAGGATTACGTTTTAAATTTCAGAAAATTCTGAAGCCTTTATCACAAAGCTTCCATGGGAACAATAAAAATATTAAAAAACCAGAAAGGAAGCAAACTTCGGCAAGCCAAAGTTCATATACCCTTGAAGCTATTGCAAAAACTAAATATTCTTGAAAACATTAAAATTATAATTTGCTTGCATATATGTTTAAAAACATTAAAGCTATGATGACTTGTAGCATTATTATTCGATAGTTCCTATGGCAGCAATATGATATCACTTCCCGATTATAATAAAATTAAAATTCTGAACTGTCAAATTACTAATTAGTCAAAAAGAATTTCTAAAAAAATTACAAAATAAAAAAGTTAAATATTTTTAAATTTTCAAGCCCTTGCAGCAAAGTTATAATTTTTTTCATTTATTTTTCCGATTGTTCCTATGGGAGCTGTATGCCGGTATTCTGAAATAATTAACCATTACTGTATGTCGAGGAACTAAAAAAAAAAAAACAAGAAAGGAAGCAAACGTCGGCAAGCCGAGTTTCATATACCCTTGCAGCTATTTCAAAAACTAAATACTCTTGAAAACGTTAAAATTATGATTTACTTGGGTGTTTGTTTAAAAACATTGAAGCTTTGTTGATTTGCAGCTTAATTATTCGATATTTCCTATGGCAGCTATACGATTGTTCCTATGGGAGCTATATGCTTTAGTCGACCGATCCGGCTCGTTCCGACTTATATACTTCCTGCAATAGAAATACAACTTTTGGGAAAGTTTCATGCAGATAGCTTTAAAACTGAGAGACTGGTTTGCGTAGAAACGGACGGACAGACGGACATGGCTAGATCGACTCTCCTATTGATGCTGATCAAGAATATATATACTTTATAAAGCCGGAAACGTCTCCTTCACAGCGTTTGAAACTTTGGACTGAATTAAAAAAACACCTCTATATGGGGTAAAATTGACGTGATGATCGCAACTTCACTAAAAAAACTTCTTATATCACATTTTGTGACGACTATTTTTATTTTACCAAATAATATTAGTTTATTTTTATTCACTTTGTTTTGTGATCGGCACGCTGCCGATCAGGACATAGGACATCAGGATCAGCCGATCATTCCAAAGGGACATATATGATATAGTCGTCCGATTTTCATAAAACGTAAACCGTTATATTAAACCAATACTTTATCTCAAAAATGGTTAATAGAAAGTGAACAACATCGAAGCTATAATTCCTTTTTATTGAATTCTTTTATTCTTATGATTGTTCCCATGAAGCTATATGATATAGTCGTCCGATTTTTATCAAATTTAAACCGTAAGTCTAAAATATTAAACCATTGCTATTGTTGAACGTTGATGCACTATAAACAGTTCAGACAAGTGGCCCAACGAAACCAAGCACGAGTTCGCGAGGATAACATAATATAGAGAAATTTTTAAACAAACTAAAATGAAATGCTGGTTTAAAAGGCATATTAAAATTAAAGCGGCTTACCAATTCTATTGTGCATAAAATAAGTCCAAGTATAACTCTACGATTCACAAGAGTAAGTACATTAAGCAATATTAATATATTAGGGTAAGAAGGCAACTTTTCGTTTTGATCCCAGTTCAAAACACGGCTAAAAGAAGATTTTTTTGTACCGATTTAAAACGATCAATGTGTGCTTAAATTGGCGACTCCAAACGGGAGCGCAATATTCTATATTAAGACGGACAAGAATAATAAATTATAATTCAGTTGTATAAGGATCGTCAAATTCTTTTGACCACCGCTTAATAAGCGCAAGAACACTCATAGTCTTATTTTCAGTAGACTTTATGTGACAGTCGTAATTTAATTTAGGGTCAAGAAGAACTCCTAAATCGTTGACTAAATATATACGGTCCAGTGGAATATTATGAAGAGAATAGCTTATAAATAAAGGCGTACCCCCATAAAATATCATTAAGTTACATTTAAGGCAATTCATATTTAAGAAGTTAGATTGACACCATCTCTGAAAACAATCATTATCAGTCTGTAAACATAAACCCGATTGCAAATTATTATAGGACAAGCAAAGTTCAACATCATCTGCATACATTAATACTCGAGAATGTGTTATGACAGAAGGAAGATTATTAATGAATAAATTAAATAGCAATGGACCCAAATGACTACCCTGAGGCACTCCAGATGTTAGGTAGATCATATGCAAACTGCGTTTTTAAAAATACCCCTCTGAGTTCTTCCATTCAAATAACTTGAAATCCAAGTTAAAAGATGTCAACTCAAGTAGGTTCGTGATAGTAGAACCTTGCTTAACAAAACCATGTTGATACGGTGACATGAGGAACACAAATGTTGCAAATGAGAAGTAACAATGCGATTAAATGCTTTAGGTATGGCAGACAATTAAGAAATACCTCCCTTTTAATGGAGAGGAATAATAAAATATTTTTTTCAAATAGTTGGAAAAACTGATGTTGAGGTAGACAATTGAAACTGTTTATGAATCCATTTACAAATAGTTGGGGCACAAAACTTAAAATGAAGCCAGTCCGGCCCTGGAGAGTATGTTGGTGTTGTGGTCTCCAAATCCCTTAGAAAAGAACTTTCTATTGTTACCGGGAAAAAATACATTTTGACCTGCCTAAATTATAAGGGTAAACTGAATTTAGACAAGAATCCGCACTATAGGTAGTTTGGAAGAACTTGGACAATAAATCATCAATTTCAGAGTCAGTAGACGCCTCAGTTAATGTTAATTCTACTAATTAAGGCACGGCGGAGTTTTTTCGCTTGACATTTACAAAGTTATAAAATGGTAAATTATTATACTGTTAAGAACATTAAAATCCGATCGAGCAACCACTTATTTCGGAAAATCAGTTGGCTTGCCCGTCCTTTTGTACTTTTTGTAAGTGTTTGTTTTTAGGTTTTGAAGTCTTTGAAGCTCTTATGTAAACCACGGAGGTCACGGATCAAAAAAGGGTAGGACCACCCTTCTTTTTATCAAAGTTATATTATTTTGCTTTCGTATTTTCATTTTTCGAAAAACAAAACAAAAATTAAATCATTTGAAAAAGGGCCAAATATATATATTATATTAATATAAGCTTAAAACAAAAAAAAACAAAACCCAAATATCTCAGTTCGTTCTTAAGTTATTAATTAATGTCACAAAAAAACAAGAAAGGAAGCAAACTTCGGAAAGCTTGAAAACATTAAAATTATGATTGAATTGCGAATATGATTAAAAACAGTGAAGCTATGATGATTTGCAGCTCAATTTTTCGATAGTTCCTATGGCAGCTATATAATATCGTTAACCTATTTTAATAAAATTAAAAGCGTTATTCTGAACTGTCAAATTATTAATTAGTCAAAAAAAAATTACATTATAAAAAAGTTAAATTTTTTTAAATTTTTTTAAAAATATTTTTTTGTTCCCATGGGAGCTTTATGTTATAGTCGTCCGATTCCGATGAAATTTTAACCGTAATTCTTAAATATTTAACCATTACTATATGTCGAGGAACTAAAAGAAAATTAAAAAACAGCAAAGTTATAATTATTTGTTAGTTATTTTTTCGATTGTTCCTTTGGGAGCTATTTGCTTTATTCGTCCGATCCGGCTCGTGCCGACTTATATACTACCAGCAATAGACAAATAATTTTTGGGAAAGTTTCATGCAGATAGCTTTAAAACTGACAGACTAGATTGCGTAGAAGCGGACGGACAGTCGGACATGGCTAGATCGACTCTGCTAGTGATGCTGATCAAGAATATATGCGTTGCAAACTTCTGACTGAAATTATAATACCCTCAGCAAGGGTATAAAAAGCAATTTCAAACACGCCATACAGATATTTATGCTAAGACACAAACTAGACTGTATTTGATTATATAAATAAAGCCGTTGGAAAACGGTATTTTAAGGGCTCAAAACGTAACAGTGCAAAAGTATTTCTAGTCTCGTCATTTACATATGGTATTGAGGCTTTTGCCGGAAAATTATATATGTTTTGATAACGTAGCTCTATCTGTTTGTGCGCTACAAAAATTTTAATAGTCGGAATTTTTTTTGGCATATTTTTCAAGATTTATTGAATACAAAGTCAAAAAATCTAGTGAAAAGATATGAATTCTTAGCGGATCGAAAAGCGTTTGAAGTCTTTGAAAATGATAAAAATGATATATATACCTCAGCTGGATTTCTTACCTTTTTTTAGATATCGACATTAAAAAAATGTATAAAATCATTCATTGTTTTGCAATGGGATACTTTGCTTTAAAGTGACTTTCGGGTACCCTTAGGAAATAAAGATTTTATTTTAAAAATAAATTCTTAGCACCCTACCTAACAACCAAAATCCCCCGCCGATTGCGCGCTGTTTTGCTCTAGTTTTCGAGAATGGACTTAATTTGAAGAGAGGCAGTCTAATAGGTAATGCAGCCCAAAAATATTATTTTTTCTTATATATTCTCATAAGAGAACACAGTACACTGAAGGGCCACAAAACGTAATCATAAAAAGCATTTTAAATATTTAAAAAATAAATATTTGTTTCTTAAAGTTTTGATAATGCAGATGCTAAGTTGAAACATAGAAAAACAAGAAAGAAAGCAAACTTCGGCAAGCCGAAGTTCATATACCCTTGCAGCTATTGCATGAATTAAATACTTTTGAAAACATTTAAATTATGATTTACTTGAGTATATACTGAAAAACAGTGAAGCTATGATGATTTGCAGCTCAATTATTAGATAGTTATTTTATATATTTTTATTAGTTCTATGGGAGCTATATGATATAGACGTCCGATTTTGATAAAATTTAAACCATAATTCTGAAATAATTAAACATTGCCATATGTCGAAGAACTAAACAAAAAATTAAAAAACAGAAAAGTTATAATTTTTTTTCATTTATTTCTCCGATTGTTCCTATGGGACCTATATGATATAGTCGTCCGACTTTGATGAAATTTAAACCGTAAATCGAAAATATTTAACCATTACTAAATGTCGAAGAACTAAACAAAAAATTAAAAAACAGAAAAGTAATAATTTTTTTTCATTTATTTTTCCGATTGTTCCAATGGGAGCTATATGCTATAGTCGTCCGATTTTGATGAAATTTAAAACGCAAATCGGAAATATTTAACCGTTACTAAATGTCGAAGAACTAAACGAAAAATTAATAAACAGCAAAGTTATAATTTTTTTTCATTTATTTTTCCGATTGTTCCTATGGGAGCTATATGCTATAGTCGTCCGATTTTGGTGAAATTTAAACCATAATTCTGAAATATTTAACCATTGCTATATGTCGAAGAACTAAACAAAAAATTAAAAAATAGCAAAGTTATAATTTTTTTTCATTTATTTTTCCGATTGTTCCTATGGGAGCTATATGCTATAGTCGTCCGATCCGGCTCGTTCCGACTTATATACTACCTGCAATAGAAAGACAGCTTTTGGGAAAGTTTCATGCAGATAGCTTTAAAACTGAGAGACTAGTTTGCATATAAACGGACGGACAGACGGACAGACGGACGGACAGACGGACATGGCTAGATCGACTCGCCTAGTGATGCTGATCAAGAATATATATACTTTATAGGGTCGGAGATGTCTCCTTCACTGCGTTGCAAACTTCTGACTGAAATTATAATACCCTCTGCAAGGGTATAAAAATAAAAACGTGTATTTATTGGGTCGGTTATTTTACTAATATTGGCAATATTGGGCACCAAAAGATAACATTTTAAGCGTTGTTAAATCTTAAACTACTAAATATTTTATAGTGGCTTAAAATTTTTCTATTTGTTGTAAATTTTACTGTGTGTTAAAATGAGTTGAATCCGTTTCCCTTTTTTTGTCTATAAATAAAATATGCAAGAATTAGAAATGTTTTTCGACTTTGGTTTCAGTTAACTATAAGGTTTAAAAAATCCTTTAAATTTTATTTTAAGTTGGTTAAGAAGTACAATCTCTTAAGAAGATAATCTACTCTATGTGTGCTTCCTTGCTGTACAGGAAAAAAACAGATTTTTGGCCAAAAAATATGATTTCTGGCCCATTGTGCAGCGTAGGGATGACAACTTTCTTTTGGCCAATTAAATCTTTCGGATTAACTTTTATATGCGAATTAATCACAAGATTTTAAATAGCTTGCGTAAGATTAATTTCACTAAACGGCACAAATATTTGTACCAGACCATTAGTTTTCCGATTCGACGCGAATAAAATTTTATTAATATACAGGCAGTATTGGGGTGTACCTAAATACTTGTATCTAGGTCCACTTTTTGATACCTTATACCTTACCTTAAACCTTAAACAAATATGAGGCTACCTTTTACTTTACCTAGGTAAAAATTCTATTATTCTAGGTACTGAACTATTTTTATTCAATTTTGTTTTTAAATTAGCGATACCACTAAATTGAATTTGGTGTTCTTTTCCCCAATATGTAGATAAAAAATAAATAATTTCACTGCAAATAAAAGGAAAGTTAATTCCACCGCACACGCAAGATAAAAGATGTTTCTTGTTATATGTTTACGGTACAACATATACACAATATAACAATTCCCCTGCAATTTGAACAAAACGATTAACTTAAAAAAAATGGAATTAAAAATGTTTTTTTAACCATTTTTGTATTTTTTAACATACCTAGATACATAACAAATTGTGTACCTTTTACCTTACTTAAGTACATATTTTCACAAATACCTTGTACCTTACCTAGATCCAAAAAACTAGAACCTTTCCCAACACTGTATATGGATATGAATACGGACGCGACAACTTTAACATTCAAAACAAGTTGGAAAAAGTATGTATATTATTTTTAATTTTTGTTTGGGATAGTTCCTAATCATCTCTACCAATGGTAAAATATTTAGGTAATTATATCCAGTAACTTATTGGAATTAAAAAAATAAATGGATTTCAGACGCAACAAAAATTGAACAACACAAAGGTCTGCGAATCTGGATGGAGTTTTTGCACATCCTTTTTATACCCTTGCAGAGGGTATTATATTTTCAGTCAGAAGTTTGCAACGCAGTGAAGGAGACATCTCCGACCCTATAAAGTATATATATTCTTGATCAGCATCACTAGGCGAGTCGATCTAGCCATGTCCGTCTGTCCGTCCGTTTATATGCAAACTAGTCTCTCAGTTTTAAAGCTATCTGCATGAAACTTTCCCAAAAGTTGTCTTTCTATTGCAGGTAGTATATAAGTCGGAACGAGCCGGATCGGACGACTATAGCATATAGCTCCCATAGGAACAATAAAAATATATAAAATAACTATCAAATAATTGAGCTGCAAATCATCATAGCTTCAATGTTTTTAAACATATACGCAAGTAAATCATAATTTTAATGTTTTCAAAAATGTTTAATTCTTGCAATAGCTGCAAGGGTATATGAACTTCGGCTTGCCTCAGTTTGCTTTCTTTCTTGTTTTCAGTACACTTAGGGGTGCTAGCATTCATCTAAGCATGGTTCATTGAAAAATTTTTAGAAGTTTTTTATACCCTTGCAGAGGGTATTATAATTTCAGTCAGAAGTTTGCAACGCAGTGAAGGAGACATCTCCGACCCTATAAAGTATATATATTCTTGATCAGCATCACTAGGCGAGTCGATCTAGCCATGTCCGTCTGTCCGTCTGTCCGTCCGTCTGTCCGTCCGTTTCTACGCAAACTAGTCTCTCAGTTTTAAAGCTATCTGCATGAAACTTTCCCAAAAATTGTCTTTCTATTGCAGGTAGTATATAAGTCGGAACGAGCCGCATCGGACGACTATAGAATATAGCTTCCATAGGAACAATCGAAAAACTAAATAAAAATAATTATAACTTTGCTGTTTTTTAATTGTTTTTTTAGTTCTTCGACATATAGTAATGGTAGAATATTTCAGAATTTCGGTTTAAATTTCATCGAAATCGAACGACTATATCATATAGCTCCCATAGGAACAATCGCAAAACAAATACAAAAAAAACTATAACTTTACTGTTTTCAAATTATTCTCTTAGTTCTTCGACATATAGTATTGGTTAACTATTTCAGCATTACGGTTTAAATTTTATCAAAATCGGACGACTATATCATATAGCTCCCATAGGAACAATAAAAATATATAAAATAACTATCTAATAATTGAGCTGCAAGTCATCACAGCTTCAAGTTTTTAACACATACGCAAGTAAATCATAATTTTAATGTTTTTAAAAATATTTAATTCTTGCAATAGCTGCAAGGGTATATGATCTTCGGCTTGCCGAAGTTTGCTTTCTTTCTTGTTTTTAATGAACCCAATATTAAAACAACAAATGGTGCTAAGAATATGGACAGGCTGATGGATTTTTGCTTTAAAGAAATGTTGATTTCGAACGTGACAGACTTTAAAAATAAAAAAAAAAACATTATTACCTTTTTTTGTGAAAAAATTGTAAATAACATTTAACTAAGGTCCTCTCCTTAGGCAGAAATACATAGATATGTTTGGTAACCATTTCGGTCGCGACGTTCAGTAAAGCTGAAATGGGTATTGAATACATAATTATTTAAGTTATTTAAATCTGAAAATACTTGACTTAAACTTAGGCACGTAATATTTTGTTTGATCCAAAAGCATCTACAGAAGACATAACAATTAAACAAAAATTTAAGAAAATGTTGCTGAGACGTATATCTAACTCGATGTATTTGATTATTAAAATTTAAGTGCCTCTTTAATATTTTATTTACCAAAAAAAAATGTTTCTTAGCGTTTAGTTGTTGGGGCTTGGTTCACTTTTTCTTGGAAATGCCTATATTCATTAATCATTGAATTTGGAGAGTAATTTGGGAATTATTACCCCACCAACAGAAAAATATAAAGAGTTTTTAACAATTCAAAGCGTAATTTAAAGCAATGCAAACTTAGTTATAAGGTATTTAAATTCATTTATTTGCTTGTAGCTCTGTGAAACCTTAAATAAATAAATAAATACATCATTATCTTATATGAATATTTACATGTATGAGAGTGTGTATCAACATGCGTTCACAAATCGGGGTATTCTTTGAAGTGCTCCAGAAAAAACAATATTGTCCCTGGAGTAATTCGTCGAGATATTTTTGCTATATGGTCTTAAGATAATAAATTACCAATTTATAAATATATACCCCTCTTGACTATGTCATACAAGTATTTTAAATTAGTATCTCGAAAAAGACTGGGTTGAACGTATCTTAATATGTGTATTTATTTGATGACACGTGCTCCGTGATAAGGCTTAAAAAACTTAAAAACTCAACGAACGACTTAAGAGGATTCTCTTATCTTGAGCACTGTCCTTGTTGCCAGATCCCCATAAACGAAGTTCATTTACTCCAAATGCTTCATGCCCAATGTAGACTAAGCACCCATTGCTGTACCGTAGACGTGTAAGGAATCCGAGTAGGGTAGCCGAAGGGGTGGTACCTAGAGTTTGCGGACCGGATGTGGAAGATGCCAACGTCGAATGAGAATTTGAACAGTTTTCAAGTGCGACAACGTCGCCAAAGTTGGAGGGTTGGGCGAGCCAAGTTAACGAAGTTTTAACATCCGTTTGCGCATTTTGGTGGTAGGTTTATTGGATGGTTGGTACGGTCGTTGTTCGTTGGCGGATCGGTGTTATCATTGAACACGAGGCCGGAAATATAGCGTCGGTACAGGAAGGACGATAAAACGCAAGCAAAAATAAATTATGGGGAGCCAAGAGAAAAGGGGATAGCAGAAAGACAGTCAACATCAGTTTAAAAGTACTTTCGAGGGTACCGCAGAGCGTCTTTACGTATGACTGCGATGCGCCATCAAGCCACTGCTCTCGGCAACCTTTTCTTGCAGGAACTGGTTTAAATCGCCGAGGTAGTGCGAAAAGTTCTGCTCAAAGCTAAGAAACAAAATCTTAACAAAAAAAGGCTTAAATTGTGCAATTATACTAACAATTTATCTTTAAATGACTGCCCAGCACGCAAAAAGATTTAATAAGGCCGGTTTTGCAGCTATTGAAAAAATGAATTATTATTATGAACAATTAAATTTTTATTAATTTGCGTATTTGCTTAGAAACATTGAAGCAATGATGATTTTCAGATTGATTATTCGTATGGAACAAAATCAAAAGCAAAATTGTAAACTAACAAATTATAACTATGTCAAAAAGAATTTAAAAAAATAAATTAAAACAAGAAAGAAAGCAAACTTCGGCAAGCCGAAGTTCATATACCCTTGCAGCTATCGCAAGAATTAAATATTTTTGAAAACATTAAAATTATGATTTACTTGCGTATATGTTTAAAAACATTGAAGTTATGACGATTTGCAGCTTAATTATTTGATTGTTCTTTTATATATTTTTATTATTTGTATGGGAGCTATACGATATAGTCGTCCGATTTTGATGAAATTTAAACCATAATTCTAAAATATTTAACCATTGCTATATGTCGCAGAACTAAACAAAAAATTAAAAAACAGCAAAGTTACAATTTTTTTTCAATTATTTTTCCGATTGTTCCTATGGGAGCTATATGCTATAGTAGTCCGATTTTGATGAAATTTTAACCATAATTCTGAAATATTTAACTATTGCTTTATGTCGAAGAACAAAACAAAAAATTAAAAAACAGCAAAGTTATAATTTTTTTCAATTATTTTTCCGATTGTTCCTCTGGGAGCTATATGCTATAGTCGTCCGATTTTGATGAAATTTAAACCATAATTCTGAAATATTTAACCACTGCTATATGTCGAAGAACTAAACAAAAAATTAAAAAACAGCAAAGTTATAATTTTTTTTCAATTATTTTTCCGATTGTTCCTATAGGAGCTATATGCTATAGTCGTCCGATCCGGCTCGTTCCGACTTATATACTACCTGCAATAGAAAGACAACTTTTGGGAAAGTTTCATGCAGATAGCTTTAAAACTGAGAGACTAGTTTGCATATAAACGGACGGACAGACGGACGGACAGACGGACGGACAGACGGACGGACAGACGGACATGGCTAGATCGACTCTACTAGTGATGCTGATCAAGAATATATATACTTTATAGGGTCGGAAACGTCTCCTTCACTGCGTTGCAAACTTCTGACTGAAATTATAATACCCTCTGCAAGGGTATAAAAATAGAGAAGTTACATTTTTTATTCCCTTGCAGAGGGTTTTATAATTTCAATTAGAAATTTGCAACGTAGTGAAGGAGACATTTCCGACCTTATCAAGTATATATATTCTTGATCAGCATCACTAGGAGAGTCAATATAGCCATGTCCGTCTGTCAGTCTGTCCGTCCGTTTCTACGCAAACTAGCCTCTCAGTTTTAAAGCTATCAGCATGAAACTTTGCCAAAAGTAAAAAAAAAACAATCGGAAAAATAAATCTAAAAAATTATAAGTTTGCTGTTTTCTAACTATTTCAGAATTAGGGTATAAATTCCATCAAAATCGAACGACAATATCATAAAGCTCCCATAAAAACAACAAACATATAAAAAAAATATATTTTATAAATTTTATTATGTAAATAAAATATTTTTTTTTCATGTAACTTTTCAATTTTGAAATATTTTTAAAAACTCTTTTTGACTTATGAATAATCAAAAAGTTTAGAATTACGCTTTCAATTTTATTGAAATCGGAAATCATATCGTATCGCGGTCATAATTTATCGAAAAATTGAGCTGCAAATATTCAAAGCCCTAAAGCTTTTAAACATATACTCAAGTAAATTACAATTTTAATGTTTTAAAACATTTAATTTTTAAAATGGTTGCAAGGGTATATGAACTTCGGCTTGCCGAAATTTGCTTCCTTTCTTGTTTTCAATTTTTTTTAAATTCTTCGAGTCATAGTAACTGGTTAATAATTCAAAATTACGGTTCAAATTTCATTAAAATCGGACAACTATATCATATAGCTTCCATAAGAACAATTGGGGCAAAAAAATAAAAAAAAAATTATAACTTTGCTGTTGCTTAATTTTTTTTTTGTTCTACAAAATATAGTAATGGTTTTTAGAATAACGGATTAAATTTCATCAAAATCGGACGATATAGTCGTTCCCATTGCTCCCATTGAAAGCATTAATATATATATTATATTATAATTTGACAGTTTAGAACTGCGCTTTTAATTTAATTAAAATCGGAAAACGATATCATATAGCTGCCATAGGAACTATCAAATAATTAAGCTGCAAATCATCAAAGCTTCAATTTTTTTTAAGCATAAACGCAAGTAAATCATAATCTAAATGTTTTCAAGAATATTTAGTTTTTGCAATAGCTGCAAGGGTATATGAACTTCGGCTTGCCGCAGTTTGCTTCCTTTCTTATTTTGATATAAAATATAAGATTTTATATTCGAAAAAAATCAAAAATTGCGCCAACCTTGCATATGGAAAACAGCATCGGTATTTCTAAAAATATTTGGAGCAAATGATTTTTTATCGCATTTATTTAAAATGCGCATGTAAATAAAATCGCAGTAGGCTAAATGCGTTTTAACGCGCCAATGGAATCTGTCTATAAATCTGAGTACTCATACAAGAAAAAACAATACAATAAAATGTTTTTTTAATCGAGCTTGCAAACGGTATAAAAACGTTTTATATAATAATAACTTAATGAATACGTATACACTTAAACTAAACTATACTTATTCAACATTGTGGCAGCTCTTGAGCCTGGCGACGAATAACTAGGAACGAGAGAGCTATTCTGTGGTGAACAGCATCGACACGGAAAACGTTATCTCCACGAGAACGAAGATCGCAACGTACGGCGAACTTTTCCAATATTTTGTCACCAAAAACATTTTGTAGTCCAGACAGTTGAGTTAATCATAATTAAACCTAAAATGAATCCTTCGATTTCATGTTTATTATTTCCCGTTAGTCGCGCTACCTACTCACCTTATTCCTGACAAACCAACTCCTTCTCACACATACTCTGCTGGGCTGGACCTTGCTCCTCAAATAACCAAGGCAGTGCTGGTCAGCAGCAGAGAAGAGGTGAAGGTCGCCAAGATCCGAGTAGGAAATGTCATCGTTTGGGAGCAGCCTATGGGAACAAGCTACAGTCGAAGTCTTAAAGTAGGGCTAGTCGCCCTGCGCATATGCAACACGTTTAAAAAGCTGTCGGATCAGGCGGCCTATGTCATCGCTGGTGTACATTACCATTGGGATCTATATTTGAAGGGTCGGTGGACGCATAATCTGATCCCAAAACTGCAGGACTTGGTGGTAAGAAAGCACGGATACATAATCTTCAACGTCACACAAGTCCTGTGCACTTGGTGCACATACATGTTATATGGATAGGTTTCTTAATATAGTTGCCGGAACCCGACAAAGTGTGAATAAATTGCTGAAGATCCGACACCATTATTTAATTCTTAAAAAATACACAACCGAAACCCGAAAATAATGTTATCACTTTATCTTGAAGATGGAACATTCACGAATCTAACAAGCTATTAACTTCAACATTCCGCCGGTAAATCTATTTGTGTTTATTTCTTAAGAATTAAATAATGGTGTCGGAACATAAGTTTTAGCAATTCATTCCTACTTCTTCGGGCCCTGGCGCCACCTAAGCTCGAATTTTTTTTGTGGTGAAATATTTAGTTTAAAATTTGTTAGCTGAGTAACGGTTATCTAATAGTCGGGGAACTCGGTTAAAGCGGTCTTTCTCCTTTATTTATTTTTATTTTTATAAATTTTTTACGCTTGGAATTTTTTTGGGTTGTTAGCGGCTGTGAAGCATACGTAATATATATATGAAACGATGATAACAGGGTTCTAACAGTCGAAATATACACTTTTTTCCAGATTGTTAAGTTGATAACGTCATAGCTTTGCTAATGTTCCGTCTTTAAGATAAGGCGATACAAATATTTTTGGTTTTTAGACGTGTATTTTTATACCCTTGCAGAGGGTATTATAATTTCAGTCAGAAGTTTGCAACGCAGTCAAGGAGACATCTCCGACCCTCTGCATGAAACTTTCCCAAAAGTTGTATTTCTATTGCAGGTAGTATATAAGTCGGAACGAGCCGGATCGGACGACTATAGCATATAGCTCCCATAGAAACAATCGAAAAAAAAATAAAAAAATATTATAACTTTGCTGTTTTTTAATTTTTTTTAGTTCTTTGGCATATAGTAATGGTTAAATATTTCTGAATTACGGCTTAAATTTTATCAAAATCGGACGACTATATCATATAGCACCCATAGGAACAATCCCAAAAAAAATACAAAAAAAATTATAACTTTGCTGTTTTTAACCTTTTCTTTTAGTTCTTCGACTATTACTATATGTAATGGTTAAATATTTCAGAATTACGGTTTAAATTTCATCAAAATCGGACGACTATATCATATAGCTCCCATAGAAATAATAAAAATATATAAAATATTGAGTTGCAAATCATCATAGCATCAATTTTTTTAGACATATACGCAAGTAAATCATAATTTTTATGTTTTAAAAAATATTTAGTTTTTACAAATAGCTGCAAGGGTATATAAACTTCGGCTTGCCGAAGTTTGCTTCTTTTCTTGTTAAAATATTATTTTATGGTGTAAAAACTTCAGTTTTAACTAATTTTACAAACTTTGTCGAGCTCTAGATCCTATATTGGAAAACATATCTTTATGAAATGCATTATAAAGCTAAAAAATTTTCTATTTGTAGGTAGCCGATCACCTAAATCGGGCAAGCAGAAGTGGAGATCCAAAATAAAGAAAAAAGAAAAGGGTGCCATACAACAAATGTTGAGTGTAATTTTCTAAATCAGAGAGTCCAACCCTGGAGGATTTCGCCGATTCAAATTTTTAAGCCAGTGTTATTAGCATTAACATACATTTTTGTATATCTAAGAAGTACAAGGCTCTGCTCGCCTTCAGCTTATATTAGTGTCCTTGCAGTTTGGCACTACCTAAAACTAGATTGTTTTTTGGGGGTTTATTTATTCTCTATTCTACATTTTTTTAGACCTTTGAGAATATTCCATTAAGTTTGTATGCAGTGAAAGTATTTAAGATATGACAGTCGGTTTCGTAATTAGCGCGTTGCTTATCATGCAGTGGCAATAGCCCGAATCTTGAAAGTTTATTAAGATGTAAAACGTCCTAGCAAAAATGGTCCACACTCATGGGCTCTTGACCTCTGGGTGCCCTTAAAGGAAAAACAAACGGACCAAAAATAGTCGTTATAGTCACTCTAGGAGGTTTGATTTTTTTGGTAAATGATTCAAAAGTTATAGACAACCAGATCTCAGAGCTCTTGCAAGTTCTAGGCTCTATCCTCTAATGGTCATATCTACTCATTTTCCTAAGTATTTTTAGCCCTGTCAGTATCACATAAATAAATTAATTGTAACTTATCCACTCCATATCATGTACTTTACATACAAGCGAAAATTTAAAATTATATAGTCTATAGCGTTATTTATATATCAAACCAAAATTTATTTCCCCTTTAATTTTTGTATTGACTATTCAAAAAAGGCACCTCCACAATTTTCGTTTCATGAATTCGTCATTTTTGCATAAGCAAGAATTTGTGAAACTCATTGCAGAAATACAGTATGCCTGCTGTCAGACTGACTGGCTGAATACAGAAGACCTGCCTTTAAATGACTTTCGTTCCGTCCCATCTGCTCACTGTTATTGCAATATTTTATTGCACGCAAAGTTATTAATACTTTTTTCAAGCTTCTGCCTCACCGTCTTCGTGGTCGAGTGCAAATTGCCGTTTGACTTCAAATATACTTTATGTCAAGTAGAGTTGAATTGTTCCTGCTAAAAAAGTTTTCAGCCGGTATGAAGTTTTAAGCACACAATTTGGAATCGCGCGAGACTGTGACGAGGCCAGCCAGCAACACAACTTGTAATTTATTTCAGCCAAATTAAATTAATAAAGCCACTAGGCAGAATAAGAATTAGAGCGAGAAGGGAAAGACAAAGGAACCATTACAGATATTTGCTGTCCTGTTATAAAATGCACCCAAGGGCAACGTGAGAAAACTTTTCGAGCGCACGAAACCGGTGCTATTAACGTTTATTATGAGTCGGAGATCCTGACTGGCACATGGAAAGAGCTAAGCAACGGATTGACGTCTGTTGCAGGTGTTTTTGGCAATGACTTCGAAAAATGCAGACTAAAAGGATGTTGTCGATTTGTTGCACAGCTACTAAGCGCATTTGACATGCGGGACGTTATTAACGTCCGGGACGAAAGCCGGAGAACAAATATTTGTAACCTGCCTTAGGCTTCACCTGTGCGAACGTTAAAAGTTATTACAATTTACGAAGCACAGGTCGTAACTTCTAACTGCATTTTTATGTCCGTGTGGTAATTAAAACCGTGTACATATCGCACACAAAAAAGTGGCACAAAAAGCATTCTACTCTCTAGATGAACTGGTAGATACTCTTGGTTGCTATACCACAGCCAAAAAAAATATTTGAGTGTCAATTTGATAAGCTTGGTTTAATATGACCTTACAGTTAGTATACATTATTTGGAATCAGCTTGATTCCAAATGAGTGCCAAAAGTATGAATGAAATGAATGAATTTAAGAATTGGAATTTGACATAAAACATGATCAATTTACCCAAACCAGGGTTACTCCTATACCGATAATCACTTGTTTCGATGTTCGAAATTCGAGTTGCGCCTAACTATCTTCTAGTTATGCTAACGCAGCTTCTAGTTATGCTTACAGAAAGCAAGTTTATTTCAAAATATGGCCAAGCCTACTGTCCAGTCCACAGATGAACGTACAACATTTTTGTAACAAATACCAATATAAAGTCTGCATACCCTGCCGAATATTCTGAACACCACCCGACTCAGCAATTTAAAATTATGTCCTGCGGTGCTAGCAACGCGCTCAACCGACCAATTTTTTGTTCCTGACCGGTTTTTTTGCCCAGCATCACGAAACCCTGTAACCTCCGCACCACAAACTTTTGGATCCATGTTCTCTGCCAAATTAAGCACTGCGTTCTCGGTATCGTCTCAGTACCCTCTCCGTCTGTCATCGTGTCGCAGAAACATTTGCATGTCCTGTCACAGCCAGGACGCAAGACATCAAACTCATCAAGAGCAACACCAACAGCTCGTCAAAATGGTTGGGCGGGGAGTGCCGTGCCATCAAGCGCCATACTGACGCAGTTATTCGGCTGGAGGGAAATGCCCACACATCATTGTCAAAGGTGCCTTTTCCCTCATTAACAAATCCGGGTGTATAACATACTTTCAGCTGCACACAGGTTCATGTCTTGTTCAATTCGGCTGATGATTCTGATTAAGAATATATGTAGATATATTGATATATGTAGATATATAGATGTATATGTAGATATATTCTTAATGGTTGGAATTTTATTTTCACTTCGTTGCAATCTTCTAGCTGCGGATGCAAGGTTTTATACCCTTGGTTCGTACCTCAAACTGCATATGACGCTAGGATATATAATTTTTAGATAAAAGAGTTATGGTTTTATTGTGGTTTTAATTATAAAATACAAGAAAGGAAGAAAACTTCGGCAAGCCGAAGTTCATATACCCTTGCAGCTATTGCAAAAACTAAATAGAGTATTCTTGAAAACATTAGCTATATGAAACGGTCGTCCGGCTCGCCTGCAATAGAAAGATAACTTTTGGGAAAGTTTCATGCAGATAGCTTTAAAACTGAGAGACTAGTTTGCGTAGAAACGGACGGACAGACGGACAGAAAGACAGACGGACATGGCTAGATCGACTCTCCTAGTGATGCTGATCAATCAATCAAGAATATATATACTTTATAGGGTGGGAAACGTCTCCTTCACTGCGTAGCAAACTTCTGACTGAAATTATAATAACCTCTGCAGGGCTATAAAAACTGCCAGCTTTCTGCTCAAACCAAGTCAAACTTAATAAAACGTGGTAAAAAAATAATGTATTTTATAGATTATTTTTTATATTTATATTTTTTATAGATTATTATATATTTTTTGTTTCTTACGACATTAACTTTGAGGAGTATGTTTTGTTTATCATCAGGCTGGTAATACAAATAAACTCGCCATACGAACACGGCGTTTTTAGAGCACAGCAACCAAAAATTAATTATGTATCTATGTATTCTATTTTTGTAACTCTATTTTTCAGATCTTTTTTTTTTCCATAAATTATGGACATAGCAACCAATAGGCAAATGACAATACATTGTTCATTTAAAAACGGATTTATTGAAGTTTATTTATTAATTCTCTACTTTATATTTGTTGCAAACATTTTATAAACATATTTCATAGCATTTAATTAGCATTCTGTTTTAACGGCAACTCATTGGAGAATAAGCCAAATTTTACTTTTAGATACATCTTTGCTCATTGTTGTATCGGCCCCTTTAGTGTATTATCGAAAGGTGTTTTATGAATCCTGTCTTGTATTAATGTTATCATTTATTCCTCATTATCATAAATCCGCCTTGCTCGCACTTAATTAAACTGTAAAGTCTTATTATATTTCTGCAATGAATGAGGCCAGCAATGTAGTGTTACAGGATTTTCGTAAGAAAAAAAAAGGGTATTATATTGGTTAAAACTAAATGTTAATGTATAATAATAAATCCTATTTCAGGATTATCATTTAACATTTCTTTCAGGCTAAAATAACAATAGAACTAAGGGTATATTGTATTCGCTAAATAGTATGAAAGTCGGGATCTCGGAAACTATTAAAGTCAGAGATTCGGAATCATCATGCTCTTAGCTTGTAGTAGTGAAATTTATGAGCTGAGTAACAAGTAAGTGTTTCCTTACAGTTCGAAATTTGTTTCACAGCTTTAGAATTATCCATTCCAAATTTCCCCAAAAACAATGCTTTTGGGTCAATGTGCTGGACTCACCGGTGCAGTCCGGCGATTCATGCTGCGCTGCTGGTCATTCTTGGGGCAGGCTCTGGGCGCACTGGTGTACATGTTCGCGTTGAAGGGCTCATGGTACAGACTGTTCCTGTCAATGGACGACTCATTGTTATCCATTGTTGCGACCACCTGGGGAAAAACGGCAGCAGATAGTAAAAAAATCATGGGTTGCTTTGGACTTTTTTTTTGGATTCCGCAGTCCTGTAACTACAGCTTTTAATCATGATTTCTGAAATATGGCAGTGCTAGAGCTTTTGTGTGTTAGTTGGAGCATCGTTGGATAGAGAATCAAAGGAGGCGAATAAAGCTTAAGTTTTTAGCACGTTGGGAATTTAAATTATTATTATTCGGCAGGCCGAAGCTTATATACCCTTGCTGCTATTGCAAAAATTAAATGTTCTTGAAAACTTTAAAATTATCAATTAATTGCATATGCTTAAAAACATTGAAGACATGATGATTTATTCGATAGTTCCTATGGCAATTATATGATATCGTTGTCCGATTTTAATAAAATTAAAAAAGTAATTTTGAACTGTCAAATTATTAATAAGTCAAAAAGAATTTTTAAAAAAATGTAAAATCCCTCAGTTTTAAAGCTATCTGTATGTAACTTTCCCAAAAGTTGGCTTGCAGGTAGTAATAAGTCCGAACAAGCCGGATCGGACGACTATAGCATACAGCTCCCATAGGAACAATCGAATAAATAAATGAAAAAATTATAGTTTTGCTGTTTTTTAATTTTGTTTTTTTAGTTCTTAGACATATATTAATGGTTAAATATTTCAGTATTTCGGTTTAAATTTCATTAAAATCTGACGACATTGTAATCAATAAAAATATTAAAAAAATTTTTTTTTTTAATTTACTTTTTTTTTTTTGTAATATATTTTAGAAATTATTTTTGATTAATTAATAATTTGACTGTTCAGAATAACGCTTTTAATTCTATTCGAATTGGAAAACGATATCATGTAGCTGCCATAGGAACTGTAGAATAATTGAGCTGAAGATCACCATAGCTTCAATGTTATCAATCATATAATCTGAAAATTTAGTGTTTTAATTTTCGCAATAGCTGCAAGTGTTAAAAGTTCTTTTTGACTTATTAATAATGTGACAGTTCAAAATTACGCTATTAATGTCATTAAAATTGGAAAACAGTTTCATATAGCTGCCATATAATTATCACATGAAAAAATTGAGCTGCAAATCGTCATAGCTTCATTGTTTTGAAACATATACGCAATTCAATCATAATTTTAATGTTTTCAAGCTTTCCGAAGTTTGCTTCCTTTCTTGTTTTTTGTGACATTAATTAATAACTTAAGAACGAACTGAGATATTTGAGTTTTGTTTTTTTGTTTTACGCTTTTATCAAATGATTTAATTTTTGTTTTTTTTTTTTCGAAAAATGAAAATACGAAGGCAAAATAATATAACTTTGACAAAAAGAAGGGTGGTCCTACCCTTTTTTGATCCGTGACCTCCGTGGTTTACATAAGAGCTTCAAAGACTTCAAAACCTAAAAACAAACACTTACAAAAAGTACAAAAGGACGGGCAAGCCAACTGATTTTCCGAAATAAGTGGTTGCTCGATCGGATTTTAATGTTCTTAACAGTATAATAATATACCATTTTATAACTTTGTAAATGTCAAGCGAAAAAACTCCGCCGTGCCTTAATTAGTAGGATTAACATTAACTGAGGCGTCTACTGACTCTGAAATTGATGATTTATTTTCCAAGTTCTTCCAAACTACCTATAGTGCGGATTCTTGTCTAAATTCAGTTTACCCTTATAATTTAGGCAGGTCAAAATGTATTTTTTCCCGGTAACAATAGAAAGTTCTTTTCTAAGGGATTTGGAGACCACAACACCAACATACTCTCCAGGGCCGGACTGGCTTCAGTTTAAGTTTTGTGCCCCAACTATTTGTAAATGGATTCATAAACAGTTTCAATTGTTTACCTCAACATCAGTTTTTCCAACTATTTACAAAAAATATTTTATTATTCCTCTCCATAAAAAGGGAGGTATTTCTTAATTGTCTGCCATACCTAAAGCATTTAATCGCATTGTTACTTCTCATTTGCCCAGGTAGGGTGGAGCACTGTGCAGTGACCCCAGAAACCATTTGCTGTGCGCAGGTGTCGCCTTGCAGTTCCTTGCAGAAAGTAGCGCCTACTGTGGCCATACAGCTTCCAATGTTGACGATTCGTGTTGCGCATTCGGCGACCAAGTCCCCATTTTCGAAGTTCAGAATTTCGTTGTTGTGCTGAACTGGGTAGACTGTAATTTTTCTACATACTAACTTAGAGTTACGAAATTTAATAAGGAAATGGATTGTTTCAGAATTTTGAAAAACGCTTATGCTAGATACTTCTAAAATTTCTACTAAACTGATGTTAGTGGGCTGTTTGTTCTTGAATTCGCTAATGTCGCTGTTATCTAGGATGGCTGGGCTTACAATGTTAAGCTTTGCTAGGGTTAGGCCCATCAAAACATTTTCTATTTATTTAATTCAGTTTGCCCTTCCTCGGCGTTAAATAATTGCTCCTGATTGAATTTAATTTTTTCCGAGTCATCAAAGTCGGGGGTTCCCGCAATAACCTTGAGTGATGTTCCGACAAGGTTAATGCTTCTAGTATCCCTGTGATGGATTTTCAGGGTAGCGACCAGTTTGCGAATATGTCTGTTCCGACAAGGTTAATGCTTCTAGTATCCCTGTGATGGATTTTCAGGGTAGCGACCAGTTTGCGAATATGTCTTAGGTCCGTAATTATTACCTGCGTCCTATGGTCGTCTTTAAGTGTTTCTGTCATTGTTTCTGTTTGGTCCGCATAGTCTTCGTAGGATGTCAAGTTTGTAGCGTGTTTTAGGTATCCGTAACTGTCCCAGATTACAATGTCACCGTCTACTATTGGAATGTAGTCCGCGTTCGTGTAGTTGTTGAGTTTAACCGTCGCGTTTGTCGTTACAGCCGTTAGTGTAAGTAGTAAGAAATATTTCGTAAACCTAAAAGAAAATTTGAAAGTGATAAACTTAATTTAGATTGTTAGCACTTTAATAAGGACCGTGGTCCCCAGGTCCGCTTCGATGGTCTCTTCGGAGCATAATGGTGACAATTTATTTCCCAAGCGTTTGTTTGCTTTTAGGAACACATTGTCCCCGACTTGGTATTTTTTATGGGTTCTATTCTTGTTAACGTACTCGAGGGACCTTTCCTGTGCCTCCTGGATTTTTTCGTGAATTTTTTTCTCGACTTCCGTGGGTGTCGAATGTACTATTTCTGTTGGTTTTTTGTCTGTTACTGAGTGAATTGTTCTATTGTATTTACTAGTTGCTAGTAAAATTGTTTCTGTCGTGTCGTTAAGTTTATTTTCAAGTTTCAGGCATCTCGCTATTTCTGCAAGAGTGCTGTGAAACCTTTCTACCTGGCCATTTGAAGTGCTGTGTAAGGGGGGTGCGTTTTGGATGGAAATGTCAAAATTGTTAAGCAGTATTGATTTAATTGTTTCGGAATTAAGTGACTTCTCGTTGTCACAATAAATAGTTTTTGTTTTAGGGAAAAAATTTATTATATTAAGTATTGGGGCTTTGACATCTACGATGGCCCTAAAAGTAATTTTTTGAACTATGGCGAATTTAGAAAACTTATCAATGCAGGTGAGAAACAAGTTTCCGTCTGTTGAAAAAATGTCAATGTGAAGTACTTCCCCTACGTAAGAGGGAAATAGTGTTTGTCCGACCGTCTGCATGGTGGGGTGGCGATTGTATTTTGCCATAGAGCAGATTTTACAATTTGAAGTTACTTCTTTGATAACCTGAGCATTTTCGGGAAGAAATAGTCTCCTAGGATTTGCTTTACATTTTCTTGAGCAGCGCGATGTGCTCTATTGTGCTCAGCAATTATGATTTCTTTCTGTTCTGTTTTGTCATTTATGTCCTGTACGAAAGTTTTTGAATATTTGAAAGTAGTGCTCGGGAATCGTTCAATTAACGGATGCTGAATAAAAGCTAAGATTGGGAGGGAACAATGTATTGCATTAACTACCTCGGAATTTACTGCATTCCCTACTGTGTTTATTTAATCACTGCGGTCAGAGAATTTTATTACGTGTCTAGTTTTACTTTTGAATAGGATGAAATGGTCAACAGACGAACTGTTTCCTTCTTCGATAATTATCTGGTTTCTGAAACAGTTGACCGGGTTGTCTGTCGTGTCGATGGTATATGTTAATGACTGCTCGCTATGTATGGTTGCGGCGTCTTCTAAAGCATTTATACGCGTCCGCTACAAAATTTTCCTTTCCTGATTTATAAATGAGCTGTGCTCCATGGTCATCAATAATTCCTTTCCAACGTTTAAGTTTCGCGTTAGGATTTTTATCCGAAACGGCGAACGTTAATGGCTGGTGGTCTGTATAAATGCGTAAACCTTTTACTTCATATAAATAATTACGGAGGTTTTGAAGGGACCAGACAATGGCAAGTAGTTCTCTCTCGTTTGTTGCGAAGTTTTTTTCAGGATCGCGTAACGTGCGAGAAATCATTGTAATGGGGCGTCCTCCTTGCGACAATACCGCTCCTAGAGCTAAACCTGAGGCGTCTGTTGTCAAATCGAATGGCTTTGTAAAGTCAGGATATGACAATAAAACAACTTCTGATGCTAGGATCTCCTTTAATTTTTGGAAAGCCTCTTTTTGTTCTTTATTTAGATCAATATCAATTTTTCTTGATTGATATTTGCTCACTTTTCCATTTTCCCCTTTTAGGATTCCCGTAAGGGGTCCTGCGATAGGTGCAAAACCTTTAATAAAGCATCTATAGTAACTCGCTAATCCCAGAAAAGATCTGAGGTCGAAGAGGGTTTTTGGTTGTGGGAATTCTTTGATAGCCCTGACCTTTTCGGGTGATGTTCGTAGACCCCCTTCTGTCACTATGAATCCCAAGTATTCAACGCTTCAACAGTTCCTCGAGAACCCAGTGAATGTCTCTCACGTGGTCCTCTTTTGTTTTTGAAAAAATAATGACGTCATCGACATAAACGGAGAACGTCTTTGAAATTTGTTCCCTTAGGACGTCGTCGATGGCCCTCTGAAAAATGCTTGGAGCGTTTTTCAGGCCGAACGGCAGTCTACAAAACTCATATTTAACGTTATTAGTGGAGAAGGCCGTTTTCTCTCTGTCCTTCTCCGCTAATTCTATCTGGTGGAAGCCTGATTTCAGATCAAGAGTTGTGAAAAATTTTGACTTACCCATATTTGACAGTATGGTTGATATTGTCGGAATGCGGTATCTGTCATCCACCGTTTTCTGATTTAATAATCTAAAATCGATAACTAATCGTTTATTTTTTAAACCATTTTGGTCGGTTCCTTTTTTGTCTACGACCCAGGTTGAATTATTATAGGGTGATCTAGATGGCCTTATGATGCCGTCGTCTAGAAGTTGTTTAACCTCTGAGTTTACGAATTCTGTCACACCCATGGGATGTGGGTACGATTTTGAGTACACCGGCTCCCCATCTGTTTTTATTGTTGCAATAGTATTTATGTTGTAGGGTAAAGCCTCGTCTGGATCAGCGAAAGCTTTACAGTTTTTTTTAATCATATTATCAAAAGCGTTTTTTATTGTAGGTGGAACACTTTCGTCATCAATTTTGATGAAATTTACATTTTCAGATTTGGTAAACTGAAGTTTTTCTGACGTGCTACTAGTTTGCAACATATTTTTAGTAAAGTCGAGTTTCGCATTCACTTGTTTAAGCATGTCGAGCCCGATAATACCGGCAAAACCCTTAAGAGCGTTAAGGATAAAAAAATTTGATTTTGTTTGAAATATTGAAATCAAACATTTTTTTGTAATTTGTGTGTGGCCATGAATTGACCTTACATTAAACGGGTTGTCCTAGAGCTGGAAAATAATCGATGTTTCCCTACATCGAAGTTTCGATGTTTTTCAGAAAAAAACATCGATGTATCGATACATCGAATTATTTTAAGGTGTTTTTGAAAAAATGTATTTTTTTCCATCACATATTATTAATCAATACCATAAATAAATCAAATTTGTAAAAGGTCTTGATAAATAATGAGGCTTTATTTGAGATCCATATATTCAGCTTATATTTCTTCTCTTTCCTTCAAAAACCAAAATAAAAACTAAATCACAATTTAATGAAAATTAAAATGAAAAACAATATCGAGTTCTACTCAAAAGAATAAGAAAATAACTTAACTTAAGAAATCCAGTCATTTTTGTTTAAAAATAATAACATATTGACGTTTTTAGCCTTAAGCGAGCTTCGCTTTTCGCTGATAATAAGCGAATCAGACTGTAATCTATAATTTATTTACTTAAGTTTCTTACAAAAAACGTGCTCAGCTTACCAAGATTTTTTCCTGCCAAGTAGTGATGGGTATAGAGGAAACATCGAACATCGATGTTTTGAAACCTCGATGTTTCCCGATTTTCGAAAAACATCGATGTATCGATACATCGCCGATGTTTTTTCCAGCTCTAGGTCGTCCACTTCCACGATGCCTTTAAGCGTCGGGAGATGCGCAATATAATTTTTTGATGTTCCTGAATCGATTAATAATTTTATTTTTTGCCCTGCTAACCTACGAGTTATATAAGGGAGCAGGGATTTTATTCTAAAAAATTGCAGATATCATCTGCGTCTAAATCATCTTCAATCTCTGTTGCATACGCTTCGGCAACAGAATCGTATTCTTCAGACGATTTTTCTTCTGACATGAAGTTTATTTTTTGTTGGCTTCGTGCCGACTGGTCCTTTCGCCAGTTTGTATTCTGTCTAAATATAGAGGAAGTATCTACCTCCATGGGCCCCGGTTTTGGCCGGGCCTGAGAGTTTTCTACGTAAGGACGAGTGTTTTGTTTGGACGAGGGCGTTTGATTATTTCCCCAGTTTTTACCTCTGGTAAAGTAAGGGTTTTTTTTAATTGCCCCTGTGTTTTGGTTCGGCTCATAGATAGGTGAGCTTGACTGTTGTGGTGGATTTTTCCACGAGTCGGTCGGTAATTACTGGCCTTATTTATTTTTTCTTCGCTATGCCGAGCGAAGCTGGCCGCGAATATGCTCCTATCATTGCTTGATTCTGCCTCCTGTGCAAGAGCTAGTGCCGTTGGTAGGTCCCGTGGTTGCGCCGGGAAAACGGCAATTTTTAATGACTTCTTTAAGCCAGAAACGAACGCATGAAGTGCGTCTTCTCTAAATTTGTTATTAAGTACGGCTGCAGCGGCAGCGTCGTGCGTCATTTCTATCTTATTTGTCAGAAGTGTTAACCTTTTTTCGACTTCATCATAATATTTAAGTAGCGGTAAATCTCCTTGCCTTGAAAGACTTAAGTCCTGTTGAATTACATGAGCTGGAGTTTTGTCCGCATTAATAACTCGGCACTTTTAATTAAGGCATACCTTCATCCATAATAGAGGGTCGATATCTTGTCCGACAATTGCCCTTCCCAGATACTGCCTCTTAGTTAAAATTGCATCGACTCTTGAGTTTACAAATTTATTCATGGAACGCTCACCCAAAAAATCGAACAAAGTATCCTGTAAACTTGAATCCGGTGCTACGGGTTGATTACTTGCGGTCTCTTTAACTGGAAAATTGGCCAGCTCTTTTTCAAAACATGTTGCTGCTTGTTCAGCGTTTGAGCTATGTTGAAATCCACTTTTTTTGAACCGTGGATCCAAAAGCGTAGCCATCCTGCAGACTGTTCTCTGCTCATATACGGAAAGACGTTTCTTGATTGATTCCATCAATATTTTGTTTAAAGTTTTTCAATATCTTTCAGCATAAGTATTTCCTCAGCAGTAAATGGCTGCGGTGCATTCGTTGTTGATTGTAAAACTTTGGCAATGGCATCGTTCATTTTTATAATACGCTCAATCATAAAATAAAACTATTCCACCTAGTGGGCGTTTCTTGCAAAAAAGTATATTCTGAGCCTTCTTGAGCTAATTTGAGCTTTTCATTTGATATAGTGTTTTGCTTGAAAAATCGAACGATTGATTTACACTTAGTAAATAAAGCTTGAAGCACTGGGTCATCAACTTTTAGAGCATCTTGCACCACGAGATTTATAGTATGCGCAAAGCATGGCAGATTGCGAATATGCAATAGATCACATGCTTTAAGCATGGAGCTGGCATTGTCGGTAACAATACATACAGTTTTTTCCAGAATGTTCCATTCAATAAAAATGTCCCGCAATGTATCAGCAATGTTTTGTGAACAATGATTAGTTGTGCTTAGAAGTTTTTTTGTTGCTAAGGATGCTGTTTTTAATTCGTAGTTATATACGAAATGACCCGTCACAGTCAAAAAACTAGCATTGATACTTGATGTCCACAAATCACACGTAACTGCGATATTCGAAACATTTACAAGGATTGCTGATAACTTGGCAGAAGTTTCGGTAAAATAATTATACATCAGCACATCTCTTAAGTGCGTTTTGCTGGGTAATTTATACCGAGGATCCAATACATGAGTGTATTGCACGAACCCTTCGTTTTCTACAATATTGTAGGGCTGCACATCTTTGGCAACCATTTCAGTTAGAGCTTTATCTATGTCAGTCTTTCTTTTAGAATTTGAATCATACATGACGGCTCTTTTAAAGTAAGACGCCACAGAGTTCATGCTCGATCTGCAACTGCTGCTTGTAGATGTAGTGACGTTCCTCTCAGCACGTACAACTTGTGTGCTCGATTCTGGGCTCTTTCTTTCCACGCCAGGATGGAACCTTTTTAAATGGTCGTGCCGCTTGTCTTGTATTCTTTGCCACAATCGAGACATTTGGCATATTTCTTGTCGCCAGACCTTTTAAAATATTTCCAAACATGTGAAATTTTCGACTTCTTTTTGTTACTCTGTCGATTTGGTTCCAAATCTTTTTCAGAGTCTGTGCTGGAGGAGCACTCACAGTCCGGCTTGTCGGCACTTGATGAAGACACTCGACGTTTACCTTAAATTTAACAAATTATAGATCAAAACACTTACGTATATAATATAGTAAACATACACAGATTTAAAAAGCGATCTATATTAATTTAACTAATTGTTTCTTGTTTTTAAATTTTTCCTCGTTTTTGCATTTGACGCCGACACGGAAAATGCGCGAACAAATTTTTTAGGGTTGTAAGAAGCGCACTATCGATAGTGGATGGGCCAGTATCGAAGGTGTCTGCTGCCATCGATGGTGGCTCGATAGTGCTAAACCATCGATAGTGGCGATAGTGCCATCGATAGCTCTCCACCTCTAACTTTATTTCTAAGGATGGCCACGGCTTGATAATGCCGACTGCTGCCCAAGTAAGGCTCAAAGACCTTATAAGCTGCGATGGCGGCCTGTCTCCAGGATACGTAATTTTCCTGTTTCCCATCAAATTCGGGGACTGATTTTATAATGTCTAGGGGCTCGTTGCACTCGGCTCCTGGTATAATACTTATTTCTTTAAAGATTTCTATTTTTGGGGTCTCTTTTTTTAAAATGTTTAGTTCCCCCATGATTACACTTAATTTTTCGTCAAACAGCCTTTGCTGTCCTTCTAGGGCCTCACTTATGGCCGCTTCCATGCTTGCGATTTGTTCGGACTGCATGGTTTGTGGTTCTTGTGAGGGGGTATTTATTATTATTATTAATATCGGGGTGTTCAGTGTACCGCGACCTGTAGGGGGTATTTAATGGAATAAAATTATCCAAAGTACTTTTCCTTAAGGATATATTGGCCCTACTGGATGAGAGCTCACAGTCCTCACTTTCGCTATTTTCTGCTTGTATTCCCCCACTTTTTTGTGCTAAAAGTTGCTTATATTCCTCTATGAGTTCAACGCCCGATGAGTCTGTGTCGTTGTTTCTGAACATTAACTTTTTTATGAGCGAGCGAGAATTTTTATATCCTTGCAGAGGGTATTACAATTTCAGTGAAGGAGACGTTTCCGACCCTATAAAGTATATATATTCTTGATCAGCATCACTAGTAGAGTCGATCTAGCCATGTCCGTCTGTCCGTCCGTTTATATGCAAACTAGTCTCTCAGTTTTAAAGCTATCTGCATGAAATTTTCCCAAAAGTTGTCTTTCTATTGCAGGTAGCATATAAATCGGAACGGATCGGACGACTATAGCATATAGCTCCCATAGGAACAATCGGAAAAATAAATACAAAAAATTATAACTTTGCTGTTTTTCAATTTTTTGTTTACTTCTTCGACATTTTGTAATGGTTAAATATTGTTAAATATTACCAACTTACGGTTTAAATTTCATCAAAATCGGACGACTATAGCATATAGCTCCCACAGGAACAATCGGAAAAATAAATGAAAAAAAATTATAACTTTTCTGTTTTTTAATTTTTTGTTTAGTTCTTCGACATATAGCAATGGTTAAATATTTCAGAATAATGGTTTAAATTTTATCAAAATCGGACGTCTATATCATATAGCTCCCATAGAAATAATAAAAATATATAAAATAACTATCAAATAATTGAGCTGCAAATCATCATAGCTTCAATGTTTTTAAGCATATCCGCAAGTAAATCATAATTTTAATGTTTTCAAAAATGTTTATTTCTTGCAATAGCTGCAAGGGTATATGAACTTCGGCTTGCCGAAGTTTGCTTTCTTTCTTGTTTTCATAAAGATGGAATATATTTATTTTATTCCATTTTTTTATTTTAAACTTTCATTTATAATTTTTATTAATATGCTTAAGTTGAATTCTTAAATGCACTTACAAAAGATTTTTGGGGAAAAAATAACTTTTGTAATTTTTAATTATTATATAGAAAAAGAATACAAAAAATTTTCTCTCAGTGTAGGCAGGCACGAAGTGCGAACTGAATTTTTCTTTGTATAAAAATATATTTGTTGCAATATGCAGAATTGTCTTAATATTCTTAATATAGAATAGTGCGCTCCCGTTTGAAGTCGCCAATATCACTAACCATACAACAAAATAAGATAAAGTCAATAAAAAAAGATAAATGGAAGGATAAGTAAAGAATATTAAATATATATTTAGATGGTGTAAGGAATATTTAACTTTTTTAATAGCTGCAAAGGCTTATAAACTTTGACTTGCCGAAGTTTGCTGCCTTTCTTGTTTTTGGTAAAATAAATAATAGTCGTCACAAAATCTGATATCAAAAGTTGTTGGAGTTATAAATGCGATCGTCGATTTTACCTCGTGAAGAGATTTTTTGTTTGATATCAGAAGTTCTTGTTTGAAACTACAGTATTATTACTGCAAAGCTCCAAAACCTAGTTAACATAAAAGAGTACCTCAAAACCACGATCATGATACGTTCCTTGTGACTTGGCTATTTAAAAAACAATAGCACACAGTTTTGACAATGCATGAATACTGTTCAGCACAGTTTTATTTAAAATGACAGTTGCGGGTGTCAATAATAAAATGATTGGCCTCAATTCAGCAGGCAGTATTAAAGTAAGCTTTTGTAAAAGCGAATTAATCATTAAAAAAGTTAATTAATCTACGAATCATTAAAAAAGTTAATTAATCTACGAAGCAGTTCACAGTTAGTTAGATAGTTAGATATTTCTCGATTCTGAGTACGCGGAAATACTTAAAAAGTCCTAATGGACTCAAACTCAATGTGATAGATTAATACAAATTTGATGGTTAAGAAAAGTACATTTTTTAAAATTTAAGTAATTAGTACTACATTTTCAAATTTTTTTCCATATAGTTTTTACATTTTGAATTTGTTGACTATTTGAATAATATTCCAAAGTTAATTAACTCTCTTTTAATATACATAGCTGTCTAAATGTTTGAAGGAATGTTTTTAGGGTTGCTGCCCGAGACTCGAATTTAAACTTGACTTCTTACCTCAATTCTTAGTTTTTTTTTTTCGAATTTGTATTTCTGTCCCATTATGAATTGCATGCTGCACTGCTCGTTCTCATTGCGAGACTGAGAATTGGGGTGGAAAACAAAATTGAACTTAGAATATGGATCTCAGCAAAGGTTCGGGCCGAGACAAATGTGTCCTTATGTTTCTAGTTCTGTGATTTGATCATTCAATCATGAGCGGTTTTGGTTTTTTTAATACCAAAGTCATAAGTCTTTTGACCTAACTCAAACAAAAACACCTCTTAACGAGGTAAAAACAAAATGAGAATCGCACCTTTGACGCCCAAAAAATTCTAAAATTCAATTTTGTGACAAAAAATTATTAAGAATTTAACTTAATAAATAGAAATACAAAATATTCCTGTGTAGATAAAAAGCTGTGTTAAAGCGCGACGAAAAATAAATTTTACTATGTGTATTTATTAAATATCACTGCACAGTCGGAATTGGAACCGTGGCCTTCTGATTCGTAGACGCATTAGCCGTTTGCGCCAAACTTGCATTACATTTTACTATGTACTAAACCAAGTATAAGAATTCAAGAGAATATGTTGTAACGAGCATTGATAAATGTTTGCGGCCTGCTGTTGGGCTTGAATACTGAGCGCACGCAATATTTACCTCGTCTCTGGATCGTCAGCAATTGGGGGTAATATTCTTGCTCAGAAAATCAAGGCTGCCTAATTAATTATTACTAAATTCAATTTGCGTGCTGCGATAAGCAAAAATTAATGCGAGCACACTCCTACTCTTTGGGCTATTGCAGTTGGCCAAAAGAGGACAGGCACTTTACTCGATCTGCTACCGCATCGTAACCTCTGCTATTATCGAGGACCGCTTTGCCCACCCTTCCTTTGGCCGGAACAGCCCCTTTCACGGCATTGGTTATTTAAGGCAACTTTACAAAAATTGATTTACTACCTAAGAAAAACAATTGACTAACGCAGTTTACATAATAGAAATATATATATATTTGAGCTTTAGAGAGAGTCGAAGAGAGCAGACGTCAACAAAACGCTCCTTCAAGCGTTTCATCTAAGACGTGTAAACAAAACAACGTATAAGTCAATTCGAGTTATACTGTGTTTGTGAAATTAGTCGCCACGCGAATAACTTGCAACTCTTGCAATTGAACCGTCACATGTGGCATAAAATAAATTAAAAATAACCAAAAAAAACCCTTGGGTTGATGTTTGTGCAACTGTTCGCAACCCTTCGACTGCAAATAAAGCAGTGCTACTGGTAACCGCCTAACTACTTTACATAAATATGGGTTAACATGTAAAAAAAGCTAAAATGGAAGCTGGTACTTCAAACATTTCTGAACTGAAAAGAAAGGTCCGAGAATCAAATGTATTCACCCCTTCATCATCAACTCTCGTGGTCCTCATTAACCAGCGCTTCGATGAGCAGGCCCTTTAGACATAGAGTAAGAAATGTATATATATTTCTCTATATATTTCTTACTCTATGACTACAACAGCTGTTTTCTATATGCAAGGTTGGCTCAATTTTTGATGTCTTTTGAATATAAAATATATTTTTTAAATTCTGCTCGTAGTACCACATTACATTACTGCTGGATCTCTGCCATAAAATAACTCCCACATATACGGGGATCATTGCCCTTTTTAGAAACTGTGATAGTCTCCATTGCAAACCCGTCATAACAACGCAATCAGCTTCTCTTCCTTGTCGTCCAAGTTGGTAAATGCCTCGGTCGCATTGTGGATGTCCTGCTGAGCATTACAGAGTTTAGTAAACTCACTTATGTTCATTAATTTTAATTAATTTAATTTGGATTTGCCAAAATTCAAAAGTAAACAAACCCAGATCAGCTGTTCGTGCCACTCACATGTCGGAGAAGCATTAGCTGATGCTAATGGAATCAGGCACATTAAAAAAGTACACTATTGCGGCAATGGAATCAGGCTACAAATTTGTTAGTTACAATCTTTATAAATGGTTCAACAGAAGTGGCATATAAGTGGATCGCGAATATTTTGTATTATTATAGTGCGTTTTGCTGAGTTTTACAAAAGATTACCATTTGTATTCATTACGCCAATATTTAAGTAAATTTATTAAATGTATAAGGAATATTGGGAAAATTTTACCTCTATCAACCATTTTTTTCCTTGTGGCTTAAGTATGTGAGCAGGACATTTTGGAGATGGTCTCAGATTTTGTAAGTTTTTCGTTGAATATATATTTTTATAACTTATTCTTTTATTAGACAACTGATATGTAGAACTAATATGACACAAAAAATTGGAGCTGTGAAATAAAATTTTTTTTTTAATTTTCGCTTAAATTTTTGGTTGAAGTCTTGTGGCTTAAGTCTATGAGCACTACTGTCATATTTTTAATGATTTTTTTTCATATAATATATGAAATATTTTATTTAAAGTTCTTTTTGTTCAAAATATACATATGTACATGTTGAATAAAAATTTAATACTTGGCCATTACGACGCCACTTCCAAGAGTTCCTCGAAAAAAGGTCTCTTCTTTTTTCAGGATCATCTGAAGAAAAAATTATATATGTTACATGTTTTAGACCCTAAACTAGGTAAGTAAAAAGTACAAATGAAAATTTTATTTTTGACAGACATGTTTACAAAAAAATTCGAAATTTGGTGAAAATTTCTCGTTTTTTTTTTCCTTTTAAATAATAATAATTGGAAATAATCTTTTGTTATATTTCGAAGACCTGTGAAAAATTTTATTAGGATCGGTTGAGTAGGTTGCGAGAAATCTTGTCCATCAAATTTGAAAACACAGTTTTGAGGCTAACGCGTTTAAAGTTTCAAGTGACCTAGAATGTGATGAACAAGCGCACAACAAAAGTTGAAAAAAAGATGAAGACAAAACTTTATCTTCAAAACTAAAAATGTTATAGAACTTAATCAGAAAATGCAAAAAATGTTGATTTAAACCTTTACCACCAAATTGGCGTCTGCAACGAGCCTATCATAAAGCAAAGTGAAAATAACAATATATTATATTTTCAGTGTGACGCAACCAAGGTGTTAAGAGAAGTCCCCTGGCTGAAGTACGAATACCAGAAAGTACTCGCTCATGTTAGTTCGCTCGTTCATGCTTAACAGAGTCTGCTCACGGCCGCTTAAAAGAGTTGTAGCTAAAAAGTTGAAGCGACCCATTCACACAGGCATCCGCTGATGTAAAAACAGCTGAACAGCCTACTAGAAATAAACAAACATAAATAGAAGAAGAGAGCACAAAATTCAATTCTGCCGCCAGCAAAATGGATATTAACACAAAACTAAATACAATTTGGACATTTTTCCTCTGCTAATGATTTTTCCACTGATGTTGGCCTATGATGGATGTTATGGTGGCCATATTTGATTTTTTGCGCGATAATTGTAGGTCGCCCACCTTTTTTTGCCCCGCAGGTTAAATGGAAATCAATACCTCCCTACTCTTTCATATTAATTACATTCAACGACATTGACCTTAAACCTTAAAACCGCCGACTTGGCAAAATGCATTTCCATCTCCAAGAAATCGCAAAAACCATCTTAAAACTCTAAAAATACTGGATCACAACAGAATTACTGACTACTACTCGCGACAAGTTGTAGCGCCTTTAGCACCATCTCTTTCTAGCACATGTACCTTTTATAGCCTAGTTCTCAGATCGACGAAATCCGTTCGTCAGCTATGAGCGAGAGCGAGTGGCAAATAACCGGCGTACACTTTTCTCACCTCGGTACTCAGATCTACGGAAAAATACCAGAAAATTTTAAAGTGCTTGTAGATTTCTCTGGGTGAACGTGGGATGACCTTTCTGCTTAAGAACAGCGAAGCAACTCTTTGGCATTGAATCCACAAGACGTGCGCACTGTTAAGGGATGATTTTCTTCCACACTTCTTGCAAAATTCGTCACAAATCGTGTTTATTTGCAGTTTTTTGTTGGCCAACGACTTGTTTAAGAATTCCCCACAAGTTTTTATAGGGCTCAAGTCTGGGCTCTGCGGTGGCTATTGCAAAACATTGATAACCTCTTGGTTAAGCCACGACTTAACTATCTGGCTGGTGTGTTTCGGGTCGTTGTCCTGTTGAAATATCCAGGCAAATGGCAAATTATCCAGTTAAATTGTTAATAAGAATGTCCGTGTACATTTCGCCGTTCATAATGCCTTCTATCTTCACTAGGGGACCTACGCCCGATGCGGTGAACGCCATAATCTGCCACCATTTGACCTCTGATTTGCGTCGAAGTCAAGAACGGATCGGCTTCACTGAATTTGGCAATCGTCGTTTAAAGGGGTTTTTCCGTTCCATGTTTCTTATAAAATGCAATAGCATTTCTGACGGTTGGAATTTTCCACAAATGTGAAACTCCGATTTCCACAGCGCACAACTTTCCGTTATCAGCTGATCTGAACAACTGTGGCTCGTCATAAAGTAAACAAACTCAATAGGTCAACCATCTTTGTTTATGTTTTGATGAGCTACAGCTGCTCAGATCAGCCGAAATCAGAAGGTTGAAGGTGGATGTGCTCTGTGAAAACCGGAGTTTCACTTTTTTCCAAAATCCCAACGGTTTTTCAGGGATGGACGGTCTAAATCCATCAAATTTTAACGGCGGACTAACTGGGAAGTTTTTGGAACGGCAAAGTCTTATGGACCATCCCTTTATCGGATGGCGGAAGGTGGATGAATCTCTGTGGAAATACGCTATTACAAATTAGTAGAATACTTGGGTTTTTTTTCGTAATATTTTAATTTTAGCTTTCTTTCGGCCGGATTTGTATTTTTACTTTTAGCCATAGCAGTCAAATTTATTTAGGGAAACGTATTTAATATTCAATATTTTACTTTAAAAAATAGCTAGCACAACTTTCCCTAAAAAAAAACACAAATTTGACGATTTTAGCTCAAGGTGGCTAAAGTGTATGAGCAGAGCGCAATACTCCTTTTTGAAATTTAGTCAATTTCTTGGGATCCCTGAATTCCTTAAACAACAGTGTTTCAAAATGTAAAAATTTTAGGCCGAAATAAATATGTTCAAAAAAGTTATTAAGAAAACAGTTTATGGTAGTGGCAGTGACTTAAGTCTATGGGCACCATTATATGTTATTTGACCGAGGAACAAAAGAACCCATTTAACAGAAATGTTATACACATTTTTTAACAGGAATATTAGGAAATTTATTTCTTAACAGAAATGTTAGTAAATTATGGTTTTTAACAGAAATGTTGTAAAAATTATGATTTGGAGATGGATTAACATCGATGACTTCTGTCAAACATCGATAAGACTGATATTTTAAAAACATCGATGTTTCGCCACCTCTAATTTCTCACAAAAAGACGCGTCGGACTTTTAGTTTTCAGCGACTTTATTTTTTTAAATTAGTCTAGCGTCCTCAAATCAAAATAACAATACTTCAAATGCAATTTAAAAAAAGAACACTCAGCCGCAGAGCTGAAAGCCGAAAATAACGGAAAACTGGCCGAGCACAATCCAATTTTCCTCGTCAAAATGTGCGTGTGAGTAAAAAAATTCCAACAATGCGCAGCCCAATACTAATACATACACGCTGCCCGAATTTCTGTATGCAAAAGAGAGCGCAAAAAAGCAGCGGGGAAACTACTTGCCTACGTTGCGCCAGCTTTTAAAAGTGCGTATAATTAGCAATTGCACCCACATAACAGTGTCCAGAGGCTTAAAGGCCCTCAAAACCATTCAACTGTACAAACACGCCCATATTTGATGTCTGTGTGTGATGCTATTGTCCATGTGCCTACATATGTGCACGCTTCCAAGTGCAAGTGTGTCTTATTTACTTTAATTCTGCAACGATCTTTTTATTGTAAATCGCTTATCCAGCGAACGGAAGTCGTCGCCTACAATTTTTTAATTTATTTTATTATTATTTTTGTGTTGCTTGCCTTACAAACACACACCAACAAATGCTCACGCTCACGTGCAGTGTTGACAATTCAGCTATTTTGCAGCGAAATGAAGCTATCATTAGAAAGCTACCAATCGGCCGGAATTTTAAAAAATGCATGTGCCTCCAATATTTTGCGAAATTGGACATTACTCTATCTATAATCCAGAGCTAAGGATGCTTGATTATGAATTTAATTTAATGAATTTCTTAAAAATATTAAGAGAACTTACAATAGTTTTTCACGTACCTTAGATTATTAATGTTGGAGCTTCTTATGGGCCTAATTACGAGCGAATGTCTTAAATGTTAAATTATAGTTGTTGCTACTCCTTTTTATCTACATTTTACCAAATTTAGCGATTATAAGCTAAAGCGAGAGTTGGAAAAACTTCTTACGAAGAGTAGCCTAATTATGAACGAATGTCTTAAATGTTAAATTATAATTGTTGCTTATCCTTTTTATCTACATTTTACCAAATTCAGCGATTATAAGCTAAAGCGAGAGTTTGCAACACTGCTCACGAAGAGTAGCAGCTTTGCCTCCCACGCATTGTTGCCGCTACCTCAGCGCAGTCTCAAATGCATGGGAATGTTTCTTCAGCTTGGTTTTCTTTGACTTAATCTATTGCAGTGGTGTCCACAAAAACGACTCGCGAGTCTGCGATTTTTTCTGCCAGCCCGCTGCCGACACCGACAGTGTAAGCGGTCGTGTGGCTTTGGCAAGCGTCTTCTGTTTGACGCATACAAATGCAAGTTTACATGTCATTGTAATTGTGTGGACATCACTGATCTATTGGCAGCATTGTGTTTGTTGTGGAAGAAAATGAAAGTGTGTTAGTAAGGGCCACAAAAGAAACCTGCAGACCAAAATTTAAAAGAAAAAGCAAAAAAAAACTGACAAAAGTTTTGATTTGTTTTGGCGAACAAAATTCAAATCTTTCTTTAAGAGCTTTGTGCATTAAATTTAAAAATTGTTTGCATATTCTAAGACTACTATTTTTGTAGAAATATAATACAAACAGAGAATCGTCCAAGTTGAAAAAAATGAACTTTTCACTTAAAAAACGGTTCGACTTTGAATTTGTTGTTGTCGATTAAGAAATCCGAATAAAAAGATATCGCTCAAAAAGGGGTACCTGCCATATCTAAGAGTTATACAAAGTTTGAAATAAATATGCGCTGCCTAGGCATAACTAGAATTTTCTAGCTTTTATAGAATTTATATATTTTATACCCAGCGGTATCATTACGAAATCGATTATGAATGAACTATTTTACCTCCACTAATAAGGAGAGAATGGATTACCACCTGGACTACATTGCCATTCAGCAATACAATCTGCATTACTACCAGGCGAGAGCCGAATCGCTTTCGGGTCCGATTACAATTTAGTATACAAATTAAAAAAGAAACGTAAACATATTTATTTCCCAAGTAAGAATCGAACCTGGATCTAATTTTTATGATTAAAAAATCATGATACTAGACAAGAAATAGTGATTTACGTAAGCTTTAAGAGTCTATCTAAATCTATCTATTTAAATCTAAGCTCGAAACCGAAACATAAACAAACGGACAAATGGACATGGCTATATCAGCACTGGTCTAGTAATGTTGATCAGAAATATAAATACTTAATAGAACCAACTTGACTTCTGTCCAATATTATATTATATTCTTTTGTTTTATCTTAGCTCTCCAATTAAATCTTCAGATAAACTACTCTCTTTTGATGTGGGCTTATGTCTTTTCTTGACTCTTTCAGTTAAAAGGACATACCACAAATCTGACGGGGTGAGACTGGCAGCAGTAGGCAAAATCCCCAGTAAAAGCTACGCCTCATGGATCCGTATCACCATATCAAACATCATGTGAGCGCGCTCAGATTTGTTTATTGGTCTTTAATACAATTTATCTTTCTACAGTATCCACCCACAAGCATAGCCAGCACAGGAGCGGCGGTGGGCAGCTTTCCGGCAATCAACCGACCAGAATTGCACCAAAAATGCAACCGGGGCTCGCACTCCAGTGACACCAGTTCGGCATACAGCGGTAGCGATACAATGGCCTCCAACTATGCCTCTTCAATGGAGGCCGAGGAGATTGACCTATCAGGCTTGGTGGAGTCCGTCGTAGACTCTGACGAGGAGGATCTGGCAGAGAGCATGGATGTAAGTATTGATGATTAGACATCTATAATTTTCGGGAATGGTGCGCATTTTACATATTTGTGTTACATGTTTGTGTTATTATTTAAGGAAGTTTTTTGTGTTGCTATATTTGTTTGAAGCTAACATAGTTTTGTTAAATCCTGCAGTACAAATTCATTTATTGGCGATCCATATCTTGACCATTGCTCCAAAATTAACGTGTTTTTAGAGGAATAGTTAATATGTATGTGAAAAGTCCATTTAGGCGTTAAACTTGCTTTGGTTTGAAACTTAGTATAGAAGACCCCTTGCTCATAAAAATAATATATACATTTTATTTTATTTGAACACCTCTTGTATTTCTTTGCAATTATTTAGAGTCTAACTGTTCGAGATGCAGTGCGGGACTGCCTGGAGAAGGATCCGGCGGAGCGTAGCGAAGAGGACGTGGAAGTGCTGCTTGAGTTCACGCAGGGCCTTAAAGCTTTCACTAACATCACACTGGCAGTCCGACGAGCACTCTGTTCAGTGATGGTGTTCGCCGTGGTGGACAAGGCCGGAACCGTAGTTATGTCAGATGGTGAAGAACTGGACTCATGGTCGGTGCTCATAAACGGGGCCGTGGAGATCGAACATGCCAACGGCAGCCGGGAAGAGCTGCAGATGGGAGACTGTTTCGGTATCCTTCCAACTATGGACAAGCTTTACCACCGAGGTGTGATGCGGACCAAGTGCGATGACTGCCAATTTGTGTGTATCACGCAAACGGACTACTACCGTATTCAGCATCAGGGCGAGGAAAATACACGGCGGCATGAGGACGAGAATGGGTCCGTGGTCATGGTCACGGAGCTAAGATCCATTGGAGGCGGTAGCGCCGATTGTCCTGGCGGTGGCGGATCGTCAACGAATGCTTTGGCTTCGTTAAACATGAAACGCGGCCACGTCGTTATCCGCGGCACTCCGGAGCGGCTGCTTCAACAGCTGGTCGAAGAAAACTCAATGACAGACCCAACCTATGTGGAGGACTTTTTGCTTACACATCGCATCTTTATTCATAACCCGAAGGAGGTGACCAGCAAGTTGCTGCATTGGTTCGATCTAGAGCAAATGGATGCCCACAAGACTCAAGAACTGCGAGATCGCGTTACGCGCGTGGTGCTCCTCTGGGTAAACAACCACTTCACGGATTTTGAAGCAGACCATGAGATGATGGAGTTCCTAGAAGTCTTTGAGGCACTGCTTGAGAAAAAAAAATTGTTAAGCCAACTGCGTCTTTTGCACATTGCGTGCGCCGCCAAAGCCCGAATGCGCAGCTCCACCCTCACTCGATCTTCGCGTGACGAGCCGCTTAAATTCAGCATCGTAGGTGGCTATGAGCTTAGAGGAGTAGCCGTAGCCACCGGAAACGCAGCCGTGGGCATTTACATTTCGCACGTTGAACCGGATTCAAAGGCACAGGAGGTGGGACTCAAGCGAGGTGACCAGATTCACGAAGTAAATGGACAGTCACTAGACCATGTGACTAGCAAGCGAGCCATCGAGATCCTTACGGGCACAACCCATTTGAGCATCAGCGTAAAAAGCAACCTCCTTGGTTTCAAGGAGATTTTGCAGGCCCTTGAGCATGGCGGTGGATCCGCTGGATCCGGAAGTATCTCCGCAGGCAACGTCACTTTTAAATGCCTAAGAAGTCCACGCCGCATTTGCGCTAATGACATTGCTAAGTTGCACGGTCGCTCTGATAGCACTACCGATGAATTGTCCACCGTCAACGCCTCGAATCGGGCGCATATGGTGCGCCTAAGTTCTGTAGATATGCTTCTCGACCAGCCGGACTGCGCGCCCCCGCAAACACCGCCAGTGAGTGGAAGCGGTAACATGGCCTCCAACTTTATGCAGCAGCTCCTACAAAGCGTTAACAACAGCTCCGCTAAAAAGAGCTCATGGTCCAACTCAAATTCGGATCAGCAAGACACAAAAGGAGGTTTTATGACTTTGGCGCCCAAACGGAGATTGCAAAAGGCGCTGGCAAAGATGAATTTGCTCAATAAACACCATCACGGAAGCAGCCTTAACGATTCATCGGACACGCTGCTCAATGAGCCCAAGTCAAAGCTCTCTACGGTCACCTCGTGTAGCAGCTCCACTCAGTCTTCAATTAATGGCTGTACAGTCAGTGGCAGTGGCCGTCTTTACCAGTCGCAATCAAATCCGGATTTAACCAGCCTCAACTATGAAGGAGGCAGTGAGGCGGGAGGAAGTGGTGACGGAAGGCTGCAGGCAAACTTTCTGGGTGCACACGTTCACCGGCCATCAGCAGCCAGTACCCTGACGACAAACTCGATGCAGTCACACCTGCCTGACTACCCGGACCACGTGTTAAAAGTGTATAAGGCAGACCAAACGTACAAATATGTGCTTATCTATAAGGAGACGACGGCTCACGAGGTGGTAATGCTGACATTGCAGGAGTTTGGAATCCACGATCCTAGCTCCAATTTCTCTCTTTGTGAAGTGAGTGTAGGCGATGGAGGGATGGTAAAACAGCGACGGCTTCCCGATCAGCTGCAGAATCTGGCGGAGCGAATAAGCTTTGCGGCGCGCTACTACCTCAAGCTGAATGATAGTACCGAGCCGCTAGTTCCTGACGAACTAGCCTTGGAGTTAGTACGCGAGTCAAGTGTGCACTTCCTGCAGCTGAATGCATACGAGCTGGCCATTCAACTCACCCTTCAGGACTTTGCCAACTTTCGCCAGATTGAGTCTACCGAATATGTGGACGAATTGTTCGAAATACACTCTCGCTACGGGGTGCCCATGCTCAGCAAATTTGCTGAGCTCGTCAATCGCGAAATGTTTTGGGTGGTGGGTGAAATTTGCGCCGAGCACAACATCGTGCGTCGCATGAAAATAGTAAAGCAGTTCATTAAGATTGCGCGCCACTGCAAAGAGTGTCGTAACTTCAATTCCATGTTTGCTATCATCTCCGGCTTGGGGCACGGAGCTGTGTCGCGACTGCGTTTAACGTGGGAAAAGCTGCCTTCCAAGTACCAGAGGTTATTTAACGACCTTCAAGATTTAATGGACCCTTCGCGCAACATGAGCAAGTATCGGCAATTAGTGTCGGCCGAACTGCTGGCTCAGCACCCCATCATTCCGTTTTATCCAATTGTAAAAAAGGATCTTACTTTTATCCACTTGGGCAATGATACAAGAGTGGACGGCCTAATCAACTTTGAGAAGCTTCGAATGCTTGCCAAGGAGGTGCGCCTACTGACTCATATGTGTAGTTCACCCTACGATCTGCTGTCTATCCTTGAGCTCAAGGGACAGTCTCCCTCAAACGCCCTTTTCTCGCTAAATCAAATGTCTGCGTCACAGAGCAACGCAGCCGCCGGCACAGTAATCGCGGCCAACGCTGGCCAGGCAACGATTAAGCGGCGCAAGAAGTCAGCGGCGGCGCCCAACCCCAAAAAAATGTTTGAGGAAGCGCAGATGGTGCGTCGAGTGAAGGCGTACCTTAACAGCCTTAAAATACTCAGCGACGAGGATCTTTTGCACAAATTTTCGTTGGAGTGCGAACCGGCACAGGGATCAACCTACTCGGGCAGTATATCGCACGGCAACACATCGCACCGTAGCGGAGGTGGGGGCAGCATCAGTGGCGGTGGTGGTGGAAGCTCTAGTGGAGGGGGTGCTGGCAGTTCCAGCCTCAATGCCGGCGACCAACTGAGCATCTACTCGCATACCAGCTCTAGCTCGGCACCGAATTCCTCTCTTTCGTGTCGCAAAAGGCACCCAAGTTCGCCCACCCTTTCGACTACCAGTTCAACTAGTTCCACCAGCGATTATCAGCGGCGACAAGTTCACAACAACGGGCCCAAGTTTGGCACAGCTTCGCCTCAGGCAGTCAAGAAGATGCTATCGCTGTCAGAGTCTTCCAAGATCCGGCCACACCAGCCGTTCGTAACACGCCACGGATCCGCTGTGCCTGGTGTAATTCCGCCGTTACATCACATGCATGCCGCACATGGTTTCAGCACACCATCGGCTGGTGGAGCATTAGGACAGGCTACTTCGCCGGCGGCAGGTGTAGTACCCAATGTTCAGTGCACGCCGAGTCCTAGTCCCTGCTCCCATCGACGTCTGGCATCGGGAGGTAGGAGGATGAACCAATTTTATTTTGAAATAACTTGTATTGTACATGTTGGACATGTTGTAGCCTGTTTGTCTAATCGATTTTTGGTTTTTGTTTTAATCTCGTTTGCAGGCAACATAATGCCCACACGTGCCATCCACGAACGATCGCACTCGGATACTCCAGCTCCGCCCCCGCCTTTACCATCAGTTGATCTCTCCCTTGAGAGCAGTAGTGTAACTACTTTTCGCGATTTACCACTGCGCAAATCCGTAACTTCCGGTGAGTGCCCTTTTATCATGACCGTAGTTATAAACTAAAAAAAATGTTTTAAGGGCTTTTAAAACCGGATGCTAAGTATGCTCGTACTTTAAATTTGAAAAATAATTCTAGTATACGGATTAAATGTTTTGTTGAGACTTTACATTTTTTTTTGTGTTAGTATAATTTTGTATACCTCCTCAAGGGTATTATAATTTTGATCAAAAGTATAGAGTGCAAGGTGTTTAGCTCTCCTTTTTTTTTAACAAAAAACTTTGATTCTGTTTTAGGATTATGTTTTTTTGAACCTTTATAATTTAAATGATCAAGTCGAGATGTTATCGGCCAATTATGACAGGCCTCATTTGGCTAATATCATCTCTCTATTTAGGAAAAAAAATATATCGGCTGACCTCTTTTGGCCCACCTTGTATATGTGTTCCTTAGTAGCATGATTTCTTTCTGTACCGTTTAAAGGCTCAGCTTAAAAGCTAGAAAAACTTTTGCAATATCTGCCAGGGAAACGGTAGGCCTAAATTAGTTACATTTTGTTGCCTTTCAAGAGACCCTTATATCTGGCCTTATCATTTATTTATCATTTATACATAATGGCGATGCGAGTTAAAATAACTATAAAAAAACGGGTTGACATTTTTGAAATATTTTTTTTTTTTATTGATAGCCCTACATTGCTGATAATTTGTAAAAAAAAACACATCATGCGATTTCGGTTCGAGCAATGGGCCGAAGAGCGCTTGCTTGAAGATCAGCATTTTTATCAAAAAATCATCTTTTCAGATGAAGTTCATTCGTTTCAACCTCCGGTGGTTACCGTCAATACTAGAATTGCCGCACTTAGGCTCCAAAATGGGCATGTAGTCTTGGAGAAGCCTATGCATCCGCAACGAGTGGCTGTTTATTGCGGTCAGGCACCACTGGCTCGTTTTCCTTTGAATGCCAACGATCCATAGAGGATTGACGACTTAAAGCACGAGTCGTCATTGAGGCCATTGAGGATCATATTATCGAAAATGTGCTTTACAAATTGTGTCGATTAAATGACATACTGCAAGGCCTTCCGGGGCAACCATATGAATGAAGTGGTCTTCCACAAATAAACCGCAATTTTGGGGCTATTCAATAAAAAAAAATACTTGAAAAATATCCACTACTTTTTTTTAAAAGTATTTGAAAGCGCAAATTTTTTATGATTTCCCTTACTATAACATTTTTAAATTAAACAAATTTATTAAAAATTTATGAAGTTGATTACGAAGCATACTTAGCAATCGAATCCCTATAAATTAATTTTAACCTTTAGTCGCCAATTAGATATTCTTCGCTAGTTGCGCTTTAGACTCTGTTCCCTGCTTGCATTTGACATTATATAGTTTGTTATGGTTGAATTGGGTTTGGTTGGTTGTCGGCTTAATATACGGAAGCATTAACACGCTTACATAACACACATATTCGCACCTCGTGGTGTCATAAAATGAATCCTAAAAAAGGTAACCATTTCGCGGCAGCCACCTGAGACATTTTCTTTAAGCTACTTTCACATCCAATAGGTTCCATATCGTCCTGTGACAGCGGCTACGTGCATCAGCAGCAACACCACCATTTGCACTACCGACAGCAACAGAGCAGCACGCAACACGAACTATCGCCGCCGGTTTATACGGCAGCCGACTGCCGGTTGCTGCAACAAATATCAAACAATGCAGTGACTCGAAATCTAAACAGTTTATGTCAGAGCACAAACACATCGTCCAGCACACCAATACCTCCACCAACACAGCCGACAGCAACCATTCAGCTTTCTGCACCACCGACGGCAGCGGCATACATGCAAATACGCAACCAACAAAATCAGCAGCTTCAGCACCAACAGCAATCCTTGGTCATGCCACCCCCGCCTCCACCGCCGTACAATGTGCCACCTCTGGCCAGTCTCTACAGTCACCAGCAAGGCAATCCTGGCAGCAGGCCTTTGAACCACATGCATGGTAAGCGGAACTGAGCAGACTTCATGCAACCAGACCCAGATCAGGATCCAGCAACTTACAAATGCAATGCGGGAACCGAGTCAGGTTTTTCTGAAATTGGCGCTAACGGGATGTTGGGTATTTTCCCTTATTAATCTATCTTTAAAAGATAGTCGCTTCACCACCATTTTTAATCTTTTTTTTTTACAGTGGGCCCGCCAAATTTTATGGATAGCACCAAGTGTACCATATGCCCCATGACATCCATAAATCAGTAAAAAAACCCAATTGTGCTGTTTTTACTGCTGCATGTTTATTTAATTAGTTGTAAGTATTCATTTATAGTGTTTAAAAATCAGGTCCTCAAATTTACACCGAAATAAGTTTTGAAGAGTATTATTTGCCATGGGCCTATTCTATGTGAAGTGTGACAGAAAATATCGAATTATCGAAAAAGCCAAATAAAAGTTTAAGGTACCTCGTAATGAAAAAATGGAGAACTGTAGAGTCGTTCGCTTAAGGGAGCATTTCAATGTAACAAGTTGGAAAAATATATGAAAATTTTAGAAATATTTAAAAAATGAACTCTTTAAAAAAAATGTAATAAAGTGATTTTAACGAGGTTTCCAAAAATGAAAATTGTTGATTAAAGGGCGAAGTTTTTAGGGCTTGCACTTTCGAAACACCAATATATTTTTTTCTTTTCTTTTACGTAATAATATTTTTTTAAATGCATATCGACATGTTAAGCAATTGATCTTTCGTTTAATAAAAAGGGTAAACAAAACGGGAAAACCTATTGTTCTTTTTGGCTCAATCGACATCCTTAATTTTGCTTGTTGTTGTTGTTTTTTTTTTTTTTTTTTTTTGTGAATTTGAGACCCTACAATTCATGGCACCTTTCACATGGAATTGCTCAGAGGGTTTTATACCCCTTACTCGTAGATACATATATACCTTTATATTGTGTTATTTTTTCGATCACGATCATTAGCAGTGTCGATTTAGCCACGTCAGTATGTCTGTCCGTTATAAGGTCGTGTTTTTGCAAACACGCAGATTCAAGTTCACAATTCACGAACCTCGGTAAATATTGGATAACATAGTAACTGTGTAACTGTTTGTTAAAAACATAATTCGCACATAACTCTTTTGTTCACTACGCTTTGCTCGCGAGAACAACCGAAAAAATCACCCTCCTTCGTTCGCTCTCTGATCGGCAGACTTCGTTTTTTTTTCAGTCCAAACGGTCTTTTCATTGTTCTCAAGCCAAATTCCCAAAGCCAAGTGACGCGATGGCTCTACCTCGAAACTTTACATACACACATACGTGCGCAAAAGACTTTAAATCGTCGTTCGAAAGCAAACGGTCCGGGAAATATTCAAATATTTTTTTTTCTCGTTGCTAACCAAACTTATAGACGGCTCTATTCCATTTTCATCTTTTGAAAAACCTTTATTCACGGAATTCTTCCTCCCAGCATTAGGCAGTCAAATTCAGCTCCGCCAGCAAAATTTTTGTAAAATACTTTTCGATGTTCCTTGCAAATGACATTTTTTAATTCTAACCTAAAATCCAAATCTGTTGGTCCTCAATAATTTTTAGGCGAGAATTCCAGGAAATATGTAGTACGAGAAAAGAATATTTTTTTTTGATTATTTTTCAGCAATCTCTATCATGTTAGTTTAACTATGAAAAAAATGTTTTATTTAAAGTTCAAGAAAATCTCACAAAGTTCATTAATACAAAAAAATATCGGTATAAAATTTTATCACACCTTTGGGCAGAAAATGTAGTTCTTCTAAAGGAAAATCTAATTAAACTTATTTGATCATAATCACTTCCGAGTGGAAATTGGAAAAGGCCGTAATACCATCAAGCTTTTAGGATAAGTTAAAACTAGAAAGCGTTTCCAACCGTATGGTTCAGAAACGAATTAAATAATTCGTGTTTATATATTATAAAATTTATGTATTTTTTCAGTATATAGAGCTGCCAAAATTTGTTAATGGTTGCGACTTCACGTTTGGCAGCATTTAATCACGGCAAACCCAATAACTTTTTCGGAGCAGCCAAAACAACACTGGAATCCATTTGTTTTGAGTATATGATTAGCTTTAGTGTCTTAAAATTTAATTTTAGTTAGCGGTTACGATTTATATTTTAATTTAGCAAAATTCTTTGTACACATTTTCACCCTCATCTTTCACCGCCAGCGTAGAAGTTGCCTTTTCTCTTTAAAGAAAACGTCTGCAGGCAGACTCTCAAAGCAGACCCTAATTAAAATTTTAAGACTTTTCGTCGGTATTTAAAATTGTAAGAACAGAACAAAAAATTGCATGCCTATCATGACAATCGATAAAGAACCACAAAATGAAATCAACTTAAAGCTCTCGTTAATTCCATAAATGTTGACTTCTTTGAACACTTATGTACAAGTAAATTTTACTTCTGTATACGCTATATATATAAAACCTTCGCTCCAATTCCAAATATTTAGTTATTAAGCCCAAAAGAGAGAGACAGACAAAAATTTATTTCGAATATTTTTTCCAAACATTTATATTTATGTACTCAATCAAACAAGAGAAGGAAAATGGCAAAAAATGCAATATTTGTCTAAAGAATTATACAATTCCTTGACCTAGCCCACAAGAATAAAAATAAATGAACAATGTACAATTTTCTCTATTAAAGACAAACCTAAGACATATAAGTAAACCATATATAACATTTTTAAATCGCGTTTTTCTCACACCTAATAAATAAGATTAACATATTTTTGTGTGTGTATTATTAATGCCTGTTATATACATAGATATATACAATATATATACAACATAAATATACAAACTATACAAGAAATCTCTATATACATACAAATCATAAGTGGAGATTCGTTTCCCGCTCAAAATATAAAGCAAAAATCAAATAAAATAAAATCAAATCAAATAAGGCCCGAAATATGTATACATTGTGCTTTTTGTATTTTAAGTTAGACTAACAATAAATTTCGCGTTTTACAGCTTTGAAGGAACTCATAAAAATATAAGCTTAAAACTGTATAAACAATAAAAATCGCATACTTTGCTTTAATATCTAACTATTTTTATATTTCTCTAAGTGCACTAAGTAGTTCGATTAGTATAAATTATCATTCTAAACCAAATTTTAATGTTTAAATAAGGACAGTTCCACTTATATTCCTCTTTTAAAATCACAATTTTCCGACTATGATCAACACGAACTGAACAAGTGTTTTTAACTTCTTTAAAAGAGTTCGTTTTAATTCCATTTAAACCAACAAACAATTAGCATACTTTAACTCAACTCATTGTGAAAAATTTGTAAGGTCTTTTTCAGTTTGCTTCCTTTCTTGAATGTTGATTAATTCTACGCCATTCCTCTCGCTTGGAAATTTCGTAATTTTTTTTGCAACAAGATAAATACAAATTCCTTTGCATGTGCGGAAAAGAACAACTATTTGTAGTGGAAGAATTTTCGGAAGCTTTTCTAGACTAAGTCCAAAAGTCGATTAATTAATAAAAATTACACTCAAAGTAAATAAAATGTAGTAAATGTCGAGTTGTTTTCCGAAACTCGGGTCGAATATTACCTAAAGTATAGGTCAATTTAATGTGTTTTCATATTTGGAGGTCATGGAATAATTTGTATACCCTTGCAGAGGATATTATAATTTTAGTCAGAAGTTTGCAATGCAGTGAAGGAGACATTTCCGACCCTATAAAGTATAAATATTTATGATTAGCATCACTGCATCACTAGGAGTGTCGATCGAGCTATGTCCGTCTGTCCGTCCGTTTCTACGGAAACTAGTCTCTCAGTTTTAAAGAAAACTTTCCCAAAAGTTGTCTTTCGATTGCAGGTAGTACAAAAAAGGAACAATAGGAAAAATTAATGAATTTTTTTTATTTCTTCGACATGTAATAATGGTTAAATATTTTAGAAATACTGTTTAAATTTAATGAAAATCGGACGACTATAACATTAAGCTCCCATAAGAACAATAAAAATATTAAAACAAAATAATTTTTTTTAATGTAACTCTTCTATTTTGTAATATTTTTAAATTTTTTTTGGCCTATTAATAATTTGACAGTTCAGAATTACGCTTTATACTTATATAAATCGGAAAACGATATCATAGGAACTATCGAATAATTGAGCTTCAAATCATCATAGCTTCAACCGCTTTTTAAGAGTCCATATGTTTTTCCAGTTGCTTTAATTTTATGATTGTTCCATGCTAGTGTGTTGTTGAGCGTAATGCCTTAATTGTTTGCATTGTAAACGTATTCAATGGGAATACCTTTAATCACTAAATTAGGCCATGTTCTTATTCAATCAATTTCTTGTAGATACGAAAAACTTACACTTAAGAAAAGTTAAAAATGGTTTTAATTTGGTGCATAAAATTTTATAATTTACTATGTCAAAAGCTTTGAAAAGTCAAGTAATGCCAGAAAGGTAACTCTGCTTTCATCCACCTTCAACCTTCAAGAATGGCAGTTTCACAGCTTATGTTCTTACTAATGTTTCCATGAGGCTTTAGAGTCTTTATGGGAATTTACCTTGTTTTAGAATTACTACGTCGTCCGGATATGCGACTACCCTCTCTTTGCAGGAGTAGTACTAGTTGGCTGACTTCTGCGACACATAGTAGAGGGGACGAATCTTGAAGCATAAGCCGATTTCATAGTTTAAGTCGCCAACTATGTATGGAGTGCGGTTTCAGTCAATTTGCCTTTTCGGTAAGTATGCTGTGCGTTTGAGAAAAGGATATATTGGGGGTGTCTATTAGTCTTCACAGGCTTTGAGTAGGAACGAGGAGAGACTTATTGGTCTGAAATCTTTTGGAGCTGTATGTGACGATTTCCTATTGTCATAATCATCTTGGGATGAAGATTACTTTAACTTCTAACCACCTCTTAAGTATGCGTTGCAGAAGTAGGCAGTTCATGAAAATAACCTTCAACTTCAGCCAGATAATGTGGAGGGTCTCTTGCAGTTTTTCTGAAAAAAAAAACATCTGGTCCTAGGAATTTAAAGGGCTTGCATGTGACTTATAGCCCATTTATGCGCGAGTGTCTGGCTTCTGTCCACTTCCTGTTTTTTTTCAGGCATCCTATAGTTGTAGGAGATTTAAATAAAATCATTCTTTGCCGAGCCGCTTCGGTGGTCGACTGTATGCTACTGCAAAAGCGGGCTACTCTTTTCGTTTGGCCATTCTAATTTTTTTTTCTTGTAAATTTTGTGTAGTACTTACTTCAGCTATTACACTGGTTTACAAGTTTAAATCGATGAAATCGTTGAGATGTTATACTTATATTTCCCGGGTGTTTCGAATAAATGGAGGTAGAGAGTTGGTTGTCCTTAGAATTTTTATTTCTTCAAAGCTTGGGCATAAGGCATTTAGCACCAATGCAGCAATGTAACTTTATGAAACGAAGGTCAACGGCTACAAATCTTCTTGAATTTACCTCAGTCATCAAGAGCGCTTTTAAAAATAACTATTAAACTTTTCTTATTTTTACAGACTTCAGTAAGGCATTCGATTCCGTGAACCATCAGTTATTATTGAAAAACTAATACTCTTAGGATTCCCGATCCCGTTGACAAAGTGGATTTCAACATACCTGTCGAACCGGACTTAGAGAGTAGCTTTTAAATGCACATTCTCTTAATGTGTTCACGTGACCTCAGGTGTTCCGCCAGGAAACCACATAGGACCCCTACTGTTTGGAATTTTTTTAAATGACTTGCCTCAAGTAGTTCTCTCTTCTCGTGTTATGATGACGTAAAACTTTGTTTGCCGTTATCGAACCCCAATTCATAGAACATTGGCAAGCCGATCTAAACAATCTGCATTCTTGGTGCATCCAGAATTTGCTGTTTTCAAAGAACTCGAAATTAAACTTTATGTCCTTTTATCGGAAGAGACTTCTCCTCACTTCATATGCTATTGGGTCAAATGATCTTGAACGCATAGATTTCCTATCAGACCTTGGAGTGTTATTCAACTTCTCTGATCACATTGGCATTGTAGTTAGTAAAGCAAAAGGGGTGTTTGCCTTTGTTAAACGTTGGTCTAAGGAATTTGCGGACCCCTATACCACGAAACACTTATACATTTCCTTGGTTCGTCCAATTCTTGAATACTGCTCGTGTGTTTGGTCTCCTCAATATACCAATTATCAGGACCTTATAGAATCGGTACAGAAACAGTTCCTTTTGTTTGCTTTACGTGTTTTAAACTGTGATACACATCGTCACCTACCATCTTACGTGGATAAACTGCGTCTACTGAACCTGCCCTCCCACAAGGATCTTCGGACCTGCTATGGTGTCATGTACCTTCACAAATTAATAACTGGACTTTTACATTCAAGCTACCTAATGGATCAAATACGGTTCTCCCTGTAAGTCTACTCGTCACTTTCGACATATTGCCCTCGATATTTGTAAGACGAATTTCGGGGTACATGATCCATTTCGTGTTTTATGTTCGCAATATAACGAACTGTGTTTTTTGACATTTTCTCAATGCTCTGTTCATTTAATTGTAACAACATCCTAACTCACCTATCCTTACCCCATCCCACTTGATGTGAGTCGGGTACTATGTTTATGTTGGCAGATATTTGCTAACTTTAATTTAATAAATAAATAAAAATAAGGGACTTATAAGTTCACAGATTTTGATACCCACAATCCAAGGTTATTGGACTGGGATTACGTCTATAGCGCCTGTCTCCAGACTTTTGAGGAACTAGTCAAATGTCACATAGCCTGTGTTGCTTGTCTCCTCCTTTGGGGGTTCATACGATGCTCTGGCCATAGAACATTGATTTTATTCAAACAAACAAACAGGACGACAAAAGTTTTTATTTCAAAATTGTTTATTGTTGGGTATCGTTGTGCGCGTATTTAGAGCCAGAAACAAAAACGTTCTTTCGCACTTTCACCCATATTTCTCTAAAAGCCGTATTATGCTCAAGCTATATTTTTCGATTGTTATATAATTTTTTAAAATCAGACTATTTTATGCTGATAGTAGTCTCCTTGCGTACACTCTCCGATAGCTCGACGTTCATACAGACGGACAGACAGACAGACATGGCCAGATCGACTCGGCTATTGATTCTGATCACGTAACTAGTAGGTGGCTTGCGTGTTACTAAATGATGATAAGGACGCACGGGCATAGGTCCAGCTGCTCCTTGTCGGCTATTTATTAGTCTTCGAATAACTATGAAAGACATGGCCGCATTTTATCTTGTAATTTGTGGAGATAGTCAAGTCTTTCTCACACAATTTGCATTAAGCCTCCGTTGCAGCCACTACTTTATCGGCATCATTCATTGTTTGCCTTTTTTTATTTGTGCTTTGATTTCAATGCGAAATTGTTGTGACTTAAAATCATAAAATTATATTTGTTTTTATTTTCAAGTTAGTTAAAGCTATATTATTGTTGTTTGCCCACTTGGCGCTTTTATTATACCCTTGCAGAGGGTATTATAATTTCAGTCAGAAGTTTGCAACGCAGTGAAGGAGACATCTCCGACCCTATAAAGTATATATATTCTTGATCAGCATCACTAGTAGAGTCGATCTAGCCATGTCCGTCTGTCCGTCCGTCTGTCCGTCCGTTTATATGCAAACTAGTCTCTCAGTTTTAAAGCTATCTGCATGAAACTTTCCCAAAAGTTGTCTTTCTATTGCAGGTAGTATATAAGTCGGAACGAGCCGGATCGGACGACTATAGCATATAGCTCCCATAGGAACAATCGGAAAAATAAATGAAAAAAAATTATAACTTTGCTGTTTTTTAATTTTTTGTTTAGTTCTTCGACATATAGCAATGGTTAAATAATTCAGAATTATGGTTTAAATTTCATCAAAATCGGACGACTATAGCATATAGCTCCCATAGGAACAATCGGAAAAATAAATGAAAATAAAGTATAACTTTGCTGTTTTTTAATTTTTTGTTTAGTTCTTCGACATTTAGTAATGGTTGAATATTTCCGATTTACGGTTTAAATTTTATCAAAATCGGACGACTATAGCATATAGCTCCCATAGGAACAATCGGAAAAATAATTGAAAAAAATTATAACTTTTCTGTTTTTTAGTTTTTTGTTTAGTTCTTCGACATTTAGTAATAGTTAAATATTTTCGATTAACGGTTTAAATTTCATCAAAGTCGGACGACTATATCATATAGCTTCAATAGGAACAATCGGAGAAATAAATGAAAAAAATTATAATTTTTCTGTTTTTTAATTTTTTGTTTAGTTCTTCGACATTTAGTAATGGTTAAATATTTCCAATTTACGGTTTAAGTTTCATCAAAGTCGGACGACTATAGCATATAGCTCCCATAGGAACAATAAAAATATATAAAAGACCTATCAAATAATTGAGCTGCAAATCATCATACCTTCAATGTTTTTAAACATATACGCAAGTAAATTATAATTTTAATGTTTTCAAAAATGTTTAATTCTTGCAATAGCTGCAAGGGTATATGAACTTCGGCTTGCCGAAGTTTGCTTTCTTTCTTGTTTAAATTGAATTCACTAGTTGTAGGGCGAGAGCGAAATATTTTGTCGGTGACTGCTCGACTTTTCGACCCACTTGGCCGCTTGTGTCCTTTGATCACAAAGGCAAAGATGTTGTTGCAGGAAATGTGGATTCGAAAATTAGATTGGGACGAGTCGCTACGGATGCAGTTGCTTACATCGTGGGAGACGTTTAAAGCGACGCTTCTGCATCTGCCGAAAATTAAGGTATCGCGATTCGTCAACACAGATCCACAAGTCCCGATTCAAATACATTGTTTTGATGACGCTTCCATGCGAGCGTATGGAGCGTGCATCTACGTTCGTACTCAAACTGCTGAAGGTTTGAAAGTGTCTTTATTGACCGCCAAATCGAAAATAGCTCCCCTCAAGACGAAAACTTCGCATTGAGCTGTGTGCAGCTCACCTTTTAACAGATCTCTTTAATCGTGTCAGGCCATTGACAAATTGTCCCATTGAGAATGTTTTCCTGTGGACAGACTCCGAGATCACTTTACACTGGATCAAAACCCATCCCTCGTCGTTGTCAGTTTTTGTTTCGAACCGTGTTGCAGCCATTTGGTTCGGTGGGCCTTCGTTCTTGATAGACTTAGAAAATAATTGGCCTGTAAATAGACATTTCGAACTGCCGGCTGATGTAATGTCGATGGAGCTACGCAAATCGGCAATAGCTCTCGTAGTCAGCCCAGAGCCAAATTATGTGCTTCAGAAAATAGAGTCCTTTTCGTCGCACCTGAAGCTTCTGAGAGTGTTCGTGTGGGTTTTTTGTTTTATTCAAAGGTGCAGAAAGGTGTCGAAGCCCTTTGAAAAAAGTATTTCGCCAAGAGAACTGGATTTCGCTTTTGATAAAATTGTCGAAGTTGTCAAATTTCACGAATTCAGGGACGACATAAGTAAAATTCGGAAGAATAAACCGGTAGCAACGAATATTCAAAAGCTAAACCCTTTTCTTCAGGAAAATAAATTAGATTGGTGTTCCTCGACATTGCTACGAGTTGGGGTTCGGTTATTGAATGCTCCTATCCCGTACGAAGCCAAATTCCCGTTGTTGTTGTCTAAAAGCTCATGTGTCATACCTGCACGTTACGAATTGTCACGCTGGCCCACGAGCTCTCGTAAGTCGTCTGCGCGAGAAAAAATGGCTAGTTAATGCTTAATAAGTCTGCCGACGAACAGTTCGGTCATGCATGCGCTACTTGCCAGCAGATAGAATTCGAGCTCTCCGCCCGTTCAATATTTGTGGCGTTGATTTTTGTGGTCCCTTCAGCACAACGTATCGTACCCGTGGTAAGCCACCGTACAATTCGTACGTGGCCTTGTTCGTCTGTTTTGCGTCCAAAGCGGTTCACTTAGAATTAGTGTCTGACCTAACCACTGATGCGTTCTTGTTGGCATTTCAAAGGTTCGTGAACCGTCGCGGGATTCCGGAGAAGGTGTGGTGCGACAACGCCACCAATTTCGTCGGCGCAGATCGCCACATGAGAGAGTTCCGAGCCCGTCTGGAGGAGCAAGGGGGCGGTATTGAAACATTCGCATCAAAAAAAGGATGCGAGTTTGCGTTCATACCGCCCAGAGCACCGCACTTCGGCGGACTATGGGAGGCAGGTGTGAAGTCTGCAAAGCACCTGTTCCTTCGGACGGTAGGTCAAGACCTCTTGACTTCGGAGGAGCTCGGAACTTCCAGACCCCTCAGAGCTCTAAGCAGCGACCCGATGGCTCATCGGCGGCCCTCTTCTGGCCCCACCATCAGCGGCGCTCCCGGACCAGAGCTGCCTGTTCTGCTTGTGATGATGGCGAGGTGTCTCGTCTCTCAGGCACAGGTTGTGGCAGCGATGGTCCCGGGAGAACATCTCCAGCCTCCAGCAGGATTCCAAGTGGCACCAGGGGGAGCCCAACATCGTGGTGGGAGCACTCGTCGTCTTCGCCGAAGACAACCTTCCGCCCCAGCAGTCGAGGATAGGCCGTGTGGTAGCGGTGCCCGCCGGCGCCTATAGCAAGGTTCGCGTGGCGGACGTCATGACGCAGGAGGGGGAGTATCGGCGAGCAGTTCTCGGCTGAAGGACGTCGTCCCTTCAGAGGGGGCGGTGTTTGCGCACTTGGCGCGTTTATTTAAATTCAAGTCACTAGTTATACGACGAGAGCGGAAGCCAAAAAAGGTTTCGTCCGTTCGCTCTTGCGAATTCGCGCCGTCTCTCGCCACCTTAGCATAATTTAGGTTCTAAGAGAAATTATTGGAACATTAAATTTAATGATCATTTCAACTTTATCGAAACCACTCCCTTTTGTCGTCGCATTTTCGATAGCTTTACACAAGTTATTATCGTAAATAAATTATGTCGAATCCTACTGCAGTCACACAAGTTTCGCGTTCGTTAATACAAACTAGTATTCAAATTTCACAGTTTTTTTTTTTTTTACATTTTTGGTGTTTTAAGTTTGATTGTGAATTAATAATTTAGGAACAGCCGCCTCTATTCCTTTACGCAGGTATATGTAATTTTTTCAAACTCTAAAGCCCAGGATCCAGAGCGTCGAGATCTAATCGCTCGATAATAGGTGTAAGTAAATCGAAACACAAGTTCCAATTATATTTATATGTATCGCTATGGACGACAGTACATGTAGTGACGTTGCGCACCAAGAACGTGTGCATAGGAGACTACTATATATAGCCGTAGAATTGAAAATCAGCTGTGATGGCCCGATCGTAACGAGTAATTACTAATCTTAAGGTATCGCTTAATGAAAAAGAGTGGCACACTTTAGGAAAATTAAAAGGAGAAAGAGATGTGAAAGTGACACACTAAAAATTTTAAGTAGAGTTCTTAAGCTTAGGTTGGTAAATATCACAGTTTAAATTTGATTCAAAATGCGAGTCGAATGACACCAACGCTTGGATCTGAAGCTCCGTTCAAAAGTTATTCAAAAATACTTTTTTTGTATATTTAGAAAAAATTCAAAAGTTTTCATCGTCGTTTGTCAGTTTCAAAAAATTTTAAAGACTTGTTTTAGAATTCTAAAATAATTTTTTTTTTGTTGGACTGGCCGTTAATAAAAAAGTTTTTTCTACGACTTTTTGAAAAACTAGCTTATTTAGCGGGAAATCGCTAAAAATAAAAAGGTATTGTCAAATGCTAATCAAGAAGATTTATCATAATGTTTTCGAAAACTATTAAGCAACGAAACCGGCTATTTTGCTCAGTTTGGAGAAGTTAAGGCAGCTTAGGCAAGAATTTCTTCCTAAAAGTATTTACCTCAAATTTGTTGAGGAAAATGCTATAAAAAATGGTTTCAGGTTAAAGGAAGAAACATTTTCATTAAATATTTGTAAAATATTAGATATTGTTTTAAATTTAAATTAAAAACTAATCTTAATTTAAGCAAACTTATTTGAATTCAGAAACTTGGCCAAAAAATGAGCAAGATGTAAGCAAATATCTTAAAAGCGACGAAGTTACTCAAATTTAAATGTTCTATAGGGCCATATAACTTTTTGTTAATTTTTATATCCTTGCAAATGGTATTTTAATTTCAATCAGAAGGACACATTCCCAACCCTAACAGCATCGTAAGGAGAGTCGATCTAGCCATGTCCGATTGTTTGTTAACTCGTTTCTACGCAAACTACCCCATCAGTTTTAAAACTATTAGTAGAGCCGGATTGGACGACTATATCATGCAGCTCCCACCGGAACCATCGGGAAAACAAATAAAAAAATTATACTTTGGCTGTTTTCCATTTGATGTTAATATATGTACTTCAATACAAAGTAAATGTTGTTTGTTTTAGAATTAACCAAAATATTGTTGTTTTAAAAAATTTTAATTTTTTGAATAGTTCCAAGGGTATATAAGCTTGGAGTTGCCGAAGTTTGCTTCCTTTGACTATATTTTAAACAAAAACTTCTGATATCAAACAAAACCACATCATAACGAGGTAAAAAAGTCGTGACAATCACACCTTCAACAAATAAAATATCAAATTTTGTGACGAAAAATAAATCAGCATTCGACTAAATAAATACGCTTTATATGTTTTCATTGTCACGAAATGAAAATGAAATGAAATAAAAAATGCCTGTGTAGTCATATTTTAATAGTTTTTTTATATGCAAAAAATGAAAAGGACTATTTAATTTGTTTTATTAGTACCTTTCCTATTACATTTAAATTTTCATTTTAAATTAAGCTAAAAGTAGGTACTCCAAATGTTATTTATAAATTATCATTTTTCCCAAAAGTTGTCTTTCTATGGCAGGTAGTACATAAGTCAAAAGCAACCAACAGTCGAGCTCATCGATTTTCCCGACTGCGACTGCCGACGACTTCTGGAAGTTGTTTCTGCCGCTTCGACTTACGCTCGCAATCGAAAGCAACAGCAAAGCGGATTTGATTTGATTTGATTTTGGGCGCTTTTTCATTTTTGCTTTTGCTTCGACTTCTGCTTCCGTTTTTTTCAGAAGCAAAAGGAATTGTTCATTTTAAGAAGTCGCTCGCAGTAGAAGCAGTGAAAAGCTAAAATATTGGGACTTCTGCAGTTTTTTAAACACTGAAAATTAAAACACAATTCTGAACTGTCAAATTATGAATAAGTCAAAAAGATATTTAAAAACAAAAATAACAAAATAAAAAGTTACATTTCTTAAATTTTTTTTTTTTATTTTTATTGTTTCCATGTGAGCTATGTATATAATATAGTAGTCCGATTTTGATGAAATTTAAACCGTAATTCTGAAATTTTTAACCATTACTATATTTCGAAGAACTACAAAAAAAATTTAAAAACAGCAAAGTAATAATTTTTTTTTTGTTTTTCCGATTGTTCCTATGGGAAGTATGTGCTTTAGTCGTCCGATTCGGCGCGTTCCGACGTATTTACTATTTACTGTTATTAATTAAAAGATCAAACAAATATTAAATGACAAAACAAGATACAAGACGATGAAGAAACCCAACGCAGCATTTAATAAAAAAGAATAATTCAATAGTGAACAATTTATACAAACATAATCTGTTAGACATAAAAAAACACAAAAAGACACATATTAACAATAATGGAAGTCACATGCTACAAGTTTGCCAAACATATTGTGGCAATTTCACATGAATTGGTTTCGGACAAATACAAAATAGACAATACCATTTAGCTCAAAAGAATATTAAAAGATAAAATAGAATATGATAAACTATTAATATAATGGAAAAATGAAATGACACATCGGTTTACACATATATATCAAAACACAAATTTTAGATTTTGGATTTTGTGTTGATTAACAACAAATTTTGAAAATATAATAATGCTATTTACAACACCTTGTCCCCGAGCATAGCCAATACCGTTTTTGATAAAATTATATATACACAATTTAGTAATTTTATACAAAAAATATTAACCCATTTCAAAATATTTAAACGATTTATTCATTATTCAAGCGGCTGTACAAGCAATACAGGCGAGTTCAATTTACAAGAGAGGCAGACAAACTGCATACTTAGACACTGAGATTCAAAGACAAGAGGGAACTTTGAAGTTTAATTGGTACACAAAGAAAATATCATCACGAGCATAAATCTCATTCCCCGCTAACAAATAATTTACAATGCTTACACATTAAGTGATTAAAAATACAGGTCAATTAATTACAAAGAACTAAAAATAATGTTTAGGAAAAATGTTTAGAAAAAACCAATTCTTAGACGAAGTAACCAACAAATTCAAAAATAAAAAAAACAGACTAACAGTGATAATACCCCTAATAATAATAAATAATAATAAAAATTCCAAAGATAAAATGATCAATACGTAAACAACTTAACTTACAAAACAACAATAAAGCTCACAATGATACATGAAATAGGACTTAACAAGACTTTATTTATGAAATCAAATGTATTAATTGTTAAGTAAGAGACCTACAAATGCGTCGATGTCGGAATGACTAGGAGAGCGCAAGCAACAAAAATAAATGAACACAAACGAGACGCGAAAAACAAAAAAAAACAAGAAAGAAAGCAAACTTCGGCAAGCCGAAGTTCATATACCCTTGCAGCTATTGCATGAATTAAATACTTTTGAAAACATTTAAATTATGATTTACTTCAGTATATACTGAAAAACAGTGAAGCTATGATGATTTGCAGCTCAATTATTAGATAGTTATTTTATATATTTTTATTAGTTCTATGGGAGCTATATGATATAGACGTCCGATTTTGATAAAATTTAAACCATAATTCTGAAATAATTAAACATTGCCATATGTCGAAGAACTAAACAAAAAATTAAAAAACAGAAAAGTTATAATTTTTTTCATTTATTTCTCCGATTGTTCCTATGGGAGCTATATGATATAGTCGTCCGACTTTGATGAAATTTAAACCGTAAATCGAAAATATTTAACCATTACTAAATGTCGAAGAACTAAACAAAACATTGAAAAACAGAAAAGTTATAATTTTTTTCATTTATTTTTCCGATTGTTCCTATGGGAGCTATATGCTATAGTCGTCCGATTTTGATGAAATTTAAAGCGTAAATCGGAAATATTTAACCATTACTAAATGTCGAAGAACTAAACAAAAAATTAAAAAACAGCAAAGTTATAATTTTTTTTCCTTTATTTTTCCGATTGTTCCTATGGGAGCTATATGCTATAGTCGTCCGATTTTAATGAAATTTAAACCGTAAATCGGAAATATTTAACCATTACTAAATGTCGAAGAACTAAACAAAAAAATAAAAAACAGCAAAGTTATAATTTTTTTCCTTTATTTTTCCGATTGTTCCTATGGGAGCTATATGCTATAGTCGTCCGATCCGGCTCGTTCCGACTTATATACTACCTGCAATAGAAAGACAACTTTTGGGAAAGTTTCATGCAGATAGCTTGAACATCTCCAGCCTCCAGCAGGATTCCAAGTGGCACCAGGGGGAGCCCAACATCGTGGTGGGAGCACTCGTCGTCTTCGCCGAAGACAACCTTCCGCCCCAGCAGTCGAGGATAGGCCGTGTGGTAGCGGTGCCCGCCGGCGCCTATAGCAAGGTTCGCGTGGCGGACGTCATGACGCAGGAGGGGGAGTATCGGCGAGCAGTTCTCGGCTGAAGGACGTCGTCCCTTCAGAGGGGGCGGTGTTTGCGCACTTGGCGCGTTTATTTAAATTCAAGTCACTAGTTATACGACGAGAGCGGAAGCCAAAAAAGGTTTCGTCCGTTCGCTCTTGCGAATTCGCGCCGTCTCTCGCCACCTTAGCATAATTTAGGTTCTAAGAGAAATTATTGGAACATTAAATTTAATGATCATTTCAACTTTATCGAAACCACTCCCTTTTGTCGTCGCATTTTCGATAGCTTTACACAAGTTATTATCGTAAATAAATTATGTCGAATCCTACTGCAGTCACACAAGTTTCGCGTTCGTTAATACAAACTAGTATTCAAATTTCACAGTTTTTTTTTTTTTTTACATTTTTGGTGTTTTAAGTTTGATTGTGAATTAATAATTTAGGAACAGCCGCCTCTATTCCTTTACGCAGGTATATGTAATTTTTTCAAACTCTAAAGCCCAGGATCCAGAGCGTCGAGATCTAATCGCTCGATAATAGGTGTAAGTAAATCGAAACACAAGTTCCAATTATATTTATATGTATCGCTATGGACGACAGTACATGTAGTGACGTTGCGCACCAAGAACGTGTGCATAGGAGACTACTATATATAGCCGTAGAATTGAAAATCAGCTGTGATGGCCCGATCGTAACGAGTAATTACTAATCTTAAGGTATCGCTTAATGAAAAAGAGTGGCACACTTTAGGAAAATTAAAAGGAGAAAGAGATGTGAAAGTGACACACTAAAAATTTTAAGTAGAGTTCTTAAGCTTAGGTTGGTAAATATCACAGTTTAAATTTGATTCAAAATGCGAGTCGAATGACACCAACGCTTGGATCTGAAGCTCCGTTCAAAAGTTATTCAAAAATACTTTTTTTGTATATTTAGAAAAAATTCAAAAGTTTTCATCGTCGTTTGTCAGTTTCAAAAAATTTTAAAGACTTGTTTTAGAATTCTAAAATAATTTTTTTTTTGTTGGACTGGCCGTTAATAAAAAAGTTTTTTCTACGACTTTTTGAAAAACTAGCTTATTTAGCGGGAAATCGCTAAAAATAAAAAGGTATTGTCAAATGCTAATCAAGAAGATTTATCATAATGTTTTCGAAAACTATTAAGCAACGAAACCGGCTATTTTGCTCAGTTTGGAGAAGTTAAGGCAGCTTAGGCAAGAATTTCTTCCTAAAAGTATTTACCTCAAATTTGTTGAGGAAAATGCTATAAAAAATGGTTTCAGGTTAAAGGAAGAAACATTTTCATTAAATATTTGTAAAATATTAGATATTGTTTTAAATTTAAATTAAAAACTAATCTTAATTTAAGCAAACTTATTTGAATTCAGAAACTTGGCCAAAAAATGAGCAAGATGTAAGCAAATATCTTAAAAGCGACGAAGTTACTCAAATTTAAATGTTCTATAGGGCCATATAACTTTTTGTTAATTTTTATATCCTTGCAAATGGTATTTTAATTTCAATCAGAAGGACACATTCCCAACCCTAACAGCATCGTAAGGAGAGTCGATCTAGCCATGTCCGATTGTTTGTTAACTCGTTTCTACGCAAACTACCCCATCAGTTTTAAAACTATTAGTAGAGCCGGATTGGACGACTATATCATGCAGCTCCCACCGGAACCATCGGGAAAACAAATAAAAAAATTATACTTTGGCTGTTTTCCATTTGATGTTAATATATGTACTTCAATACAAAGTAAATGTTGTTTGTTTTAGAATTAACCAAAATATTGTTGTTTTAAAAAATTTTAATTTTTTGAATAGTTCCAAGGGTATATAAGCTTGGAGTTGCCGAAGTTTGCTTCCTTTGACTATATTTTAAACAAGAACTTCTGATATCAAACAAAACCACATCATAACGAGGTAAAAAAGTCGTGACAATCACACCTTCAACAAATAAAATATCAAATTTTGTGACGAAAAATAAATCAGCATTCGACTAAATAAATACGCTTTATATGTTTTCATTGTCACGAAATGAAAATGAAATGAAATAAAAAATGCCTGTGTAGTCATATTTTAATAGTTTTTTTATATGCAAAAAATGAAAAGGACTATTTAATTTGTTTTATTAGTACCTTTCCTATTACATTTAAATTTTCATTTTAAATTAAGCTAAAAGTAGGTACTCCAAATGTTATTTATAAATTATCATTTTTCCCAAAAGTTGTCTTTCTATGGCAGGTAGTACATAAGTCAAAAGCAACCAACAGTCGAGCTCATCGATTTTCCCGACTGCGACTGCCGACGACTTCTGGAAGTTGTTTCTGCCGCTTCGACTTACGCTCGCAATCGAAAGCAACAGCAAAGCGGATTTGATTTGATTTGATTTTGGGCGCTTTTTCATTTTTGCTTTTGCTTCGACTTCTGCTTCCGTTTTTTTCAGAAGCAAAAGGAATTGTTCATTTTAAGAAGTCGCTCGCAGTAGAAGCAGTGAAAAGCTAAAATATTGGGACTTCTGCAGTTTTTTAAACACTGAAAATTAAAACACAATTCTGAACTGTCAAATTATGAATAAGTCAAAAAGATATTTAAAAACAAAAATAACAAAATAAAAAGTTACATTTCTTAAATTTTTTTTTTTTATTTTTATTGTTTCCATGTGAGCTATGTATATAATATAGTAGTCCGATTTTGATGAAATTTAAACCGTAATTCTGAAATTTTTAACCATTACTATATTTCGAAGAACTACAAAAAAAATTTAAAAACAGCAAAGTAATAATTTTTTTTTTGTTTTTCCGATTGTTCCTATGGGAAGTATGTGCTTTAGTCGTCCGATTCGGCGCGTTCCGACGTATTTACTATTTACTGTTATTAATTAAAAGATCAAACAAATATTAAATGACAAAACAAGATACAAGACGATGAAGAAACCCAACGCAGCATTTAATAAAAAAGAATAATTCAATAGTGAACAATTTATACAAACATAATCTGTTAGACATAAAAAAACACAAAAAGACACATATTAACAATAATGGAAGTCACATGCTACAAGTTTGCCAAACATATTGTGGCAATTTCACATGAATTGGTTTCGGACAAATACAAAATAGACAATACTATTTAGCTCAAAAGAATATTAAAAGATAAAATAGAATATGATAAACTATTAATATAATGGAAAAATGAAATGACACATCGGTTTACACATATATATCAAAACACAAATTTTAGATTTTGGATTTTGTGTTGATTAACAACAAATTTTGAAAATATAATAATGCTATTTACAACACCTTGTCCCCGAGCATAGCCAATACCGTTTTTGATAAAATTATATATACACAATTTAGTAATTTTATACAAAAAATATTAACCCATTTCAAAATATTTAAACGATTTATTCATTATTCAAGCGGCTGTACAAGCAATACAGGCGAGTTCAATTTACAAGAGAGGCAGACAAACTGCATACTTAGACACTGAGATTCAAAGACAAGAGGGAACTTTGAAGTTTAATTGGTACACAAAGAAAATATCATCACGAGCATAAATCTCATTCCCCGCTAACAAATAATTTACAATGCTTACACATTAAGTGATTAAAAATACAGGTCAATTAATTACAAAGAACTAAAAATAATGTTTAGGAAAAATGTTTAGAAAAAACCAATTCTTAGACGAAGTAACCAACAAATTCAAAAATAAAAAAAACAGACTAACAGTGATAATACCCCTAATAATAATAAATAATAATAAAAATTCCAAAGATAAAATGATCAATACGTAAACAACTTAACTTACAAAACAACAATAAAGCTCACAATGATACATGAAATAGGACTTAACAAGACTTTATTTATGAAATCAAATGTATTAATTGTTAAGTAAGAGACCTACAAATGCGTCGATGTCGGAATGACTAGGAGAGCGCAAGCAACAAAAATAAATGAACACAAACGAGACGCGAAAAACAAAAAAAAACAAGAAAGAAAGCAAACTTCGGCAAGCCGAAGTTCATATACCCTTGCAGCTATTGCATGAATTAAATACTTTTGAAAACATTTAAATTATGATTTACTTCAGTATATACTGAAAAACAGTGAAGCTATGATGATTTGCAGCTCAATTATTAGATAGTTATTTTATATATTTTTATTAGTTCTATGGGAGCTATATGATATAGACGTCCGATTTTGATAAAATTTAAACCATAATTCTGAAATAATTAAACATTGCCATATGTCGAAGAACTAAACAAAAAATTAAAAAACAGAAAAGTTATAATTTTTTTTCATTTATTTCTCCGATTGTTCCTATGGGAGCTATATGATATAGTCGTCCGACTTTGATGAAATTTAAACCGTAAATCGAAAATATTTAACCATTACTAAATGTCGAAGAACTAAACAAAACATTGAAAAACAGAAAAGTTATAATTTTTTTTCATTTATTTTTCCGATTGTTCCTATGGGAGCTATATGCTATAGTCGTCCGATTTTGATGAAATTTAAAGCGTAAATCGGAAATATTTAACCATTACTAAATGTCGAAGAACTAAACAAAAAATTAAAAAACAGCAAAGTTATAATTTTTTTTCCTTTATTTTTCCGATTGTTCCTATGGGAGCTATATGCTATAGTCGTCCGATTTTAATGAAATTTAAACCGTAAATCGGAAATATTTAACCATTACTAAATGTCGAAGAACTAAACAAAAAAATAAAAAACAGCAAAGTTATAATTTTTTTTCCTTTATTTTTCCGATTGTTCCTATGGGAGCTATATGCTATAGTCGTCCGATCCGGCTCGTTCCGACTTATATACTACCTGCAATAGAAAGACAACTTTTGGGAAAGTTTCATGCAGATAGCTTTAAAACTGAGAGACTAGTTTGCATATAAACGGACGGACAGACGGACGGACAGACGGACATGGCTAGATCGACTCGCCTAGTGATGCTGATCAAGAATATATATACTTTATAGGGTCGGAGATGTCTCCTTCACTGCGTTGCAAACTTCTGACTGAAATTATAATACCCTCTGCAAGGGTATAATAACAACTGCGTTTGCGCAGCATTTAGCAGAGACGGGCCACACAGCTGATTTCGGAAATGTAAAGATTTTGGACATCGAGAGAAGAGAGAGAACGAGAATGACGCTAGAAAAACCTACAAACACAACAAAAGGGGAAGACAGCTCATACAATATACTTGCCAATGGAAACAATAGTCACACAGAAGACGCGGTGCAATATTAGGATAGAAATGGCGACTCTGTTAGGAAATTAATATACTTAAAATTATATGTTATAATTTTGAACAAACCTATATTTTAATATATATGTGCATATGTATTTATTTTTTAAGATAAATCAGGCTCCCTGAAGAAGACAAAAAGTTGTCGAAAAACGTAGGAGAAAATCCTTAATAAAATAGTTCTATTAACGGAAAAAAACAACGGACAAATAACCCAAAATACAACACAAAAAAAAATATAACTATTTATTTTAACATTTTATATTCTTCTTTTGGACGTAGTAATGGTTTATTAATTCAGAATTACGAAACGATTTCATATTACAGCCATAGGAACGGTCAAATAATTTAGCTGAAACGCCTATGATGGTTTTAATGTTTTTTTTTAAGTTATACGCATATAATTCAAAATGTAGATCTAGGGTTTTAAATTATTTTTTTCATTTTTTTTTCTGAATCAAAAATATGTTGAGAATATTCTGTACAAATTTCATGGCAAACCGACTAAAACGACCGGAAGCGCTACCAGATTGTTCAGGTATGAAAAACTTAAGTCGATTTTCCCGAAAAACGTCTGATTTGAAGTTCGTGAACATCAGGACTTAAAATCAACTGAACCGATTTTTTTAAAAAATTCAAAATTACTTTTTCACATAATTCAGCAGGTAATCACAAAGTTTTTTTTTAATTTATTGACATGTCAGACGCTTTTAATTTTATTAAAATCGGAAAACTATATCAAATAGTTGCCATAGGAACTATCGAATAATTGAGCTGCAAATCATCAAAGCTTCAAGTTTTTAAGCCTTTACGCAAGTAAATGATAATTTTAATGTTTTCAAGAATATTTCATTTTGGCAAAAGCTGCAAGGGTATATGAACATCGGCTTGCCAAAGTTAGCTTCCCTACTTGTTTTTATATAACAATTTTTTAATAAAAAGTTTACCGTGATTTTTTAAGCTAAATTCGCGCTGTATACTTTAAAGTGCTTAGAAAATAGAAAAAAAAAAAAAAAATGTTTCGTGATTACCTTCAAAAATTCATCATCTTTAAAATGCATACACATTTTTTTTCTAAAAATGAAATTACGAGTTCATGTTCACCGCAAACCAACTTTTTTCAATGCCACTCAATTCACGGTCACCGGCTTGTTTTTCAATATTTTTATTTGAAGACATTGCCACATCCTAAATCTCTGGCTTTTATAGTTCCGAAATTTTGACGTCAATACGATCGGTCAGACAGATGGGCACATGGACAAGACTAGATCAACTCGGTTTTTGGACCTGATCATGAATATATACATTAAAAGGTTGGAAACGCTTTCTTCAACCTGTTAAATTCTTTTAAACGAATAAAAAATACCATTTCTCTCTAACGAGTAATGAGTAAATATTCCATTTCATGTTATCTTGGTTAAAAAAAACAGTAGCAAATTTATGGTTATTTTTTATTAATTTGTTATTTTTTGTTTAGGATTTTTATAAAATATAAGGCTCTAAGCCAAAGCACACTTATGTGGCTGTGGTTAGTTAACTGGCGTTTTAATAGGCTTACCAAAAGATCTACCTTATCGCTAAATATATTTTTAGGAAGTAGCCGCTTTAAGGGGTTTAGGTAACAAATCTGAGCTTAAAAACCAGTTACTATAGAAATGTAACAATATTAAAGATTAACAGCTGCCAATTAAAAACAATATTTCTGAACAAAATAATACATGTTTAAAAGGTAATATTTTTGTGGCTTAAGCTTAAAGTATAACTAGCTTTGTTAGTTAGTTTAAAATAAAATTGTTAAATAAATTTAAGCTTAAACAACGAAAGAACACATTAGCCAAGATTCACCTTTTGTTCAAAATCAACTTAAATTAACCTCGTGCGTTTTAAATACGTAATGAGAAGACTGTATATAAACTTGTATTGCGCCAAGGAAGGTATAATGCTGTCCCGCTGATGCCGCAGCTGGCCAATAACACGAGGTATATCTAAGTCCTGCAATGGTCGAAAAGAGATTTAAAAAAAAATTCAATTCAATTCTTTTTACCGCTAACCTCGTTGTGATCCAAAGTATAAAGCAGAAGATCCGCAGTAAGGGTTACGCCCGAACGTCCACCGCCTTCCAGGCAGTGTATAAGTACCGGTGGGTTTGTGTTATGTCCCGGCGGAACTTCTTGGGATGATGCTAGTCTTACTGAGTTTAACTCTTCGAGAAAGTCAAGAAAGTGATTTACATCGCTGGGACAATTTTGCTCCGCCCAGTCTGCATACTGCAGATACCAGACGGAACGGTACCGACGTGATGGTACATGGTACAGGCGTAACTTTATGGTGGTGCAGCGATCGGTGGTTTGTGAGAATTCCTGATACACTTGGAACTGAAAATAAGAAAGATTGACTAAAAAGATTGGGCATATCATTAGAATTCACAAACTTGTCCAAACTCCAGACGCTGCTGACTGCTGAGGGGAATATAGCTCATATCCTCAGTTAGTTGGACCACCAAATACACATCTGCCTCCCAGACACACTGCCAAAAGATGCGCATATTTAGCGGTTTTTGCGGGGATTGGCCCACAATGTAAAATCGCTGCTTAGTGCCGACTGTGGCCTAAAATATACAAAGCATTTTGTTTAGTTCTTCATAGTTATATTATTTGACTTTGCATTAAAAGTTAACGCACAGATATGTAAGATGCATTAACGTAACCATGACGATTTTCCATCGATGGCGTCAGTCGCACTCTGTTGTCATCGTAGGGTAAAAAGTTTGGGTCGTGGTTCTTTGGCTCATTCTCTTCCAGCAGGGCGCACTCGTATAGTGCGTGCTCCCTTCGCTTCGGTATGCGTTCAAACTCCATAAATAACTGCGAGTCAGTTAGCTTCTCGTCTAGTATTTGGCACTGGAATTAGCAACAAGAGCATAATTTTTTGCTGGTTGATTGTTTTTACAAGTAACAAATCTTTGAAATCAAATGGCTTTTGTTTGGTAACATTTTTAAGTCAGCTTGATACATTATAAAAATAAAAACAGCCATTAACAAAAAAACAAACAAAACAAGTAAATATAGGCTGGGCTTAGAACCTAGGACGATTATAGCTACCCAACGCTTAATGTTTCGAGAAATTTACACACTGGGCTATCAAGAGCGTTGATAAGCGATAGTTTCGTTTGACTATCGTATTTGCGTACCCTGGGGAAGCCTAATATCTAAAGTCTAACATGTCTGCGTAAACACAAGATACCACATGTCAAATCACCAATCTCTAGCTTTTATAGTTTCCGAGATCTTCACGTTAATACGGACAGACAGGGATAGATTAACTCTGATATTGATCCAGATCAATAATATATATCCTTTATATGGTCGGAAATGATTCTTTCTAACTGTTACTTCATTTTCAACGAATTCAGTATACCTTCTTACTCTACGATTTACAGGTACAACAAGAAGGAATAATATAAGATAGCCGCTTCTTGGCTAACCAATTTCAAAACAAACTGGACACTAGAAAAAATCAGGTTTTATCATGCGCCGTATGCCGAACGCTAACACTTCTTTTGCTCAATATAAAAAAATAAATAAAATAAAACAAGAAAGGAAGAAAGCTTTGGCAAGCCGAAATTCATATACCTTTCAGTCATTTCAAAAATTAAATATTCTTGAAATCAATATTTTTATGATTTACTTGCCTATATGTTTAAAAGCATTGAAGCTATGATGATTTGCAGCTCAATTAATAGTTCGTAAGACAGCTATACGATATCGTTTTCCGATTTTAATATAATTAAAAGTGTAATTCTTAACTGTCAAATTATTAATAAGTCAAAAAGAATTAAAAAAAATTACAAAATATAAATATTTTAATAATAATAATATTTTGATATTTTTATTGTTTTTATGGGAGCTCTATGATATAGTCGTCCGATTTTGATGAAATTTAAACCGTAGTTCTAAAATATTTAACCATTACTATGTCTCGAAGAAGTAAAAAAAAATTAAAAGTTCTAATTTTTTTATTTATTTTTTTCCGATTGTTTCTATGCGAGCTTTATGCTATTGTCGTCCGTTCCGACTTATGTACTACCTGCAATAGAAATACAACTTTTGGGAATGTATATTGCTTCAGCAAATAGCTTTAAAACTAAGAGACTAGTTTGCGAAGAAACAGACGGACGAACATGGCTAGATCGACTCTCCTAATGTTGCTAATCAAGATATATAAGGTCAACTAAAAAGTAATCCATTATTTGAACAATAGATAACTTTAGTGATCTATATCTCGCTTGTATAAATCCAATTTAATTTAAGAAGGTGGCGTTAGAAAGTTGAGCTTTCGTGCTATAAAAGCTTTTTAGAAAAGTTTTGTGATCGGTAACACAAACGCTTTGAGATCTCGATAAATACGGAGACCGGCAAAGAAAAAATTGACAAGGGCGAAAACGCAAGCCAGGCAACTAAAAATGTAGAAAAAATATGGTGCTTATTCGAAATAAATCGTTTAATTCTAACCATAAAAAATGCTTTGAATTTCATGTACATATGATGGATTATTTTTAACTTGACCTTATATATACCTTATAGAGTCGGAAATGTCTCCTTCACTGCGTTGCAAATTTGCGACTAAACTTATAATACCCTCTGCAAGGGTATAAAAATGTGTGTCTATAGATTTTGACCGTATATATAACAAAATTTACTAAGACTTTACGAGTTGATAAAGCCATGTCCATTTGTTTTTATACTGATTTCGAGCTCAGTTTGAAACTTTTGAAATCGGATCGGAAATCTGTTTTTGGTTTTAGCTCTAAAAGAATGTTTTTATATTATCTAAATTCTATTCTTTGAATTTTTATCAAATTTGGTTGACTGTATCATATAGCTCCCACATATTTGTTATACTGACCATATATTTCTATGACGATTACGTATTTGTATGCTTTAAATCCACCAAAGCGCAAAGTATAAAGTGGTGAAGGTAGAACCTAATATTTTTTCATACAAAAAATAAACACTACAATTTACACTGATCAATTTCAAATATCTTACCGACCCGAACGACTAAATCCAATAGCTGCCATATGAAATATCGGTTAAAATTCTATAAATTTTGGTTCTTTATAAGAAATATATGTATATCTCTTTCTCTTTGCCTAAAATATTGATTTTATGTAGTTTCGTATTGATCCCTAGAGTGTAAGTGTATTAAAATTTCAGCAATCCGATGTCAATCCGTTCTCGTAATATTCAATTTTTGTTTGTCTATTAATTTTAGTATTCTTTGCACTCTGTTGTTTTCTTTATGTTTTTTAAATTTTCTAAAAGAAAACGGCAATGCCGCTCTGATATTATTTAATAAAAATTTAAATAATAATGTTTTCTATTTATGCCTATTGTGTTTGAAAAATTGGTCTCAAACTTTAACGACATAATTATTTCAAATACATTTTCAAAGAAAAATAGATACCAAGAAATAATAGATTTTTTTTAAATTTCTCGATTTGTTTCTGAAGACAAATTGAGTCGTATCTGGCAAAGCTATATATCGTTTTATAGTTTGGTTGGATCTTGACAGCATCTGTCAAATAAGTTTCCTTGCTCATATAAGTTTCCCCGCTCAAAATTTACAATCGAGTTTACAAGCTCTAAAATTCAATCAATTTTAAAATGTTTTTTCGAAAAACGATTAGTGACTCATTAATCACATGTGAAAATACCAACCGTTAAAGATCTTGGTCAAAGCACGGTGAGCCGTCTTAAATGGTCGCAAAGTCAGGATAGATTTAATGGTGGGATGGCAAAGGAATCATTCATTATGAAGTGGCCCTGTGGCCAAACCACTAGTTCTGACCTACCTAGTGGAAAGGTTGAAGATTGCACTTGTAAATCGTAGAGGAATTCTGTCCCTGCATGACAACTCTAATAATCGAACAATATGGTACGTATAGCTAGGTATCATATAGGTATCAGACAATGCTAACTTTGTTAAAATAATCGTCAAAGATCAATAAAAAAAACCGGTATGGCATTACCAAAAAACTTGGTTTTGCCGATCTGATTTCATAGTAAATAATGCTTGCTATTTATATCGTTAAAGTTTGACAGCGCACACTGTGCCAGAAATGTAATTTCTTGACCAAAAATCTCACAATTTTTTATCTAAGTTTAAATAAAGCAGATTACACTAGTTTACAAAATGAAAAAAAGCATCATAGTGTAAGTTGTTTGTCACACTATGAAAACCGCGTGTTGTATGTACGTTACCCATCTAAGTGTACTATAGAGTCCTTGAACGGTACAACTAGTTTGCGAGGAAGTGGACAGGCGGATGTGTATAAATCGACTTCGCTGATGCTTCCATTAAATTCTAAGTAAAAATGGAGCAAGAACTGCAAGAACTGGGGAACGTTTTGTCAATTGCATTTGTAAAGCAGTGGGGCGGCGACCACTTCTCAGCGCCACAACTTTGAATTTAGCTATACCTAAACCTTGATAAAAATTTCTAAACTACTTGGTGTTTTTTAAACAAGAAAAGAAAATTATTTTTAAGGGGATATATTTTACCTATGACTAAACCCAGTGCTCGGTTAGTTATGACCTACCAGCTTGTCCTTAGAAAATCTCCCGGAAATGGGATGCGGCTTGCTAACGCCCGTGGACCAACGATTTGGCAGGTTGAGGTCATCTTGGGCCAGCTTTAACTTTGCCGCCAGCTTGGCGTGCTGACTTACTGTCAAGGCCTTTTCCCTGCCCAGCGTGGCAGACTTCTGCTTCTCGGGTGTTTTGCTTCGCGACAAGAAGTTCCAGCGCTTCTTGCGCTTTAAATCCTTGCTGGCCGCTGACGATGACGTGGTGTCCAGCGTCGAATTAAAAGCGGAAGAGGTGGACGCCGAAGTGTTAGAAGAAAGATTCATGGCACATAATTGCTGTTGCAGTGATTCTCCCGGCCAGTTCGCCTCAACTGCTGTCGACTTATTAAGGCTGGCTGTGAAGGAATTTTGACGTGGCGGAGTCGTGGTTCCCATATTCGGAGCAGCACTGGCGGCTCTGGTGGAGCGCTTAGGGGCCTGCGGCTCCAGGAAAAGCAGTTCTGTCTCTGCCGCCCGGTCCGCCCCGTACTTCTTTATGTTGTCGTCATCAGGCTGGGAATTAACTGTAACACTGACCAGGTTATTCGTGCTGGCGTTCCTTGCAACTGGAACAGGAACAACACTTGGGGCAGACTGTATGGACGAAGCTCGCTGGCGCATAGTCTCGGTATGAACGGCCCCAGAGCTGTCGTCAGAGGCTCGCTGTGGTAGAGGAACATTCTCGTATATGGGCTCGATGGAACCGTTCAGCAAGCTCCGCTGAAGGAGAGCGGGCGTGGTCGACTTATGCGTAGAAGCTGCCAACGGCGGTGGTAGCGGACTGCTGGCTGGCGGTGGGACGGATGGGCGATATCCACTTGGAGGCAGGGTAGGCGAACTGCAATATTTATAGAGCGTCGAAATAAAATATTAATTTAAAACGTCCACATAGAACAGAAATGACTAAAGAACCTCTAAACAGTCGTGAGCAACAATATTAAGGTATAAATTTAAGGGTAAGTGGCATCTTAAGATATTTACAAGAAATCTGTGATAATCAGAAATATTACTAGGTGTCAATACTTGAGGGGCATACAGAAATAAGCTTGACTGCTCAAAGATGGCACATGAGTGGCCAAAATAAAAATAGATTAATATAACATAACTATGGGGGGTATTCTGGTTTAGACGTCTGAATTTTTGGTATTTTTTTCAAGAAAGTTAAAAAGGGTTTTAAAAACATTTTTAATATAAAATTTTTTATATGTTTTGTATTAACATTTTAAGAATACAAAAAAAAAAAATAAATAAATAAAAAAATAAAAAAAAACCCAAAAAAAAAAAACAATATCTATCATCTATCTGGTATTTTTTCATATCAAGTGTTGGGGTGTTATTGTGTTTTGTGTAATTAACTTTGTATTACCATACCGTTAATTCCACCGTGTATGCAATATATGAGATGCTTATTTTTACTTGTTTGTACAACAAGACTAAGTTGCCAGAGCGTGTACACAATATTATAATTCATGTACAACTTCGTGAAAATTAAAAAAATTATTACAAAATGTTTTTTACCTTTGTTGTACATTACCTATTTACTTATTTTCTCAAATACCTTTTACCTTATCTAGATCCAAAAAAACTAGAATTTGTCTTTAACTAGTATTTTCGAACGTAACAAATTAATATGTTCGAAAAATCAAATTGCTATTAAGCATACCAGATTGATACGCTGCTCATATCGGAAAAATAAATTAAAAATAATTATAACCCACCTGTTTTTAAATTTTTTTGTTTAAGATAATGGTTTATATTTAATTAAAATCGGACTATATTATAAGCTCCAATAAGAAAAATCGGAATATTAAAAAAAAAAAAAAAAAAAGAAAGGAAGCAAACTTTGGCAAGCCGAAGTTCATATACCCTTGCAGCTATTGCAAAAATTAAATATTCTTGAAAACATTAAAATTATGGTTGATTGTATGTTTACATTGAAGCTATTTGAAGCTTATTTGATAGTTCCTATGGCAACTATATGATATCGTTTACCGATTTTAATAAAATTTAAAGCGTAATTCTGAACTGTCAAATTATTAAAGAAATCATAAAGAATTTCTAAAAAAAAAACAAAAAAATTCAAATTCAATTTCGGATTGAGATGATCGAGGTGACGTTGGGCGCACCGGCCCCAACACATTCACCATCTCTCCGGAACCAAATGACTTTTTAAAACTCTTAGTATTCACAGCCTCTTATAAAAGTTCTTAAGAGGCTGTGAAGTTATTTTCTTTGTTTTTGAGTTCTAATTAGATTTTTTAAGGTTAGTAAGACTACAATGTTAGTACTTAGGGAGCAGTGTTTTTGTTCCTTGTTTTCCCTGCATAAAAGGATACCACTTCAGATCTTCCCAACCCAGTTCAATGCTTATATCAGGTTCATCGCAATGCATTCTGGAAGCGACCCTAAACTGCTTACTTCTTGAGACTTGCTGTTAAATAGCACGCCCAAAAGTGTTATAAAGTCGATCGACAAAAACAGTAAGATTCTTTTTGGGTTATGCTTAGCATTTAACCGAGTACAACCTTTTCCAATTCTATTAAAATTACTCTGACTAATGCAAGCTCCGCTTACCTCTGTGTGTCCACGACCGCCGCAGCTGCAGCAGCTGCTTGGCTCATCGCTGACTGACGCAGCTGTGACATTATGGACGGTTGCTCCTCAATCATGTTGAGGTTCTCGAAAGTGCCGTGCGCAGGCAGGTAAGGCTGCGAGTGCCCCATGTGGCTCACATGCTGGTACTGGTGAAGCATAGTGGCTCCGGAGGAGGTGGGAATGTTTCCGGCATGTGCCCCAGCGGCCATAGCCAAGTACTGGCCGCCATTGAAGAGTGTACGGTTGGAGACTAGATCCGGAGATGAGCCGCTTACATAGTTCCGGTAGCCCTGCAGCGGACGGGGCGTAGCCACTGCCAAATCAGGCGTGGAGGAAGAACTCAGCCTATTGACGTACGGCGGCGGCACCTTTTGACGCATTAGTTGCATACGCTGTGAGAGCTCCAAATACGCCTGCGCCGTACTCATGGGCTGTATATGTGACTGCGGTTGCTGATGTTGCATAGGATACAGGTTGATGTGGTGATGCAGGGCAGCAGCCGGCTGTGCCACATCTGGATAACGATGCGCAGTCAGGTGACCATATAGCAAGTTTTCGTTATGCAAGCCTGTATTGTGGACATCCGGCTGGGACCCCGCATAGTAGGCATTCCCAGGAGCGGCCAATGCAACTGTCACGTTGTGCAGCTCAGCCGAGGGTGTGCGGTACTTTAGTTGCACTGCTGTCTCATAGTCTGGTGCAGGACGGTATGTGGGAAGCATCGCTTTGAGTCGCTCCCGGTCCTCGTTATTGTTGTTGTTGCTGCTTCCATGGTGTAGCATGCCACTGCTGCTGTGCAGGTTGCTGTTGCTTAGGTCTAGGCAGGACCTGCTTTGACCTAGTAGCTGGCTGGCGCTGGCGGCCAGCGAAATGTTCGATGAGATCAACTGATGCTGTTTCTGAACCTGTTGTTGCTGCTGAACATGTTGCTGCTGATGCTGTTGTGATTGCTCGGCTGATTCGACGTAGTCGTAATCCACGTAACCGACAGTATCCACCCCCACCTGACCGCTCTCCACATCTGCACCACTTCCCAGGCTCGGAGGTGTGGCGGTGTCAATGTAGCGCTTAAAGAACTTATGTTGGCTGATGGTGAGCTTCCAGAAGTAGCGCGCCATGTCGGCCTCGGCGAAAATAAAGCTGCCCACAATGCTGCCGCCACCGTCCAACTTGTTTTGCTCGATCTTGATCGTGCGCTTGTCGATTGTCACCGTGTGGAAGTCCTTCCACGGAAAATACTGGCGCCCATTGTCCGCATTGACCACCATCCCGTTGATGGCGAGGCCCAGCAGCAGATCATTGCCGAGCGTGTCTTTGGCGGCGAAACGTTCCTCCCCATAACCATCAAGCTGCTGGCAGCATTGTATGTACATCTCCTCCGCCTGACTCTGACCGCGTTGGGTCAGACCTGCCTGCTGCTGCAGCACCTCCGCGATTAGACCCTCCAACATGCTGTCGTCGTTAGCCAAGCCCTGCATGTTGCGCGGCAGGACCAGCGATTTTTTCAAATAGTCCTTGCTCTGCTTGTCGCCCTGGTAGGTGTCGTACTCCGCCTGTCGGCAGTAGAGCGCAAGCAGAATGGCCGTGCGGATGTCGCAGGTAATGCGGCCTTCGTAGATGTCGCTCTTGAGCTGCAAAAAGTAGTAGAAGCGCGTGGCCTCGTCGCTCAGGTGGCGAACGCCCGTTGTCACGTAGTGGCGCACACGCAAGTATATTTTCGGCCCTGCCGCGTACTTTTCCAGCTGCCGGCTGAGCGAGCGCTCAAGGTCAATCCATTTAAACTCGTCTTCCTTGTCCTTACCCTTGACCAAGTAGCGCAGTCCGAAAAACTCTGGCTGCTGAATCAAGAGGCGCTGGCAAACGTTGTCCAGGCACTCCAGCCCTTTGCTCTCCGCGCTGATCGTGCAATCCACTGTGCTGGAGGTGTCTGCAATGGAAATGACAGTGAAAACGTACTCTGACCATCGGTTAAAACGACTAAAAGACGTAGCTTCTAATTTGTTATGTGTTCTGTTTATAGGTGATAATATATAAGTTCTGCTTGAGTAAATATTTTTTTAATCATAGCGCTTACTTATGAATCGGAGCGCTAGTCACAGCAACAATCACGACATTGTGTTGTTGTTTTTTGTTTTGAATTATTTTTAAGTGCTTAGCATAAGCTCAAGACTACATATATCAATTTTGTTTGAAAACTGAATAGAGTTTTTGGTATTGTTTTATGTTAAGTAAACGAAAAAACAAAACTTAAAAATGTCAGTCGCACCTTTTTGGGAAGAACTAATCTTTTTATTTCCTTCTATCCTTCCGTCTGTCCGTCCGTCTGTTGGTTTGTCTTTCCGTTTCTACGAAAACTAGTTTCTTAGCTTTAGAGCTATATGCATGAAACTTTTCCAAAAGTTGTCTTTTTTTTGCAGGTAGTATATAAGTCGGAACGAGCCGGATCGGACGACTATAGCATATAGCTCCCATAGGAACGATCGGAAAAATAAATTTAAAAAAAATATAACTTTGCTGTTTTTAAAGAAATGAATCCAACCGGTCCTTTTCGGTGGAACAGGTTCTACAAAGTACGTCCTTCGACCACCAAATACGAAGTATCTGTCAAATCATATAGTCAAAACAGTAAAGAACAATGGCTTTCAAATGTTAGTGTGGGCGCTGTTTTTAATTTAGCGAAGTAATACAGATACTTTTTAAGAACTAACTTTTTTCTGCTAAGTCCACCAGGAACAGAGTTATAAAGGGCATTTTCGAAGTTTTAAAAAATGGTTTTCCCGTCGAGCACCGAATTCGCAGTTTTGAGCCATAATTAGCACCAAATTAGCACGACATTTTGGAATAGAAATTAACCCGATCGAAGCAATGCGTGGTGGGGCTTGATTGACCTGTTTAAGAGTCATGGGTGCAGATACCCATTGAACGTTGCCAGGACTTAGGTGACTGAATGACACGTAGATGCGAGCCAATGAGGGACACACAACAAAGTGTATTGAACTATGTTCACATATCGAATGCACACTGTACTCGGTGTTATACATTAATATAAGTTCAAACACATTGTAGCACTTGGCCACAGCACTTACATACAAATCTAAGACCCAAGAAGTTCCCAAAGTGACATTTCAGACTCAGCATAATTGCCATGCGCGACCACTGTGTCTCCAAGTGAACATAATACCCCTCTCTCCCCTTGGTGGAGATGGATGGACGTTTTAACATTTAAGCATTCGACAAAACAAATACACTTATTAAATGATCCCAATCGGACCGCTTCATCCAGGTATTTTGCCTTCACAGACATTTGTGTCTCAACGTGCCAAATGGCATTTATTTATTATTTATTTAGGCGAATGCATATTCATTTTTCGTCACATAACTTGATATCAGATATTTTGTATGTTGGAGGTGCGATCGTCACGACTTTTACTAATTTAATTTTAACAAACTACGTTTGGCAAGACTTTAAAGATGTGCATAAAGTTAGCAGTACAACTTTCAAAATCTAAACCTTTTTTTTTACCATAATTTGCCGTTAATTATCCGCAAATTATTCGTGAAAGAAAAAAATTTGCCGCTCAATTTATTTAAAAGTTATCCAATGTTAACTTGATATCAAGTTAGCAGTACACAAAATTAAACTTTAACTTTTCGAAAAATTTCTTTTGCAGGAATTTGCCGTTAATTATCCGTAAATTATTCGTGAAAGAATTAAATTTGCCGCTCGTGTTTTAATATTTTTTAAAGCAATAACAAACAAAATTTAACACATGCATACAAATACATATAAAACACGCGGCCGCCGACATGGCTCTGCCAACGTCGTCGCCCAAGGCGCAGAATTCTAAACATTGTTTAGAGTGGGGGAACGCAGTTTTTTTTACATATATGGACATTAGTAAACTAACTATTTAATTAATCAATTAATTAAAAACCATCAATATTAAAATATGCTCCCATCCACTGTAGACAATGTTTTTCTAAGCTGCAGATTTCGCGGGAGTTTTGCGTTTTGACGCCGACGTGAGCAGAGCTCTGTCGGCGTCGACGTTTTAAATGACACACACGGTCAAACACACACTCATTGATCTGTTCGCACGTCTTTGTGTTAGTAATTTGCACGGCGAAACTTATCAATATGTGTGTGTATTATCTTTCCGACTGAGCAGCTGCAGCGCAGCGGCAGAGGTCGACACGTACATTGTTAACCCGCAGCATGTTATTGAGTGGGTGGCGACCACTGTGTCGTGTTCTGCCGCCGCGCTGATTTAAAACGTCGACGCCGACAGAGCTCTGCTCACGTCGACGTCAAAACGCAAAACTCCCGCGAAATCTGCAGCTTAGAAAAACATTGTCTACAGTGGATGGGAGCATATTTTAATATTGATGGTTTTTAATTAATTGATTAATTAAATAGTTAGTTTACTAATGTCCATATATGTAAAAAAAAACTGCGTTCCCCCACTCTGAACAATGTTTAGAATTCTGCGCCTTGGGCGACGACGTTGGCAGAGCCATGTCGGCGGCCGCGTGTTTTATATGTATTTGTATGCATGTGTTAAATTTTGTTTGTTATTGCTTTAAAAAATATTAAAACACGAGCGGCAAATTTTATTCTTTCACGAATAATTTACGGATAACTAACGGCAAATTCCCGCAAAAGAAATTTTTCGAAAAGTTAAAGTTAAGTTTTGTGTACTGTTAACTTGATATCAAGTTAGCAGAACACAGGGTTTGTTTTAAAAAAAAATAGTAAAACACGAGCGGCAAATTTTATTCTTTCACGAATAATTTACGGATAATTACCGGCAAATTCCTGCAAAAGAAATATTTCGAAAAGTTAAAGTTTAGTTTTGTGTACTGTTAACTTGATATCAAGTTAGCAGAACACAGGGTTTGTTTTAAAAAAAATATATTAAAACACGAGCGGCAAATTTTATTCTTTCACGAATAATTTACGGATAATTAACGGCAAATTCCTGCAAAAGAAATTTTTCGAAAAGTTAAAGTTTAGTTTTGTGTACTGTTAACTTGATATCAAGTTAGCAGAACACAGGGTTTGTTTTAAAAAAAAAATAGTAAAACACGAGCGGAAAATTTTATTCTTTCACGAATAATTTACGGATAATTAACGGCAAATTCCTGCAAAAGAAATTTTTCTAAAAGTTAAAGTTTAGTTTTGTGTACTGCTAACTTGATATCAAGTTAGCAGAACACAGGGTTTGTTTAAAAAAAAAAAATAGTAAAACACGAGCGGCAAATTACTTTACGGATAATTAACGGCAAATTCCTGCAAAAGAAATTTTTCGAAAAGTTAAAGTTTAATTTTGTGTACTGCTAACTTGATATCAACATTGGATAACTTTTAAAAAAATTGAGCGTCAAATTTTTTTCTTTCACGAATAATTTACGGATAATTAACGGCAAATTATGGTAAAAAAAAATGTTTAGATTTTAAAAGTTGTACTGCTAACTTTATGCACATACTTTAAAGCTTAACTAACAAGAAATAAAGCTATCTTTGGCAAGTCAAAAATTGTATACCCTTGCAGCTATTCCAAAAAATTTTAAAACAACAATATTCCGATTTTTATGATTGCGTTGTCCGATTTTGATAAAATTAGAACCGTAATTCTGAAACAATAAGCTTTTAATTTTTATCGAAGTATATTCAAATCAATTAAAAAACAGCGAAGTTATAATTTTTTCATATATTTTTCCAATTGCTCACATGGGAGCTGTTTGATCTACTCATCCGATCCGTCTCGTTTTAACTCTTACTAATAAGCATTAAAACTGATAGGCTAGTTTGCGTAGAAACGAGTCTACTCTCCTAGTGATCCTGATAGGGTCAGGCATGTGTCCTTTTGACTGAAATTATAATACCATTTGTAAGGATATAAATTTTAATAAGAAAGTTGTGAGCCAGACCTCAATAGAACATTTTTAATTTTATTAAAATCGGAATACGATATCATATTGCTGCCATAGGAACTATCGAATAATTATGCTGCAAATCATCATAGCTTCAATGTTTTTAAACATATACGCAAGTCAATCATAATTTTAAGGTTTTCAAGAATATTTAATTTTTGCAATAGCTACATATACGAACTTCGGCTTGCCGAAGTTTGCTTCCTTTCTTGTTTTTTATTTATTTTTATTTTATTTATATTGTTCTCATGGGAGCTATATGATATAGTCGTCCGATCCTTAGAAAGTCATAACATTCTAACTTAAAAAACACCAAAGTTATGTCAATTCCGAACGTTTAGTTATTTGGCAGCTATACGATATAGTCGGCTGATCCTTATGTATTTTGTAGTTCGGTTCAATTGACAAAAAATACAATCCATTCTTATTTAAAAAACACCAAAGTTATGGCATTTTCGATCTCTCAGTTATATGGAAGTTATAGGATAGCGATAGCACATTTAGAAGTATTTATGGCCCTGGCTCCATACATGGCATGGTTGTATTCTAGCTTTATATACGCGTCCAACGACACCACAAATATCTCTTTCCGATACTCCGTTAAAAAGATATTCAATAAGCAAGACAAATACAGAATTTTTTCCGTTTTTGGTTTGTAACCCTGAAACCAATTTTACTGTATTAAGCAGATCGAGTTGAAAAACTTTTGTTCTTCCATTTTTCGGAAAACCCACTTGTTTAGCGGAAAAACGGCTAAAAAAGCTAGATTTCACACGCCCACAACTTAAATAAAAATAAAGTAATTTTTTTGGTAAAATAAACGTAACAAAATGTAATATCAGAAGTTGTTGGACTTAAAGGTGCGGACGTCACGTTAATTTTACCTAGTCCAGAGGTGTTTTTGTCTGATACGCATATAACACTGGTTTATAAACTTAAGTTGATTAAATTCTCCAGAGATCAAACCTTGATTTACCAGTCCAGATGGACTCCCTCCAAATTTTTTGTAATATACTATTTTTAACATTTTTAAGAGTTGGGCAAACGATTTCTTTAGCTTCTGAAATTCAAAAAGGTGGGTAATTTATTTTTTCGAAAAAATTATTTTTGCCCCGTCGTCAATCGGTGGGAAAAAGTGGTTAAAAATTGGGCAAACGATTCCGCTTATCAAATTCTTTGAGCTTAATTTTTTTTTTACACATAGCTTTATTGCTTTTATAAATATAAAATAAAAACTGAAAATGCTCTTTGTTGTTCATAAAAGTTTGTCCAAAAATTTAAATATGTTTGGATTTTTTTCCTTTGTTTATTTAACTAATTTTGAAATACAGAAACCAGCAGTAACAAAATAGGAAGCTTACTTCGGCATGCCGAAGTTTTTATTGCTTTACAGTCATTACAAAAATTTAATATTCTATTCTAGCTTTGTCGTTTTTCCACAAGTATTTTTCGAACGTTCTATGGCAGCTTTATGTTATTGCTGTCCAATTTTATAACCATAACTATATCCTAAAGTTTATTTGTAAAAACAACGATTTTATAATTCTTTCATTCACTTTTTTGCTATTGTTGAATTGGGAACTATGAGATTTAGTCGTACTCTCTGCGAGGGTATAAACACGGTAGTGAGCAAAATTTTTGCCAACTTAATTTGAAATCCAGTTAAGTGGAAAACAGGCGTCCCCTTAAGTCCGAATAAATAAATCAACAAGTGTAACAGGCGGCAGCGGCAGCTGCCAAGTTTTGGCTCTGTCACCGAGTGGTTGTTTCTATTGCGTCTACTGTTATTGTTTTAGGTGCTACGCCCCTTGCACGGTAGGGTTTACTCACCCAGCAGGTGATGCACTGATATAACAAACAAGCTCTTCGACGTAACATTGTACTGGCGACATTTCTTCAAGAACTTCAGTGGCATTTCCAAACCGCGCGCTGCCTTTTGATCGAGTGGGGCTCCGCTAGCTTATTAGTTGGCTAAAACAACAGCACCATCGAGGCTAAAAAACACGCTTTTAATTATCCCAAATTAATTCGACGGCTAAGGCACTTTGGCACGCACGTTGCGTGGTCAAAACGGTTGACCAAAGCAAACTTAGCGCTGCTCTGAACAAAGAATTAACAAAAGAATAACCAAAAACTAAAACGAAGTGGGCTCGTAGTGGTGATATTGATGTTAGTGACTACCTTTGTCTTTGGCAGCGAATTGATCGATAGGCGACATCAACTATCGATAAGGCTTTGCACCGTGAACTCCAAATACCAAATAATAATATTTATATTAATTAAAGAACAAGAAAGAAAGCAAACTTCGACATATGGAATATCATATAGCCTTGAAGCTATTGCAAAAATTAAATACTTTTGAAAACTTTAAAATTATGATTTACTTGCGTATACATATGTTGAAAAACATTGAAGCTATGATGATTTGCAGCTCAATTATTAGATAACTAATTTATATATTTTTATTATTGCTATGGGAGCTATGTGATATAGTCGACCGATTTTGATGAAATTTAAACCGTTATTCTAAAATATTTAACCATTACTACATGTCGAAGAACTAAAAAACTATTAAAAACAGCAAAGTTATAATTTTTTTCTTTTTTTTCCGATTGTTCCAATGGGAGCTATATGATATAGTCGTCCGATTTTGATGAAATTTAAACCGTAATTCTGAAATAATTATCCAATACTATAAGACGAAGAAATTAAAAAAGAAAATTAAAAACCAGCAAAATTAATTTTTTTTTCTTTTTTTATCCGAATGTTCCTATGGGAGCTATATGCTCCGATCCGGCTTGTTCCGACTTATATACTACCTGCAATAGAAAGACAACTTTTGGGAAAGTTTCATGCAGATAGTCTTAAAACTGCGAGACTAGTTTGCGTAGAAACGGACGGACAGATGGACGGACGGACGGATATGGCTAGATCGACTCTGCTAGTGATGCTGATCAAGAATTTGTATACTTTATAGGGTCGGAGATGTCTCCTTTAATGCGTTGCAAACATCTGACTGAAATTATAATACCCTCTGCAGGTGTATAATACTACTGATTTGTTTTAATTGAAACAACAATTTTCAGCATTGTATCATGACCCGCGAAATATAATTTAATTGTAAATTAAATTCGACGTCTACAATATGTGAAAGTAATTTTAAGTATTCCCAAGACGTCTGAATTGCTGAAAACTCAGCAGAAATATACGGAAATTCGGTTAGCTGTTTATACAAAATGCAACTTGCTGAAATTTCAGCTGCTCAGCAACCCATTTGTTGCTAAGTATATTTTTTTAGAATTTCATCAATTCAGAGATTCAGCATTTCGGGAATACCCAAAATTACTTTCACATAATTTACAATATAACTCTTAGTAAGTGGAATGATTTTTTTTCAGCTAATATATTATCCACTGATGTTGTCTTATGCTGGATGATATACTGACCACCACCAGCTGATCCATTAACTCCTATTGGATTTCCCTATACATATTAGTGCTTTTCCTTGTTCATTTACCATTCACACAGCTTACATTGCCCGAAACGCACATACTTCTCCAAAAAAATAACTCAAAGTGCAAGTAAAAAACACATAAATTCTTTAAACATATAGATTACTGTTGGTATTTCAAGACATGATCGGCAACGCTAAGTGCAACAGCGATTTTTTAGCCCCTTTCCACAGTGATCCACCCACCTTCCACCATCCGCAAGGTTTTGCCGTTCCAAACGTTCCCAGTTATACCGTATTTCCACAGAGATCCATACACCTTCCACCATCCGTTGTAAGGATCGCCCATATTGTTTTGCCGTTCCAAAAACTTTCCAGTTAGTCCGCCGTTAAAATCTGACGGACTTTGACGGACTAATTTATGCGATAGTTAGCCAATGTTTCTGCGGTGCAACCCTCTTTTCACGCAGTCCATCCCTGAAAAATTGTGGGGATTTTTGAAAATAAGTGAAACCCCTGTTAACACATTGCACAACAACCGTTAACCTTCCGATTTCAACTGATCTTAACAGCTGTAACTCATCAAAACATAAACAAAGATGGTTGACCTGTTGACTTTGCTTACGTTTTGACGAGCCACAGCTGTTCAGATCAGCTGAAATCGTAAAGTGGATGTGCTTTGTGGAAATCGGAGTTTCACATTTGTTAAAAATTCCAACCGTTTCGAACGGATGGACTGTGTGGAAAGTGGGCATTAGATGATTTGGAAAACATCGATAAGAGCTGAGTTATAAAAACACGGTTAAAATAATTGTGCACTAATTTTTAAAATTACAGTTAGAAAGCCATCAGTTTTGTGCAGTTTGTTTCGTAAATTATTAACTTAATGCGACCAAGTTCTGCAGATTATAACGAAAACCAAATAAATAACAGTATTTGTGTTTTTTTCAAGAAATCTTTTTTTGCCGCCAACTTTGACCAAATTATTGGCAATCATGACCCTAAAATAAATGCGTTTGGAAAAATTTGAAAATGATTGTTAAAATTGTGTTTTTACTTATTGGTAATGGCTAATACATGGTTGAGCCCTTTAATAGCCAAGTTATACATACGCACGTCTTCTATCGATATCGGAATAGACGCAATAAAGCAGACTAGCATGTTACACTTGAGGTCTGAGCAACTGTTCTTTGTTTTGATTTGTGAAGGAAAAGCTGCTGTTGTTTTTGTTTGTGGTTCATACTGTTCTACGATGGTATTTCGATATGCCAAATATCGAGTAAATTTATAGTAAAGATCGGTACAAGTCCAGATGTTGTAGAATGATGCACTTTGACGAAGTTTTCTTCTCTCGTGTGCCAAGTGTAAGCGGCAGTTCTGCGTCATTGCGTCTAGTCCAATACCGATAGGAAACTCACGTGAGTGTAATGATGCTATAAGTTTTTAGGCTCAAGTGAGAGTGTTCGATGGTTGCATTAAATTCGATAACATTGGTCAAATATCGTTTTTTTGTTCCAGCTCTACATGCTAGCGCTAAACGTAAGGTAAGTTCAACACAATACAGTAACTTGTTGCTGCACTCACCGTGTTGTCGTGGCCTCCCTCCCAATTAACTAAATAAAGCGAATTAAGAGATTTGTCGTGCACTAAACGGGTAGATAGGGAACGAACAGGAAGCGGTGCAGCATCTAAACGTAAAAGTGAAAAAGAATCGTCATAGTCAGATCGGTGAGTTCCAAGGAGTTATTTGGCAGCCCAGCCACAAGGGCACGTTCAGCCGAAATCCATAAATTAATTCATGTTTCGAAAATTGATACGCGCTGAGCTCTGTATTGACGGTCAAGGTTACATCGACAAGGACAGATGGAGCAACCACACACCAAATTTAAACTCGCACTCGCACACATGAGCGCTTGCAAGCGAGTTTAAAGTTCAGTACCTGTTGCTGAGCCCGCTCTGTCCCTTTCTTTCACAGCCTCATTGCTGTTTGTGTTCCTCGCTTGCTTATTCCATACGCGTGTTAGTTAGTATAATTCACCTCTTATTATTAAATTGTTATTTTTGCACGCTGAATCACTGTCTTCCACGTATGTATGTGGCTGTGTAGTAAGCTGAATTGCATAAGTAAAAAACGCGACTCTAATTGAGCTATCTGTATGAAAGTTCCCAAAAGTTTTCTTCCTGTTGCGGGTAGTATATAAGTCGGAACGAGCCGGATCGGGCGAATATAGCATATAGCTCCCATAGAAACAAATGCGAAAATAATGAAAGCAAATTATAACTGCTGTATTTAATTTTTTTATAGTTCTTCGATATTTTGTGATGTTTTATTATTTTGGAATTACGGATCCCATAAAAACAATCAGAATATTAAAAAAAAAAAAAGAAAAAAAAAATTGGAACACCCCTAATTTTTTATTTTTATACCTTTGTAGAGGGTATTATAATTTCAGTCAGAAGTTTGCAACGCAGTGATGGAGACATTTCCGACCGTATAAAATATACATATTCTTGATCAGCATCACTAGGAGAGTCGATCTCGCCATTTCCGTCTGTCAGTCAGTCCGTCAGTTTCTACGCAAACTAGTCTTCAGTTTTAAAGCTATCTGCATGAAACTTCCTCAAAAGTTGTCTTTATATTGCAGGTAGTATTAAGTCAGAACGAGCCGGATCGGACGACTATAGCATATAGCTCCCATAGGAACAAACGGAAAAATAAATAAAAAAATTATAACTTATGTACAAAAAATAAATTCTAAAAAAAGTAACTTTTCTATTTTGTAAGTTTTCAAAATTCAAAAATTCTTTTTGACTTATTAATAATTTGACAGTTCAGAATTACGCTTTTAATTTTATTAACATCGGAAAACGATATTATATTGCTGTCGTAGGAACTATCGAATAATTGAGTGCATATCATCATAGTTTCAATGTTTTTAAACATATACGCAAGTAAATCATTATTTTAAGGTTTTCAAGAATGGGTAATTTTTGCAATACAATAGGGTATATGAATTTCAACTTGCCGAAGTTTGCTTCTTTTCTTGATTTGTAATTCTTTTGGTCATATAAATAGTTAAATAATTTATAATTACCACTTCATTTTATTCAATCGGAAAACGATATCATATAGTTGCCATAGGAACGATCGAATTTTCAAACAATTGTTAAAAATCATAGCTTCAATGGGTTTTAATGGGTATAAGTTGAAATTTAGATGTTTTAAAAATGTTTTATTTATGCAATAGCTGCAAGGTTATATAAACATCGGCTTGCTGAAGTTTACTTCCTTTTCTGTTTTTTTTTACAAAATTTAACCAACTCCCTTAAGAGGGATTAGTTCGTTTAGTACATTTACTTTCTGAACTTTCACTTCCGAAATCGTTTCCGGTCCGCATAAGAGAGACATAAATAAATCCGATTTGGTTAATGCATTTTGTAAATTTAGAAATGTAAATGTCTAAAACGATGTTCATTCGATTTTCATTCTGTTTAAATGAATGCCGAAACACCTTAGATTAAGAATGATGTCTCTATTGATACCGCGCAGCGCACGTTTTTTATAGTAGAGAAATGTTTTTATACCCTTATAGAGAGTTTTCTTATTTCAGTTAGAAGTTTGCATCGCAGTAAAGGATATATATCCGACCCTATAAACTAATCATATTCGTGATCAGCATCACTGGATAGTCGATCCAGCCATGTCCGTCTGCCTGTCTGTTTCAACGCACCTTCGACGCAAAATATTTCTGATATTAAACTTTGTGACGAAAAATTATTATGCATTCAGCTTAATAAACATTTAACATTTTTTTTTATTCGTCGCGCTCCAACAAAGCTTTTCATCTACACAGGCATATTTTTGTTGCAGTGTGCCGAATAAAAAATGTAAAAAAGTGTAAATTAAAACGCGTAATTAAAGCCAGAAAGTTCCAATATAAGGACAACATTTTTTTGCACTTTCACCCCCATTAAGTATGTACGAACTCTTATGAAACCGATACCTTTCAATTGCTTTATCATATATTAAGATCGGACTTGTATTTCCTGATTTCGAATGTTGCGGCTATATATAAAGTAGTCTCCTTGCGCACGCTTTCCGGTGCTCATCGTCACTACGTGGACGGCCGCCCACAGTGATTCACACAGTTCTTAAAAAAAAGTGTTAAAATATGTTCTTTAAAAATGCATAAGTCGTAAAACGTGTTAACTATTTAATATGTTAAATCCTGCAAGTGCTTTTTTAAAGGACTTTTTTCACAATACATAACACTGAAAAGAAAAGAAGAAAAACAAAAAAAATAGTATGTTCATTCAAAGAAAAATGCTGCGATGCAAAACAAATCCCTACCAAAAATTTTACACGTTCGACAAAGTCAAAAATTTAAGTTGTACTTAGTGTGAAAAAAGTGTCGATGAGTAAATAATATTAATTATACCTTTGCAGAGGATATTATAATTTCAGTCAGAAGTCTGCAACGCAGTGAAGGAGACATCTCCGACCCGTCTGCCCGTCCGTCTGCCCGTCCGTCTGTCCGTTCGTTTCTACGCAAACTAGTCTCTCAGTTTTAAAGCTATCTGCATGAAACTTTCCCAAAAGTTGTCTTTCTATTGCAGGTAATATATAAGTCGGAACTAGCCGGATCGGACAATCAAAAAAAAAAAAATAAATAAAAAAAAATTATAACTTTGGTGTTTTTTAATTTTTTTTTCAGTTTTTCGACAAATAGTAATGGTTAAATATTTCAGAATTACGGTTTAAATTTCATCAAAATCGGACGACTAATCATATAGCTCCCATAGGAACAATCGAAAAAAAAAATACAAAAAAATTATAGCTTTGCTGTTTTTAACTTTTTTTTTAGTTCTGACATATAGTATTGGTTAAATATTTTGAAATTACTCTTTAAATTTCATCAAAATCGGACGACTATATCATATAGCTCCCATAGAAATAATAAAAATATATAAAATAGCTATCAAATCATCATAGCTTTAATGTTTTTCAATATATACGAAAGTAAATCATAATTTTAATGTTTTCAAAAATGTTTAATTCTTGCAATAGCTGCAAGGGTATATGAACTTCGGCTTGCCGAAGTTTGCTTTCTTTCTTGTTTTTTTTATGAAGTTGCTTCATAAGTAAATAAGCACAAGTAAAAAAATTCAAAGCGTCTAGAACCTTCGCACATTCTACGTGCAAAAGTCTCATTCGCTCTCGTCATTAATTTTTTGCAATAATAAATAGTTATAATGTTTGAAATATTATTTTGTTTGAGACGCTACAATACCAGTACAATACAACTTGGAAATAAAAAAATGTTTACCAAACCGAATGCCGTACTCATAATAATTATATTGGTTGTAACCGTAACAGTAACCGAAACCGTTATTTGATTTGGTTCTAATCCTTGAAAAATTTTTTATTTATTCTTCTAAAATCACAAAAATGCCCCTTTTTTATACCCTTACAGAGGGTATTAAAATTTCAGTCAGAAGTGTGAAACGCAGTGAAGGAGACATATCCCACCCTATAAAGAATATATATTCTTGATCAGCATCACCAGGAGAGTCTATCTAGCCATGAGCGTCTGTTACATCGTTCTGAAATTAAGTACTACCTGCAATAGAAAGACAACTTTTGGGAAAGATAGCTTTAAAACTGAGAGACTAGTTTGCGTAGAAACGGTCGACTATAAAATAAAGCTCGCATAGGAACAATAAAAATAAACAAAATAAATTGAAAAAATTTCACATAATTTTTGCAATAGCTGCTAGGGTATATGAACTTCAGCTTGCCGAAGCTTGCTTCCTTTCCTGTTTTGAGATAATTTATAATTGTCTGTGATTTTTAACCATTGTTTATCAATAATAAAACAAAATTATTATAATATTACAATTATTATATCAAAAACAAACAGAACTTTTCACCTCCATTGCAAATAGAGATAAAAATTAAATTCCCTGCTTATTAAACTTTGTTTATGATAAGGAAAGTTTCTTGTGCGCAAAGTTAATCTGCTTTGTCATGCTTACTATTTAATTCGTCTGGTAATCCGAACGTACAATTCGTTACAGTCATCGTGCTAAGAGGTGTTTAAAATATTTTTTACCAAAATAAATTCTCAGTATTATTGGCCTAAATACGGGTGTGTGGGGATGGTTTTATGTGTCATAGCTAGACTTTTGTTTTGACATAACTTAGGAAACTGTGTTTGATTTGGTGGTTGAGCGCAATAAACTAAGATAATGTATTTGGTTAAATGTGTTAAGATATGCAAAGATATGACAGTCACGGGAAAGTTACGGTTATTAATTGAGAAAACGGAAAAAAATTATACACTTTTTTCGTTTCGAATGCGAGTTCAGTCCTAGTGATTGGCTCAACAGAAAAAGTGTCTTGCTCTGTGCGGTTCATCTGTTGAGCGGAAACAGTTTTAAAGCTTTATGCTTCCGACTAATTCTCAAAGTGTTCGTAGGTGAATAATTTTTTTCGGATACTTTAAAATGTTTGACAACTTAGGGAACAAAAATAAATAAATAAATTTGTTTTTCTATACTTCATGGTGAAGAACGTTTTAAAACGGGTTGATATTTTTCAAATCATTTGTTTTTTTATAGCCACAACTTTGCGTTTTATTTGAGAAGAATTACTTCATTTCCGCAGCCCCATGCGGCAATTCTTATTGACCTTACCACCGAGGGGAAAATAAGCTTCATCTGAAAATATAATTTTTTTGATAACAAGACTTCTTTCCATCAAGCGCACACAAATAAACCGCAATGCTAACGCTTTTCAATAAAAAAATATTTTAAAAATATCCACCTTTTTATATCCTTGCAGAGGGTATTTTAGTTTCAGTCAGAAGTGAAGGAGACATTTCCGACCCTATAAAGTATATATATTCCTGATCAGCATTACTAGGAGAGTCGATCTAGCCATGTCCGTCTTTCCGTCCGTCTGTCTCTTAGTTTTAAAGCTATCTGCATGAAACTTTCCCAAAAGTTGTCTTTCTATTGCAGGTAGTACATAAGTCGGAACGAGCCGGATCGGACGACTATAGCATATATCTCCCATAGGAACATCCGCATTAATAAATAAAAAAAATTATAACTTTGCTGTTTTTATTTTTTTTTAGTTCTTCAACATATAGTAATGGTAAAACTATTTCAGATTTACGGTTTAAATTTCATCAAAATCGGACGACTATAGCATATAGCTCCCATGGAAACAAAATAAATATATACAATTTTTTTTTTAATGTAACTTTTCTATTTTGTAATTTATTTTAAAAATTCTTTTTGACTTATTAATAATTTGACAGTTCAGAATTACGCTTTTAAATTGTATAAAAATCGAAAAACGATATCATATAGCTGCCATAGGAACTATCGAAAAATTAAGCAGCAAATGTTCTTAACCATATACGCAAGTAAATGATAATTTTAATGTTCTTAAAAATATTTAATTTTTACAATAGTTGCAAGGGTATATAAACTTTGGCTGGCTGAAGTTTGCTTCTTTTCTTGTTTTATAGCCATTTTAAAACGCATCTTTTTTGTGTAAAATAAATTCGATATCAAATATAGTTTTCGAGATGCATCAGGTCAGGCAGAACAGTCCACTTTTTTTTTAATCACGCTTTGATTTTATAGCTGAAAGGCTTGAATTAAGAAGAGACCTTACGGAACGCTTAAACATTTTTTTTAAATTTATATTTTGTATCATTACTAGTTTGGTAATTTCAATTGTACGATTTACTTTTTCAAAAATAGATTCTAGGTCTGGTCATTTCTATGAAAACAAGTTTCTCAGTTTCCAAACCAAATGAATGAAACAATCCCAAAAGCCTTCTTTCTAAATGGTTCTAGTCGTACGTATAGGCGTAGAAAAAATCAAGAAACCAAGTATGTGGGGCATTTTTGGTATTAACTTCTAAGGTAGCCGAATTTGACCAAATATAAGAAACAACGCAATTGCAATTGCAATTTCTTTCCCAACAGGTGATAGTTTTGAAGAAGAAGTTTTAAGAAGTTCCGGCAGAAAATATCCCGTGTTAAAATCTGATATGTAAACCACATATTTATGTGGGTCATAACTCATAGTAGCGGTATGGTGATCTAAAAAAATTAAACAATTTGTTGTTCGCTTCATATTGTAAATAGTGCTAGTCGCTATCTTGAGCGTTGCCTCACTTGATTGACCACGGCGCGTAGAACACCTTCCTTAAACTAAAATCAGACGCGAACGACGGCACTACCGTCGATTTGCATATGCTTCGCATGCTTGCTCCGCTAGCCTGGGCATATGTTTAATATTTATTTTCTGCCATTTGCTGACCACAGCAACAATAACTATAACAAGTCTATACAAAGTACACGCACGTCGCAGCGCATTAGCAACATTAAAGCATTAAGTCAAATACGAATTCAAGGTGCCACTTTAAGAATTTCGATGTGTAATTCCCTCCACAAAAATCATAAGCAAGGGATAAGTTCGCTTGGGCGCACGCCGTGACAGAAACAAATTTTTAGTTATTTGGTTTTAGTGTTCCACAAGAAGTTTTCTCGGCAGATTTATATAATTTATCAGTCCCTTAAGTCTAAGGAAATCGGTGGGCTATGGTGCCGACTTTTATTGATTGTTATGCGGGAGCAGTGCTAATTTCAAAATTAAAAATGAACTTGGTGCATAAGTGCATGGATTGTTTGGACAATTTAAATAAGTTTCAAAAACCAATCTTTTTTGAAAAAAAAATGTGTTCAAAATCTCAAGAATCTTGACCAGTTAAGCTGGTTCACTTTTTTGATCAGATAACCGTAAATCAGCCTAAATTAATTAAATTTAGTATATTATATTATTACAGTAAAAATGTTTATTGTTTATTTAATCATTTGTAGAACATTTTTATTTGTAGAATGGCTTGGTAACAACTGATTTCAAACATTTTGTTTTGTTTTCATCATATCTTTCAATTGGCCGCGGCGTCCGATAAGCGCAGTGCATAAAACCTGTTGCTGTCGCCCCTCAGTTAGCAGTTCTACGTAAGCCAAGCCATACGTGGTGAGTAGCGAGTCTAGTTCATAGTTTTAATTAAACATCTGCCAGTGCAATTACGTGCGTTAATCATTAAAATAGTAAAGCAGCCATTACAAACAGCGACACTCAAGGTGCAATCGATTAAAATTCAATTTGATACATAATTTCAATGTCAGCCTCTCTTGTCAAAAAATCCATTAAGAGGTAGTACCTTGCACAGTTAAAACAAGTGCAGAACCGGACTACCGTTAGACGTATAGCCATTGCTTCGTAAATTCTGGCTTACGTGGAATACATTAGAGTGCGTGTCCAAAGTGCGCGTCATGCAAATTGAGCTAAACCAATGTTATGCAAAACAAAAACTAAAGCGCCGTGAATTCTGTACCCCTTTTGCAGTCACACACTTCCCACCATGGCCAGCAAGCAAACGAGTGAGGAAGCAGCCGCAATCGGCGCCGACGAACCCTTCCTGGGACTACTGGACGTTGCTCTACTGGCGGTACTGATTGGCGGAGCCGCATTTTACTTTCTGCGCAGTCGCAAGAAGGAAGAGGAGCCGTCTCGGAGTTATTCCATTCAGTAAGTATACGGTCAAATTAACTAGATCAGACATCCTTATTTATTAAAGGGAATGAATAAATGGACAAAATTATAAAAGTATAAGAAAAACGTGTGTTCGTTTAACAAAAATCTATTATTGTAACAGAACATTTTATTAGCTTGAATGTTTTTATAATGATTCATCATGATTTAGCTAAAAGCGTTTTTGTAACTACTTTTATTTGTTTTTTATACCCTTTCAGAGGGTATTATAATTTCAGTCAGAAGTTTGCAACGCAGTGAAGCAGACATATCCGACCCTATAAAGTATATATATTCTTGATCAGCATTACTAGGAGAGTCGATCTAGCCATGTCCGTCTGTCCGTCCGTTTCTAGTCTCAGTTTTAAAGCTTTCCCAAAAGTTGTCTTTCTATTGCAGATAGTACATAAGAACGACTATAGCATATAGCTCCCAGAGAAACAATCGGAAAAATAATTTTAAAAAATTATAACTTTGCGGTTTTTTAATTTTTTTTTTAGTTTTTCGACATATACCAACGGTGAAATATTTCAGAATTACGGTTTAAATTAAACTATATCATATAGCTCCCATAATTTTAATTTTTTTAAAAATTCCTTTTGACCTATTAATAATCATCAAATCATCATAGCTTCAATGCTTTTAAATATATACGCAAGTAAATCTTAATTATAATGTTTTCAAGAATATTTGATTTTTGAATTAGCTGCAAGGGTATATAAACTTCAGCTTGTCGAAGTTTTTATTCTTTCCTTTTTTTTAAATTTTTAAATGTCATGCCAAAATTAGATAGATAAGATAAGAAAAGCTTATTTTTAAACAAAATATGTTTTAGAGATTAAGGTACCTTATACTCAGTACACGAATTGTGCATATATATTTTTTTTTGAATATTACTTCTATTATGTCTATGTGCAAAAAAAAGAGTCTTTCTAAAATCAACTAATTCTACAGTAAAAATATGACGATCTGCAGTTGTTGGTTGACTTACTGTAGGTGACTGATAGAAACTCTGAACAGCACCAAATATAATAAATTACAATTTTTAATTATTACTGTTGCCGTAAATTTATCCAAAAATGTGCAGTTATAAAAACCGTAAAAAGTGTAAGGCACCTACAAAAAAATAAAAAGTTTTAAGTTAAAAAGTCACAAAAGGTTTCAAACTCAGAAACAAAATATGTGTGTTATTACTTTGGAAGACTGGCTAGCCAAATTGCTGTTTCTTAAATTGCAAAGATAAATTACAACTGCGATCTTGATATCTGCCTACGGTCTTAAACAAATGTTTATATTGCAGACCCACGACAGTGTGCACCACTAGTGCGGCGGACAACTCGTTTATTAAGAAGCTCAAAGCCTCCGGACGCAGCCTTGTCGTGTTTTATGGTTCGCAAACCGGAACCGGTGAGGAATTCGCCGGGCGTCTAGCTAAGGAGGGCATTCGTTACCGTCTAAAGGGCATGGTTGCCGATCCCGAGGAGTGCGATATGGAAGAACTGCTGCAGCTTAAGGACATACCCAATTCACTGGCCGTCTTCTGCCTGGCCACCTACGGCGAGGGTGATCCTACGGACAACGCCATGGAGTTCTACGAGTGGATCAGCAACGGCGATGTCGACTTGACCGGTCTTAATTATGCGGTAAGTGGCAGCGTTATCAAACAAATCGGCGTTATCTAAACTTGAATTACACAAGTCTCATTGGCCTTGCAATACGGGTGAATTGAATTCGCTTATCGAACTGTGCCCCATTGATAAGCAGGCTTTTAACTCCCAATCACAATTTGGTCTATTTACGTATGCGAGCTTTTACATTTTTTTTGTGTTTTGATACAGCTGAAATGACATTGGCCAAGACGAAAACAAAAATATGTTTGATTTTCGACATTTTTATGTATAATTATTCTTGATCTGCAGATTCGATCTTAATACACCTGTCCGTTTCTACGCAGCCAAGTCTCTTAGTTTTAAAGCTCTCTGGACCAAACATTTTCAACAGTCTTAGCTGTAATCCAAGTACTATGATTAAGTTTGAAAAAAAAAATGTACATAACTTCTTTTTTTTTAGAAATTCGGGTAATTCTCAAGGCCTATAAAAGTATTTTTTTTTTACATATTTTGAAATATTTCAATGCAAAGTGGAATAATTGAAAAAGATCTGTTTTGAACATTTCTTTTGTATGATTTGTTTTGATTAATTTTCTTAAGGAGAGTCAAATTGCATTGAAAATTTTTTTTTTATCTCGGTTTATATTTTAATAATTTAAATTAATGTTAAAGAAACGATGCGATTGCTAATTACAATTTGCCAGCGCCAACTGATCCGTTTCTATCACTGGAGCACGGTGATGTCCACACAAATACAATGACATGTTGACTTGCATTTGTGTGCTTAAGAGAAAAACGAAGTTACCCAGTCGGAAAAAACTCGCTTCCAGGATGCGTTCTTTTACGCTTCCTTTGCATGCGAAAAACGCATTCCAGATCCCTGAAAGCTTCCTTTCCTTTTTGTTCGAGACGGGACAAAAAGCAAGCCTTCTTTTAGAACCGATCTAAGAACGAGTCTTAATGCGTTCCATTGGAAGGTAGTTTCAACTTCGGAAACGCTCGGGTTTCCCTTCCATTTGTACTTTACGAAGGAAGCATTCTACAGCGCACTGTTGGAATGAACATAGAAACGTTCCTCGGGAACTCTCCCGGATAGCTTCCAAAGCAAGCATTGCGTAACACATCTAAAGAATGAATATTGATCCCTTCCCCAAGAACACATTAAGTATGATTCCAAAACTAGCCTTCTAATTGTCTTACCCAAGAATGCAAATATTATCCTTCCCAAAAAAGCTATTGGGAACCGTTTCTTTTTTCAATTCCAATTTTTATTTATTTAATTTTTTTAATATAAACATGCTTTAAAACTTATTGTATTACTCCTGGCCGTTTTCGTCCTCTCTCATCTTTTTGGCCAAACTTTTAGCCTTGTAAGTTTTATTTTTGGCCCTAGAGAAGGCCAGTCGAAGGTCTTTAATATGGTCGGTGAAGCGGTAACCGTCCCTTCTTTGTGACTCTGAAAATATAATAATGAGAAAATATAATATAAAATATAATAATGAGAAGGAAATATGTAATTTTATTAAAATATGATTGTAAGTTTGTAAAACACTTACCGAATAATGTTCCATTTAAATGAATGTAGGACGCAAAACCTTCCCTGTCCCTAGTACCGCCATAATTAAGCTCCATTATCAAACTTGGACTTAATATCTTATTGAAGATCTAGATTTTCCGAATTCAAAAGTTTTTAAAAGTGCATCAATATGAACTCTAGTAACATTATTATTATGGTACCATTCTAATAATTTTTCACGGAGATTCATAGGTATCATACTCATAAGAATAGTTTGATGCACTTTTATCCGATTCGGGTTCACATAGGCATTCATTTCCAGAATTATTTTCTGTATCAAAAGTAAGAGCTCTAGCAGCCGATTGCTGAAGCTCTTCCTTTTGTTTTTTCGTTAAGCGATGAATATTTGACCGCGACATTCCCCTCATTTTAAATTATATTATTTATGTTTGTTTTGTATAATATTTTTTTCAATTAAGTTATTAAATTTTTTTATTTATGTAATGTTTATTTATTTAAATTTATGTTTATTTTTCTTAAATTTTTGTTCACTTAATTTGTGTTCTTAGGTCCACCCTAATAAAACACAACTTTTATGTAGATGTAAGTCCACCCTAGGTAGAAGTAAAAGGAAGAGAGAAAAAAGAGAGCACACAAATAAACGAAACGAGTTCAAAAAACACAAAATTTAAATTTATGAAATATATATAAATTACCTTTTGTTTTGAACTAGTTCTTCTGGAACTAAACGAAAATAATATTTAAAACGCATTAATTAAATTAACAGAATTTATGGATATGTATTTATTATTAAATAAAACTCAAGTCTTATTGCAGTGTACGCTCAAATAAATAATTATTTTTAGTTGTTTGATTAACAGCCACACACAGTTTTAGGAACAATTTGTTTGACCGTACACTGTATATAAGATTGTTAATAAGTGTTTATAAATTTAATGTTTTTTTGGCACAGGTACACATCACATATTGTTTTAATTAATCTAGTGTTTGGTTCATGTTATTTTATGAACAGTATTGGAACTCCTTTATATGTAGTTTGTTTATATTAACACTATACTTACCTGAAAATTAAAACCGCAAAGAATATATAAATTTCACAATTCACAAATCAAATCAAACACCAGCTATTTCAATTGAAAATCAAAATGCAAGTGGCGAGAAATGCAAAAGAAACGAAAAAGGCCGCGCGCTTTCTTGCCTTTTCCCTTTTGTTCTTGTCGTTTGCTTTTTAGAGTACCGTTTTGTTCGGTTACTCCTTGTGTATACAGTGGCGGAGGAAACTATAGCGCCGGCAAATGTAAAATAATAATTCAAAACGCTTTAAAAAGGAATCATGTAATCTTTATTACCTAAAATTAAAATATATAAAAAACTGCGTCAAATTAATAATTTTCTAATACAATATAAAATATATTAAATATTATTATTAATAAAGTTAAATATTAATATTTTTTACAGAATTAGATTTAAGAAAAGTTTAACAAGTCATATACCCCAAACATAACAAAGCGTTCAGATATTGTTTATAAAGATAAAAAGTGAATATATTTACGTCGCTGCTGTTCATTAAGAAAAATAGATTAAATTTGTTTCCCATTTTTTTGTCCATTCCAAAACAAGACTTCTTTTTGCGTTCTTTGGTAAGCGAGGTTTTCGGTGAAAAACACGATCTCAAAAATATCGGACGATCGGCATCGTTCGGGTTTGCAAAAGAAGGCTTTTTTATGCATTGTAGAAGAAGGGACGATTTCACAAAAACTCTTTAGAATGCATAAAAAATGCTTCTTTATAGCTTCTTACATTCTTTTTCGCTTGCAAAACATGCATGAAAAGAGGCTTTTTTATTGGAATGCGTTCTCTAACTTCCGACTGGGTACCTTCGTGCGAGACGTTTTAATGCTTTGCCAAAGCCACACCGTTAACAGTGTCGGTGTCGCGGCAGAGAGCCGGCAAAATAACTCGCTGACTCGTGAGCCATCCGCGTGAACAACACTGCTGTAGAGTGCGACAGTAAAAAAGAACAAATGTTATCGATTCATCCATTATTGGGTCCAAACATATATTTTGACACCAAAGTAGTTAATAACAGCGACTCGATTTTGAGAGTTTTTATACCCTTGCAGAGGGGTATTTCCGTCAGAAGTTTGCATAGCAATGATAGGGCTTTACTAGGACAGTCGATCTAGCCATGTCCGTCTGTTCGTCCGTCCGTCCGTCCGGCTTTTCGTTACTACACAAACTAGTCTTATTAATTTTCGAAATTGTGAATTCTGTCTGGGTAGCTTACGAATACCTTAGATTTTTGTAATTATCTTAAAATCGAAAAATTTCTTAATTTCAATCCTAGCACCAAAAATAAAAGAAGTCTTGGAACATTTTTTAAAACATCTAAATCTGAAACATTTTTAACATATGCGAATATGTTTAAAAACATAAAAACTATGATGATTTTTATCTCAAATATTTAAACGTTCGTATAACAGTTATATGATCTCGTTTTCCGATTTAAGTAAAATTAATTGCGTAAATATAAACTATTAAACCATTATTATGTCCAAAACAATTAAAAAAAAATAAAAATAAGGGAAGTTAACATTTTTTTTTAATGATCCGATTGTTTTAAAGGGAGCTGTATGATAAAACTAGAAACATTTTGTGAAAAATATTTCCAAAAATTGTTTTTTTATTTTTTTTATGTCGATTCGAATTGTCGGGTGATCGCCTTGCTCAAAATCGCGCTGCTCGGGCTCGCAGTTTTGCATCAGTCTGCATTTGCATACCACTCTTTGCGAAAATTTTCAGAAAAACATTTTTGTTTTTGCAAGCTATTTGCTCGATGTCGCTCTCTGTTTTTGCCAAATTTCCAGCAAATGTTGGTCGGAAAATACTGAATACTGAAATACTGTTTTCGTCACTGCTCTCCTTCTTAACACGCTTTCAAAGAATGCGAACTTTGCACGTAATTTTTAAAAATTTACATAACAAAACTACCAGGGTAAGAAAAATAACGGAATAGAAGCTGACACGAATAAACAAATTGCGTATCCAATTTAAAAAAAATGTATACACTCATTTTCGATTATAGGTATTTGGCTTGGGCAACAAGACATACGAACACTACAATAAGGTGGCCATTTACGTGGATAAGCGGATGGAGGAGCTGGGCGCCAATAGAGTCTTTGAACTGGGTTTGGGCGACGATGATGCTAAGTAAGATTGCCTTACAAAAATTTTAAAAACCTAGCTCACACTTTATTTCTCCGACAGCATCGAGGATGACTTTATCACGTGGAAAGACCGTTTCTGGCCCGCTGTGTGCGACAACTTCGGAATTGAGGGCGGTGACGAGGAAGTGCTCATTCGCCAGTACCGTCTGCTGGAGCAACCGGAGGTGCAGCCTGACCGCATTTACACCGGAGAGATCGCCCGCCTACACTCGATGCAGAACCAGCGGCCACCCTTCGATGCCAAGAATCCCTTCCTGGCACCCATCAAGGTTAACCGCGAGCTGCACAAGGGCGGCGGTCGGTCCTGCATGCACATAGAGCTGAGCATCGATGGGTCCAAAATGCGCTACGATGCCGGCGATCACGTGGCCATGTACCCTGTCAACGACAAGAGCCTGGTGGAAAAGCTTGGCCAGTTGTGCAACGCAAACCTGGACACAGTCTTCTCGCTTATTAACACAGACACGGACAGCAGCAAGAAACACCCGTTCCCCTGCCCTACCACGTACCGCACCGCACTCACCCACTATTTGGAAATTACAGCCATACCCCGCACGCACATCCTCAAGGAGCTTGCTGAGTATTGTACTGACGAGAAGGAAAAGGAGCTACTGCGCAGCATGGCCTCCATCAGTGCGGAAGGTAAGAAATCTTGCATATAATGTAACTTATCGGTGAACCAGTTGCAAAATGTCCAGATCAAACAAGAACCACCTTTTAGGATGAAAACCTCCTTTAATCGTTAAAAAAACACGTCATTTTTAATTTTTTTTTCTTGGGCTTAATAATTTGAAACGTTTTTTTGATGTTGACTTTTATCGTATAAACGGACGCCGCGCTTATACCGACATATATACTACTTACAGCTAGTTACCTATTAAATGAGAAACGAATTGGCGTTGAAGCTGACAGGCGGACGTGGCTAGATCGACTCGGCAAGTGAACCTGGCCAAGAAAATATTTACTTTATAGGATCTTGCTTACTTACAATTAAGACAGAAACAAAAAGTAAGATTGTTTTTTTTTTTAAACACAGGATAGAAAGACTGCATAAATTTAATAGGTACTCTGCAAAAATATCAAGCTGAATTATAATTAATAACTCCAGCAAGCCATTAAACTAGAAAATAATATGATATTAAAATCTGTAGCTAAAAAATATAGTGTTAAACAACATCTTAAGCATATAAAATGTTCATTCTTTTAACTAAACTAATATAAAATCATGTTAAGAATAAAAATTATCTAACAAAAAAACTCTTAACGATGTAAAAGAAAACGTGACGATCGCACCTTCGACGCACAAAATTTCTGATATTAAATTTTGTGACGAAAAATTATTAAGCATTCAACGTAATAAATACTTATTTTTAAATTGTTTTATTCGTCGCGCTCCAAGAAAACTTTTTATCTACACAGGTATACTTTTTTTGCAGCGTGCCGAAAAAAAAATTTTAAAATGTGTCGAATGCTTAATAATTTTTCTTCCCAAAATGTAATATCAGAAATTTTGTGCGTCGAAGGCGCGATCGTCTCGTTTTTTAAAGTGGTAGAACAAATTTTCTTCAGAGTGAGCTAATTAATATAGTAAAACGGTTTTAAAACCTAAATCATAAATGTTATCGTGAAAACAAACAAGAAGACAAAAGTAGTAATTTCAAAAATGCTCTAAAAATTGTATTTGTTTAATATCTTATGAACGGATTAACGGATATAGATGACCCAGTTGTCAGTGGACGCGTAATTAAAACCAGAATACAACAGTGCCAACCCCATTTTTCCGAAACCAAATGAATTTCTAAAACTTTTAAGTTTGCACCAACAAGATCGGACTATTCTTTCACGCACGCTTTCCGGTGCTCATCGTCACTACCTGGACGGCCGTCCACACTGACACTGACAAACTAATTGAGATCACTTACAAATAAAACAAGAAAAAAAGCAAACTTCGGCAAGCCGAGTTCATATACCCTTGCAGCTATTGCATGAATTAAATACTTTTGAAAACATTTAAATTATGATTTACTTGAGTATATGCTGAAAAACATTGAAACTATGATGATTTGCAGCTCAATTATTAGATAGTTATTTTATATATTTTTATTATTTCTATGGGAGCTATATGCTATAGACGTCCGATTTTGATAAAATTTAAACCATAATTCTGAAATAATTAAACATTGCTATATGTCGAAGAACTAAACAAAAAATTAATAAACAGCAAAGTAATAATTATTTTCATTTATTTTTCCGATTGTTCCTATGGGAGCTATATGCTATAGTCGTCCGATTTTGATGAAATTTAAACCATAATTCTGAAATAATTAAACATTGCTATATGTCGAAGAACTAAACAAAAAATTAATAAACAGCAAAGTAATAATTATTTTCATTTATTTTTCCGATTGTTCCTATGGGAGCTATATGCTGTAGTCGTCCGATTTTGATGAAATTTAAACCGTAATTCTGAAATATCAAACCATTACTATATCTCGAAGAACTAAACAAAAAATTAAAAAACAGCAAAGCTATAATTTTTTTTCATTTTTTTTTCCGATTGTTCCTATGGGAGCTATATGCTATAGTCGTCCGATCCGGCTCGTTCCGACTTATATACTACCTGCAATAGAAAGACAACTTTTGGGAAAGTTTCATGCAGATAGTTTTAAAACTGAGAAACTAGTTTGCATATAAACGGACGGACAGACGGACGGACAGACGGACATGGCTAGATCGACTCTACTAGTGACGCTGATCAAGAATATATATACTTTATAGGGTCGGAAACGTCTCCTTCACTGCGTTGCAAACTTCTGACTGAAATTATAATACCCTCTGCAAGGGTATAAAAACCGGCTTAAGCCAGTGCCGCGTTAAGCCAGTTCTAAAAAATGGTGGTGTCAGTGCTGTGAACTTTTCACACGCAGTGTTGAGAACCAGGGTTGCCAAAGACTATGAAAGAGTTTCCAACGAGATACGTTTTGCACAAATAAAACATTGAATTAAGCGGTAATAATAACAAAAACTCTTTTAAATTGTACTTTGAATAAATGCCTATTTTACCCAAAAAAGCGTGCGAAAAATAAGTCCCAAGAAAGTACATTTTTTTTCGTAATTTTGTTTCTGAATTGACTTTATGTTGAGATATTCTGTACAATTTTCAAGTTAATCCGATTAAAAACTATATATCGATTTTCCCGAAACGAAGTTCGTAAGCATTAGAACTCAAAATTTACTGAACCGATCCTTTTGAACATTTGAACATTACTTCTTTTTTTTTTTAATTTTATACCCTTTCGGAGGGTATTATAATTTCAGTCAGAAGTTTGCATCGCAGTGAAGGAGACATTTCCAACTCTATAAAGTATATATATTCTTGATCAGCATTACTAGGAGAGTTGATCTAGCCGTGTCCGTCTAATAATATTTAATTCAATTTATCGTAAAAAACTACTTACTTACTTACTTATTTTCTTACATTTTTTAAAAGTTTTGTAATAATATGTAATAAAATTTAAAAAATATTACAGATGTCTCCGCAAAAGAAAAAACATAAAAAATTGCGTTTTTTTCGACTTTAAAACCCCACCTACCCCTTACATAAATTAATATTTTTTTGGTTTACCAGGAAACCTTTAGCCCTTAATTTTATAAATCTAAAAAGCATATATAATTTTTGAAGATTTCATTTTTTTTTTTTTTTTTTTTTTTTTTTTTACTTATGCATTTTATTTATAGAATCTTCTCTGAATTGAGACTAACAATAAGTATATAAAATCTTAAATTAAAAAGCTATATCTGACAGTCAAGTTGACTGACGCGGGATGTAAGGGCTCTAATAACTATTGCTGAGCTGGAAGGTCATTTCGTTGCAATCGGGTCCGGTTGGAAACCCTGGCTAGGCCCCTGGCGAACTGGTTTGGATGAGAAGTTAGCTTGGTGTGGTAGGACGCCTTTTGTTTTGAAATTTCATCTTTTACGGGTAGAATGCCCAGATCTCTGTGGATGTTGTCGTTCCGAACATACCAAGGTGCCCCAGTGATAGTTCTCAGGATTTTTGATTGTGCTCGCTGGATAATGTCGATGTTACTGCTGCTCGCGTTTCCCCACAATTGGGAGCCGTAAGTCCAGACTGGCTTAAGCGTTGAATTGTAGAGCAGAACCTTGAAGTCCAGGCAGAGGGGGGAGCGAGCGTTTATGAGCCAATGGAGGTTATTGGATTTTAGTTTTAGATGAATTTTCTTAGCTTCGATATGTCTTCGCCATGTAAGTCTTCTGTCAAGGTGGACGCCAAGGTACGTTACATCGTCAGCTTGTGGAAGTGGCGTGTTATTCAGAGTTAGCGGGGGACACGTTTGTCTGTTAAGAGTAAACGTTATGTGTTTACACTTTTGCGCATTTATTTTTATACGCCAGTCTAATAACCACCTCTCCACTACTCTCGCTTCTGGCCCAGCTGCCTGAAGAGTCTCTTACGGGAATTACTGTTTCAGCCGGCGCACTTAGATTTGGGTGGGCCCTCCACAGGGGATGCTTGGTGCTGGTGGGTGAAAGTTTCTCAATGTACTGGCGTTGTGCTTTTTCTTCTTCGTGCCTTAGAGCCCTGGTAAGTCTGCGACCAGCTTCCTTAAGACTATGTTTTGAGGATGGCGATCTGCTGGTTTGCCAAGCACGCCTCAAACGTCTTTTCTCCAAAACAAGCTGTTCGATTTCAAGGTTAGTTTTGTGTTGGTGTGTGTGCCCATCCCTCCCTTGCGGTGTAGAGACTTTGGCTGCTGCGACGAGTACAGACTCCAGTGCATTGGCATAGCAGTCGATGTCCTCCTTGAAGTTGAGCTGTGGAGTTAGTTCGATGTGGGAACTTACGTACTTTTTGAACTTTAGCCAGTTGGTTCGATGCGACGTCAGCCTGCAAGGGTGCTCGATTAATTCCGGGCTTTGAAGAAGAGTTATTAGCACTGGTGAGTGGTCCGATGATAGATCCAAAAGCGATTTTGGTGATATTAGATTGCAGGAAATATTTTTTGTCACAGCAAAATCAATTAAATCAGATAGTTTTCTAGGATCTGTTGGCCAGTATCACTAACCATACAACATATAGACTGGTCATTTCATACGACGCATTTGGACACAAAAAAACGGACCGCGGAAGGTCCACCGTTCTCACAGCAGCAGGTCCATGCACTTCGTGTGCGTTCGGGTTTTTTACTCTCTCATTCTTATTCTCATTTTTATGCTCGCGCACTCATTGCACGAGTTCAGTCGTTCAGTCGCAGAGAGGCGCTTTTTGAAGAAGGCTGCCTTGCGCTTGAATTCGTCTTTGTATGTATGCGTGATCATGCATTCTCATACACGGGAGCATGTGTGCGTTTATTTCATTTCGGCGCATCAAGAATATTTTGTCTTTTGCCACTTTTCAAACTTGGTACCCTAAGAATATGGGCGTATTTACTATTGGGTTATGATATAAATATTAATATTATATGTTATAATATATTTTTTTAATATTTCAGCATACATTTTATTTTTGTTTACAAATTCAAATCAGTGGTAGCAGTAAAATGTTTTACATATATGTATGTATTCGAATTTATAGAAATCAGTCCACTGAGATGGGAACAGGGCATATCGCAGTCGTGTCACTTGAAACACCGACTGCTCTTCAGTGGTTGAGAAAACTTCAAACTAAATCAATTCTTGTCGATGTTTTGCGAGCGGTTGGTGCCTGCATACCCTACCGACGATTGCTTTTAAGGGGAGCGGGCTTTTAGGACACTTGTTTTAAATGTTATGTTTAGTGATCTTTGGTTGATTTATTTTTTAATGATTCGCAGTGTTATTTTAATTGTCTTTAAACAATTCGTTAAAATTCAAGATATTGGTACAATTAAAATCTAAAATTATAATCATTAAAATAAATTATTATCATTAAAAATATGTGGATTTTTATATTTGTTCCATTTACATTTTCAAAAATATAAAAAGTATTTTATTATTTATTACTTGTTTTATTTTCTTGTTTTAAATGTTATGTTTAGTGATCTTTGGTTGATTTATTTTTTAATGATTCGCAGTGTTATTTTAATTGTCTTTAAACAATTCGTTAAAATTCAAGATATTGGTACAATTAAAATCTAAAATTATAATCATTAAAATAAATTATTATCATTAAAAATATGTGGATTTTTATATTTGTTCCATTTACATTTTCAAAAATATAAAAAGTATTTTATTATTTATTACTTGTTTAAAGACAATTAAAATAACACTGCGAATCATTAAAAAATAAATCAACCAAAGATCACTAAACATAACATTTAAAACAAGTGTCCTAAAAGCCCGCTCCCCTTAAAAGCAATCGTCGGTAGGGTATGCAGGCACCAACCGCTCGCAAAACATCGACAAGAATTGATTTAGTTTGAAGTTTTCTCAACCACTGAAGAGCAGTCGGTGTTTCAAGTGACACGACTGCGATATGCCCTGTTCCCATCTCAGTGGACTGATTTCTATAAATTCGAATACATACATATATGTAAAACATTTTACTGCTACCACTGATTTGAATTTGTAAACAAAAATAAAATGTATGCTGAAATATTAAAAAAATATATTATAACATATAATATTAATATTTATATCATAACCCAATAGTAAATACGCCCATATTCTTAGGGTACCAAGTTTGAAAAGTGGCAAAAGACAAAATATTCTTGATGCGCCGAAATGAAATAAACGCACACATGCTCCCGTGTATGAGAATGCATGATCACGCATACATACAAAGACGAATTCAAGCGCAAGGCAGCCTTCTTCAAAAAGCGCCTCTCTGCGACTGAACGACTGAACTCGTGCAATGAGTGCGCGAGCATAAAAATGAGAATAAGAATGAGAGAGTAAAAAACCCGAACGCACACGAAGTGCATGGACCTGCTGCTGTGAGAACGGTGGACCTTCCGCGGTCCGTTTTTTTGTGTCCAAATGCGTCGTATGAAATGACCAGTCTATATGTTGTATGGTTAGTGCCAGTATGTAGGACTGCCTGGTGAAACGTAGTCCAGTTTGTTGCATGTTTTGATGAGTGCATTATATAGTTGCCTTCCTTTGGGGGTAACAAGGCGGGATCCCCAGTGTGTGTGCTTGGCGTTGTAATCACCTGCTGCTATGAATCGCTCTTCAAGTGAATTGTAGAAGTCCATGAATTGGTCTTCTGAGACTGTAAAGCGGGGTGGGCAGTAGACAGCGGCAATGGCAAGGTTGCTGGTGCCCAACTGTAATTTTATCGATGTAGCTTGCAGATAATTTTTTGCAAACCGTTGGTAAAAGTGGTGTTTGATACGGTCTCTTATTAAGATGCCGGCTCCGCCATGTGCTTTACCGTCTGGATGATCGGTGCCGTAGAACGTGTATCCTCGTATTTGAAAGTTATATTTGCTGGTGAGATGCGTTTCTGCCAGCAACATAACGTCGATGTGATTTTCGTTCAGAAATTTAGTTATTTCAGGTATATGCCGTGAAACACCATTGGCGTTCCACAGGGTTATTCGGAGGCTAGGCATGATTTATTTGGACTGCTGAGCTGCAAGCATTTGTAACAAGATATTTTGGTTTTGCATTAGAGTTTGCATGGTGGTTTTCATGAAGGACATACATTTTGTTGCAAAGTTATCATCATAGTTTCCATGTTACTTTGTGGCTGTCCCATGGCCTGCTGTATGTTATCAGTTTTCGGCTCTATGTGAGCTGTGCCTGATCTTAGAGCACTGGCGTAGGAAATGCTGTTGGTGGTAATTGAAGGGCCAAATGATGACCTGGCTGCTTTTGCGAAGAAAAGTTCGGGTGTCGTTTGTGATTTCATGTAAATGTTCTGGCGTGCCGTTGTCGCTCTTTGCATCCGACTTTTCATCTCCTTGTAGACTGGACAGCCTCTGTAGTTTGCTGTGTGGTTTCCTTGGCAGTTTACACACTTTCTAGTGAGAGAGTCTCAATTGTTGGCAGGGCAGGGTTCGGAGCCGAGGCAGTTACCACAAGCTACACAAACTGACCTGAGGGTGCAGTAAGCCCTGGTGTGTCCGTATTCCTGGCAGTTTGTACATTGCACTGGCCCGTTCCGTTTGTGCGGCTCTTCAACTGTGATCCTACGGTGCAGAAGGTACTGCAACTTGTAGATCGGGTGCACTGCGTTTTTTTTCAAAGTTCTGCTGTCTGGCTCCAGCTCGACTTTGAAAAGGGGTTGCGGCTTCTTGTTTTTGTTCATAATGTTTATAACATTTTTGGCGCAAAAACCGTTTTCTTTTAAAGCCTCTATAATTTCAGAGGGGGTCACATCGGGTTCTATTCCCTTGAGGACAACTTGAAAGCCCTTGCAACTTTTCAGCTGGTACGTGTAGTAATTCTTTTTGGCATTGTTTAGGTACCTCGACACTACTCGGAAATCATCTTCGGTTTTGGTTTGAAGTTTGGTTTCGCTTATGTTCCCTTTCATAAGCGGAATAACATGAAAGTTATCCTTCCCGACAAGCTCAACTATTTTATTTACTAGGACGTTAGAGATCTTCTCCCGAATAAAGATAGGTGGGGGCTTTAGTTTCTTTGGGGCTAATTCTTCGTACTCTGTTTCAGGCTCCGCCAGAATGGAAAATCTATTTTCATTTAATGGCCCGAGATTTTCCGTGCATTTGTTGGTACGGTTTATTTTGGGCATATTGCCGTCAGATTTTTTTGGTGGGGTTAGCTTGCGCTTGGAAATATTAATATAGCGATCCATGCCTGTCTGCGTGGCCGAACCCGCTTGCGGAATTGTAATTTTTCCTACCGTAGCTTTGTTTTTGCCGTTTGACCCGATTTTTGCACTTGGTTGTGTTGTTGCTTTAACCGCTGCAGAAGAAGAGAGTGGAGTCGTTATTGCATTGTTGGCGACAGAGACCGTTGTAGTTGACGTAGTAGTTGCTGTTGTTGTTGCACTAGGTGGCAGAAGCTCGGTTGGAGTTTTGCATTGCTCACACCATGTTGTTTGTGCGGTGAAAAGCAGGGCGGGAGAGCAAGAACTAGCTCTCTGGTTTTCGGCGGTCAGTAAACTTGCACTTTCTTGCACTTTCGGTTCTAGAGTATTACTCGTGAACGAGAAATAAGCATTGTTTCGGGCCAAAGAGAGACGACGTTTGTCTTGCTCACTCTGAATGTTTACGACTCAGTGACTTATTGTTTTTCCGGAGCGTTAAGAAAACACGTCTACACGCGACCGAATGCATTAAGCCAATAATGAAGATTTCATTAAAATACTACTTTGTTTTTGATATCAGGAGAAATATGGACAGACACGATTCATTAAAAACAGCGATCTATTAGATAATTTTTTCGCGGTGAGCGTCGTCTTAAGTATTATCCTCGATGGATCAAGTCCATTTGGTAAAATGCGTGACGAAATCGAGGGTCCGTCGTAATTATTATTATATTGATGCAATAACTTGACTATGCTGGCTTTCAAAACTTAATTTCTGGTATTTTTAAATGATTGTTTTAATTTCTTCGTTTTGCATGTGTCCTACGTATTACAGGAAAGGAAAAGTACCAGAGCTGGATTCAAGACGCCTGTCGCAATGTGGTTCATATACTGGAAGACATTAAATCCTGTCGTCCTCCTATCGACCACATTTGCGAGTTGCTGCCCCGCTTACAGCCACGATATTATTCCATTTCATCGTCTGCTAAGCTGCACCCTACTGACGTACACGTGACTGCCGTGCTCGTGAACTACAAGACACCCACGGGACGCATTAACAAGGGCGTAGCCACGACTTACCTGAAGAATAAGCAACCTAACAGCGGCGAGGAGGTTAAGGTGCCGGTGTTTATTCGCAAATCTCAGTTCCGACTGCCTACAAAGCCGGAGACACCTATAATAATGGTCGGACCGGGCACTGGTCTGGCGCCTTTCCGTGGTTTTATTCAAGAGCGACAGTTCCTGCGCGACGAGGGCAAGACCGTGGGTGAGACTATTCTTTACTTCGGTTGCCGTAAGCGCAACGAGGACTACATCTACGAATCAGAGTTAGAGGGGTGGGTTGCAAAGGGCACGCTTAACCTGAAGGCCGCTTTTTCCCGTGACCAGGCGAAGAAAATCTATGTACAGAATCTGCTTGAACAGGACGCAGATCTAATATGGAACGTAATTGGTGAGAGCAAAGGACACTTCTACATATGCGGGTAAATTTTTCAATGACTGAATTGCTTTTATCATACACTTCATATACTATTCTTGTTATTCAGGGATGCGAAAAACATGGCCGTAGACGTTAGAAACATTTTAGTGAAAATTCTGTCCACCAAGGGTAACATGAGCGAAGCTGACGCCGTGCAGTATATCAAGAAGATGGAGGCTCAGAAGCGCTACTCGGCCGATGTCTGGAGCTAATCTGGTCCAAATGCACACTGATAAGCGTAAAGTTTTTTAGTTTACTAAGCTATGTAAGCGTATTTTTGGTTTGGGAACTTCTTGCTGCAGTTCAACAAACGATGAATGAGTAACCATTAAGTTTATATCTAGTGTAAATGACTCTAGTTTGTCCCTGGACTGTTCAATGGGTTCAACTAAGACGGAATCTAAGTAATGAAATGAGCGGAGTAACAAAATTCGATGTAAGAAGCTTTGTACGAACGCAGATTATGTTGAGTTTTTTACGATTATTTTATTGTGTATTTTGCTTGGTGATTTTAATACAAATACGAAACATGTTGTGCAATTATAACAACACTGAAGTTGAATTTTTTTAAATAAAAAAAGTAAACTTGCTGTAGATTTTCAACTATGAAAACTAACATCAAGTTCAAAAAAATCTTTGGTTAGTCCATAGAGCAATGGGGTAATCTTAGTCGGAATCAAAGTTAGGAAATGATTATCAATTTGAGTCGCTTTGCGCGAGCTTGGTTTATAAGCAACAAAGTCCATTCATTTTGTAGTACTGTTGGCGAATAAAGAAAATTTAAGTTTAGGGAAATTGAGGCTAGTGAGCATAAATGTTTTAATATTTCCCAAAAATCCAAGCCAAACATATTTTCCTTAAGTACAATAGATATCTTGGAGTAGTTCTTTACTTGACTAGCTGAAAGTATGCCCAAAAAAGTCTTCAATGCAATCCATGAAGTCAAATAAGTTTTATGATGATGCCGATTATCTTACTCCTAACCGAAATTTAGTTATGTTAACTTATAAATAAATATAACATTTCTTAATCGGTACGTTCTAGATAAAAATATAAGCATTTCAATAAAAAATATATTATAAAACCTTGTATTTATTAAGAAGAAGATTAGAAAATATTAGAAAACCTTTTATTCATTTAGAGTTAAAAACATATACCTTGCGTCTCATATTTTGGGAGTTGAAGGCTCAAGATCTTCACTAGTTTTCACTACTTGCAGAGGTGTCGTGTATGATATCCGTTACTTTTAAATTGAGAATTTCCAACTGTTAGTTGTCATGAACCTCATTACTACAATCAGAAGTACTTCCTAAACTAGCTGGGCTTAGAAATTTTTTAAGGTTTTAGCTGCATAATTCAATATGAAAAAACGTGACATAAAATTTACAAGACAAAAAAATTTACAAGACTACATTTTCATGTCTCATTTCGAAAGTACCCTATGAATTTATTTACATAAATGTACAAATTAAAAATTTTGTGGCTTTCTTCCACCGGTGTATCAAGCTCAAATTTTCTAAATTTGAAATTTTTACTTTCACCTAAATTTCTACCGATTGATTTTTAAAAAGTCTAACTTTCTTATTATTTAAAAGTCCTCCAAAACAAAAATATTCATAAAAAATATAGTTCAATAAATGTTTTACTTGTCCCATTATTTACAGGGTGGCCCAAAAATTGCGTACTTTTGACTTTAGAACTTGAGATTTTGCCTACTCCTTAGAAATTCAATTTATTTTAGATCCTGAGTCATGCCAAGCTCGGGCTGTATGAAATACAAGGTGAGTTACAAAGTAAACAGGACTTAAAAAAAAAGACAGAACAAATAGTTTTTTCGGCAAAATCAATTTAATTTATTCAAAATAGTCTCCTTCTGCTTCAATACAGAGTTTTGCACGGTCCAAAAGCATGTCGAACGAGTGTTTTAGCCTTTTGAATGGCCTCTACGTCTGCATAACGCTTTCTTTCATCGGCATATGCATTTTTCCAAAAAGGTAGAAGTCGCACGGTGCCATATCAGGTGAATACGGGGAGTGGTTGATGGTTAAAATGTGATTTTCGGTCAAATACTCGGACACAACCGTCGATCGATAAGACGGCGCATTATCGTGCAACAAACGCCAACTTCCATCTTCGCGATATTCGGGCCGAACACGTCGAATACGGCGCACCAAACGCTTCAAAACTGCAAGGTAGAATACCGCATTAACGTTTTGGCCGGGTGGAATAAATTCTTTGTGGACAATACCCTTGGAATCATAAAAACAAATCAGCATTGTCTTAACTTTTGACTTCTCCAGGCGCGATTTTTTGGGTTTCGGCTCGTCCGGCGCCTTCCATTCGGCGATTCGTTTCGGGATCATATTGAAAACACCACGTTTCGTCACCAGTCACAATCTTGTAAAGGAAGTTCGGGTCTTTTTTTGCCTCTTTAATGATGTCCTTCGAATGTTGAATTTTGAGCAATTTTTGGACGTCAATTTGTGCGGAACAAACCGTGCACACATCTTTTGTAAGCCCAAATGTTCGGTCAAAATGCGATAAATCGATGTTTTGGAGATGTTCAATTCTATTTTTATTAATTTCAATGATGATTTCGGCTGATTTTTTATGAATTCGCACAGTTTCGATGGAATTTTCGGTAATCACGGATTTTGGTTGGCCCACATGTTCATCGTCATTTATGTCCTCAGGACCACTTTGAAAACGTTGAATCCACTCGTGCACTCTGCTACGGGATAGGCAATCATCGCCATAAACTTGTTTCATCAATTAAAACGTTTCGGTAAAAGTTTTACCAATTTTAAAACAAAATTTAATGTTGGCTCTTTGTTCGCACCGATTACAAAAACATACTGACACTTAAAACGCTATAACCTCACTTTATGTCATGAAATGTTTACTGGAAGCCGATAAACGATAGCAGATTCTACGCACCAGTTGACATATAGATGGCGCCACTAGAGAGCGCTAGATTCAAAAAGTCCTGTTTACTTTGGAACGCACCACCTCGTATTCCAAACTTATCCATAACCAGGACTATTGCCATTGGAATTAAGGTATTCTTTGACGCGAAAGCCTTGAAACAGCATGTGCGGGTTCCTACTCGTGATGAAGTTTCTTCGCAAACATCAGTTGGTTGTTCTGAATGAACAGTTCTACTTGGACATCTGCTCGCCAAATGGCCGGTACGCAAACAATTTGTGCAGAGTTCGAATTGCTTAATGAAATTAAATTTATCTTGCCAGTCTAACAAAACAAATGATGGACAATGAACAAGAACGTGTTCAGTAGCAGAACATTTAATACAACCACCCTGGGACGCAAAATAGCGTTGATCTCCAAATATTGTTTTAAAGTGAACACGATCGTATGATCATTTTTAATCTGCATCAACCTTGGATAAAATATAATGAGTAGGTGTTGCGTTAATAACTTCTGCTTCTTTTCCTAATGACAAAAACGATTCATGCAGCACAGATACGGTATCCAAAGTAAACCGAATAGTTGCGGGATCTGATAGTTTCAAGGTTTAAACTTTAAACAAACTTGAAATATGCTCTAAGAAAATCAAAAACATTTTTCGTAGCTCTCCTAAAACTGCTTTAATGGCATTGGATAATTGATTTCATACACTTGAAAGGGAGCCACGACACTCCGTGCGGCAGTGATAAACTTTATATAATCACCGTACTTTCGTCGAGTTGAGGCAACTTCAGCGATGGCAAACGGTGCTCTGTTGGGGAGTTTTCCGATGAATTAAAGAAACTTTCATCTTGTGGTCAATTCTTCTTCGTAGTAAAGGTAATCGTAAATCACACTGGCTTGCTATTATGTACGCGCGGCCACACTAGATTTCACTTTGCGACCAACAGCAATTGGATGAGGCTAGCACTTATCTGGGAGTCCACTGCAGAGTCATTTTGGGGACCAAATACATTATAGTAAGAAAACTCTCCTGTACCACCTCCTGTTGTCAATGGTCAACCGTCACTTTGTGACCACTGATCCTCGATCCTCCCTCGGATCCCCGAGCTGATCCTCGGCACTCCAGAGCCGATCTACAACCCTCCAGAGCCGACCGTCAGAGGGCGAAGAACGTTTCATAACCCTGCAGACCCATAGTGGCCTCTAAACCCGCTAATAACCTACCAAACCTCTAAATTAAAACAGGTTGCGCCCGTTGCCCGACGACGAAGGAAACCGCCCTTCGTCACCCGACCGCGTCCAGAGACGCCCCGTGACCCTATACCTACCTAAATATTAGCAAATTCCAAAGCTCTTATTTTTAATACTTTGGGACCAGGTTGGATTGACTTACATCAACCACATCTGACATAGATAAATGTTGAGTAGTCGAGCTGGGCATACATTGCGACAAAGGCAGAACTTGAAGAGTACGCAAACGAATTCGGTGTGGGAGCAAAAGGGAGATCAGAGGAATTAAGACAGATATTATTGGCATACACAAGGAGCGCTGAACACACGAAAGCAGTCGAAGGGAGATTGGTGGAGTTCGCGTAGAAACACAGAAAGCAGTAGACACAAGTATCAAAGACCAACGCACCAAAGTCAGAGATGCAGGACAAAATGAAAAAAAAGGTGAAGCTAGAAAAGCTGGACAGGGTACGAAGCTGTTGGTTCGCTACTAGGAAACAACCAACCAGTTGGAATTCCTGAGTAAAATGGAGGTATGATGCACTTGTAAAAACAATGCCGTTCGGGTTTGAGAAAACTCATGAGGTATACAGACCGGATACATTAGAACTGTAGGAGTAAAATAAAGGTCAGGACTCAACACACTGACGGAATTTCTAAAATAGAATTATGCAAGAGAACCGGGCATACGGCAAGAACGTTTGGTAAACCACCAAGGCTCTTCTGTTGGATGTGTGAAAGAAACGGAACAACAGACTGTTGTAGATCCGGGTCGGAAAACGCCAGATGCCTAAGAAAGTAACGCTGACAAGTAAGGATCAGAAGCAAATGCCAGTGACAGAAGGAAAACTAAACTAAGAGGGGTTCCAGATATTAGGAATCGGGGAAAGGACAGCAAAGGGATAGTGGATACGGGAGCGTCACGTAGCGTGATAAGCAAGTATCATGCGTTCAGGGAACAGGAGATGGAGGAAAATACTAACGGGTATAACGATGGCAAATGGGACGAAACAGAAGTCGGAGGGGGAAAATTCGAGCTAAATTTACAAATTCTAAGCCAGATCACAGAAGGGATGCTACTGGGAACGGACTTCCTAGCAAAGGCGTAGACAAGACTCCTATGCGGCAACCTGGAATGGGACATCACGAAAGCGGACGAGATACCACAGGAAGAGGAAATGGAGCAGATCACGGAGGAGAAGGAACCGACCGAGGAGGAAATACGAAAATTCCTGCAGACACAAAGGCAAGTATTCGAGGGGATGAAGAAGAACAGTAATTTTACGAGCAAGTAGATGAGCTACTAACATTGAGACTAGTAGAACCATCCAGTCCATACAGCACACCCGTGGTTCTATGAATGCTTATTGGATTGCATGTTTGATCGCACATGTGCTAGTCTATGCACATGCATTTTTTCGCCAGAAGATTATTTTCCTCAAGTTAAAATAATAAGGTGCATTGGAGAAAAACAAATTGGAGGGAATCGTGTTGTTTCAAGCTATGAATGTTTTAAAGTTGTAATGAAATTGGATTATTATATGCATAGATACATACATATGGTCATAATTCTATGAACATTCTTGGGTGGGTCATTCTCCTACAATCTTTTACAATTTTAATAACAGATTTTTTTTTGTTACTTACAACATTGTAAATAGTAAAAACGGGTTAACTTGTCTACCGAAAAATGCTTACAATTTTTTTTTGTTAAACCACATTCAGATAAATTTGCAGGGTAAATGCTAAAAAAGCTGATCTTTAGAGGACTCGTAAATATTGACATTTGTAAATATGATGAAAACATTCTGCCAAAGCAGTATAGATGCGCATCTCACGCAATTAACTTAGTTGTCACAAAAAAAAAAGGATTAACTTATAGGAGCCGATCAACAGTTGCAGCAGACGAAGTTTAAAACATTTGCCACCTTTAACTGATAGCCCCTTGTGCAACCACTTAGAACTCTTTTCATGACAGCATTAGCCGTATTTTAGAAGTAAAGGATCATTAAAACTATAAAACTATATGAACACTGAAAACAAATTGATAAGATATGATAATTATTCCGATGAAATTCCGTATCATTTTATGCGTGATGCTTGATGTATCACTTTAATATCTTCGAAAGAAGAACAGTATCAAATTATTTAAAATTTTGTTGATATTTAAATGTAGAACCGATGCTGTTGTTAATTTCATATTTAAATATCAAAACTTTATTGTTGCATATTTGATATTAAAGAAAAACAAATTGTTATTATTGTATATTTAATATTTTATTGAAAATAAATGTAGCATCAGAAGCGTGAACGTTAACAAAATTATTAAAATATACACTTGCTAGAATGTACATTTGTTTTAAAACTATGTACATCTGTTCTTACAAGGAAGGAAGCAAACTTCGGTAAGTCGAAGTTCATATACCCTTGCAGCTATTGCAAAAACTAAAAATTCTTGAAAACATTAAAATTATGATTTACTTGCGTGTGTGTTTAAAAGCATTAAAGCTATGATATAGTTTTCCGATTTTAATAAAATTAAAAGCGTAATTCTAAACTGGCAAAATATTAATGAGTCTAAAGGAATTAAAAAATAAAAATTACAAAATAGAAAAGTTAAAAAATGTTTTTTATATGTTTTTAATGTTTCTATATATATAGTCGTCCGATTTTGATGAAATTTGAACCGTAATTCTGAAATAATTAATCAATACTATATGTCGAAGAACTAAAAAAAAGAAAAACAGCAAAGTAATAATTTTTTTTTTCCGATGGGAGCTATATGCTATAGCCGTCCGATCCGGCTAGTTCCGACTTATATACCACCTGCAATAGAAAGAAAGTTTCATGCAGATAGCTTTAATACTGAGAGACCAGTTTGCGTAGAAACGTTCAGACGGACATGGCTAGATCGACTGTGCTAGTGATGCTGATCAAGAATATATATACTCAATATGGTCGGAAATGTCTCCTTCACTGCGCTGCAAACTTCTGACTGAAATTATAATACCCTCTGCAAGGATATAAAAATAACTTAAAATATATATATACATTTATTTATAACTAAAAATTTGTTTTGGCTGAATCGTATTGCGGTTTCTGCTGATACTAAAGTAAAATGGAATTAGGGCTTGTTTTCTTGTGTTGATGATTATTTAAAAGTCGATTTTAAACTTGAAACCTTAAATATTTATAGTGTGTGAGTGTCTATGCCGGCCGGCAAAAATAATGCAGGCTGTTACATTTTTGCCGGCCAATATAGACACTCACACACTCAACTTAAAAGAATTACGAAATTTTAAATAATAAAACAGTAACTTGTTTAACTTATTAGCTACAATCACAACTTATCATCCACCACCATTTCACTTATTTGTAAAGTTTAAAAACACTACTCACCTTTTCTTGCACTCCACTTGTAAAACGCACTACCGACGTCTTCTCACATTAAAGTCAAATACCCGAAAAACAAGCTAAGAAAAAGCCATCTTGTATGTTTCTCTCTTTTTTGACTTCAGAGAACTTTCAAAGAGAATAAAATGGAAAAATACCATTTTCCAACATCAACTCTACATTTTTCAATGGTAAAAATGAAAATCTCTTGTATATATCAACTGGACCAGTGTGTTGTGTATGACTTTAAATAAGCCTTGCTTTACACCCACAGAAATATAATTATTTCAGGAAATGAATTATGTTACCGAAATCTTTGCAAAAGCAATTGAACATTTGCAGGTGAGAATCGTTGTTACTGGGGATATTTGTTACCTACGTTTATTGGGCTTACACACAAATTGGAACAGTCCTTAAAGCTGGCGCTTACAAAAAAAAACAAGCTGTTTTCATTTATTATTAACTTGGCTTCCGAAAGAATAATGTTTTGACCAACGAAGAGTTTTACACTTCAACTTCAGTTCTTACATAAATCAAGTCGCTCAGTTTTGAAGCTATCTGCATGAAACTTTTCCAAAAGTTGTCTTTCTATTGCGGGTATATATAAATCGGAACGAACCGGATCGGACGACTATAGCATATTGCTACCATAGGAACAATCGGAAAAATAAATTTAAAAAATGATAACTATGCTGTTTTTAAATTTATTTTTTTAGTTCTTCGACATATGTATAGTAATGATTAAATATTTCAGAATCACGGTTTGAATTTCATTAAAATCGGACGACTATAACATAAATATGCCATGGGAACAATAAAACTATTTGAATTTTTTTTTACAAATTTTAACTTATTTCTTTTGTAATTTTTTTTAGAATTTCTTTTTGATTTTTTTATTATATCACAGTTCAGAATTACGCTTTTAATTTTATTAAAATCGAAAAACGTTATCATATAGCTGCCATAGGAACTCAAATAATTGAGCTGCATATCATCATAGCTTCAATGCTTTTAAACAAACACGCAAGTAAATCAGAATATTAAATATCTGCAAGGGTAATGAACTTCGGCTTGTCGAAGTTTGCTTCCTTTCTTGTTTAAAGTTTAGTTCTGTACTGCCGAGTTTGGCTTCAGTTGAACGCAAATTAGCTGTGAGGGTCAAGTTCTTACACCAAAAAGAAAACGGGAGGGAAACGAAATGTTTGAAACACTTTTTATGTTAAAAAACACGTAAATTTATCAATAAATCTCAGTATCTCAGAAACAAAAACAAATTAGACTTATGATTAATATATCTCAGAAAAAGAAACCAATGTTTCTTATCGCCTGCAAGGACGAAAGATCGGCGACCTGTATAAGGCTGTGATCGCCATGACTGGCGACGTCTATCCCGAAGCCAACCTAGACGTCAGCAATGCAGCTGACATTCCGTCCCAAAGACCAGGGCGTGGATCCCTGCTGAGCCCTCCGACCCTGTGGAGGTACTCAAGATTTTTACCCGCTTCAAGCCGAAGTTACCCTCTGATGGGTGGAAAGTGGTAAAAACTGAAAAGAGCGAGAAGAACACAATGAATGACGTGCTCCTACTCAACACACACTGCATAGAACCTCAAATGTCTGCACACTCTAGCCGACACCCAGAGCAGACTGTCGGACGTCCCAGAGGAGATAGACGCCAAACAGCCAACCACCAAACCTCCACGTGATTGCAGCTCCTGCAAATAAACTTCCACCACGCTAAGGCAGGCGCAATAGATGTAATCGTCAAGGGGAGTGTGGATATCACCCTATCGTCCGAGACCCTGATTGAACAAATCGGGGACTGGAGTGTTGTGGTGACCACTTCTTCTCGGATCACCGTTACTTAGAGTTCACCATTGACATAGTATGTCCAAACCCTACGAATATAACCAATCTTAGGAAAACTAACCACTAACCTAAAGACTCTCCCTCCTTTCACTCCCAACACCCGGGAAGAACTAGAGAAGATAGTCGACATCCTCAAAGACACCTGCGGCGAAACTTTGAAAAAGCCCGCCCCAGTAGAAAGGTCAAATACACCCATAAACCAAAATGAAATATGAAACGGAAAGAATGGGCCTGATTCGTTAGTAGTAAAGAGTCTACCACCGAATCAGCTCGGCTTAGGAAGATCCTATCTAAATCTCCCACCATCATAGGATATCTCAAAAAACCTACATATCAGTGAACAGAAACTCTAGAGCTGCTTTTAGACACTCGCTTCCCCTTTAACCTTTTATTAAGCGCAGAGCGCATTAAATGGGCTACAAGCACTTTCATGCCCTTTAAGTCCCCAGCACAACTGCAAAAGACCCTTCATATTATTATGCAATGGGTAACAGCTAACTACTATAACTGCCAACTTCTGCAAAATATACCTTAAAGGTGACACAACATTAAAGTCATCTTCATCCCAAAAGCTGGGAAACCGTCACACACATCCCCTTAAGACTTCAGACCAATAAGTCTATCTTCATTTCTACTCAAAACCCTGGAAAGGCTGATAACACCCATATAAGAATTATAGTATACCCGTAAAACGTCTGAAACTGCACTCCATACACTGGTCTCCAAGATTGAAAAAGGATTCCAACATAAGAAATACACCTTGGCGGCCTTTCTAGACATAGAAGGGGCTTTCAACAACATCACCCTAGAAGCAACCATCCGAGCACTGACTAGGCTTGAAGTTGAACCAACCCGGGTGAGAATCATACACTCAATGCTTACCAGCAGAGTGGTGACCTCTACTATGGGATCGGCTCTCGCTACAACACTCGTCAAGACCGTCTACTACAACTTATAGAAGGAGGGAGCTTTAAGATAGTCGCATATGCGGACGACGTATTCTAATTCAAGGTAAAAACCCTGAAACACTCTGCAACCTAATGGAAACAGCCCTGTCAACACTCTGCAGATGGGCACGGGGCTGTGGACTAGGGGTCAACTTAAGCAAATTAGAACTGCTACCTTTACCAAGGTAAGGCAAAAATTGCACACCTTTTACCTTACCTAGGTACTTTTGTTACTACCATTTACTTCACCTAGGTAAAATAAAATTGTGCCTGTCCCAATACTGTTGCTTCTAATCCATAGTCCGAAAGCGTTTCACCGCTAGCAACTCTCGGAATCAGCTTCAAAACCTCGCAGAAGCATGTGGGACTCTAATAACCTGTTCCAAAATTTGTCCAGGCTGACGCGGCGTCGTTGTGTTTGTCCATAGATAAAACCTCCCCTTATCTGTATTTCTCTCTTTTTGGATCCAGTTTGCAGAAAACTTTTTATTTTTCCTTTTGAGAACTTAAATTTAAATAGCTCAGCACTTTTTAGGTCATTTTGTATTAGTTTATTTTGATAAGCCTTGAATTTCTTTCTAGCTATAATATTAAATCTTCATTTGTATTTTTTTGTATGCTGCTTTGCCGCTGGCTGGAATAATTGTGCGCTTGCCCTTTTTAAACTCCTACAAGGATACAAAATTTTTTCAATAAATTAATCATAGATATTGAAAGTCCCGGCCTTTGCAAACTAACTGAATTGTCTTCTGATCACAAGTCACTTCGAAGATATTATTGATTACTACACAACATATGGGTTTGACTGTTTTTGCAGGCGTGTGCTGGAAATTCAAATGCCGTGAAGAGAACCTTCTTTTTGGGAATAAAATTCTTTATATTAATTCATTTGTAAGTATGTATAAAACTGTCGAATATTGCGGAAAGCTCGCAATTTTTCATCGGATTTTTGTCTTTGGCTTAAAAGCAGAGTTGGGGCCAATAGAAGTACAAATATATTTTATTTTTTTAGCAAACCACCTTAAATTTCTTAACATCCAAATTAAAAAAAATTGTGCATAAATTTTGTATAATGCACGTATTTTTTAAAATACACGAAACTCAATCCAAAACGCCGGCGCGTTCGAAGTGCGGCAGCGAGTAGCGCAGTGTCTCTGTTAACCGACGAGACTCGAACATCTGACGTACTTTATGCTTGGCGAAGTCTTCGTTCTTGAAGTTCTCCAGATTGTTATCGGCGGTCTGGGCCTTGTCCTGGCTGACTGTTGGAAAGATGCCGTAGCTGGCAAAGAAGCCATAGGCCTCGCGGCGGTGAACCTCCTGTTCGATCTGCTCGTAGCTGGGCACGGGAACCCCCAAGTCAAGATTGAGCAGTGTTTTAGCCAGCCTAGCGTGGTAGCATCGCAGCAGCTGGGGCCGCCGGTGACGCAGTACGTCCAGGGTGAGGCTGGTATAGAAGAAATAGTTGAGGTCGATGCCCGGACTGCCCCACACACTAAGCTGGAAGTCGATGAGGATAAGGTCCTGCGGCCGATGTGCTGTGTCGTACTTAAATAGCATGTTGTTTACCCACAGGTCACCGTGGTTGAGAACCTTAACCTCATTATCCTGAGGCGCTTGGCTGCGTACCAGATTAGACCTCTGGTTTTGCAGGTATTTTTCAATCTTCTCTGCGATGCGCTCGAACCCGGGCCACGAGCTCACCAGGTTGTGCAGTTCCTTGCCATTGCCCGAGAAGAAGCGCATAAGCATGCCGTCGTCCTTTGCGAGTCCCCTTGGCGAGAGCATGCCGTCGGCATAGGCGTCAAAGATGTGCGGATCCTAAACATTCAGAATTGGCTGGACTCAATTATGTTCTAAATTTCGATTAACTCACCAGCACTGCCAGCACCATCGAAGTGGCGTGGAATTCCGCCAAGCGCTCCATGACCAGCAGACAGTGTTCCTCGTCCAAACCTACCTCCCGTGAGGCCATCACAAAGTCCATTTGGCCCAGATCTTCGAACACAAGGGTGCTTTCCGGTCGCTTGATGCACTGGAAAAGTCTGTGAAATGGTAAGTAATAAAATCTCCTTAAGTACTTAAATAATTTACAATAAGAAACATGGGATAGTAAAAATCATTACATTTAAAAGAAAAGTCATGTTAACATGTAGTTTTGAATTTGTATTTTTTTAAATAAATCTATATTTCTTATCAATTTCTCAGAAAATGAATGTAATGGATAGACTAACTTTTTTTGGTAATGTAATTTTATGTAAAAAATATTCCTATCAGCACGAAGATTTTGTGACTCCAAATCAAAGGAAAGCGTGTCTTGATCCGTTTTTTTTTTTTGAAGCAATGTTTTTTACAAAATAAAACATGTAAAACATGAAATTTTAAAAATCATCAATATAATTCGTATATGCTGAACAACATCAAAGCTAGGTCAATTTATTTCTTTTCCCGATTTTTTTCTGAAAATAATATATTAATATGCTTGAAAATGACAAGGGTATACATTTTAAAATTATTTTTTTTTGAAATTATATGGCGTTTGTTCTTTCCCGTGAAAATTATATACTACATGCAATTCAAATACGACTGTTGGGGAAGATTCATCCAGACAGCTTAAGTGGATATACCAGTGCAATCCAAAAAAAATAGTTAATAATTAGATTTTTTTTTTAAAGAAAGTAGTAAATAGAATGTTTTGAAATTTTTGCACATACAAAGGTAAGTTTTCAACTTTTTTTAAGACCTTTTTTTTACAAATATTTTGAGAAGTAACGGGACTATGGACTGCCGAGGCTAAAAAAAAAGTACACCAACTGCTGGCATGATTCCGGTAAAAAAATTATTAAAGCTAAAAATATTTTATCTACAGCGTGGGCCCAAATAACTGTCGCACTTTTTCAAAGCTTCGGCACTCTTAAACAAGTGCTTCTATTCTTTTTGTTTTTTCATTTCTTCTTTCTTTATCTTATTTCGTAACTAACGGGGTTTATTGCTGATAAGATCAGTGCAAGTTAGAATTTTGGCGACGATGGAAGCAAAACGGGAGCTAGTGCAAAACTTGCATTTGCAAGGAAAAAAAACAAGTGAAATTGTGAAGTTGCTAAAAAATCTCAATGTGAATAGGCGATTTGTTCAGCGCACTGTGGCTCGATTGAAGGCAACTGGAAGTGTTGATATAGCCAAAAAAACTGGTCGGAAAAGAAGTGTTAGAACCCCTAAAATAATAAAGAATGTGCGTGAAAGAATTAGGCGAAATTGTGCGAGGTCAGCTCGAAAACTAGCCAATGAGCTGAATGTGAGCCGCAAAACAATTAGAAACATCATAAAAGATGACTTGGGACTGAAACCTTACAAAAAAAAAAGAATTCATGGTCTGACAGAACGTCAAAAAAAAATGCGACAGGAAAGAAGTGGGCAGTTACTTCGGCGGCACGCAGGTTGCAATACTGTGTTTTCTGATGAAAAGTTGTTCATATTGCAAAAAAGCCTGAACCCGCAGAATGATCGGGTGTATGCAGCAAGTATGGAGGATATTTCAACAGAAAAAATTGCTGTTGAGAGATTCCAAAACACAACGTCTGTCATGGTTTGGGGGGCCATATCTGAAAAAGGTAAGTTACCCCTTCTTTTTATCGATAAAGGCGTGAAAATCAATGCCAAATATTATTTGGATGAAGTGCTTGTGGGCCATTTTTATCCCCATGCATCAAAGCTGTTCGGGAATAAGCCATTTTGCTTCCAGCAAGACTCTGCTCCGGCTCATAAGGCCAAAACTGTTCAGCACTGGTGCAAAGATAACATTCCATGTTTCATGGCTGTTGATGAGTGGCCTCCATCGTCACCAGATCTAAATCCTTTAGACTTCTGCATATGGGGTTACATGCTGGATAGACTAAAGGATTTAAAAAAGATGAATTTGGAAAAGTTTAAGCGACACTTGACAAAAATTTGGAATGAAATTCCTGATGATGTGGTGCGTGCCGCTTGCAATAGTTTTAAGAAACGTTTGAAGCTCGCCCGAAAATACAAAGGGGAAAGATTAGAACTTAAGTCTTAGTAATGTAAGCTATATTAATATATATTAAATAAATAATATTTGTTACTTAAAATATCTCATGGTTTGTTTTTTATTTCAAAAATTAAGTGCGACAGTTATTTGGGCCCACCCTGTACAATAACCTTCGATCTATAAAAATTTTGAATATTAACAAAATGGCGTAGGTTTAAAAAAAAGATTTTTTGGGGTGAAAAAATGACTTTTTAAATTCGAAATAATCGCGTTTAAAGATTCATTTGACTGATTTTTATACCCTTGCAGAGGGTATTATAATTTCAGTCAGAAGTTTGCAACGCAGAGAAGGAGACGTATCCGACCCTATAAAGTATATATATTCTTGATCAGCATCTCTAGGAGAGTCGATCTAGCCATGCCCGTCTGTCCGTTTCTACACATACTAGTCTCTCAGTTTTAAAGCTATCTGCATGAAACTTTCCCAAAAGTTGTCTTTCTATTGCAGTTAGTATATAAGTCGGAACGACTATAGCATATGAGCCATACGAACTATCGGAAAATTAAAAAAAAAAAACTTTGCTGTTTTTTAATTTTTTTTTATTTCTACGACATATAGTAATCGTTAAATTTTTCAGAATTACGGTTTAAATTTCATCAAAATCGGACGACTATAACATAAAGCTCCCATTGGAACAATAAAAATAGAAAAAAAATGTTGTTTAAATGTAACTATATTGTAATTTTTTTTAAAATTTTTTTTTGACTTATTAATAATTTGACAGTTCAGAATAACGCTTTTAATTTTATTAAAATCGGAAAACGATATCATATAGCTGCCATAGTATCTATCGAATAATTGAGCTGCAAATCATAAATGTTTTTAAGCATATACGCAAGTTAATCATATTTTAAAAGTTTTCAAGAATATTTAGTTTTTGCAATAGCTGCAAGGGTATATGAACTTTGGCTTGCCGAAGTTTGCTTCCTTTCTTGTTTTTTTTTTTTTGATCATCGGCAGACAGCCAATAATCCAGTAAATAATTCTTAATTATTAATTAGCTATGTTAATTAATTATTATGTGCAATAAGTTTTAAAACATTTTATCTAGTACTTCCTTCAGAAAAAAGTTCTAAAGAGTGCCATGTGTTTCGGGGGTTACACTGGTAAGGCCTCTTAGGCCTTCCTTAAATTTTATTTGTTGATCGCAATCAACTCGAGTATTTAATCACTACTTACAATTAACTTCATTAGCATCTCACTCTCAATCATAACGAGCACGATCTGTTCGAAATGATTGCGAGTTAGACTACGAGCATGATTATTCTGCGGAGTGAGATGAGTGGAACTGATCAAGTTTTTGGGATGCTGATCGTGTTGTCTCAATCATACTCGTTGCAGATCTCTGATCCATACCAAAAAATATAATATAATCGTAAGCGTTAAAAATATTTTAATGTAAGATTTAAGGCTCAGCACATCGAAAGACAATTATAAGGTTAATAATTAAAAGGGAAATGAAATTAATTAACAAAATGTAGCCTCAAACCGCAACCAGTCATTGAGCGACATTTTTCATTTTATTTTTTATTACTTGATTGTCACTTACTTGGGTCCAAAGCGACGCTTGCACTGCATCATGATCTCTAGCCGGGGAAGAACTTCGTGGTAAGTGATCTTTTCTTTCAGATACACTTCTAGATCTTCAATGAATTCCACTGAATTTAGGTGAGGAACACTCTTCACAATAAATACCATGTGCTGCTCCGGATGATCGGGACGTTTGAACGAGACGTTAGCTCGGTAGATCCGACTGCAGTAGTTTTCCCCAGTGCTGCTGCCCATTCGAATATGAATGGTCAGCACTTGCACTCTTGTAGTTCGAAGGGCTGTCTCAAGCACATCCTCGAAAAAGGCCACATTCAGGTGACTGGGTGGAGAAACCACCTCTGCATCGAACACAATGCTACACATTTTGCTATCATCTGAAAAGTATCAAGGGAACTGTGCTCGTTTTATAGGTGTAACCAAGGTGCTGGATATAAACTTCCTAACTAAGTTCAAGCAGCGTAATTAATTTTAACAAGAAAGAAAGCAAACTTCGGCAAGCCGAAGTTCATATACCCTTGCAGCTATCGCAAGAATTAAAATTAATTAAAATTATGATTTACTTGCGTATATGTTTAAAAACATTGAAGCTATGACGATTTGCAGCTTAATTATTTGATTGTTCTTTTATATATTTTTATTATTTGTATGGGAGCTATATGATATAGTCGTCCGATTTTGATGAAATTTAAACCGTAAATCGAAAATATTTAACCATTACTAAATGTCGAAGAACTGAACAAAAAATTAAAAAACAGAAAAGTTATAATTTTTTTTCATTTATTTTTCCGATTGTTCCTATGGGAGCTATATGCTATAGTCGTCCGATTTTGATGAAATTTAAACCATAATTCTGAAATATATAACCATTGCTATATGTGGAAGAACTAAACAAAAAATTAAAAAACAGAAAAGTTATAATTTTTTTCATTTATTTCTCCGATTGTTCCTATGGGAGCTATATGCTATAGTCGTCCGATCCGGCTCGTTCCGACTTATATACTACCTGCAATAGAAAGACAACTTTTGGGAAAGTTTCATGCAGATAGCTTTAAAACTGAGAGACTAGTTTGCATATAAACGGACGGACAGACGGACAGACGGACAGACGGACAGACGGACGGACAGACGGACGGACAGACGGACAGACGGACATGGCTAGATCGACTCTACTAGTGATGCTGATCAAGAATATATATACTTTATAGGGTCGGAAACGTCTCCTTCACTGCGTTGCAAACTTCTGACTGAAATTATAATACCCTCTGCAAGGGTATAATAATATGGCTATGGATATCCAACTGTCTACTATTATTAACATTATGTGTGTATATACTTTTTAATGGACGACAACGAGTTGACTAATAATTTAATTTAAGCACGCATCTCACGGAGACGTCGACCTTTTAAGGCGTTTTAAGCTAGTAATTCTTTAACTGTATATTTCCTGTATTAGTATTTGCTATCTACAGTCTGCGTGTTTGACTCATTATACCCTTGCAGAGGGTATTATAATTTCAGTCAGAAGTTTGCAACGCAGTGAAGGAGACGTTTCCGACCCTATAAAGTATATATATTCTTGATCAGCATCACTAGTAGAGTCGATCTAGCCATGTCCGTCTGTCCGTCCGTCTGTCCGTCTGTCCGTCCGTCTGTCCGTCTGTCCGTCCGTTTATATGCAAACTAGTCTCTCAGTTTTAAAGCTATCTGCATGAAACTTTCCCAAAAGTTGTCTTTCTATTGCAGGTAGTATATAAGTCGGAACGAGCCGGATCGGACGACTATAGCATATAGCTCCCATAGGAACAATCGGAAAAATAATTGAAAAAAAATTATAACTTTGCTGTTTTTTAATTTTTTGTTTAGTTCTTCGACATATAGTAATGGTTAACTATTTCCGATTTACGTTTTAAATTTCATCAAAATCGGTCGACTATAGCATATAGCTCCCATAGGAACAATCGGAAAAATAAATGAAAAAAAATTATAACTTTGCTGTTTTTTAATTTTTTGTTTAGTTCTTCGAGATATAGTAATGGTTAAATATTTCAGAATTATGATTAAAATTTCATCAAAATCGGACGACTATAGCATATAGCTCCCATAGGAACAATCGGAAAAATAAATGAAAAAAAATTATAACTTTTCTGTTTTTTAATTTTTTTTTTAGTTCTTCGACATATAGCAATGTTTAATTATTTCAGAATTATGTTTTAAATTTTATCAAAATCGGACGTCTATAGCATATAGCTCCCATAGAAATAATAAAAATATATAAAATAACTATCTAATAATTGAGCTGCAAATCATCATAGTTTCAATGTTTTTCAGCATATACTCAAGTAAATCATAATTTAAATGTTTTCAAAAGTATTTAATTCATGCAATAGCTGCAAGGGTATATGAACTTCGGCTTGCCGAAGTTTGCTTTCTTTCTTGTTTTTTTTTTAATATATTTAGTTCGATTGACAGCTAATTATATTATTTCAAATTTGCATGTGCCAATTTAAAGTTAATTATTTAATTACGATACACTCAGAATAAAAAATTTGTTTAGTATTTGTGTGTTTTGTGTTATGTCAGAATGTGGTGGTGAATATTTTCAAAATAAAAAATATTTGTTTGTGGCTTTAAAAAAATTAAAGTCTCTCGCCTCGAGAGTAGAAGACCCTCTTAGTCGATAATCGCCAACTTTTATTAGTTTAGAGCAGCAAGCAGGCATGCATTTTCTTTTAAAAGTATGCAACACCAATTTGGTGAAAATAATATTAAAAAAAAGCGTTTAAGTGAAAGGGAAAAACTTGTTTATTAAATATTTTTAAGATAGTACAAATTACATTTTAAAACTATTAATTATATAAATAATTATATGAAGTCAGGTACTATGCATATAAGCAAGCAAGATGTAAGCAAATATCTTAAAATCAACGGAGCTTTGAAGATTTTAATGTTCAATTGGGAGCCAGACAACTTACTCTTTAATCAGTCAGAAGGAATCATTGCCGACCCCATAAAGAATACAAATTCTTTAAGCTAAGTCCTACTGTTTGTCCATCCATATCTTGGCAAACTTGTCTCTCAGTTTTTAAGATCTCTGCCTAAAACTTTTCCAATAATAACAAATTTCAATCTAAATATAATCCCACAGAACAATCTGACGAGCTGCAAAACCACCAAAAAAAGCTAAGTGCGTGCAGCACTCCCGCTTAAAATTCTTCCGTTTTGTGTCTCGCAAGCAGCGGCCGAACAGCGACCGAGCACCGACCGAGCACCGTCAGAAAATCGGCAGAGAGTCCGCAGAACGGCGACAGAGGGACGACAGAGGACTTATTAGCTTATAAAATAATAGTTATATTTTGAAAATTGTTGTGTTTATCGATAGATATGATGAAAACACACACACAGTATAAAATCTAATTAAATGTTTTAACCTCTTAACGAATTAAAAAAGTCGTCACAATCGTAATTTCAACATACAAAATTTCTGATACCAAATTTTTAGGCAAGCTTAACTTACTGTTGCAACTTCTGCAAAGTTAAAAAAATATTTAAATTTTTAAAACATCTAAATTTTGATTAATATGCTAATAAGTTTACAATCATTGAAGCTAATTTTCAGTTAAATTATTCGATCGTTCCTATGGCAGCTATATGATATCGATTTCTGATTTTCATAAAGTTATAAGCTTAATTCTGAGGTTATATACCATTACAATATCTCAAAAATTAAAAAAAAAATAAAAAACTGAAAAGTTATAATTTTTGTATTTTGATTGTTTCTATGGGAACTATATGCTATATTCCTCAAATCCAGCTCGTTTCGACTATAAAAGAAGTTAGCTTATTTTCTTGATTTTTAATTTGTTAATATTTTGGGAAAAAAATTTTGAAACAAAAACGTAATTTTTATGAGTTTAGTGGGCTGTGCTGAAGTTTATCCAACACATTCCCGCTCCATCCATACCAGAAATCTGCAACGAGTTATACATTTTCGGGTTCACTCGATCATTGGTACACCTGGTATAGTTCAATTGCTTTGTTTGGCATCAAACGATCAAACCATACAAGACTGTTTGTGAAGAAATATTTTGATTTCCATGATTGGTTTTTCGTACGGTATTTTTTGTATGCCTTCGGCTTAATCGGTAGACAATCGTCTCTACACTCGCTGATTAATAACAGATTGTATAAAAATGGATTCATAAATATAAATTTATGTACCAGTGCAAACAGTGCAAAGCAATGAAGGAGACATTTCCGACCCTATAAAGTGTATATGTTCTTGATCAGCATCACTAGGAGAGTCGATCTAGCCATGTCCGTCTGTCCGTCCGTTTCTACGCAAACTAGTCTCTCAGTTGCATGAAACTTTGGCAAAAGTTGTCTTTCTATTCCTGGTAGTACATAAGTCGAAACGTGACGGATCGGGCGACTATAGCATTAAGCTCCCATAGGAAAAATCGGAAAAATAATTAAATAATTTTTTTTAGTTCTCCGAGATATAGTAATGGTTAAATATTTCAGAATTACGGTTTAAATTTCATAAAAATAGGAAGACATATAGCTCCCATAGGAACAGTCGGAAAAATAAATAAAAACTATTATAACTTTGGTGTTTTTAAATATTTTTTTTAGTTCTTCGAGTTCTATAACTTATAGCTCCCATTAGAACAAAAAAAAATATTTAAAAAAAAATTTTTTTTTAATTTAACTTTTTTATTTTGAAATTTTTTTTTTTTAGAAATTCTTTATGATTAATTAATAATGTTACAGTTCAGAATTACGCTTTTAATTTTTTCAAAATCGGAAAACGATATCATAAAGCTGCCATAGGAACTCTCGAATAATTGAGCTGCAAATCATCATAGCTTCAATGTTTTTAAGCATATACGCAAGTTAATCATAATTTAAATGTTTTCAAGAATATTTAGTTTATGCAATAGTTGCAAGGGTATATGAACTTCTGCTTGCCGAAGTTTGCTTCATTTCTTGTTATTTATTTTTTGATCATCGGCAAACAGCCAATAATCCAGTAAAAAATTTTAATTATTAATTAGCTATTTTAATTAATTATTATGTGAAATAGTTATAAAATAAAGTTCTAAAGAGTGCCTTGTGTTTCGGGGGTTACATTGGTAAGGCCTCTTAAGCCTCCCTTAAATTTTATTTGTTGATCGCAATCAACTCGAATATTTAATCACTACTTACAATTAACTCATTAGCATCTCACTCTCATCATAACGAGCACGATCTGTTCCAATTTTATTTTTTATTACTTGATTATCACTTACTTGGGCCCAAAGCGACGCTTGCACTGCATCATGAGATCTAGCCGGAGAAAGACTTCGTGGTAAGTGATATTCTCTTTCAGATACACTTCTAGATCTTCAATGAACTCCACTGACTTTAGGTGAGGAACGCTCTTCACAATAAATACCCTGTGCAGCTCCGGATGATCGGGACGTTTGAACGAGACGTTAGCTCGGTAGATCTGACTGCAGTAGTTTCCCCAGTGCTGCTGACCATTAATATTCGAATGGGAAGCAGCACTTCACTCTAGTAGTTCGAAGGGCCTTCTCAAGCACATCCTCTGCATCGAACACAATGCTAAACATTTTGCTATCATGTGAAATAAAAAATAAAAAAATGTTTAGTAGTTGTGTGTTCTGTGTTATGTTAGAATGTGGTGGTGAATATTTTCAAAACAAAGAATACTTGTTTGTCGGTTTCAATAAATGTAAAGGGCTTATATTAGAACCCTCGTTTAAATTTTTAAGTGCTTGGTCGGTCGTTAAAAATAAAATTTAGCCTAAAAATTTTTGAAAAACTATTTTGCGGAAAATCAGCTAGAAGCGGCTAAATGTTGTACTTCCATAGCTTGTAAACTAGTAAGTCTACAAACAAATGCTATATCTCGTTTAAGATATATTGTCGAATGCTAATCACGGTGCCTTTGTTTGTCTAATGTTGGTACATAGGTTTTGAAATTATAATATAAAGTTTGTTCTATATTTTTAGAGTTTATTGCTAATTTTTGAAAAATCGCAAACGATTTTTGACTTTTTAAAAATATAGCTCATGAGATTTCTTCACTTTTTGATACATAGCAGGTCCTAAAAATTTGTTTTTAAATGTTATTAAGGGAGTCTTCTACTCTCGCAGTTTAAAAAATCTTTGTTTTTCACAATTTAAATTTATATGTGTCTGTAAATACGCTACAAAATGAATTTACAAGTCAAAACACATCTTTAAATAATAAAAAAAACTTTTTAAATCTACGCAGTAGAACTTTCGTAATTAATTATCTAAATAACTACTAAATGTCTCGCCTTGAGAGTTGAAGACCCCCTTAGCCGATAATCGCCAACTTTTATTAGTTCAGAGCAGCTAGCGGGCATGCATTTTCTTTTAAAAGTATGCAACACCAATTTAATGAAAAAAACGTTATTAAAAAATTTTAAGTTAACGGAAAAAATTTTAAGTTAAGCAAAATTATATGAAGTAACGTACTATGTATCATATAAGTAAGCAAGATGTAAGCAAAAATCTTTAAAACAACGGAGCTATGAACATTTTAATGTTCAATTGGGAGCCAGACAACTTACTCTTTAATCAGTCAGAAGGAATCATTGCCGACCCCATAAAGAATATATATACTTTTAGCCATGTCCGTCTGTTTGTCAATCCATATCCTGGCAAACTTTTCTCTCAGTTTTAAAGCTCACTGCCTTAAACTTTCCCAATAGTTCTATTTTGTGTGTTCATACACACAGACAGGCAGACGTCCATTACTAGATCGACTCGGCTATTTATCCTGTTCAAGAATATATATACTTTATAGGGTCGTAAACGCTTCCCTTTACCTGTTACATACTTTTCAACGATTACAATATACTTTTTTACTCTACGAGTAACGGGTATAACTACATTAATTAATAATAGTTAATAATATAACCCTCTTACTTTTTAGTTTCATTTTTATTCCGAAGAGTTTAAAATTGTAGTTTAAGGGGTAACTTTTAAGCCACAATATTTTAATTTTGATACTTTCGCGGTTATAATTCAATACTCATTATAATAAAAAATTTGTCATACCCAATAGTTAAAAATTCTTGTAACGATAGTTTAGTTCAATTGGCTATAGTATACATGTTGCTCTCCATGGGAACAATTTGAAAAATATATGAAAAAATTATAACTTCGCTGTTTTTCTATTAATTTGGATATACTACGATACAAATTATTTTTTCAGAATAAATTTTAATTACGATTTTTAGTTACGATTTCAATTTACGATATCATAAAGATATTGTTGTTTTGTTTTTGGAAAATCTGAAAAAGTATTTCTTGATAGTTTCTTGTTAGTAAAGCTTAAATTAGTACTAAGTATTTAATTATATTAATACTATTGGAGTACTCAAACAAAATCTTCTGATAGCAAACACCTCTTAACAAGTTATAAAAGTCATCACGATCGTGATTTCAACATACAAAACTTCTGATACCAAATTTATTGCCAAGCCAAAGTTTATATACTTTTGCAGCTATTGCAAAATTTAAAAAAAAAAAAATTTATAAATCTTTAAAACATCTAAATTTTGATTTTTATGCTTATAAGTTTACAATCATTGAGGTTTTTTATAATATTCAGCTCAAATATTTGATCGTTCCTATGGCAGTTATATAATAAATAAATTAATAAACCGGTACAATATCTCAAAAACTAATAAAAAATTAAACAAGAAAAGGAAGCAATCTTCGGCAAGCCGAAGTTCATATACCCTTGCAGCTATATTTAAAAACTAAATACTCTTGAAGACGTTAAAACTATGATTTACTTGTGTGTATGTTTAAAAACATTGAAGCAATGATGATTTGCAGCTTAATTATTCGATAGTTCCTATGGCAGCTAAACGATTGTTCCTATGGGAACTATATGCTCCGATTTTGATGAAATTTAAACCGTAAATCTGAAATATTTAACCATTACTATATCTCGAAGAACTAAAATAAAAAATTAAAAAAACAACAAAGTTATAATTTTTTTTATTTATTTTTATGATTGTTCCTATGGGAGCTATATGCTATAGTCGTCCGATTTTGATGAAATTTAAACCGTATTTCTGAAATATTTAACCATAACTATATCTCGAAGAACTAAAATAAAAAATTAAAAAAACAACAAAGTTATAATTTTTTTTATTTATTTTTATGATTGTTCCTATGGGAGCTATATGCTATAGTCGTCCGATTTTGATGAAATTTAAACCGTATTTCTGAAATATTTAACCATAACTATATCTCGAAAAACTAAAAAAAAAAATTAAAAAACAGCAAAGTTATAATTTTTTTTATTTATTTTTCCGATTGTTCCTATGGGAGCTATATGCTATAGTCGTCCGATCCGGCTCGTTCCGACTTATATACTACCTGCAATAGAAAGATAACTTTTGGGAAAGTTTCATGCAGATAGCTTTAAAACTGAGAGACTAGTTTGCGTAGAAACGGACGGACAGACATACAGACGGACAGACGGACATGGCTAGATCGACTCTCCTAGTGATGCTGATCAAGAATATATATACTTTATAGGGTCGGAGATGTCTCCTTCACTGCGTTGCAAACTTCTGACTGAAATTATAATACCCTCTGCAAGGGTATAAAAACAGAAAAGTTATAATATTTTTTTTTCCGATTGTTTCCATGGGAGCTATTTTAGTATTTAAATTGCCTCACCCTTTAACCATTTTAGTTATAAGAAACTTGATTTATATTAATTTATGAAAGATTTATATTGTATTTACCACGCACACAACCCGCCACTTACACGTCAAGATCAGAAGGAAGAGAAAAGAAGAAAATACAATGTGCCCAAATTCGATCATTGAGGGATTTCTAAAATGATAATTTTTGCTATCATATAAAATTCAATGATGGGATCTTAGCTTTGTTATGTTCAACCCGCCCCTCAAAATGACATTGAAATATTATTACTCATGTCACAAAATATAATGGTGTTCATTCAATGTGACTGGTGGGTATAAGGGGAAGTGTTACAATACTTGTATAACCCAGCATTTGCTGCAAGGATTGGGAAACCCAGATAAAACCCAATAATATCATCAGATTAACAAAATTAAAATTAAAAAAGGAATTTCGATTACTAAACTTAATTAGATTATTTTTGTTTGTTTTTCAAGGTTTCCTCATTGATTAAGAATAAAAATATAAGATAAATCAAATTAAAATTTTGAAAGGTACTTCAGTTTAACGAAATTAGATTTAATCGTGTCTTCTTTTGTTGAGGTTATTCTTCTTGATGTAGTCCCAATTGCCTTCTTAATAACGAGAATCTTCCATGAGGTAATGGTTTCGTCTGTCAGCTGATTCTCTGTAGGAATATACTCAATCTGGAAAAATGATTCTTTATACCAATATGTTTTGACCTCTTATGACAAGACGGATTGCTGGCTATGCTTATACATCCCTGGGTATCTTCAAACAACTTTATTGGCTTATCAAATTTAATGTAAATGCTTTCTAAGAGGGACTTAAGCCATAATGCTTCTCTTACAGCTTCAAACAATGTCATGTATTCTGTTTCAGTGGGTGAAGCTGCCACAGAATTCTGTCTTTTGTATTCCAACAAATGAAATTTGAATTTAACATTTTAAAAAGGTAACCAGATGTACTTTTTCTGTCATTCTCATTTCCACCCCAATCTGAGTCGACATAGCCAAAAAATATGTGTTCGTAATTTATATTTTTCTTGAAAATTAACTTCAAATCAATGTTTCCTTAAAGATACCTTAAGACCCTTTTAAAACATTGCCTTAGTTCTATATTATTTTTATTAGTATATCTACTTCACAGCAGTAGCTTTATCAGGACGTGTACAAAGCATTATGTACATTAAACTACCAATTAAATTTCATAATCTAGTTTAGACGGAAACGGAGTATTTACAGACTTGCAGTCTTCCATATTAAACTTATTTAAAACCTTTTTAATATACGCGGATTGGCCTAAAGATATCTAATCTTGGCCAATTTCTATTTTCATTCCAATAAAGTAACGAATATCACCCAAGTCAGTCAGTCTAAATTTTGTCCTTAGGTATTGGATAAAATTGTTTAATACTTCTGTATCTGATGTTCCTATTACTAAGTCATCCACATATAGTAAGACATAAATATTTCTCTTGATATTGCCTCTATCTTGAACATATATGCAACGATCAACGGGTGAATTTTTAAATCTACATTCTTTTAATGCCTGCTCAAAAACTTCAAACCAGCATCTAGCTGCTTGTTTGAGCCCACAAATGCCCATTGTTCAATTTGCATACGTTTTCACGATTACAAATAATTCCTTGAGGAACTTTTATATATACTTCTTCCTTCAGCGTACCATTGAGAAAAGCAGTTTATATTATTAATTATATTGATTTGCAATCGATAAAATAAAACGGAAACTAGAAATTCTCGCAACAGGAGCGATTGGATTTCCCGTTTCATCATGATTTGAAGTAAATACCCACTTACACTCTACAATGCTCTAATTTTCAGGCCTTTTACCAATAGTCCATGTCTTATTTAATTCATGAGCAACGAGTTCAACCTTGATAGCTTTGACCCATAAAAACTTATCTTTTCTACTTTCTACTTCATCAAATGAATAAGAAACTTCATTAAAAACAGTGTGAGCATTCATTATAAATTATTTAGACTTAGATAGTCTTCACTATAAGGTATGTGTGGTCTATTTTTCAATCTTTCGCTTCTTCTAGTTATATCGTTAGCTTTATTACCAATTTCATTTGTTGAAAATTTTCTAGGCTGCTTTCCTGCCTTACTCTCATTCAGGACACTGTTGTTATCGCTATCCTTACTTTCGTTCAGGATCTCTTGTTCAAAACTCTCATTTTGAACATTTTTATTTACGTAATCCTAACTCTCATTCAGGATCTTTAGTTTAAAATGTTCCATACTCTCATTCTGGAAATTTTCATTTACTTTATTCTTACTCTTATTCAGGAAACCTTGTTTAAAATATTCCATACTCTCATTCTGGAAATTACAATCAACACCTTCCTTACTTTCATTCAGGGGCATACTTTCCTTACTCTCCTTCAGGAATTTAATTTTCTTATTATTATCCTTACTATCATTCAGGATTTCCCTTTTAGTAGCTCTAGAGTTAACCATATTTGTCTCATCCACAACTACGTCTCTGGCAACCATAAATATCTCATTTTCAATATCCCATACCTTTAAGCCATTTGGTTCGTACCCGACAAATATAATTTTGAACGATTTATCGTCAAATTTTCGTTTCCTAATCTTGTTATGCACATAAACAGTCGAACCAAATATTTTTAAATATTTCAAAATCGGCTTTCTATTATGCCACATTTCATACGGCGTTGTTTCCCGATCTCCAAATGCTCTGCTTGGAATCCTATTTATTAAATACGTTGCCGTCAACACCGCTTCACCCCAAAAAGATTTATCTAGTCTGGCACCATTTACCATGGCAGGAGCCTTTTCAGTAATTGTTCTGATCATTCGTTCTGAAACTCCATTTAATTGTGGAGTATATGGTACAGTCAAGTGGTAACTTATTCCTTTCTGAACGCAGAACTCTCGCATATCGTTAGATATATACTCCCTACCGTTGTCAATGTATAGATTAAAAACTTTAAGATTAAAGTGTGTTTTACTTTGTATTTGTATTTGTATATATTATAAAATTTCATCCTAACGCTACAAGTTTGGAACTTATAAGTTAATGCGCTAGTCACTACGAGTTTGCAAATATCTAATTGTTACATTATACTTAAAACTAATTTTCATAAAAACTAACCTAAGTCGCCTTCTATTTTTACTTTAATTTACGTAATAGTGTTTTTAAGGTGTGTGAATAATTTTATCTTGAATTGCGTGGCACTGCTAATATTTTTAAGATGGTTTGGGAGCTGATTCCATGATCGAATAGCATTAATTAAAAATTGTCTTTCGGATGTCAATGATCTAGGTCTTATGCAAGTAAGATTGTTTGCTCTTCTAGAGGATGTAAATTGAAGTTTTTCGAAGAGATACAAAGGTTCTTTTTGGAAAATAATTTTTTGCAGAAAAATTAAGTTCCGCATCTTTATCCATTCATTTAGCGAGATATCGAATATTTTCAGCGAAAATTCGGATACGTGATCTGTATGTGGTTGGTTGAATATATACCTGGCTATGCAATTAAATAGAACTTTAATTCTGTTCTTATTGGTAGTGTCACAGTTTGAAAAAACTTCTACTCCATAAAATAGCGCTGGAACAATGCAGGTTTTAGCTATTAGTAAACGTATATGGGTGGGCAGGCCATTTTTAGTTACGGATAATGTCCTTATTATGCCATATGTTTTCCCTACAGACTTTTTAATATGATCATTCCAGGTAAGAGTTCTGTTGAATGTAAAACCTAAGTTTACAGCTGTATCCACGTACTCAAGTGGCGTGCTATTCATACTCAGTGGCTGCAAATTGTTAAAAATCATCTTTCTTTTACTTATGACAAGACATTTTGATTTTGATGGGTTGATCCCAAGTCCATTGTTGCCGGCCCACTCATTTACACGTTCAAGTTCTCTGTTACAAACATCTATACATTCATTTATTCTGTTTAAAGGACGACTCACATACATTTGGACATCATCAGCATACAAGTGTACATTACATTCAGATAACGCATTTGGAAGGTCATTAACATATAAGGTAAACAATAAGGGACCAAGCACAGACCCTTGGGGTACACCACGATTAACATTTTCATATGAGGACGAAACGCTAGACAGTACAACAGATTGACGACGATTTTGTAGGTACGAAGACACAAGTTTGACAGAAGTTTTAGAAAACATAAACATATTACGTAGTTTTGCACAAAGGACATTATGGTTTACTGTATCGAAGGCCTTACTATAGTCCAGTAAAACTAAGAGTGTAACATTGTTTTCGTCTATTTGTTCCCTTATGTCGTCTGCAATTTTTATAATAGCTGAGGTACAGCTTCTGTTTTTCCTAAAACCAGACTGATTATTAGTAAGCATTGCATTGTCGGACATAAATTTATTAATTTGATCAGCCATGAGATTCTCAAATACCTTTGATAGGCATGGTAAAATGGAGATGGGTCTGTACTCATTATTTGATTTAGGAATCGGAATTATTTTTGCCGCTTTCCAACTGTCCGGATAAGTAGATTTTGTCAGTACAGTATTAAAGGTATAGGTTATGTATGGCAGGATTTTTGGCAGCAGAATTTTTATGAATTTAGGGCTTATGTTGTCAGACCCAGTGGCGTCACTCTTAATTCTTAGTATACTTTGTAGGACATCACACTGATTAACACACAAAAACCTAAATCTAATATCACAGACAGTTTCGGATACAAATCGTGGGTTCAGATATTTATTTTCAGTGATTTCAGGTACTTTGCAGCTTAAGAACTTTTTATTAAGTTCATTTACATTAATGTCTTGTTCAAGTCTTGGTTTAACTTTGCATATTCCCAGCTTTTTAATTATTTTCCAGGTCTGAGCAGTGGAAGATGCATTGTTGAATTTATGGGAATAGAAATTTGCCTTGGCGGTGTCAGTAAGTTTGGTCACTTTTTTTCTCAATGACTTGAACACTGCGTAAGCTTGAGGTGTCCTGTACCTTCTCCACTTATTGTACGCCCCGTCACGCTGTAATATTGCGTCTTTGATGTTTCTTTGGAACCATGGTTTTTCAGAATAACTTTGCTACGAACAGGTACGACACAGTTATATAAATAACAAATATTGTTTTGTAAAAGGTTAACTTGTTCGTCTACTTCGGAAAGGGAATATATGTCATTCCAATTGCACAAATTAAAGGTGGAGTCCAAAAGGTCATAGTTGATATTTCTAAAGTCCCTAAAAACTATTGAATGGTCAAGGTATTGTAGGTCAAGTGCGTAAGTCAAGTATATGAGGTCATGTTTTGAGAACGATGGGACAATAAGTTGGTCATATGTGGCTACTTTGTCTGTATTAGACACAAAAAATAAGTCTAAAAGCGAGTTGCGGGTTTTGGTAAAATGCGTAGGGGACACAAAGTTAACCAACATCCCCAGCGATTTCATGTCTTCTGCAAGGTGGGAATCCCTTAAAATATCGCTATTAAAATCGCCTGTTATAATGACGTCCTCGGGATGCAATATCTTTCATGCGATAAAAGTATTCTTGCACATTTTCGTTTGCACGTCGTTTGCTTTCTCCTAGTTGCATATGTATTTGTTTGCTGCTTACTCTCGGCCTGAACTCATTTAGCAAAGACTCCTTTAACGCATTCCACGAATTTAATCCCTTTTCGCTCAATATAATAATATAATTATGGCATTCCAACCCATAAGTAAGGCTTGATCTTCAAAGTCGTTAATCCATACCTCAACTGGAATTTCATCACTCCCATCAAAATGTTTAATTGACTCTTCTATGTCTCAAAAACTTAGAGCAAAACGCGGCATATCAACTTCCTTGATTCGTTGCGAATTCGACTTTCTCTTCCTTTCGCCTGTAGAAGGTATTTTTACTCCTGTTGAAATTGCATTTCTAATTTCATAATAATTTTGGCTGTCTTCTTCATTTTTCTTCTCTTCGTCGGTATCCTCATTCTCTGATTTGTTACTTCGTTGATTAAGAGAAGTTTGCCAGATTGCAGATTGCGAAAAATGTGCAGCTGCAAATTTTCTACGTCGTAGTTAATTCCCAAACCTGCGCTTATTGATATCAAATCTTTCTCTTTCAATTTCGCGTGTATGTAGTATACACATTTGGATTTTTAAATTGCGTCATTTTCGTCATACTGAAAGCCAGCAAATTCACGTAAACGTTTGCGATTGTTTCTGTCCCCTTGATAGTCACCTTTAGACACTTTTCACTTTCTCCTTCAGCTTTCCTCGGATACGTCCCGGCGAGCTCCCAAATGTTGGGTTTTTATTTATTAAGTAGGTTATTATTTAAAAGTTTGATTATTAATATTAATTAACATAGTAAAAAATCTTTGTGTTTGATTTAACCGTCGTCTTGTCGTCACACGTCGTTCGCTTGAGCACGTCTTTACTCAACTCGATCCCGTCAGCAACTGGCGCTCGTCCTCTCGATATGTTGCTCTACTCTTCTCCTCGTTGTCACATCTCATTGTAGTGATCGTCGTCTTCTTTTCCATCGGCTTGTCTTCCTTTGGAATGCGTCTTTTGACCATCTACTCGTCTTCTTAGTTTTAGCTGCTTCTCTCGTTGTCTAGGGCGTAATGTCATACGAAGGCTGGTGTTTTATAAGAGAGATAACGCAATAATGGGAATAATGCAATCTCACTCCCACATATATGAGATATTTTATAATGCCCGTGGGCTAGTGTATTTACGTTATCAGTTAAAATATATCTCTTCTATCCTTATAGTTAATACTAATTTTATTTACAATTTCAGTATAAGGAATGTGAGACCTACTACGAAAAACTCGCTGTGCTCTATAAAATGTTTTTTTTGTTTAACACATTCGATAAATTCTTCATGATTTAGTTTTTTAAAACCTGATTTTTTTACACTTTTAATTTTCTTAATACATTCTATATCATTTCCTTCTCCCTTAACTAAGAAAGAGTATGCCTTAGTCTTAAGCCCAGCAAAAGAAGTCATAATCTTACCGACATGTTCGTCCTTCATTATTCCAGGTTCTTTATTATAAGCCAGAATTGGTTTTCTAGCTTATAGTTAGAGGTATCAAAGCGGTCGGGATTGTCCTTATAGTTTGGTAAAAATCTTCTTTAGAAGATAATATAAATGAATCTGTTTCCATATATATTATTTTCGTAGAAGGACTTTTTATTATTAGAAAGTTTAAATAAAATTCAAACATTAACCACTTTGATAATTCTAAATCAGTTACTCCTATATATATGGGTTTATCATACATAATTTTTGATGGTGTTTATTCAATTGCTGCTAAATTTGAGTCGAATATTTCAACGCTATGAAAATCATGCCTAGCTATGCGCTGCTATGCGATGCGCTTACTACTACTACTACTTTTCGGTGCTTGGCCACGTTTTCCATGGTCTTCCCGTAAATAGCATTGTTCATAAGTTTAAAAAAGTTTTTCTCAAAATCATTTTCAGCCATTTTTCCCTGTTCTGTATTCAAATCAATATAAGGCTTCAGCCAGCATTATTGAGTAAAAGACAAAACTCTATGTATTTTTTTTACAATTAAACCCTGTTCTATGCTAAGTTGAAGCTGTTTTAAATGAATTATGTATGCACTTTTATCAGTTAGGTCAGCAATCGACTTTCCTTGCTTACCCCCTGGCGGAACTTTATTTTCTTGACAGAAAGGCAGGTAGTTATGTAGGTCATGTCGATCGGAAGGGTACTCTAGATCAACGTCTAGCATATATCCTATATTACCATCAACAGATATATTTTTATAGTCAAAAGATTCTACTTCTTCTTTGTCTAAAAACTTAAACCCTGAGAGCGGTAAGGGCTGACTCATAGCCCATCCATATAAATTATTTGCATCGATATAACTTAGAAAATTTATTGGTTTTATGGGATCAAAGCTTTTTAAATATTTATTATTAGCTACATTGAGTCAACCCACCTCGTACTGCTCTTTCTTAGCAATTGTACGTATCGCCATCGCTAATTAGTTATAATTGTACATTAGCAAATTTAAGCATAGCATCCCATGATATTGATGGGGCAAAATTATAATCGTCTATACTACTCTGGACTCTGAGAGAATGATAAACCTATCAATGCTAGGAAGCTGAGTCTCATTAAATTTCTCTGAGCTATCTATATAGTAGAACGGGAACACATTCTTTCTCCTCATTTGCTTAAATTTTTCTCTCCCATATATCTCGCTAGTTTTTCCAAGCTTGAGTTTAAAAATCTAACTGAATCTATGTATCTAATTTTATATCTACTTGAACTGTTAATATTTATTTAATATAGTTCTATATAAAGTTCTTTATTAAAAGGTATTGGGCTTAGTTTTGTAATGAACAAATGTAAATCATATTTAGATAAATTGTGAAAAACTACTGGGAAGAATAGATCACTTAACTTGTACTTGAATGGAATCTACGTATTGTCCAGTAAATTGGTTGTAGCATTTATCCAGATCGTTCGCATTTATTTCCATCTCACAGGCGGTTCAAATACCTTTTTGGACGCGAGCATCGATGGGGCTGACACTCGGGCTCTTGGAGGTTGACCAATATATGTTGTACAGACTCAAAGTTTTTTGTTTGAGAGCTGTACAAAATTTTTGTATGCAATCATAACCTGAAATATTGATAAATATTAAATAAATAAAAAATTTTAAAAAATCTAATAGTTTATTATTTTGGAATATACTTTTTTTTATTTACCATCATATGTTCACAAGTCGTTTTGACTTGGATTATATTTGTGTATTTGATACTGCACAGACAGAATGCTTCTGCACTTTTGTTTTCGACGAAGAGGATGGCGAATTCAAGCATGTTCTGTAACTTTCCAGAACAGCCTTTATCGCCATTTATCACCACCGGAGGAGATAATTTCTTGTGGTATCCTTTAAACGACGTTTTAGTATTAGGCTCCGAATAAAACGACGGCTTTTTTGCGTTCAAATTTGTTGTGAGTAGTGTTTTTAACGTGATAACACTAAAGACAGTTTTCACAAAAGTATCCTCCTGATTTGGCTTTGGAAAATTGTGACGAACATAATGTAAACACATTTGTTATATAGGCGTAGTGCATCATATTTTGGTCTATATTATCGATACCCAATATATATTTATGTGGTTTGGTCTTCTTTCTTTTGTTTGAACTGTTGGTCAAACAGTTTTTTCGCCAGCTTCATCAATTTCATAAATGATTATGCTGAAGTCTACATTATTTTTCTCAAAATGTCGGACACCAAGTTTGTCGATTGGAAATATAATTCTCGAAAAATTCAACGTTTTTATTATTAATTTAATAATTTTTTGGTTTTGTCATTTTTATACCCTTGCAGAGGGTATTATAATTTCAGTCAGAAGTTTGCAACGCAGTGAAGGAGACGTTTCCGACCCTATAAAGTATATATATTCTTGATCAGCATCACTAGTAGAGTCGATCTAGCCATGTCCGTCTGTCCGTCCGTCTGTCCGTCCGTCTGTCCGTCTGTCCGTCCGTTTATATGCAAACTAGTCTCTCAGTTTTAAAGCTATCTGCATGAAACTTTCCCAAAAGTTGTCTTTCTATTGCAGGTAGTATATAAGTCGGAACGACGACTATAGCATATAGCTCCCATAGGAACAATCGGAAAAATAAATGAAAAAAATTATAACTTTTCTGTTTTTTAATATTTTGTTTAGTTCTTCGACATATAGCAATGGTTAAATATTTCAGAATTATGGTTTAAATTTCATCAAAATCGGACGACTATAGCATATAGCTCCCATAGGAACAATCGGAAAAATAATTGAAAAAAAATTATAACTTTGCTGTTTTTCAATTTTTTGTTTTGTTCTTCGACATAAAGCAATGGTTAAATATTTCAGAATTATGGTTAAAATTTCATCAAAATCGGACGACTATAGCATATAGCTCCCATAGGAACAATCGGAAAAATAATTGAAAAAAAATTATAACTTTGCTGTTTTTCAATTTTTTGTTTTGTTCTTCGACATAAAGCAATGGTTAAATATTTCAGAATTATGGTTAAAATTTCATCAAAATCGGACGACTATAGCATATAGCTCCCATAGGAACAATCGGAAAAATAATTGAAAAAAAAATTATAACTTTGCTGTTTTTTAATTTTTTGTTTAGTTCTTCGACATATAGCAATGGTTAAATATTTCAGAATTATGATTAAAATTTCATCAAAATTGGACGACTATAGCATATAGCTCCCATAAGAACAATCGGAAAAATAATTAAAAAAAATTATAACTTTGCTGCTTTTTAATTTTTTTTTTAGTTCTTCGACATATAGCAATGGTTAAATATTTAAGAATTATGGTTTAAATTTCATCAAAATCGGACGACTATATCATATAGCTCCCATACAAATAATAAAAATATATAAAATAACAATCAAATAATTAAGCTGCAAATCGTCATAGCTTCAATGTTTTTAAACATATACGCAAGTAAATCATAATTTTAATGTTTTCAAAAATATTTAATTTTTGCGATAGCTGCAAGGGTATATGAACTTCGGCTTGCCGAAGTTAGCTTTTTTTCTTGTTTTTCTTAAATATTTCCTTTGTTGTGGTGTTGAGAAACTAGCATTCTCATGGGCTTTATTTGCTAAGGATGTTAAGGATGTTTGTTAGCACAATTTAAAACAAAATACGTCAGTAATCTGCACGTTTATAAACGGATTTCGGGCTCTTATTTTTTTAGGAGCCTGTATGTAACCGTTAGCAGGAATAATTTCGAGTTTTATAATGGTGGTTTCAAAATAGTCAAAATTTTGAATAGCCCAGCTAGAGTCTTTTTCTTGGAATTAACTGCTCAATTTGAGTAAACATTCTGTTGCAGAATTCTGCTCATTTCCAATGTCTTCATAAATGTATAAAATGTTTTTTTGTGCTAACTGTCTTTCCGTCATCTCTTTGTTTTACATATGTACCATATACACCCAAGTTAAATTTTATGGCTCGATAATCTATCATACAATGCTTTATAATCTCAATTATAGTTTTTTGGCATAGTTGATAAAATTTATTTAAGTCTATCATATCTTTGACAGCACAGTCAATAAGATGTGATATAACAGGAAACGTAGTCGCTGCTGTGAGCAAAATAATATTAACATTATTTTTTAGTTCTCTGGTAGAAGCGTTTTTATGCTTATCTGTCAACATATGTTGACGTTCCTTGGTTGACATACACTGTTCACCACATTTAGGATATAAAAGTTATATTCTTTGTTCAATACGACGTTTTCTGGGTTGACTGGACTGATGTTTCTCCTTACCCTACTCCGCTCTCAATCGTTTTAGGGCACTAGACGAAGTTGTAGGTTGGTCCTCTGGAGCTTTAGCCGGAATTGCCGGTAGTAGTGGGGACTTACGGAAGCAGCGAATCCGGCTTATTCTAGACAAGCACCACGGGTTCGGGGTGTCTTAGCTAGCCGCCGCTCCCGACCGCCGCCCCCATAAGTCTCCACTACTACCCAAAAACAGAGGAAAACCGCAAAAATTATATGCACCCCCACCCAAAAAAAAGGTATGAAAAATGCTTTCGAATGATGCCAAATTTTGTATGGTAAGCTATTAACGATTCTTATTTAAAAATTGCTATTTTTGATCAAACCTATTAAAATTATAATTTCACACCTTCACGCACAAGCAGTCGTGAGGACTTAAAAGTGGTTGGGGATTGAGATTAGATAACGATCTAACATTTGGCGAGAATTTTTAGAAATCAAATAAAACGAGTGGGTTCCATATGATATTATGTATGCATTTGGAAATAATTCAACTGATTATAAAACCGTTAAAAACCCCCCGCTCCCATATATTCCAGCTACTTACATCATTTACACAGCAGATCTTCCGACAACCAACTTCACAACAAAATCAACAATTGCGGATAATACTGCAATTCTAAGTGGGTCTAAGTGGGCAGGGCACCTGCCAGAGAAACGCAAAACATAACAGCTCATCTTGTGCTTTTGGAAAAATGGCTTGCAGATTGGCGCATACAAGTAAACGAGCAAAAGTGCAAACACCTTTACTTTAAACAGACAAACTTGACAAACTACTGAAGTAACATACCTTGGAGTCCACTTGGTTAGAAATCTACTCAAATTTAAAGCACATCGAAGCTAAAAGAAATCTACTCAAATTTAAAGCTAAGAGTCTACGTCGGATAATAAACGCCCGTTTACCGATAAAACCGGAGTATAAAGTACTTTTGTACAATGCAGTCCTTAAGCCAATTTGGACGTATGGCTGCGAACTATGGGGAAACGCTTGCATTAGTAACTTAGAAATAATCCAAAGAACTCAATAAAAAATTCTGAGAACTATAACTGGTGCACCATGTTACATGAAAATATCCAAAAAGATTTAAATGTTGAGCTGTAAAAGGCGAAATCGAAAAGGTGAAAGCCACAGTCAAGCTTTAGGCCCACCCTAATAGACTTGCGCGGTCTTAAATCTGGAACTCTAGCCATACACGACACCGCCGAAAAGACCTCCCCACCCACCAATAATAGTAGGGCCACGTTTAAAATAAAATCAATTGTAATTAAATCAATAAATATACTAGATTAAGATTTGTCTACTTGTCGTTAGTCCCTAAGAGAGAAGATTCGATAAATAAAAAACAGTATAAACAAAAACATGGAAGCAATTTTTATTTACGAAATACTTTTTTAAAAAAGACGGATTGGACGCCTATAGCATACACTCATAGAAAAAATCAAGAATTTCGATGTCAATTCAAGAACGAACGATGTCAAAAGTAGGGTAAATTCGAATTTTTTTGATTCAAGAACGAAAGGCTATATTCAAGAACGAATTATTCAATCCCGAAGTTCTACATTTGAGAACGAACGTCATCAGTCCAAGTACCCAAAAGTGCTTGAAGAAAGAGCGAAAGATATTAATTTGAGTACGAAAAATACTTAATGCAAGTATGATAGTTTCTTAACCTAAATTTTTTTAAAAAATGTTTTTTTTTGTCTCTTTCTCTTTTTTTTCTTTTCTCTTTGACTCCATATGAAATTAGAATGAAAGAGAATACGATAAATTGATATGTAAAGGAAACAGAAAAGCAAACCTTATTTATTTTACTGCAAGTCGACCCAACCGGGATTCGAACCGAGGCCTTTGGATTCGTAGACGCATTAGCCGGTTGCGCCACACTGGCATCTCAATTTGCTGTGTATAAGAATTCGAAGCAATTTGTTTGCAATCAAATAGCTTTTATTTGCTATACTTTTGAGGTCAACTAGATAAAAATTTAAATAAAATTGAACGTTTGAAAAAAAATCATAAAAACCAAAAAAAAAAAAATTGATAACTTTGTCTGGGATTTGAGCTCGGGTTCTTAATAGCTTACCCCAATGTTTGATGTTCCAAGACACTTACCTCCTAGGTCAATCATTTTAAGAACGAAACATTCTTGTTTTAAATTTATAGTTCTTGTTTTTTTGTTAAATTAATAGTTTTTAATAGAGTTTACTGTTTTTAATAATTCTGATATTATTTACAAACACTATAAGCAGGGATAAAGCGAAAAATATTCTCTATGTATTAAAAAAAACATTTTAAAATATTATTATCAAGTATGAATCGTACTTATTCTGTACACGTTCGTTCTAAAAATTTTAAGAATTATTCGGGCGATTTTCAAGAACGTTCGTGCTAAAATTATTCGTTCTACTTTTTTCTGGGTGTATAGCTCCCATATGAACAAACGGAGAAATAAATAAATAAAAAATTCTAACTTTGCTGTTTTTTAATTTTTTTTTTTTAGATCTTCGACATGTAGTAATGATTAAACAATAAAAATATATAACAACATTTTTGCTTTAAATGTAATTTTTCTATTTTGTAATTTTTTTTAAAATTTTTTTTTCCATAGGAACTATGGAATAGCTCATCTGCAAATTATCATAGCTTCAAAGTTTTTAAGCATATACGCAAGTAAATAATAATTTTAATGATTCCAAGAATACACCCAGAAAAAAGTATAACGAATAATTTTAGCACGGACGTTCTTGAAAATCGGCCGAATAATTCTTAAAATTTTTAGAACGAACGTGTACAGAATAAGTACGAGTCATACTTGATAATACTATTTTAAAATGTTTTTTTTTAATATATAGAGAAAACGATATTTTTCGCTTTATCCCTGCTTATAGTGTTTGTAAATAATATCAGAATTATTAAAAACAGTAAACTCTATTAAAAACTATTAATTTAACAAAAAAACAAGAACTATTAATTTGAAACAAGAACGTTTCGTTCTTAAAATGATTGGCCTAGGGGGTAAGTGTCTTGGAACATCAAACATTGGGTAAGCTATTAAGAACCCGAGCTCAAATCCCAGACTAAGTTATCAATTATATTTTGTTTTTGGTTTTTGTGTTGTTTTTTTCAAACGTTCTGCTTTTATTTAAATTTTTATCTAGTTGACCTCAAAAGTATAGCAAATATAAGCTTTTTGATTGCAAACAAATTGCTTCGAATTCTTATACGGGCGTAGTACACAGTAAATTGAGATGCCAGTGTGGCGCAACCGGCAAATGCGTCTACGAATCCAAAGGCCTCGGTTCGAATCCCGGATGGGTCGACTTGCAGTAAAATAATTAAGGGTTTGCTTTTCTGTTTCATTTAAATATCAATTTATCATATTCCCTTTCATTCTAATTTCATATGGAGTCAAAGAGAAAAGAAAAAAAGAGAGAGAAACAAAAAAAACATTTTGTAAAAAAATTTAAGTTAAGAAACTTTCATACTTGCATTTAAGAATTTTTCGTACCCAAATTAATATCTTTCGCACTTTCTTCAAGCACTTTTGAGTACTTGGACTGATGACGTTCATTCTCAAATGTAGAACTTCGGGATTGAATAATTCGTTCTGAATATGGCCTTTCGTTCTTCAATCAAAAAAAATCGAATTTACCCTACTTTTGACATCGTTCGTTCTTGAATTGACATCGAAATTCTTAATTTTTTCTATGAGTGTATTTAATTTTTGCAATAGCTTCAAGGGTATATGAACTTCGGCTTGCCGAAGTTTGTTTCCTTTCTTGTTTTTATTGAAATCAACCATTTTCTGTATTGCGGACTGAGTTTGCCCGGTCAAAAAAATAGTAGTGATATTTCCAATTTAAAAAATCATGAGAAAACTTAAATATATTTGAATAATTTATTTGTCAAACGTTTGTTTGTATTGATTTAATTCGATTTTTGTAGAATATTGTAAGCTATACTTTAAAGCGTCAGATGTATGCTGCCGACGTAAAACTTTGTTTGCCGTTATCGAACTCCAATTCCCATGAACTTTTGCAAGCCGATCTGAACAATATGCATTCTTGGTGCATCCAGAATTTGCTGTTTTCAAACAACTCGAAATGTAACGTTATGTCCTTTCATCGGAAGAGGCTTTATTTCACTTCATATTCTAATAAGTCGAATGATCTTGAACGCAAACATTTCGTAACAGACCTTGGAGTATTATTGAACCACAACTTAAGCTTCTTGTCTTTATTAAACGTTGGCCTAAGGAATTTGAGGACCCCTATACCACGAAAAACTTATATATTTCCTTGGTTCGTCCAATTCTTGAATACTGCTCGTTTGTTTGGTCTCCTCAAAATACCAATTATCAGGACCTTATATAATCGGTACAGAAACAGTTTTTTTTGTTTGCCTTACGTGGTTTTAACTGGGATACACATCGTCACGTACCATCTTACGTGGATAGACTGCGTCTACTGAATCTGCCCTCAAGTTCCTTCACAAATTAATAACTGGACACGTACATTCAAGCTACCTACTGGGTCAAATACGGTTCTCCATCCCTGTAAGGTCTACTCGTCACTTTCGACCTATTGCTTTCGATATTTGTAAGACGAATTTCGAGGTACATGATCCATTTCGTGTTTTATGTTCGCAATATAACTATAACATATATACATTATAGTGTTCTTTGTACTGCTTTAATTTAATTAAAAATTTGAAGTGTGATTTTTCAATTTTTATTTCAATTTTTTTTTTAGGTTGAAAAATAAAACTTGACCAAAAACGTTTGAACCAATTGGTGTATTACAAAAATCAAAAAATATCTGTGAGCTATAATGCAATACCTTTCATTTAATAACTCACATACCGTTTTTATATGGGTATATCTACTTCAGGGCAGGGTTAGGGAATAAACGCCGTGAAAAGAGAGCTAGCCATCCTTAACCCAAGTACAACGCAGGTTCTGCCGGGATAGCAACAGATGAAAATATTTTATTAAACGGAAATTAATGGCTGTATGTTTTATTTGGAAACACAAACTTTGTATTATGTGATTAGTCAAACAGCTTTAAATCGTCCAGACGCTTTAATGTGCATTTCAAGCTCTCCAGGGTTCGTGTGTTACCTTCAAACATGAGCTGAACTTTCTGCCTGGCGAATGTCTCGTTGTGGAAGTTCTTCAACGAGTTGTCCTCTGAATCTATTCCGATCATGCTCATCAACGGAAAAAAGCCAAAGGCCACAAAGAAACCGTAGGCCTCGCGTTTCCGGATTTCGTCCATGATGCCGTCATAGTTGGGCAGCGGCTTGGCCCATGGCAGCTGCTGTAGGTTGTCCACCAGAATATTGTAGTATATGTCGATAAGCTCTTGCCGCCGGTCACGTAACACCTCCAGCTCCAAGCTAGTGTTAAGAAAGTAGTTGATGTCAAAGCCCAGACTGCCGTTGAAACAAAGCTGAAAGTCAATCTGAATAAGGAATTATAAATAAAAAAATAAAATATATCAGTCACTTTAATATTTATACATACATATACTTACAAGTTTTACCTGCTGCACCTTGTAATGTAAATCGTACTTGAAAAATATGTTGTTCACCCAAAGGTCGCCGTGATTGAGCACATTATAACTTCCACGCAGCGGGTACACTGCCTTTAAGACGCGTTCTGTAAAGTGCTCATGGTACCGGTATAGTTTTGTGGTGATCGCACCAAACCCCTCACAATCACCCACTAGAGCGGCCAGCTTTAGAAGTTGGGTTCCGAAAAGCAGCTTGAAAGGCTCCGACTTTATGGCGTCCATGTGCAGCAGGCCGAAAGGATACCGGTCTACGATCGTTTCCGGTTCGTGTTCGGCCATAACCATAGTAAGGGCATGGTACTCGGCCAACTTCCGCATTACCAGAGACGCGTGGTCGAAATCCAGTCCCAACTGGCGGCATTTCAACTGGTAGCCCTCGGAGCACAGGTCCTCGAAGACAATGGTCTGCTCCGGCTGAGTAGTAGAGTAGTAGTGCCTTTCACAAGGAAAATATTTAATAATGCAAAGTTATAGATTAAAATACACCTACTTGGCAGCCAACGTCCAGGGATTAGAAACATCATGTGCTATCCACATGAGGGTCTCCAACTTCGGCTTGATATTCATGTAGAAGACGGTTTCCTTGTTGTAAATGTTAAGGCGGGCCAGAATGGCCTGTTTCTCGTCAGGCATGGACTTAACGATCAACGATGTCTCCAGGACGCTGTTATTGGCATTGCGATACCGAATATGGGCTCGGTAGATGTTGCTGCAGTAGTTCTCTCCGCCACGCGTCAGATTCGTCAGCTGCACCCCGAGGACCTGCAGGTTGAGCTGCTGCAAGCCATGCTCCAGTGCGCGCCTAAAGAACTGCGGGGTTAGGTAGAATGGAGGCTTGTCCGCTGAGTCTGACATCATGATTCAATGTGCAACTGCGGTTGTTGGCGTTTTATGAAAAGTTTTGAGGAGGGGTTGTCGATACCGCATCTGCTTTCTAATTGATCTTAATAAAAAGGGCACATGGGGCGCATCTCTGACTGAACCTTCTTTAATTGCCTTAATAGAAGTGAATTTTTCGCAGCGTAAGCGGCCTAGCGATTGAAGAACAAATAAAGCTGGTCGTTGATTACTAATATTAGCCTTTTTTTTTAAATAAATTAAGTAGTTTGTGAGATATGGTATAGGTAAATTTAAATGTCCTTTATACTGCGGTCGGGAAGTATTTTGTTTGCAACTAGACGATTGATGATTAATCCACAAATGTTATTAATCCACAATCAGTTAGGGAACTAATTAAATGCAGTTTCGTAGCTTTGTTTCGTTGAAGGGCTGTACCAGCATACCACGAAAAAGTCAAATTTTTGGATTTTTTAAAGAGAGTATTAATAATACTTTAAAAGGATATTTATTTTCGTTACCCATAGAGTAAAAAGATATATTGTATTCGTTCAAAAGTATGTAACAGTTAGAAGGAAGCATTTCCGACCCTATAAAGTATATACTCTTGATCAGCCGAGTTGATCTAGGCATGTCCGTTTGGCTATTCGTCTGTATGAACATTGAGATCTTCAAAACTATAAAAGCTAAAGCATATCATAGTGATCGCATGCATATTCTATTTATTTCAAAACGGAGCCACGCCTACTTTAACGCCCACAAATCGTGAAGGTATGTTACTCCTAGACATATTATACCGAAGGTATTAGTTTTGTGTATGTCGGCCATATCTATCGGTAGACACAAACATTTTTAAAATCAATCTTTAAGTTTATAAGTTATTGGCAATTATGTTTGGCTAAGACGTCACCTCGTATTTGGAGAACGGAGGTCGAGCATGAAGAGCAGCGGAGAGTAGCGGTGCGTACGCATACTATTAAATGCAGTAGCGAGGGCGGGGTGCTGCTCTTTACCTACAGTTTTTTCAATGCAGATCGACAGATGGCGCCACTTAAAAAACAATGGTTTTCTGGTATTTGTTTTGTTGAGTAAAGGGTGTCTAATAGTCGGGGAACTGGACTCAGCGTTATTTCTTGTTTTGACATTGTAAAAAATCGATTTAAAAAAAAAAGTTACACTGGTAAACACCCTTTACCAAAGTTTTTATTTCAGCTAAAAGCTTCTACACATATGTTTAATAACAATAAATTTTGTTCGATTTTATGCTATTTAGCTATTAAGCTATTCAGCGATTATGGTATAGTCGCTCGATTTGTTTATGATAAAAATGTTGTTTTTAAATTTTATTTTAGCAGTACCCTGTTAAAAACACGCATACTGAAATTAAAAATTTGTCTAACTCATATCACATAATATATTCGTAAGTTATTGTAAAAATCATTTATTTAAATAGAAAACATATTTAAGCCTAATGTCAATTATGAAAATAATTAAACCAAAACATGTACATAGGAGACTACTATATAGTGTTAATCCGATCGTAAAGAGTATCGCTAAGAGAAAAGGAATTGCAGACTTTTGGAAAATTATTTGGTTCAAGTAAACTTCAGGATGATCTCTTAGGCTTGGACTAAAAAAAAATTACTCAAATTGTTTAGAACAGTAAAAACGTTCTTCTTAGGCTTGGACTAAAAAAAAATTACTCAAATTGTTTAGAACAGTAAAAACTTTCTTCTTAGGCTTGGACTAAAAAAAAATTACTCAAATTGTTTAGAACAGTAAAAACTTTCTTGAAAATACGCTACGAATGACACCTTTCTTCGGATCGGATTCAAGATGCTCCGTTAAAAAGTTATCTTATTATTTATTAAGTCGAATGCTTACACATTTTTCGTAGCACAATTTGACATCAGATATTTTGTATGTTGATGGTGCGATCGTCACGACTTTTTAACCTTGTTAAGACCCAGTACTCATATATACTTTCAAAATCAAAATATCACTTTCACTTAACTATTTCTTGACTTTCGACTTAAACTAAAAGGTTCACAACAACAAACAAAGTTGTGTGCCGTCTTGCTTGAGCGGCTTTTTCAACTTTTGTATGGGAAATCGCCGTGCGCGCACCGAAAGACACGTGTTACTCAAATATATGTTAAAGTTGACAACTTTAATTATTTTTATTATGTTTAATCAGTTTTTTGATAAATGAGAAAACACTCTTATAACTAAATAAGGAAGGAAAATATAATAAAAAAAATTATAACTTTGGTGTTTTTAAATTTTTTTTTTGTTCTTCGTCAAATAGTAATGGTTAAATATTTCAGAATTACGGTTGAAATTTCATTAAAATCGGACGACAATAACATAAAGCTCCGATAGGAACAATAAAAATATTAATTTTTTTTTTTTAATTTATCTTTTTTATTGTGTAATTTTTTTTTAAATTCTTTTTGATTAATTAATAATTTGCCAGTTCAGAATTACGCTTTTAATTTTATTAAAATGGGAAAACGATATCATATAGCTGCCATAGGAACTATCAAATAATTGAGCTGCAAATCATCACAGTTTCAATGTAAGGAAATCTTAATTGTAATGTTTTCAAGAATATTTAATTTTTGCAATAGCAGCAAGGGTATATGAACTTCGGCTTGCCGAAGTTTTCTCCCTTTCTTGTTTTCAGTACTTCGACATATAGTAATGGTTTAGATTTCATCAAAAACATTTTTATTGTTTATAACAAAAAATTTTTTTTATATGTAACTGTTCTATTTTGTAATTATTTACAAAATTTTTTTTTGACTTATTAATAATTTGACAGTTCAGAATTACGCTTTTAATTTTATTAAAATCGGAAAACGATATCATATAGCTGCCACAGGAACAATCGAATAATTAATCATCAACGTTTTTAAACATATACGCAAGTAAATCATAATTTTAATGTTTTTAAGAAAATTTAGTTTTTGCAATAGCTGCAAGGGCATATGAACTTCGGCTTGCCGAAGTTTGCCTTCTTTCTTGTTTTCGAATTTTTTTTTAAATTCTTGTAGACTTAGAAATAATTTTATAGTTTAGATTTACGCTTTAAATTTTAATCAAACCGGAAAACGATATCATATAGCGCCATAGGAACGATCCAATAATTGAGGTGGAAATCATTATAGCTTCAATGTTTTTAAACATATATTAAAGATTTCAAAGAATATTTAATTTTTGCAATAACTGCAAGGGTGTATAATTTTAATCTGACCTTCTGTACATTATTTATTGACTTATAGTTAACAATGAACTGCTAACTAACACATATATGCTAACAATAAATATAACTTAAACTAACTAAATATTATATGATTCAAGAAAATAGCATTTTCCAAAGATATTGCAGGGTATACTGCATTATAATTGGAACAAAGCACCTGAAAGGGCTCATGAAGGGCAAAGTTGGATCTACAAATTGGTAAGTGATGTTAATATAGCTTAGGAGGAGGCCAGAATTCACCTCACCTATGAGAAGCTTATACAAAAAAATTACTCCTTTACGTATTCTACGATGTTTTAAAGACTCTAGATCAATTACTATTAACCTTGAAGAGTAAGGTGGCAAACGCCTCACCGGCGCCTCACCGGGTCCCAATTCAGCTGTCGGAGAGCAAATAATAAAAACTGCTTCTGGACTGCCTCGATTAATTTTTGTTGATCAATATATTGAGGGCTCCAAGCAGTATTCCAAAATGGGGCGAACCATGGAAATGTAAAGAGTCTTTGTTGTATACGGGTCGTCAAACTCCTTGACCCAACGTTTTATGAAGGCTAAAACACCCTTAGCTTTACCAATGATGACAGAAATATGGTTTTTGAAACATAACTTGCTATCAAATAGGACACCAAGATCAGTTGCTTGCGCAATACGTTCTAAAGTAGAGTTTCCAAGATGGTAAGAGTGTATGTGGGCTGTAGTCCGGTAAAAGGACATACATTTGCATTTAGTGTGATTAAGAAGCAACAAATTGTTGGAACACCATAATTGTAATTGATCAATGTCCGACTGTGGGCGAAGGTATGACATTTGGTCAGAGAATGATAGGCAAATTTTTACGTCGTCCGCATACATTAGAGTAGAGGCAAATGACACTACTTTTGGAAGATCATTAATAAAAAGAACGAAAAGTAGTAGCCCCAGATGACCTCCTTGGGGGAGCACACTTTTGACAATAAAGGGTAATTTTTTCATTTAGAAATATTTAAGCATTAGCCCGTAACAGAGCTTACTCCAGAACGTCTTGGGAAAAATACAACTGGCGGTGTTCACTCGGCCGGAAATTATCCGACAATAAGAAACCAAGTCAAAGTTCCCCCAACTTTCCCTGATAATTATACCCGATACTCGTAGAGTAAAAGGGTATATGGTAAAGTGTTTATTATTATTTATTAATTGAGTCGAACTAATGTCCTGTCAATTGATTAAGGACAACGATAAGAGGAATAAGAAAACGAAAAATTAGTTTCATGTCTTTATTTGATTGATCTCAGCTTAAGACTATATTCTTGTGACAAAAATCTTACTTGTGCTACCCTTTGCTTACAAATTGTAATTGTACATAAGTTTGAGAGCGGAATCGCCCGCTTCGATTATTAATTGTATACAATAATTTGAGAGTAAGAGTGCCTCTCAGGGTGGAGCACTTAGTGATTGCAAGACATTGGTTGAGCGTGGGATCGCCTTCACTGCAAATTCTTTTTTCTTGGTGCATAACGGAATATGTGAATATGTCACTTTCCTCCCCTTTAAAAGGGTTGCCTATGCATGGGTTGGAATTTAGGGAACAATGCAGGCAACTGGTTTTGTGCCGGTTCTATTTATTGTTGTGGTTCTTGATTATTTGAAGTTTTGTAAGTATTTATAACTAATCAGATAGTTTTCACTCGCGAAACGAACGTAATTATAGTATTTATGTTAAACCATGGGTTTTTAATTGAAACAAAAAAAAAAACGACAGTTCGCTTTAAAAGTCAAAAAGGTTTTGTTGTGTCATCGAACTTTCTTTTTCTAATTATCTTGTGGATGTATACAGTTGAAAATTCTCAATACAAGCGTGAGACATGGCTTTTTATTATGCCACATTTCATAAGGAGTTTTCTTGCATTGATTGAATACATTGTATTGGTTGAGACTAGATTAGTTAAAGATGAGCCGAAAGTGCTTTTTCTGTAATAATTACTATCCACAAGGTTTTCTAGTTGCAAAGCTGAGGAAAGAATCGGATAAATATTATATAACTATGCTAATCGAACTTTTTTCTAATTTATTCTGCTCTACTACATTTTCACCACAAGTATTGTCAATGACAATAATGCAGAGCTCGCATAACTCTTGACCGTTTCTCCTTTAAGGTTAATGACAGAACATAACCACTAGTTTAATGTTTTTCAATAACAACTTGAACAGAGCGCTTGGACAATAAAAATAAAACTCAGCTCAAAGGGTCTTTCCCTTGTCTTATCAACAATTTTGTCATCTCGTTTGAAAAAAAAATTAAGAAATAATGAAAGTTACAAGTTTTATGGTTTTTTGTTATACAAAATATTTTCCAAGACCACCGGAAACACTACTTGTATCAATCCAAATTTTTTTGGATATATACTATCTATTCTGAGTGTGTCGACATTGCTTCATGTCACTGTAAAATGTTTGCATTAAGAAGTAAAGATCGGTGGTCAGATTGATGTATTGGACGATCAAATAAATGTTAATCAGGTTCGCAATAACGGGGTATTCGGCCTTGTAAAGTGTATCTACGCTATAGAAGAATGCAGAAATCACCCTCTGATGATCCGGGATATAAATGTTGCTTACATACACATTTTGGCATGCATCACAATAATTAGTAGAAAACAACAATGAAAAACTAAAAAGGCTTTTTTATTTTTTAATCTTGTCAAACGGTCAATATGCAACTGAAACAGAACTGAAACGAAAAAATCGGTTGTTCAATGAGCAAAGATCGTTTGGCTCACTGAGCTATGTGAACGGTTCAGTTCTGACATTTTAGTCAAAGGGTCCTAAGGTGAGACTTATTCTTGGAGATAGAAAAACAGTAAACTGTTATTTGCTAGGCCTGCTTTAACAACGTCGGTTTCACTCAGAAATGCTCTTTCTCGGACCTTATTATTTATTTTTCATATTATTCAATGTATATCGATTCAGTTTCCAGACTTGGGCGGGGCCCTATTAAAATTTCCACGCGTTCGTGTATATAATTTAAATCCGTGTGTATATTCCGAATCCAAATATAATTGTTTCCATCCAATTCAAAATTTAAATTTAAGCAATATTAATTGATCACTATTCATACGGTACGAAACTCATTGGTCGCCACATTCATTTACGGATTCATTGAAGCTCATAGAAAGAGACAACTATATGGATACTGCTTGAGATATTTTTGGTAATAAGTTCACGGTCACACTGCCTTTTTAACGTTAAATTCAAATTTTATTGTTTTGTTATTAAAGGTTGAAATGGTACAAAATATTTTGTATATATTTAAGCCTTGCTTTCTTATTCCGTTTTGTCGTCAACTTCAATGAATGAGCAAAATATTGTAAATTGATGTAACGGCCCCGTGGTATTTTATCGAATGATATTTATTTTTACCTTATTCCGTCTAGTATTTTACTATCGGGTTCTGTCAATTTTCTTTATTTATTGCTTATTGGAAACGTCATACGCTTGTCTTGCTCGCACTTACATAAAATCGTATAGCTAAAAAAATAAATGAACTATTGAGCTCAACAATGTAGTGTCATAAGCCCATCAGGAACTTATAGCCTGATTCCATTGGCGCATTAAAACGCATTTAGCCTAATGCGCATTTATTTACAAAGGGAATCCCATAGGGCTAAATGCCGCATTTGAAATAAATGCGATAATTAAATGCGATTAAAACCATTCGCTCCGAACGATTATGAATGACCCGCTGAGCACTAAAGATATCCGTAAACTTGCTCATATTCATAATTTTTAATTCATTTCCTTTTGATTTGCGACAATTCAAAAGTAAACACACCCAGATCAGCTGTTCGTGCCACTCACATGTCGGAGTAACATTAGCTAAATGCTAATGCGCCAATGGAATCAGGCACAATTAAAAAAATCAGGCTATTAGATCATAAGAGGAAGAGTAAACGAAAAACTATTCGAACTTTCCTTGTTAAAATACTAAAAGAAAGAAACCAATTAGGTTTTTGTTACGACACACTATTGTTGAAATTAGAGGGGTTTTTAAAAAATTGCTAATATCTATATAAGGGGATTTCTATAGGTATCGGAAAAAAACGGGATAAAGCTTAAAAACATAAAAGGAATATTTAACGGGAAAAAATCAAATCAAATCAAATCAAAATCAAAACAAAAAATGATGCAGTATTTTTTACTCGTTTCTTTTCTGCGTTGTTTCTGTGGTAAAAAATTAGCTGCACCTATTGCTATGGTAGACTTTTTAGACTTGTGACCGGCCACCGCTTACACCTTGTAAGCAAAAAAAAACCCTTATTTTTGGAAATAAGCAAAAACAACTGTTTTTCAAACTTTTTCTAGCATATTGTCATTCTTCTATGTGAAATTCGTCTTGCCGATTCTAGGGTTTTGTATTTGGCTTCGCGGTATAAGAATAGAGCAAAAATAAAAAGTAAGTAACACCAGCACCGCATTTTAAGTAATTTCACTTGTACTCTGATACACAGCACAATAACATTGGAGACTCAGAGTGACTTTGGAGAGTTTCGCCATTTGTGGCCGTTTGAGTGGGCTTGGCCATATATTGAAAAAAAAATTGCACTTCGTAGGCACAAGTAGAATCTTCATCTTATGTCCCCGATCTCGCCGTTACGGACAGACAGTTAGACTCGGCTATTAATCCTGATCAAGAATATTTATTCTTTATAGGGTAGGATAGGTAGGACACGCTTCCTTTTACATGTTACAGACTTTTCAACAAACACAGTAAACCTTTTACTCTTCGAGAAACGGGTATAACCAAAAACCGATATTTTCTGACTCGAGCCTGCTTATTGTAAACGATCCTTTTTAGTTATTGCTTTAAGTTCGTTATCGATAAAGTGCGGTGAACTCGAGTTTGTGTTTAATGGACTCGCCAAATTTCTTTTATCAGGAGCAAGCGACTTTGGGAGCATGACCTCAATTTTGATTAACAACGTTTCACAATGAAGATGTCAACGTACGGCAAGGCCTGCGTGAATTGTGAATGTAAAAAATGGGTTGAATGGTTCGTTAAGTTATTGGGACAGTTTTTTATTAAACCACTGTTCGCTTAGCAATAAGTTCTTGCATATATATTTTTTATTAGCTCACATTATTCATTTTGTAATACCATACTTTTTTGCAAATGTTAATCGTTGCCAATTTTGAAAGTTTGCCCTCTGTTTGAGCTCCTCTTGTTGTGCCTGCTCCGCCTTTAGTTGCAATATGTAGTTCTCTAATATCTGACTAGGGGTATTTTGTTGAATGTTTAACCTCGAAGAGGGGACGGTTGTTTCCATATTCATCTGCCGTCGGGTCTGCCAGTACCGATGCAGGCCATCGATTGCAAAGGCCGGTACCTCAATACACAAAAAGTAGGCCAACTCCATGCCACTTATTAAGGAGCAGCCAAGAAACAAGCCGGCAATCCCACCAAAGCTAACTGAAATAAAAATGTTAAGTTTATTTTTTAGAAAAAATACTGTAAATAAAATATTTCACAATATGATCGAATGGTCCTTTCCATATAAAACTAAACATGCCTTCATGATAAGCTTTTATAATTTATTACAATTTGAACTCAACATACTAATTTGAACTATGGTTTTAAAGAAGGGCGTAGTGTTTTTAAAATTTTTTTGTTCCTTTTTCTAATTTGAATCTACAATATTATTATTATTTTTTTTTATACCCAAAGAGCATTATAGCTTCAGTCAGTCAGTCGCATTAATTTCCGACCCTGTATAACAGTGGTGCTCACGCTCATATATTCATAATGAGCACATTTGTTTTGTAATTGTAATTGCACACCGTATAGGAAGATGCCGGCAGTATTGGTAAGCTTGCTTCGCCATACACTAACAATTTTTTGATTCCTTGCGTATCATTTTCTTACTGTTAGGCAACAACTTTTTTTTTGGATCGCCAATTTGTTTTAATTCTTTCCTTGACTCTACACCAAGAGTGCTCAAAACTGCGTTATGGCAGTGCATTTATCTACACATCTAAAAAAGTTCACAAACACAAGTAGCGAATTCACCGACCCAACCCGCGTCTACGCAACCCAGAAAGAGTTGATGCGAGATACCTTAATACAGGCTTGATGCCAGCGGATCCTGGTTTCGCTGAGCCAGTTTGGAAACAAACTGCAAAATGTCTGGGCGTGTTGTAAGAGCAAGCCACATAGCTCCCCCACAGCAGATTGATATAAGGTTGCAAATCAACTGGAATCCTGCAAAGGACTTTGAGATGATGGATTTAATCCTAACCAGGTCCTCTTTTGATTGACAGGCTAAAAGAATGTCGTCTACATTAACAAGGCTTAGCGATAGATTACCTTTTCCACTTTGCAGGCAGGGTTCGTTCTCACAAGCAACGAAGCCGAGCTTAACTAGGACACTTTCGAGGTTTGAGTTTCATGCTCTTCCTGACTGCTTCAAACCATTTATCGCCTTCTTGAGAAACAAACTCTTCTTTGGACGTCTCTAATCGGCTTAACCCTCCGGATGCCTGATGTATACCGTCTTGTTGAGGTCGCAGTTTAAATGCGCCGTACAAGCGTACATTTGAAGTACATTTGAAGTAATAAAGCGCACACTCTGCAGTCTGCAAACTTGGAAGTAAGATTTCTGGTAATTAACACCATACTACTGAGAGCATCCCTTTGCAACCAGTCGCGCCTTGAAACTCTCTATTTGGCCATCTTTGTCCCGCTTTACATTGAACTTTCATCCAACCGCTCGCTGATTTCATGGTAAGTCTGCGACCTGCCAGGTGTGGTTTGCCTGAAGCGAATCATATTTTCTTTGCATGACTTCGCGTCACTCTGACGCATTCGACCCTAGGATATTAAATTGATTTTTGGGGCGACCAGGTTTTCCAGTCCGGATAAACTTTGGCCGACCTGGCCCAACACTATACGTCCTCACCCTCATCCTCTATGTTCTCGTCCTCATCCTTTTCGTCATAACCCTTGATGTTCTGACATTCTTTTTTCAGATATATTTCCCATATTTGTCGGAACTCTCATTAGAGCTGTCATCCTCGTTTTGCTCGAAGCAATCATATCTGTCCCCGGAAAAAGATCGAAAATGGCATTATTATCGTCAGATATCGACTTCGCGTTTCTCATCCACTATCCTTGCAGTTAAATCATAAAGACAGTAGGCCTTGGCTGCTGTCGGTTATCCAACCATGGTATACTCATTGCCTTTATGTTGAAATTTGCTGCCTTTAAGTGAACCCTTATTCAGGGCAACAGTAATTGAATCAAAAACCTTTAAATGGTTAATATATGGCTTTTTACCGGTCATTGCTTTTTGTAGACCGATTTCGCAAGTAAAAAGCTGTGTTAAGAGCCTCAGCTTAAAAGGATTTAGCTAATCCTGACTCTGCGAGAAGGCCCTTTCAGCAACTCCGTTCTGCTGGGAAGTGTATGCTACAGTAAGCTGCCTAGCGATCCCGTTGTGACTCAGAAAGTCATAAAATTCTTTGTTGACGAATTGTCCTCCGTTGTCGCTACGAAGACATTCAGCTTCCTATCAGTTTGCCGCTCAACCAAACTCTTGAACTCCTCGAATTTCGATAGCACTTCATCCTTCCTGCGCAGGAAGTAAACGAAAATCGTCCTGAACTTGTCGTCAAGGAGAGTTAGGGAAGACTTTGATTCCACCAGCGATTGTGTGGGAAATGGATCATCAGCTCCAACAACTCCTTGGCTCTGTTTGAGGTGGCTGCTAAAAACAGCTGTAAGTGGATCTTTCTGAGCTTTCAGAGAAATTAAGGTGACCATATCTCTTGTGCAATGCATTCGCCTTTTTGCAGTACCTTGGCATTCTTCACTCCGAACTTCACCAAGCACCTGCTTTTCAACATGCATTTTTGGAACGTACAGTACACTTTTCAGAGCTAATGTACATAACTCTGTCCGCTCTTGCGATGAGCATATGCATTGTGTGCCATATGTGGACGGGGAAAACTTACGAGCTCTGTACCACAAGCTGTGCTTTAATCTCCAGCTGAAAAAACGTGCGAGAGGAAACGTCCGGGAGAATTTATCACACAACCAAAGCGCGAGAGAAATTGTCAACTAAGCTTGCAGCTTTTGGGTATCGAATCAAGCGCTGCAGTATACATAAATACGCAGCTCTATAAAGAGAATTAAAAAAAAATTTAAAAAGGCAATAAAAAGAACAAGCGTCGACTGCTCTCCGCTGTTATTACCTGTCGCGGTCTTGTGCATGTTCGTTGCACTGGCAAAGAGCGCGTTTACTGCATCGAGAGGATAGAAGAGCTTTCTTTGATGCACGCCAATCCTCTCACCACCTCTTTAAATGCTGCTAGTACTTGCGCTTTGGTGGGTAGAGAGACCACCTTTTCTGCATTCGCTCTTAATTACTTTGAATACACTCTCTTCGAATCTCTAGTTAAGATATTTTTATTATTCTTTTTCTGTTCTTTCAAAACATTTTAAAAATCTAAAATTGAGCTTGCGCCACTAATAAACCTTAAATATCAACATGTCGAATGAAACATAACTGGTAGCTTGATAAAGGTAATTCGCAATTTCGAAAATGGATTAAAAGTTGCTCATATCAATGCACAAAGCTTATTACAAAAAATTGATGAGTTTAGGTCAATTTTTATTCAGTCAAATGAGGATATGTGATATATGATATGTGCGACTTGTCAGTTATGTGTGATGGCTACGATGTTTATCGTGCTGAGCGTGCTAGACTTGCTGGTGGTGTCGCGATCTATGTTAATAACAAACTTAAATGTAAAATAAAGTAGGAAAATTCAAATGATAGTTCAATAGAATTTTTAATAGTGGAAATATCTGGCATATGTAATACGAAAACACTGATTGACTGCATCTGTCGAACGAACAGTATAATACCATACGAATTCGTCCTTGCTTCCATTGCGGATTTATTAGCTGACATTATCCTAGCAGGTGACTTCAATTGCAACCTCTTAAAGGAAAATTATTTACTTGGTGATTATAGGACCTTTTCCTGTTAACGTAATATTTATGACCTTAATTTAGACTATACAACTCATTCTTTTAAGTATAGGGACTATAAAAATATTGACTATCGATTTCTGGAACTAGAATTAAATGTATGTGACTGGTTTACTATTTATCGTAATAACAATGTTTATTGTCAATTAAATGTTTTGAAAAGTAACATAAAGTACCTATTTGAGAAGTTTATGCCATTTAAAACTAAAGACACAAGGCCGAGGAATAACCCGTGGTTTAATCATCTAATTAAAAACATTATTTATCAGCGGGTTACGGCTTATGTTAAATGGAAGCGATACTTTACTGACGATTTTCATAAACAGCTTAAGATGGCTAGAGAAACGGTAGCCAAGAAGATACACTCAGTTAAACTGTCCCTCCATTAAACATAAATGGAAAGAAATGAATAGCTTAAGAATAGGTAAAGCAACACAAAAAACTGATCAAACTGTCAATGTTGAAGAACTTAACCCCAAGTTTTCATCCATCGATGTACCTAAAGCTTCGTGTAACATATACCTGAATTCCAGAACACACTGTGACAATAGTTTAAGCTTTATGTGCATTAGTCAATGTGATGTCCTTGCTTGTGTTCTTAAAGTAAAGTCCAGTGCTAAAGGTCTAGACAATATTAGCTCAAAGTTTTTAAAAATATTATTACCGTTTATTTTGCCGTATATAACCTTCATCTTTAACACTTCTTTAACTACTTTTTCCTTTCCGACGGTATGGAAAAGACCAAAAATAATTCCGATTTCAAAGGTCAACAATGACTATAGACCAATTTCCATCCCACCTTTTCTTTCCAAAGTTATTGAAAACCTTGTATCTGTACAGATACAATGTTTCCTAGAAAGCAACTTTTTAATGCACAATAAAAAGTCAGGGTTTCGTAAAAGAAGAAGTTGTATCACGGCCATAAATGACATTGTAGAGGATATCCGCCAGCAAATCTTCCTGACTCTTCTAGATCATAGCAAGGCCTTCGATTCTGTGAATCAGAACACTCTTAGTACTAAACTAAGAAATCTTTTTAATTTTTCAATCTCTGCAGTCAGGTTGATTAGGTCCTATTTGTCCAACAGACTTCAAGCCGCGGGAAATAATATTTCCAATTTTAAGCATGTGTCAAAAGAAATTGCACAGTGATCCGTACTAGGGCCTCTGTTGTTCGCAATCTACATATGTAAACGATTTACCCAGTGCCCTGTCCGAATGTGAAGTGCATTTATTCGCTGATGCCGTACAAATCTATGTTAGTAGTCAGCAATAGCAATAGAATGTTAGAGGCAGTTCTATGACAATGCAACTCCTTCCGGGACGTCAACCTCTTTAGTTAACTTTTGTGTCTTACTATGAAGACTCGGCTTTAAAGGTACGATTCAAGCAACTTGTGAAAGTTTTGCCGAAGTAGGAGCTGCGTTCTGTCAAATGTTGCATCATGTGTTGAAGAATTAGTGTTTACAAGAGCTTGGATTAGCATGAGAGGAGGCTTATCTTTTCCTGACTTCGGAATCATAATTATAATACATTTTTTTCCACTGTGCGGAAAGTGACCCAATTTTTTTATAGCATTAAAAAGTTTTCTGATGTAATCTATTACGCAAGCTGGGAGTTGTGTTACCATTTTGGGTGTGATTTTTTCAAGCACAGGAGATTTATTTGACTTTAGATGCTCCAGGATTCCAGGATTCTAAAAACAGACATATAGACAGGTATTGTGAACGTGTCTGCAGCTTCAGTTGGCTTAAAAACGTTGTAAGGGTGTTTTGCGAAAAAGTTCGTATTCCAAGAGCCATCTTGATCTCGCAACGGTGTTTCAGCTGGAATCGGTGGGCTTATATTAGGATGAGCTTTCCAGATCGGGAATCTTGTGTTTGTAGGTGATAATCAATTAAATTGACTGTTTATTTGGGTCTGATGTCCAGTAAGTTTGTCTTACTGGCGAGACTAATTCCAGTTCATTGCTTTGTTGTTTATTGCAAGGTTGTCTGCCCTTCGTGTTTAGAAAGCCAGGTCCCAATGAGTGTGCTCTACAAGTCACCTGATACTAGGAACAGGTCTCCTAGTGAATTAAATAAGTGCAAAAATTGGTTTTCGGTGACAGGAAGTCGAGGAGAACGGTAAACGGCTAGTGAGGTCATACCACAGTTTGTATTTATGCTTATTGTTGTAGCCTGTAGGTTCTTTTGTACGCTGGAAGCTAATTGAGTTTTATACGTTTTATACCAACTTTATTCGTGCCATAGAATATATTATTATTAGTGTAGAAATTGGTTTTGCTTGTTAGATGCGTTTCTGAGATTGACGTAATGTCCATACCGATAGAATTATGTAGGTTGGTAAGTATTTGGATTTTGTTTCCTCATTAGCCCAGAGATTGTTGTCTGCATGAATGTCAAGAAGTTCATGAGGCTTTGTGGCACAGAGGCAATCAGTATTTCTATGTCATTGGACGTTCTTGAAGTATTTGTTTCTGGTACTGGATATTTTGTTGTGATTGGAACCATACCTGGATACCAAAGAGTGTTACCTGCGTTTGCGTGTCTGGGTGCCCTTAATGGAGGGTACAGGTGAGACCGCTGGGGCAGTGTTAGGATTTTTTTTTTTATTTATGCATTTTATTTATTGAATCTTCTCTGAAATGAGACTAACAATAAGTATATAAAATCTTAAATTAAAAAGCTATATCTGACAGTCAAGTTGACTGACGCGGGATGTAAGGGCTCTAATAACTATTGCTGAGCTGGAAGGTCATTTCGTTGCAATCGGGTCCGGTTGGAAACCCTGGCTAGGCCCCTGGCGAGCTGGTTTGGATGAGAAGTTAGCTTGGTGTGGTAGGACGCCTTTTGTTTTGAAATTTCATCTTTTACGGGTAGAACGCCAAGATCTCTGTGGATGTTGTCGTTCCGAACATACCAAGGTGCCCCAGTGATAGTTCTCAGGATTTTTGATTGTGCTCGCTGGATAATGTCGATGTTACTGCTGCTCGCGTTTCTCCACAATTGGGAGCCGTAAGTCCAGACTGGCTTAAGCGTTGAATTGTAGAGCAGAACCTTGAAGTCCAGGCAGAGGGGTAGCGAGCGTTTATGAGCCAATGGAGGTTATTGGATTTTAGTTTTAGATGAATTTTCTTAGCTTCGATATGTCTCCGCCATGTAAGTCTTCTGTCAAGGTGGACGCCAAGGTACGTTACATCGTCAGCTTGTGGAAGTGGCGTGTTATTCAGAGTTAGCGGGGGACACGTTTGTCTGTTAAAAGAAAACGTTATGTGTTTACACTTTTGCGCATTTATTTTTATACGCCAGTCTGATAACCACCTCTCCACTACCACGAGATGATCATCTAGTTGTGCTGTTGCCTGAGTTGGGCATTTGGACCGACTTAAGATCGCGGTATCGTCTGCGAATGTAGAAGTAGTTAGCCGCTCGTTCGTGGGAATATCTGCGGTGTAATGGAGAAATAGAGTTGGACCAAGGGCGCTACCTTGAGGAACTCCAGCCTCTATCGTGTAATCGTCGGATATTGTAGTGTTGCATCTCACGGCGAAGGCTCTGTTGTAAAGATACGATTCAAGTATCCTGTGAGTGTTTTCCGGTAGTAACGTTCTGATTTTATGCATAAGGCCATCGAGCCAGACTCGGTCGAAAGCCTGCGCAACGTCAAGGAATACCGCACTGCAGTATTCCCGAGACTCGAATGCAGTTCGTATTTCTGTTGTTAATCTGTTAACTTGCTCTATTGTTCCATGGCTTTCTCGAAAGCCAAATTGATGCGCCGGAATAATGTTGTGCTCTTTCAGATATGGGATTATGCGTGTCAAAAGGCATTTTTCGAGCTGTTTTGACAGACACGAAAGTAAACTTATCGGTCTATATGAGGCTGGTATTGTGTGATCTTTTCCTGGCTTTGGGATCATTATGATTACCGACTTTTTCCATTTTTTTTGGGAAGTAGCCAAGTCGTGTAATCCCGTTAAATAGTTTACAAATTACCTCAACTGCACAGTTTGGGAGTTCAATTAGCATCTTAGGAGTTATTAGATCACCGCCTGGGGCCTTTTTTGTTTTTAGTTGCTCGCTGATGACTTTTACAACTTCGTTTGTTTGGAACAGAATTGGCGCCGTCTCAGTTCCACCTCGAATTGACGGCGACGGTAGTGTGAATGAATTATTTGCAGGGCTTGGCTGAAAAACATTTCGAAGGTGTAAAGCAAATGTACAGGCTCTGTCTTTGTCGCTTCTGGCCCAGCTGCCTGAAGAGTCTCTTACGGGAATTACTGTTTCGGCCGGCGCACTTAGATTTGGGTGGGCCCTCCACAGGGGATGCTTGGTGCTGGTGGGTGAAAGTTTCTCAATGTACTGGCGTTGTGCTTTTTCTTCTTCGTCCCTTAGAGCCCTGGTAAGTCTGCGACCAGCTTCTTTAAGACTATGTTTTGAGGATGGCAATCTGCTGGTTTGCCAAGCACGCCTCAAACGTCTTTTCTCCAAGACAAGCTGTTCGATTTCAAGGTTAGTTTTGTGTTGGTGTGTGTGCCCATCCCTCCCTTGCGGTGTAGAGACTTTGGCAGCTGCGACGAGTACAGACTCCAGTGCATTGGCATAGCAATCGATGTCCTCCTTGAAGTTGAGCTGTGGACTTAGTTCGATGTGGAAACTTACGTAATTTTTGAACTTCAGCCAGTTGGTTCGAAGCGACCTCAGCCTGCAAGGGTGCTCGATTAATTCCGGGCTTTGAAGAAGAGTTATTAGCACTGGTGAGTGGTCCGATGATAGATCCAAAAGCGATTTTGCAGATATTAGATTGCGAGAAATATTTTTTGTCACAGCAAAATCAATTAAATCAGGTAGTTTTCTAGGATCTGTTGGCCAGTATGTAGGACTGCCTGGTGAAACGTAATCCAGTTTGTTGCATGTTTTGATGAGTGCATTATACAGTTGCCTTCCTTTGGGGGTAACAAGGCGGGATCCCCAGTGTGTGTGCTTGGCGTTGTAGTCACCTGCTGCTATGAATCGCTCTCCAAGTGAATTGTAGAAGTCCATGAATTGGTCTTCTGAGACTGTAAAGCGGGGTGGGCAGTAGACAGCGGCAATGGCAAGGTTGCTGGTGCCCAACTGTAATTTTATTGATGTAGCTTGCAGATAATTTTTTGCAAACCGTTGGTGAAAGTGGTGTTTGATACGGTCTCTTATTAAGATGCCGGCTCCGCCATGTGCTTTACCATCTGGATGATCGGTGCCGTAGAACGTGTATCCTCGTATTTGAAAGTTATATTTGCTGGTGAGATGCGTTTCTGCCAGCAACATAACGTCGATGTGATTTTCGTTCAGAAATTGAGTTATCTCAGGTTTATGCCCTGAAACACCGTTGGCGTTCCACAGAGTTATTCGGAGGCTAGGCATAATTTATTAGGACTGCTGAGCTGCAAGCATTTGTAACAAGATATTTTGGTTTTGCATTAGAGTTTGCATGGTGGTTTTCATGAAGGACATAAATTCCATCATATTTTGTTGCAAAGTTATCATCATAGCATTTTTCGAGCTGTTTTGACAGACACGAAAGTAAACTTATCGGTCTATGTGAGGCTGGTATTGTGTGATCTTTTCCTGGCTTTGGGATCATTATGATTACCGACTTTTTCCATTTTTTTTGGGAAGTAGCCAAGTCGTGTAATCCCGTTAAATAGTTTACAAATTACCTCAACTGCACAGTTTGGGAGTTCAATTAGCATCTTAGGAGTTATTAGATCACCGCCTGGGGCCTTTTTTGTTTTTAGTTGCTCGCTGATGACTTTTACAACTTCGTTTGTTTGGAACAGAATTGGCGCCGTCTCAGTTCCACCTCGAATTGACGGCGACGGTAGTGTGAATGAATTATTTGCAGGGCTTGGCTGAAAAACATTTCGAAGGTGTAAAGCAAATGTACAGGCTCTGTCTTTGTCGCTTCTGGCCCAGCTGCCTGAAGAGTCTCTTACGGGAATTACTGTTTCGGCCGGCGCACTTAGATTTGGGTGGGCCCTCCACAGGGGATGCTTGGTGCTGGTGGGTGAAAGTTTCTCAATGTACTGGCGTTGTGCTTTTTCTTCTTCGTCCCTTAGAGCCCTGGTAAGTCTGCGACCAGCTTCTTTAAGACTATGTTTTGAGGATGGCAATCTGCTGGTTTGCCAAGCACGCCTCAAACGTCTTTTCTCCAAGACAAGCTGTTCGATTTCAAGGTTAGTTTTGTGTTGGTGTGTGTGCCCATCCCTCCCTTGCGGTGTAGAGACTTTGGCTGCTGCGACGAGTACAGACTCCAGTGCATTGGCATAGCAATCGATGTCCTCCTTGAAGTTGAGCTGTGGACTTAGTTCGATGTGGAAACTTACGTAATTTTTGAACTTCAGCCAGTTGGTTCGAAGCGACCTCAGCCTGCAAGGGTGCTCGATTAATTCCGGGCTTTGAAGAAGAGTTATTAGCACTGGTGAGTGGTCCGATGATAGATCCAAAAGCGATTTTGCAGATATTAGATTGCGAGAAATATTTTTTGTCACAGCAAAATCAATTAAATCAGGTAGTTTTCTAGGATCTGTTGGCCAGTATGTAGGACTGCCTGGTGAAACGTAATCCAGTTTGTTGCATGTTTTGATGAGTGCATTATACAGTTGCCTTCCTTTGGGGGTAACAAGGCGGGATCCCCAGTGTGTGTGCTTGGCGTTGTAGTCACCTGCTGCTATGAATCGCTCTCCAAGTGAATTGTAGAAGTCCATGAATTGGTCTTCTGAGACTGTAAAGCGGGGTGGGCAGTAGACAGCGGCAATGGCAAGGTTGCTGGTGCCCAACTGTAATTTTATTGATGTAGCTTGCAGATAATTTTTTGCAAACCGTTGGTGAAAGTGGTGTTTGATACGGTCTCTTATTAAGATGCCGGCTCCGCCATGTGCTTTACCATCTGGATGATCGGTGCCGTAGAACGTGTATCCTCGTATTTGAAAGTTATATTTGCTGGTGAGATGCGTTTCTGCCAGCAACATAACGTCGATGTGATTTTCGTTCAGAAATTGAGTTATCTCAGGTTTATGCCCTGAAACACCGTTGGCGTTCCACAGAGTTATTCGGAGGCTAGGCATAATTTATTAGGACTGCTGAGCTGCAAGCATTTGTAACAAGATATTTTGGTTTTGCATTAGAGTTTGCATGGTGGTTTTCATGAAGGACATACATTTTGTTGCAAAGTTATCATCATAGTTTCCATGTTACTTTGTGGCTGTCCCATGGCCTGCTGTATGTTATCAGTTTTCGGCTCTATGTGAGCTGTGCCTGATCTTAGAGCACTGGCGTAGGAAATGCTGTTGGTGGTAATTGAAGGGCCAAATGGCTGCTTTTGCGAAGAAAACTTCCGGTGTCGTTTGTGATTTCATGTAAATGTTCTGGCGTGCCGTTGTCGCTCTTTGCATCCGACTTTTCATCTCCTTGTAGACTGGACAGCCTCGGTAGTTTGCTGTGTGGTTTCCTTGGCAGTTTACACACTTTTTAGTGAGAGAGTCTCCCTTGTTGGCAGGGCAGGGTTCGGAGCCGTGGCAGTTACCACAAGCTACACAAACTGACCTGAGGGTGCAGTAAGCCCTGGTGTGTCCGTATTCCTGGCAGTTTGTACATTGCACTGGCCCGTTCCGTTTGTGCGGCTCTTCAACTGTGATCCTACGGTGCAGAAGGTACTGCAACTTGTAGATCGGGTGCACTGCGTTTTTTTTCAAAGTTCTGCTGTCTGGCTCCAGCTCGACTTTGAAAAGGGGTTGCGGCTTCTTGTTTTTGTTCATAATGTTTATAACATTTTTGGCGCAAAAACCGTTTTCTTTTAAAGCCTCTATAATTTCAGAGGGGGTCACATCGGGTTCTATTCCCTTGAGGACAACTTGAAAGCCCTTGCAACTTTTCAGCTGGTACGTGTAGTAATTCTTTTTGGCATTGTTTAGGTACCTCGACACTACTCGGAAATCATCTTCGGTTTTGGTTTGAAGTTTGGTTTCGCTTATATTCCCTTTCATAAGCGGAATAACATGAAAGTTATCCTTCCCGACAAGCTCAACTATTTTATTGACTAGGACGTTGGAGATCTTCTCCCGAATAAAGATAGCTGGGGGCTTAAGTTTCTTTGGGGCTAATTCTTCGTACTCTGTTTCAGGCTCCCCCAGAATGAAAAATCTATTTTCATTTAATGGCCCGAGATTTTCAGGGCCTTTGTTGGTACGGTTTATTTTGGGCATATTGCCGTCAGATTTTTTTGGGGGGGTTAGCTTGCGCTTGGAAATATTAATATAGCGATTCATGCCTGTCTGCATGGTCGAACCCGCTTGCGGAATTGTAATTTTTTCTACCGTAGCTTTGTTTTTGCAGTTTGACCCGATTTTTGCACTTGGTTGAGTTGTTGCTTTAACCGCTGCAGAAGAAGAGAGTGGAGTCGTTATTGCATTGTTGGCGACAGAGACCGTTGTAGTTGACGTAGTAGTTGCTGTTGTTGTTGCACTAGGTGGCAGAAGCTCGGTTGGAGTTTTGCATTGCTCACACCATGTTGTTTGTGCGGTGAAAAGCAGGGCGGGAGAGCAAGAACTAGCTCTCTGGTTTTCGGCGGTCAGTAAACTTGCACTTTCTTGCACTTTCGGTTCTAGAGTATTACTTGTGAACGAGAAATAAGCATTGTTTCGGGCCAAAGAGAGACGACGTTTGTCTTGCTCACTCTGAATTTTTTCACGGGCTTCGTCTTGTTGTTTTGGCGTTGAGTGCGCTGATCCACGTTCTTACTCATTTATTGATAGAGCGTAATATTAATTAATTAATTAACTAAAACTTTAGTTTACGATATGCGAATGAGCATCTCGAATCGCAAAACCTCGCGTTTATAAATTTTTTCGAACGCTTACGACTTAGTGGCTTATTGTTTTTCCGGAGCGTTAAGAAAACACGTGTACACGCGACCGAAGTAGTGAATTGTTGTGTTAGAAATCAAAGGCCGATTATTATACCCTTGCAGAGGGTATTATAATTTCAGTCAGAAGTTTGCAACGCAGTAAAGGAGACATCTCCGACCCTATAAAGTATATATATTCTTGATCAGCATCACTAGTAGAGTCTAGCCATGTCCGTCTGTCCGTCCGTCTGTCGGTCTGTCCGTCAGTCTGTCCGTCTGTCTGTCTGTCCGTCCGTTTATATGCAAACTAGTCTCTCAGTTTTAAAGCTATCTTCATGAAACTTTTTTCTTTCTATTGCAGGTAGTATATAAGTCGGAACGAGCCGGATCGGACGACTATAGCATATAGCTCCCATAGGAACAATCGCAAAAATAAATGAAAAAAAATTATAATTTTGCTGTATTTTAATTTTTTGTTTAGTTCTTCGACGTTTAGTAATAGTTAAATATTTCCGATTTACGGTTTAAATTCCATCAAAATCGGACGACTATAGCATATAGCTCCCATAGGAACAATCGGAAAAATAAATGAAAAAAGTTATAACTTTTCTGTTTTTTAATTTTTTGTTAGGTCCTTCGACATTTAGTAATGGTTAAATATTTCCGATTTACGGTTTAAATTATATCAAAATCGGACGACTATAGCATATAGCTCCCATAGGAAGAATCGGAAAAATAAATGAAAAAAATTATAACTTTTCTGTTTTTTAATTTTTTGTTCAGTTCTTCGACATATAGCAATGGTTAAATATTTCAGAATTATGGTTTAGATTTTATCAAAATCGGACGTCTATATCATATAGCTCCAATAGAAATAATAAAAATATATAAAATAACTATCAAATAATTGAGCTGCTAATCATCATAGCTTCAATGTTTTTAAATGTTTTTAATGTTTTCAAAAGTGTTAAATTCTTGCAATAGCTGCAAGGGTATATGAACTTCGGCTTGCCGAAGTTTGCTTTCTTTCTTGTTTTTATTCTGGAATTGCAAAAGTTCTTTTAAGGTCTTGTACACCGGGCATCCTCTATAGTTGGCAGTATGGTTACCACCGCAGTTTCCGCATTTCCTCACTTTTGCGTCGTCATTATTGGCTTTGCAGGATGCTGTGGCATGTAGGTCTCCACATAAAACTCACACTGAGCGCAGGGTGCCCTTGGCAGTGACATTATCAATGCTTACTCTTTCACGTAAGTAAATGGGACGCGGCTTGGTGGTATGGGTACTTGTTGGGGCTCTATTTCGTCGTCATTGTCCAGTACGAACTTATTTTCGTTAAGAGGGTTTTTGATCTTGACCAATTTAGAAACGTTTTGGTTTATTTTGGGTTGCGTACTGAGCTAACGCTTTACATTTACATACCTATCCATGCCAGTTTGTAGCATAGGGCGGTTTGATGCATTTTCAGTTTGTAATGACAGTACCAATAAGCTTAAGTCGGCATTTGTAGGTGGGCTTCAATGTGAAACCGAAGCTCTTGCCGAGCTTGTTGTTGCAGTTGTTGTTGTGAGGGCGGAACTTACCGTTGTAACAGTGCAGGTTGATAATGACCCAGTTGACGTGTTTATGCTTACTTGCATTGTTTTGGCAATTTCTTGCGGAGTAATTGGCGTCTGAGAGCACCAAAGTGTGTTCTGCAAGCCGAGGGTGCGGGAGGAACCGATTTTTCGTACTCTTTGGTGCTTTTCGGAAAGTAGAAAAAGAAAAATGCGATTCGTCGATCGGTTGGGAGCCTACGTTTGGCTTCGGAGACTTCTGGGTACGGCGAACCCAATTTGGTGCACTTTTCGATCGTTTTGGTGGGATGCCGCTTGTATTTAATTGTATGTTGGCACATCCAATTGATTTTTCCACGTTGACATCGTGGTCAATTTTAATATATGTTAGGCATAACCAAGCTTATGAGCGCCCATAAGCTTTTTTTCGCGTAACTAATTATTTGTGATTATGTTTTATTTTGACTGGCCCTTTTTCCTGAACTTGGCGGAGCGATTAAAAATACGAACGCTCTACTCGACTGTCCTCGATTTACGTTGGCATTTGACTTCAGTTATTAACTCCGTATATTAATGCTGGCTGTATGGCGTTACATATAGCCGTGAGATATGAAATAAGGGAATCGCTTTAAAAATAATCGTTGCAGTCGGTAGCTAATGCTGTACTGCCTGGGCGATGCGAGCGCTCGCGTACCCAATAACTGTTTTAAGTTTTATACTTTTAAGCTTAAATGTACAACTCCAGCCAATCATTTGCTGATCTAAACGTAAACCATCTAAGGCAAAGCGGGCTCTCTGGATCTGTCCTTTATAACAGATTACGGCGGCAACAACCACTCTTCGTTTCGACTTCCAATACATGTAATTGTAGTTCAAGCTGATCTAACTCATGTTTCTAAAAGCTTCTCAGCTTTGTGTGTAAGAAACCGTTTTTTTGCCTTTTCTACACCTACTACTTTCCTTGATAAGTGAAGTATGTATATAAAATGACTTCTCAACTGCCTCTTGAGTTCTTTTTACTGAGAAATGTAAAGAAATGTCATCAGTGCCAAAAACAAAGCTTTAGACGAAATAACTAAGCGCGAGCTTTTCCCTCAAAAATAAAATGGAAAGCAATAAACCTAAGATAAACCGTACCAACAAAGGCACCGAATTATCCGAGTCATTTATTTAATAACAACAGATTTTTGCTCTATGCGGAATCTGAAACAAACCTGATGGAACCTGTAGAATTAACTTCAAGAAAAAGAAAGCCCTCAAGAAAATAGTACCCGATGTGGCCCCCCAAAATCACAGATACTTAACAGGATAATGAATTCCTTGCCAAAAATGTGATGAATATGATGAACAAAAATATAAGGCCACAACCACTTTTCAAAGTCGAGCTGGAGACTGACAGCAGTATCTTCGGCAGAGCAAACCCTTCAATCACCACCAACGGCATCTTCTATGCCAATGCTCTTATAACAACGCACGCTGAGCCGAGATTTGAAAACATCCAGCAGGCCTTGGGACAGCCACAGAGCAGTATCGAAACTGTGATGATTTACTTGCAACAAAGTATGATTGTCTTGATCTCAATCACTTCCACTTCGTACTGAAACAGATACGGAGATAATTATGTTTCAGCCAAAGTTGCTAAGGTTATCAAAGAGCAATTGATCTCCTCAACTCACCCAAGACTTGGAAACTTCCTAAAAAAGTGGAAAAAATCCGTTTTCTCAATGATACCGAAGCCTAGTAAAGCCTAAAGCTTTGTACAGACCAATTAGCTTACTCTCGTGTCATTCAAAATTATTCGAAGCGCATAATTTCAACTCTGAAAGCGCACAATTTTATTTTAAAGTCATGAAACCACTAGTCAGCAGAATAACATCAGAAATACGATACGAAATATAGCAGTTTCGGGAATACAGCAGGGCAAGCCTTGACGTTGCACAGGCTTTCGAACGGGCTTGGATTGATTGTGTAATGAAAAAATTAAAACGATCTTGTCTAAATACACTCGCAAGTTACTTAAGTCGTACCTCTACAATAGAGTCTTCTCAGGGAGATACACTATCAGACGACAACGTTATAGACGATGTAGTTCCTCAAGGGAGCTCCCTTAGTCCAATTCTGTTCATTCTATACACAGTGGATATTCGCACGATACCGCGAGCATTGCTCGGTCCAGATACCCAATTCAAGCAACAATACCACTTCGTGGTATGGGAGCAGTGGTTGTCAGACTTGCGCATAAAAATTAATGTGCAAAAGTGCAAACATATAACGTTCACTCTCAATAGACAAACGCGTCCCCCACCATTCCTGAATAATACGCAGTTTCCACAAGCTTCCACCTTGACAGGTGTCTTACATGGCGGAGGCACATCGAAGCTGATAAAATACATCTAAAACTAAAAATAAAAAAAAATAGCCTCTACTGGATGATAAATGCCCGTTCTCCCCTCTGCCAGGACTACAAGGTGCAGCTCAGCAAAAGATATCAGAGCCCCTTATAATCTTGCGTCCGTCATTATACCCTTGCAGAGGGTATTATAATTTCAGTCAGAAGTTTGCAACGCAGTGAAGGAGACATCTCCGACCCTATAAAGTATATATATTCTTGATCAGCATCACTAGTAGAGTCGATCTAGCCATGTCCGTCTGTCCGTCCGTCTGTCCGTCTGTCAGTCTGTCCGTCCGTTTATATGCAAACTAGTCTCTCAGTTTTTAAACTATCTGCATGAAACTTTCCCAAAAGTTGTCTTTCTATTGCAGGTAGTATATAAGTCGGAACGAGCCGGATCGGACGACTATAGCATATAGCTCCCATAGGAACAATCGGAAAAATAAATGAAAAAAATTATAACTTTGCTGTTTTTTAATTTTTTGTTTAGTTCTTCGACGTTTAGTAATGGTTAAATATTTCCGATTTACGGTTTAAATTATATCAAAATCGGACGATTATAGCATATAGCTCCCATAGGAACAATCGGAAAAATAAATGAAAAAAATTATAACTTTTCTGTTTTTTAATTTTTTGTTTAGTCCTTCGACATTTGGTAATGGTTAAATATTTCCGATTTTCGGTTTAAATTATATCAAAATCGGACGATTATAGCATATAGCTCCCATAGGAAGAATCGGAAAAATAAATGAAAAAAATTATAACTTTTCTGTTTTTTAATTTTTTGTTCAGTTCTTCGACATATAGCAATGGTTAAATATTTCAGAATTATGGTTTAGATTTTATCAAAATCGGACGTCTATATCATATAGCTCCAATAGAAATAATAGAAATAATAAAAATATATAAAATAACTATCAAAAAATTGAGCTGCTAATCATCATAGCTTCAATGTTTTTAAACATATACGCAGTAAATCATAATTTTAATGTTTTCAAAAATGTTAAATTCTTGCAATAGCTGCAAGGGTATATGAACTTCGGCTTGCCGAAGTTTGCTTTCTTTCTTGTCTTGAATGTAATACAGCTTACTAAGAAATAAATTCAATGTAAATTATACAAAAAAAAAAAAATTTTAATTTAAATCAACACTCATCTTGAGACTAAGTTTTCCGCAGCTTATGGCACAGTGTGGATTCCAAAATCAGAAATGAAACACGACTTAAGGCATCTAGGTACCTCATTTTGCTGCCACTTCGATGTTCGATGATGTAGTAAAAGATTTGGATCGGATGCCATCTGACAGTCTTAATATTTTCATTGAAGAGAATGTTAATTTCACTCGCCATTAACGAAGTGGAATTAAAAAAAACAAGAAAGGAAGCAAACTTCGGCAAGCCGAAATTTATATACCCTTGCAGCTATTGGAAAAATTAAATATTCTTGAAAACATTAAAATTATCATTTATTAGCGTATACTTTTAAAAGCGTTGAAGATGTGATGATTTGCAGCTTAATTATTCGATAGTTCCTAGGGCAGCTATATGATATCGTCTTCCGAATTTAATAAAACTAAAAGCGTAATTCTAAACTGTCAAATGAATTTTTAAAAAAATTTACAAAATAGAAAAGTTAAATTAAACAAAAAAAATGTTTGATATATTTTTATTGTTATCATGGGAGCTATATGATATAGTCGTCCGATTTGATGAAATTTAGTTCTAAAATATTTAATCATTACTATATCTCGAAGAACTAAAAAAAAAATTAAACAAGAAAGGAAGCAAACTTACATATACCCTTGCAGCTATTGCAAAAATTAATATTAAAATATTAATATTCTTGAAAACATTAAAATTATGATTAACTTAAGTATAGATTAAAAGGCTATTAAGGCTATGATAAAAAGAGAAGTTACATTTAAAAAAAATTATTTCTTATATTTTTTTATTGTTTCCATGGGAGCTATATTATATACTCGCCCGATTTTTATAATATGTAAACCGTAATTCTAAAATATTTTACCATTACTAAATGTCAAAGAAATAAAAAAAAAAATTTAAAATAGCAAATTATATTAATTATAGCAAAGTTATAATTTTTTTATATTTATTTCTCCGATTTTTCCCATGGGAGCTATATGATATAGTCGTCCGATTTTGATAAAATGTAAACCGTAATTCTGAAATAATTAACCATTACTATATGCCGAAGAACTAAACAAATAATTAAAAAACAGCAAAGTTATAATTTTTTTTCATTTATTTTTCCGATTGTTCCTATGGGAGCTATATGCTATAGTCGTCCGATTCGGCTCGATCCGACTTATATACTACCTGCAATAGAAAGACAACTTTTGGGAAAGTTTCATGCAGATAGCTTTAAAACTGAGAGACTAGTTTGCGTAGAAACGGACGGACAGACCGACAGATGGACGAACAGACGGACATGGCTAGATCGACTCTCCTAGTGATGCTGATCAAGAATATATATACTTTATAGGGTCGGAAACGTCTCCTTCACTGCGTTGCAAACTTCTGACTGAAATTATAATACACTCTGCAAGGGTATAAAAAGCGTTCTCGATCTGAGAAAACTTCTTCTTGATTTCGGTAAATTCGCTCTCGGCCTACCACTGAGCACTACAAAAAACACAGTTTTGCTATGAGCGCCGAACTCTCGTACCGAAACCCGCGATCAGAACATTAGTTTTTTATCTGCCAGCTCTGTTTAGTATAGATGCCAAGGCCCTACCAAGACATTTGTAAAATTTTTGGAGTGGCTCTAATTAAGAACACAAATAACAAGAAAGAAAGCAAACTTCGGCAAGCCGAAGTTCATATACCCTTGCAGCTATTGCAAGAATTAAACATTTTTGAAAACATTAAAATTATGATTTACTTTCGTATATGTTTAAATACATTGAAGCTATGATGATTTGCAGCTCAATTATTTGATAGTTATTTTATATATTTTTATTATTTCTATGGGAGCTATATGATATAGACGTCCGATTTTGATAAAATCTAAACCATAATTCTGAAATATTTAACCATTGCTATATGTCGAAGAACTGAACAAAAAATTAAAAAACAGAAAAGTTATAATTTTTTTCATTTATTTTTCCGATTGTTCCTATGGGAGCTATATGCTATAGTCCTCCGATCCGGTTCGTTCCGACTTATATACTACCTGCAATAGAAAGACAACTTTTGGGAAAGTTTCATGCAGATAGCTTTAAAACTGAGAGACTAGTTTGCATATAAACGGACGGACAGACGGACATGGCTAGATCGACTCGCCTAGTGATGCTGATCAAGAATGTATATACTTTATAGAATCGGAGATGTCTCCTTCACTGCGTTGCAAACTTCTGACTGAAACTATAATACCCTCTGCAAGGGTATAAAAAGAAAAGCTAAAGCCGAGTTTCCCAACTCAGTATCCATTACGCCGCTAACCTATTTCAAATTAAAAATACACTAGAAATTTGGCTGTGCCAAAACTATAAGCTAAGATCGAGCAAACTTTTGCAATAAGCTTGCACTGCGCAGGCATAACTAGAATTTGCATATCAAATTATATCATATTGATCCAAATGACTTAATTTCTTTTTACATTATTAGCTTATACTTTTGAAAACCGTCTTTTAAAAACGGTGCACATGAACAAATTCATTGACTAGGAATAAGAATTTGTGAACAAAAGTCAAAACCACAACATGACTTTGAAGATTAGGGCTAGGTTATCAGTTAGTGCTTTTAGAATTAAGAAATGTACTTTCTATTGGACTAAAACAATAAAAATTTTTGTTTGGTATACTAACCCATTAAGTCTACCCAGCCAAAGACAAGGCTTGTGCGATATACCATGAGGGTCTCGAAGCGGTAATGCACATCCAAATCCACATATGAGGAATTAGCATAAACGTCCGGTGGTAAAAATGCGGGGCGGACATCGTTGATGTAGTTGAGAGAGTAGCAGTTGCGAAAGCACATGCAGGACATACCCTCGAAGTGGTTGCGCACAAAGTCCTTTTCACCAGGCTGGTGGGAGTAAAGAAGCAGGTCTTTGGGTGAAGACTCTGGGTCAGAAGAAGGGGCTTGGAGGATAACATCCGGTTTGTACTTACGGTTGTGCTCCGCCAAGCAAAGCAAATCCTGCGCCCGGCACGACCGATATTGGCCTAGACAGAAATATCAAATATAGAAATGGTCGGAAAATCTGTATAGTTGTCAGCGAAACGTGCTCACCCGGTGGAAAAAGCAAGTCCATTGTGCAATTACAGTAACGGACAAGGTACTCCTGATGGCACTCGGCTTGGCAATTCTCAATCATGTATACGTAGCCCTGCAGGGACTTGAAGTCTTTGCTGTGGCGCTCATCCTTTGAGTATTCGAAAAAAGGGAAAAAATAACTGCTTATAGAGACTGACTTGATCAAGTAACAGTTGCCTTTAACTCACATCGAACACACACTGGCGCTGGTCGGAGCGAACTCCCCGTGTATCATTATCATAGAAGTAGATGACGGGCTCGATCTCCAGGGTCGTTTCCGTATTAGCGGGAATGTAAAATGGATTGCTGTGCCACACAAACGGCTCGGTTACCATGACATCGATGCCCTTCAATGAGTCCTTATCGTTTTTTCCTGGCCAGTACTTAGAGGCATGAAGAACGACCCTCACTGATAGTGCGCTCATGGGTCCCGCCGATCCTGTGCGCCAAGGCCACATGGGATCGATGAGCTGCATTCTCCTCCCCTCGTCCGTCTCTACGGAGTTGAACGCCCAGCACAGTCCGTTCTTGCTGCGCCGCTTCGAAAAGATATCGCAGCAGTTGTATGCGTAGTGCCGCCACAGGCAGTCTGTGAACAATTCATCGCACCGCCAGGTCATAAAATCCACCACTTGACTAAAATTGATGTAGTTTAGCAGCTCCGTTGGTTGGTTGCGCAACCGTTCAAAGGACTGAAAGTGGCCAAAGTAGGCATCGTCGTAGGTGCCAACGATTCGTTCAAAGAGGGACAGTTGCACAATGTCGCTGACGTTCGACATGAACCTTGACTTCGCCTGAGACAGACGATGCCAGTTGAGGCGGTTGCGGTTGCAGATCGTAATCACCGGAAAGGGTATGCGGTACACCGGGTACCGAGTGCTGTCCACCACCGTCTGAAAGTGGGCAGCGTTGTAGCGGGCCGAGAGTATCAGGCACACGTAAACCGCCCCCAAGAACGCCATTACAAAGGTGCAAAGCCAGACTAAGCGCTCCCACCTACTTGCTCTGGCACTGAGAAGCCGATCTAGTCCATGTATGGTAGTGCGTTTGCCGAATCGCATAGCCAACTGCCAAGCGGACTGTGCAAGGCTACTGGGAAGCGATGGCTGTGGCTTTGGCGGATTAAAGTAAGCGAGTGTCATGTCGGCATAGGAGTCACTGAGCCTGGACGGAAAACAGGCCACGATTTTATACCACTTCAAACGTGTGCGTGCTGAAATGCAATGGTAACTAGGGGCCGTTTACGCCTTTAAGTGTCACAAAACGCGGTTGACGTGTTGCCCCCTATTAGCCAAACTGTCAACAAAAGGTCAAGTAAATCGATTGCTTATTCCCAAAAGATTTAACGTGATTTGCGGCTGATAACCAGCTGAAGGGGGAATTCCCAAATATTAACAATGTTCCACAATTTAAAAAGATTCCAAAAGCAGATTCAATTAAAGGAGCAAGTAAAGTAGCACGACTTTTTTAATCGGAAATTAAAGAAAATGTGTCAGATACACTAAAATAATATTTTTCTAAAATATAAACATTTTTTTTCTATATCTAATAACAAATATATTTTATTAAAAGAAAGTTTTCTAAAAAAAGAATTTTTAGAAAATACTTTTATATATACTTTTTTTTCTAATCATTCTCTATAATTTTTCATTTTTACAAGAAATATCGCTTTCACTCTTTTTAATTAGGAAGTTAATTTTCTTAAAGGATAGTCTAGGGGGTAAATGTTTTGAAACATCAAACATTGCGTATTTATTAAAGTTCCGGGCTCAAATCTATGACAAGATTACCAATTTATTTTCTCTTTTTATTTTAAATTTTTACGGAGCTGATTTTAAGAGACTTGTTAAATAAAGCTATTTGATTGTAAACATTTTCCTTTTAATTTGTGCCCGTATACTAGTGTCGAATTGATTGGCGCAACCTGCTTATGGGGCTTCGAATCCAAAGATCCTCGGCTCGAATCAATGTTGGGTCGCCTTGGTCGGACAAAAAAAAGTAATTTTGTTTTCTCTTCCATTAAAGTTTATCGAAATTTTGTTTTCCTTTCATTCTAATGACGGAGAGTTTAAAGAGGTTGCAACGAAATGCGTCACATGAAAAAATTGATTACTATACCCCTATAACCGAAAGTAAAATAGATAAAGAGGGTATGATGGGTAATAAATTAATTGAAATTTTTACGCTACTCTTTTTTTTCTTAAATGAAGAAAATAATAATTGTTTTCTTTCGCCTTACATTTTAAGAAATTTTTCTGAAATATAAGCAATAGGAACTATCGATTAATTGATCTGCAAATCATCATAGCTTCAATGTTTTTAAACATATGTGCAAGTAAACCATAATTTTAATGATTTCAAGAATATTTAATTTTTGCAATAGCTGCAAGGAATATGAACTTCGGCTTGCAGAAGTTTGCTTCCTTTCTTGATTTTTTGGTGTTTTCGAGTATAGGTTAAAAGAAACTTTTTAATTTAATTCGCTTTCGTTTAAGCCAACTAGATCACTGATCACTGCTAGGTTCTATTGGAAGTTAGTGGTTTCGAGAAAATCGATTTTAAATTTGTGTAAAGCAGAGTAAGTAGTAGGTAAGTAATTTTACAGGACCTTTTAATCCTGTATCCGAAAGCGTCTCAATATCATAAATAAAAATTAAACATAAACAAGAAAGAAAGCAAACTTCGGCAAGCCGAAGTTCATATACCCTTGCAGCTATTGCATGAATTAAATACTTTTGAAAATATTTAAATTATGATTTACGTGAGTATATGCTGAAAAACATTGAAACTATGATGATTTGCAGCTCAATTATTAGATAGTTATTTTATATATTTTTATTATTTCTATGGGAGCTATATGATATAGACGTTCGATTTTGATAAAATTTAAACCATAATTCTGAAATAATTAAACATTGCTATACGTCGAAGAACTAAACAAAAAATTAAAAAACAGAAAAGTTATAATTTTTTTCATTTATTTTTCCGATTGTTCCTATGGGAGCTATATGCTATAGTCGTCCGATTTTGATGAAATTTAAAACTTAATTCTGAAATACTTAACTATTACTATATCTCGAAGAACTAAACAAAAAATTAAAAAACAGAAAAGTTATAATTTTTTTTCATTTATTTTTCGGATTGTTCCTATGGGAGCTATATGCTATAGTCGTCCGATTTTGATGAAATTTAAACCGTAAATCAGAAATATTTTACCATTACTATATGTCAAAGAACTAAACAAAAAATTAAAAAACAGCAAAGTTATAATTTTTTTCTATTTATTTTTCCGATTGTTCCTATAGGAGCTATATGCTATAGTCGTCCGATCCGGCTCGTTCCGACTTATATACTACCTGCAATAGAAAGACAACTTTTGGGAAAGTTTCAAGCAGATAGCTTTAAAACTGAGAGACTAGTTTGCATATAAACGGACGGACAGACGGACAGACGGACAGACGGACGGACAGACGGACAGACGGACGGACAGACGGACATGGCTAGATCGACTCTACTAGTGATGCTGATCAAGAATATATATACTTTATAGGGTCGGAAACGTCTCCTTCACTGCGTTGCAAACTTCTGACTGAAATTATAATACCCTCTGCAAGGGTATAAAAATAAACAGTTTTTTTTTTTGGCTGAACGGAAACTTACCCTTAAGTTATAAAGCTGACTAGCATCAATCAAGCAATTCAATTGAATGCAATCAATCGCAATTGATTTGCACACAGTGATTAAAAATTACTCACAATGGATTAGAATCAAGAAAGGTTGTGGGTACGCGGCCAGAGAATCCCCTGAGCAACACCCAAATAAGAAAGAAAAACTTCGTCAAGGCGAAATTTATACACCCTTTCAGCCAAATCAAACATGTTATGTTCAAAGCGGTTTTTGTTTTTCGATACATTAAGCAACCGTTTCTATGGCAGCTGTTTCAACAGTATTTGTTATTAAAATTACAGCCCAGTAATTTCAAACTTAATTTTGTAATGTATCAAAGTTTTTAGTCATCAAAATGCTTAATACAATACAACATTTATTTTTATTAATAGTTTTTTTATGTATGCCTCTATATAAAAACTATTACAAATAAAATTCCGGAGTATAAATAAAAATTTGTATCTTATCGAAACACAAAATTTTAGCCAAAACAGCAATCAAAATGTTATGTTGCCAGCCCCAATTGTCAAGTTCATAAAAGCAGAGCGAGTTTATGACAATCTAAAATTAGCGTGACCTCGTTGCTGTTCAATAAATATCCATATTTAAGAAACTCTTGAATATAAACAATTTTTTCATAAAATTTAGGGAATATTTTTAACGGCATGCTGAAATTAGTCTTTTTAAATAAATATCCTCTGGTTGAAGTTGCCCCCAATGATAGAATTGATTAGTCTTTCCGATTCAATTAATGACTGTTTATTTACGTACACCAAAAGAAAACATGTGAGTCGCTATTAATAAGTGATAAAATTCGGTTACTAAATTATTGTCAATAGTTAAACAAATCCCTGAAAATGATAAGTATATCTTAATAATACTCACTTACATTCTCAATGTTATTTTAATATAAATATCGTTTTATATATTCGGTATCATACAAGGCCCTTTTGTAGAAAATACTGGAAAAATTTTGTAAAGCCAAAAAAAAAGAAAATAATAGATGTTAGCTAGATTGTGAGTTTTAAGGGGAGGTTAATCGATTTGGTCACGCTCGAATTTTTTTGTGGGATAATAATATGACAGAAAATTCCAGTTTTGATTATCATATGTGTTTAATATCTCCATGCCGCATGCCGCATGCCGCAATTGAAAATGGCGGTTCACGTCGACCTTTGCACGCGAAACATCGGCTCCAAGTCTGCAGCCTCTTGTGATAAACTGAAATGAGTAATTATGTTAAATTTTATAAAGTTTTATATAAAAACAGTTATCTAGGAAAAAAAAATCAAAAAATTGAGACAATTCCCGACTATTAGATACCCGTTATTCAGCCAACAAATTGCAAACTAAGTATTTCCCTTACAAAACAAGTTTATGTGGTGCAAATACAAAATATTTGCAACATACAAAGTATCTTTAATCAAACCAAATCATGTCAAAAAAGAGAGTTCTATTGCCGATTTTTTCTCGGTGTATTAACCAATACAACCATTAATTCCTCAAGCCTGGCTATAAAAGCTATGCTCCTGCTGCACAGAATTAATCATAAAATGTTTTCGCGTTCAAATGGTAAAGTCAAGCGAGTTGTGCCAGTTGGTGCACGGAGGGAGAGCCGGAGCGCTTTAAAGTTAAACAATTTAAAATCAAGCAATGAAACCGGTTGGACGGTCCTGCTCAACTCCTACATAACCAGATCACACATACACGGATTGTATTTGCTCCTTTTGCCGAGGATGCGGAAACGTATGCGGTGAGACTTACTGATTAAGACTAAGCTCTGAATCATTTTATTGTTTTTTATAGGATTCTGTGGTCCATAGCTATGATCTGCGCCTGCAGTGTACTACTCTACGTTAGCTATTTGCTCGCGGAGCGTTACCAAAACAAGCAGTTTATGACAATTGTAGCCCATTCGCATGCCTCCATTCTTCATATCTCCTTTCCAGTTGTTATCATCTGCAACAAGAACCGACTTAACTGGTCTCGACTGCCTGAAATCAGAAAGAGATATAACATTACAAAGCCCCAGGAAAGACTTTTTGATCGAATTCTTACCGCCTACGACGGTTTAAGTTTTGATAAATTCAACGTATTCGATTCCTTGCATGGAGAACCCCTGGACGATCTCAACCACTTGAACTTCACACAAATTGTTACTGAGATGTCCTGGAGATGTGACGAAATCCTCGCTGACTGTGTCTGGCAGACAGCGCCTCGAAACTGCTGTAAGCTTTTTCGTCCCCGACGCCTACCCCTTGGGTATTGTCTGGCATTCAACGAGCTAGAGCAGCGAAGGGGTACAGAAACTGGCATTAACACGGGGCTGCTTCTGAGGCTGTTACTTCAAGAAGCTCATCATGCACCGGATAATCCTGGATCAAAGGGCTTTTTGGTGGGTAGTAGATCTTTGCAGGTTCAAACTGATCTTTTTAAAAGCCTTTAACTTCGGCAATTCGATGTTTATATTCCCTTTGCAGCTATTTCCAAAATTAAATATATATACTTGTTTGTATATGTTTAAAAACAACAGATATATAGTATCATTGTCCGATTTTAATCAAATTTAAACCATACTTTTAAAATAGTAGAAAAATACCCATCTGAACTAAAAAATAGTGAAAAAGAAGACTTTTCAAAAAAGTTGCATCCAAATAGCTTTTAAACGAAGCGAAACAGGCAGACGGACATGGAAAGATTGCTCATTAGTAGATGCTGAAAAACAGAAAATAAACTATTGTAACATAAATTTTAAACTATTGGTTATATAACAATTGTCAATAAGATGAGTATTAAATGAGTGTTAAAAAAAACTTATGAGGCTAAAAAATATGGCCTTAGACTACAGTTTTAGACTCTTTGGTATAGAAATAAAACTAAAAAGTATAGGGGTTATATTATTTTATTAGTATTGACTTACTACTTATACAAGAGACCTGCACAAGTGAACTTCTAAGTGAGAACTTATAAGTTTACTAAAATGTTCACTCACTTCAACTTGAAAAAAAATTCAAGTCGAGTAAGCCATCGAATTTTAAGTCAAACAACACTCTATTACTTGAAACAATTGAGTCCGAGTTGTACCACTTACGAGTTATTTCAAGTTACTCCCATTACTTGGAATTCGAAAAGTAGACACTATGTCTTATAAGTCAACTGAGCACTTTCAGTTTCCAGAACATTAATGTTTATATTTATATTTCTAAAGGGATTAACACCAATAATCGTGAAGAAAATATCCCTCGATGGACCGCAAATTCACTGGAGGTAGAGCCTTAATGTAGCGGGAAAAAATTTCTACAGAGTCGATTTTTAGTGTTCTCCACCAGAAATGTCCACGATAGACCGCAAGTTTTGGAAAGTCGCCTAGTTGCGGTACCGAAGCAATATTGACTATTTCATACGTTATTAAGAGCGCGCGAATCCATTTTTCGCGATTTTAAGGGTTAAGCCCTACACAAGATTATCATAATATTTTTGGCAAAGCTTTAAAATTTCCGAGGAAGTTGCTGAAAGCACTTTTAATAATTCCTTTAACAAGTAGGAATCACTCACTTACTTGACTTGAAAATGCTAGCAACTTGTAAGTGAGTAGACTCGAACTCTATCTCTATTTTAAACAAGAAAGAAAGCAAACTTCGGCAAGCCGAAGTTCATATACCCTTGCAGCTATTGCAAGAATTTAACATGTTTGAAAACATTAAAATTATGATTTACTGCGTATATGTTTAAAAACATTGAAGCTATGATGATTAGCAGCTCAATTATTTGATAGTTATTTTATATATTTTTATTATTTCTATGGGAGCTATATGATATAGACGTCCGATTTTGATAAAATCTAAACCATAATTCTGAAATATTTAATAATTGCTATATGTCGAAGAACTGAAAAAAAATTAAAAAACAGAAAAGTTATAATTTTTTTCATTTATTTTTCCGATTGTTCCTATGGGAGCTATATGCTATAGTCGTCCGATTTTGATTAAATTTAAACCGTAAATCGGAAATATTTAACCATTACTAAACGTCGAAGAACTACCAAAAAAAATTAAAAAACAGCAAAGTTATAATTTTTTTCATTTATTTTTCCGATTGTTCCTATGGGAGCTATATGCTATAGTCGTCCGATCCGGCTCGTTCCGACTTATATATTACCTGCAATAGAAAGACAACTTTTGGGAAAGTTTCATGCAGATAGCTTTAAAACTGAGAGACTAGTTTGCATATAAACGGACGGACAGACGGACAGACTGACAGACGGACAGACGGACAGACGGACGAACAGACGGACGGACAGACGGACATGGCTAGATCGACTCTACTAGTGATGCTGATCAAGAATATATATATACTCTATAGGGTCGGAGATGTCTCCTTCACTGCGTTGCAAACTTCTGACTGAAATTATAATACCCTCTGCAAGGGTATAAAAATGTACTTGTTTGCTCATTCAAGTAGAGTCAGGGAGGACTCTAATTTATACTTTAATACTGCCTGTAGTTCATTTTCAAGACACTTTTATTTATTCTAAGCTTTCAGTTTTTTTTTGGATGTACCTATTGTATACTTTGTGGAGTCGAAAACAGCAAAGGGGAATTTAGATTAATACTCTCTTTTAAAATAAGTGCCATATAGATAATTTTTAAGGTCAGAAATATCTTTTTATCTATATTGAAATTGTAACACTCTCTGCGAAGATATAAAAAAAAGGGAAGCCGAAGTTTTTATACTGCTATCCCAAAAATGTATCATGAATATACTGACTATATCAACTAAATATATTCATATACTGGTCGTTCCTATGGCAACTTTTAGTTATAGTAGTCATGTTCTTTTAAGTTTAAAACAAGTTACAAAATTGTATAAAATTACTATATTCCAGGTGATTCAAAAACGAAAAAAGAACCCATAATGTGTAAACAATCTTTATCAGGAACAATAGCCTAGTCGAGTTTCATACAGACAGGCTGACATATTTGGCTAGATCGACTCCGCAATTGGTCCTGATTTATTACATATATATATTTAATAGGGTCTGAATCACTTTCTTTTATTTTCTGTTGTATATTTCGGGGAATAGTGAGAAGTAATGGATATTTTTCAATTAATGTTGCCATCGATTCTGTGGTAGATTTGAGAATAAGTCGACCCTTCGCAGTACTTCTTAAAATCTACCTGCAATACACACATTTCTTTAAGTTTCATCCAAATAGCTTTACAAAAGAGACAATTTCGCGTAGAAACGGATAGACGGACTGCCTAGGTAGATTTGGCTGATTATCCTGATTAGGAACCTATTTATAATTAGGTTGGAACTGTCTCAATAAAAACTTTGGAGACTTTTGACTAAAACTGAAATATTTTCTGCAAGAGTATACATATATCGAAATCACAATATATTAAATCACAAATATTAAAAGTTGCCTGCGCTTTTAGCCCCTAAAGAAAATCGTAATTTCACAGTTGACAGTGGTGGAGGCCTCGGTGTGGTTCGGGTTCCCAATCGATCTGGTGCCTCACACCCGCACCAATGTTGCCGTTACAGCGGTATATCACTACTATGACGAAAGCACATTAAGACTGCCGTCCCGGTGGCGGCGTTGTGTAATGGACTATGAGCAGGACAGCGAGCACTTTCAGACTCTGGAAGGCCAGAAGTACATGCTGGAGAACTGTCAGGCTCAGTGCCAGCAGCGGTACCTACTACAATACTGCAACTGCTCCCTGGACCTGTTTTATCCACCATCTGAATTTGCCGCCTGTCAACTGAAAGACCTACCGTGCCTGGCGTCCCACAGCCGTCTGCTACAAAACTTCGAGCAGCCTGGAGAGCATTCTTATGTGCACAGGGAAGAGTCCGGCCTGCTTTGCGAATGCCTGTATAACTGCAAGTCCCTGACCCTGATTACTGATTTGCGCAAGGACGTCCAGCAGCCCTGGCTGAAACCCAACTCAAACATTAGCGAAAGCATGTGGCTTAACGTGTTCTTCAAGAAACCCTCCATGCTAATCTACAAAACAAACTTAATTTACACCTGGGTGGACCTGATTGGTATGTTAGAAGTTATGTGATTTCCTTAAAATGTCTAAAAGTCTAAAGTACGTTACCCTTTAACTTTTCAGTTTCTTTTGGAGGAATTTTTCAGCTTTGCTTGGGATGCTCTATTATTAGTCTCATCGAGTTTATGTTCTTTGTACTTTTCAGGGTACCAGAACTATATTGGAAGCGTTTTATGAACATGAATTAAAAACATGTTAAAAAAAATAATTACGATAATATCTACATAATAGGGTTGGTAAAACAATCGATTTCGTTTAAGCCAATCGGATCACCGCTTGGTCTTATAGGACAAAACCACTTTCGAGAAAATCGACGATACCCAAATGAGAAAGAAAAACTTCTTCAAGGCGAAATTTATACATTCTTTCAGTCAAAAACAAATATGTTATGTTCAAAGCGGTTTTTCGATAAATTAAGCAATCGTTCCTATTGCAGCTGTGGCTCTAATATTTTCATAAAATTTTAACAATATTTAGTAAGACACCAAACTAAAAACTAGTCACTTAACTTAAAATTACAGCCCAGTAATTTCGAACTTAATTTTGAAATGTATTTAAGTTTTATTAAAATTGTTTTTATTTGTTCTTTTTTTTTAAACTCTCGCAAATTAAGTTTCGGAGTATAAAAGAAAATTTTATCTCATTGATAGTTATATTTTCCAGTTCATAAAAACCGAGCGTGTTTATTGAAATCTTAAATTACAGTGACCTCGTTTGTTCAGCTAAGGACTTATCAGCTGAGCTTTTGGATAGTGAGAAAAGGAGCGTAGCATAACAGCTCTACCTGGGCTGTGACTTTGGGCTGCTGCAGCCTATCGCCTATCCGACGTTCTCTAGTTTTAGTTTTTCAAGTACTCTCCTTTGTAGTATGCACATGTATCGAGCACCCACTGTACCAAGAGTACTAAAAGGGAACACACTGTAACACTTTGTTGCAGTATTTACATAATTCAAAGTCCTGGTCATAAACCCAAGTGGCCGAAATACGATCGCTATGATTGGGCCGCACACAGAAAGTGCAAGTGCCAGCATAACTGTATTACGAGTCAGCATAGCTTTATATTTAAGAATAAACGAGACTCAGAGCTCTTTAGCTTCTTAGTAAATTTATAAAACAGAAGAGACTCCTGAGAGCTGGAAGCGGTAACTACAGCCGCTCCAGTTAAATAAACCGAAAATCAATTAAACTTAATAATAGTCTTTTTCTTAAATTAATTGGGATTACAAAAATTAATCAATACATGGCAACCGTGAAATTACTACTTGGAAAAATTTACTTGTAAAACAATACACTTTCGTATTGCATGCAAACGACAAGCATTTGGCTTGCCGCCTTTGCATTCCACATAAGCATTTGAAATTAACTCATAAACATAAACAAGTTGCCAATAAACTGCGAAGTACTTATATTTTGTTAATTCGGGCAATTTGTTTCTATTTTTGTTAGTTTAATACCTGACTTTTTGATCGCCGTCTTGGGCCAACAGTGCTAGTGAAAAAGCTCACTCTATTTTATAAATATCCATGTTAGAAAAATTCATGAAACATAAGTAATTTTTTCCTAAAAATTAAAGTATATTATTATTATCTTGCGGAAGTAAGCTTTTGTGGTTTTTAAATAAATATCCTTGAATTTTTGCCCTCAATGAAAGAATTGATCAGTCTTTCCGATTCAGTGACTGACTCTTAATTTACGTACACCAAAAGTAAAAATATGAGTCGCTATTAAAAAGTGGTAATAATTAAAAATAGTAATATTCTGATAATAACCGGGTACTAAATTAGTGACAATAGTCTACAAAACCTTACGAAAAATGAAATGTATCACTTAATAGTACTCACAAATATTCCCTATTTTATTTAGTTAGTAGTTGTTTATACTCGGTATGTTATGGTACTCTCATATAAATTTCTTATTAAAATCTAATAAAATCGCCTTTGAATTTTCGCCTAAGGCGAGTCGCCTTCATTTAAAGAAAATTTCTTTCTTAAATTAATGACGATTCCTTTCTTCAAACAAGAAATTCAGCTCTTAAACCATAAAATCTTATATATATAAATCTTATATATAACGTGCTTTTAAGATCTATTTACACTGCGTGATGCTAAAATACTGGAAAAAATTTGTAAGGCCAAGAAAAAATCGCAAAAGACTGTGAATTCAATCTCACAGAAATGCATAACATTTTATTTATTTATTAGCTTTTAAGAATACAACTCTTTACTTAAAACGTGTTTAACCTATTTTATGAAGAGCCCCGTAATAAATATCTGAATTTGTGGTTTAATAAAATCAGTGTTTAAAAAACTGCAGTTTAATGTCAAATGATTTTGCTCCTGCTTCTGTTCCTAGAAGAGTAGAAGTCGCAGTCGAAGCAAATACAAAAAACAAAAAGCGAAACAAATCGGAAAGCAGCTTTTTTTTTATTGCTTGCCGTTATGCTGTTGCTTTCAGCTATCAGCGTATGTCGGAGCAGCGGCATACGTCGGAAGAAGCAGTCAGGTAAGTTAATGTGTTTCGACTGTTTGATTTTTTTCGATTTCGAAGTGACTACTCGCATAAGTCTTAGTATCGGTCCTCTTGCATTCAGTAGGATTTGCTTAGCGCACTGGTTTTCTCGCTTGCCGTCTTGTGGAAGGATTGCCGAGTGTCCAGGGTGACTCCCACACAGAGAAAATTAATCAATCGCAGAATTTTTATACCCAAAAAAATCCAAGATCAAAAATTCTCAGTTTAAGTTGAATTTACTCAGTTTAAGTAAACATTTTAAGAACGAAAAAACTCAAATTGAGTACATAAGTAATTTTTCAAGTATTTGAAAATTTACGAAAACGTAAATAACATTTTCTTTCAATTTTATTGCTTGTTTTACATACATATGCTGACTTTGATATAATATTTAATAATTGCCTGTAATGAACATTCGACGGGCTTGCTTAAACTTAACAAAATATACGCGTGCTTCTCTTTACTGTTCTGTACATGATTCTGGCGACGAGTGTGTAGTGTCAACTCGCTGCCACTCTTTTCTTAGGTTGCACCTGGGTATCGATAACTTCTTAATACTATCGAGAACAGAAAGAGATATATAATGAATCAGACTGCGAGACCACTTCTGGTTGTCCTTGTTACACCACTACCGCATCCCACAATCGGCCCTCCTGACTTGGGATTTACACCGAATGGCTTCATGAACTCCAAACCTGTACTTGTTTTATACGGTCCTTCACCTTCTCCGATCAATTCAACCCCAGAATCTGCCATACGGTCCTCCGAACCCCGATCAATTCAACCCCCAAACTTCATGTCCTCAACAGGAATAACATGAAACTCGACCGACATGTCAATCTTGACCTTTTTAATAAAACTGACAAACGTTACAACCTAACTTGCACCAATTCCTGTTAAGACTCTCTGTCGACCCATCAAACTACCAACTCCAACACCTAGTTTTATGAACACACTTTCTAACCGTTTCTTCGTTCATGTCGCTCACAACATTGACGCCCTGCGAGCCATACTTGTTTCCTTGGATGAACCACGAGACATTTGTTAATTCGTAGCTTTAACAACATGGCCTTGTTGGACCTGGCGTCCGGGACTCCCTCTACGAAATATTCGATTATGCTTTTTTCTTCCAAATGAATGGGTTTGAAATCTCCATCAGCGCGTACAAGAATTCGTGCAAGGATTTACCCTTATGCAGCTGTCGTTTTTCCTACCTGCGATGGACTTCTGCTGAGGACAGTTTTACACCGAAGTCCTCTAGCAAGGCCAACTTCAAGCTTTTCCAGTCCTTAACGTTCCTCTGGTTGCGCACCAACATCTTCGCTGCTCCACTCAGCAATTGTTTTGCATACACAAAAACCCGTAATTGGTTCCAATCAACTGTAGCTGCGCAATCTTCTAACTCTCATAACAATTGGTTTACATCTTTCAAAGTAAGCCACTATCTTCCCTGCCGTTCGAATCCCATTCCTATATGCCAGTCTGCGGACACCATTGATTCACCATCTTCACTATTATCATTCGTCTCTGACTCACCCTCGTGCTTATTCCGAAGTTGGTCAGTAATCTCTGTGTTAATTTCGCGTTCAATCCAGTCGTACCCAAGTGCAACTCCGACAACTTCCGACATAACTCTTTAAATCGCAATCGTTTCTTTCCATTTTACAACGTTAAGCTGCAAAATATTAAGTTTAATACTAAGTTTTCTTAAATTTGAATCGCAATTCAAAATGTAAATAGAAAACTGTTTCCAGCCCGATCTACTGCTCCTTGACATTTTCTATGGTGTCCAGCAGCCAGATTGGTCTATAGGACACGGGAAAACTTGTCAATGTGTGTGCCGACAGCGGTTTCATACTCCTCGTGTCGTGCTCTGCCGTCTCTCAGTCACAGCAATACATACATAGGGCCGCTGTTATAGGTGTTTGGGGTGCTGCTCGCTCTTTGCTTGTAGGTTTGTCAATGCAGTTCCGCAGATGGCGCCCGCTAAACCTCTATTTATTTTGAAACGCTATTGAAAACACTATTTACTTTTTTAAACGCTTTAGTTTGAGAAATTTTGTAAAAAAATAAATTAGGTTTTTCGATCAAAATATTAACAAATCAAAAATCGATGGGAATCGAACTTATGTTATCATAAAACAAGATTTAAATAGATTTTTTTTTCCATCCCGCGAACTGCATTGTTGACACTACAATCTGAAAGCGAGCAGCACATCCGCTTGTTCTTTTCAGTCAGTGGTTTTTCTCTCTGCCGCTCTTTAAAACACATGAACTCAGTTTTTAATTTTATGTTGCAGATAAAAAGCTTTTTAGTCTAAAATTTAAGAATTCAAGATATCCGAAAGACATAACAATAGCTGAAAAATATGCAGAAGTCGAGCTGCAGAGTCTACTAGACAACATAGCTTTAAGTATTTTGCAGCTCCAAAAAAATGTAATTGAAAATTGCCTTGATGACACAGAGGACACATTAAAATTAATTGGAAAATAGGGATTTGATGGCAGTACTGGGCACAGTGAATACAAGCAAAAGTTTTTTAACTGTAATGACGATGATAGAAGTCTATTTTTAACATCGTACGTCCCACTTCAGCTAATAACTGAAAGTAACTCCAAAATCTACACGCTATTGTAGGCCAATCAGACTTCAATTTAAAAAGGAAACAGCCATACTATCCGTTGAAGAAGAAGTCTACTTCAACAAAAAAATACACATCTTAATGCCAACCGAATTTCAAATTCCCGATAAAAAATTATTAATAAATCATGACCTGCACCTTACTATGGTGGATGGTAAAGTGTGCATCGCGTTAAGCAACACGTCGTCTATGAAATGCTTTATTTGCGGTGCGAAACCCACCGAAATGAACGTTTTGGAAAAATGTCTCTAAAAAAAATTTAATATAAAGTAAAAGTAAAAAGTAAAGTAAAAAATGTGGCAAAAAAGATCAGCAGAAAAAAAGTTTAATGTACAGCAAAGAAAAGAGCGAGTCCTCGCGGAGTTTCGCAATAAAATGGGAATAATTGTGGATAAGCCAAGAGACGGAGGCAGAGGAACTTCCAACGATGGAAATACAGCCAGGACATTTTTTGGTAATACGAGTGTGGCATCTGATATTACAGGCATTGATGAAGAAGTAATATCTTGATGCACAACGATATTGCAAGCCTTAGCATCAGTATACTCCATTAATGCTACAAAATTTTAAAGCTATGCGTTGGATACTGCTAAGAAGTTGATAAAAATATATCCATGGTCCTATCTTCCACCAACAGTGCATAAATTTTTAATTCATGGTGCGATAGTAATCGAGCACTTTAGAGCTCAGTCGCTGTCAATTGAAGAGCTCTTAAAAGTCGAACAACAAAGAAATAAAGAAATGAAAACAAACCAAGATTGTTTTTTCTCTACATATGATTTATTTGAAGATATTTGTTAAATTTTGTTTTTTTGTTGTTTTTTGTACTGAAATTAAAACCTTGATTTTGTTTTTTATGATTTAAATACATTGAAAGAACTAGAGAACCTTATTTCTTTACATTTCGAAAAGCTTGTGGAGAGGGGGAGAGGAGTAACACTTTCAAAAATTTATACTGAAGATAATATCAATATACATATCTTGGATGCTAAAAATTTTAGCACTGTAAGTATCTTTGCGCACCATCGCCATATAAGCCATACAAAGGTACTATGGGATAAGATAGAGTCCTCCGATGTAGCCGATTTTTGAAGAAAATTTCATAACGATATCTCAACGGGAAATATTCATGGCCGCGGCTCCATACAAACCCAACCAGTGTGCTGTGTGCAGTATCGATAGTTTTGATTATTGTCATATAACGCTTTGAAAGACAAGCCCACTATCGCACTACGTTTCTTGTGTCTTCTTAGCCTAACTTGATTCTTGTACAACTATTTGGAAATGCAGTGTGACCTGAAAGTTAAAATTCCGCCAAGCTCTTAGAAATATACCGCCATATTTTCCAAATATTCTGCAAATATACCATAACATTTTTTTTATAGAGCGATAATAAAGATGGTTTGCCCTATCTATCAATGTTTGCTAAGTTGTTCGACCATCGGTAGTATCGAAAGTGCTATCGATTGTTTTACCACCTTTACTGCATAGAACTAACCATAAAATGTTTTCGCGTCCAAACGGAAAAAACAAGCAAGTCTTGCCAGTTGGCGCACGGAGGGAGAGTCGAAGCGCTTTCACGTCAAACAGTTTAATATCAAGCAGTAAAGGTGCTTGGACGGTCCTGCTCAATTCCTGCGGTGGTTCATCGCCTTTAAACGTTAGCTATTTATTATTAAAAAAAGCGGCTTAAGCCAACTATAGCCATTCATTATATCTCCTTTCCAGTGGTCATCATTTCCAACAAGAACCGACTAAACTGTTCTCGACTGCCTGAAAACAGAAAGATATATTCAACTACAGAGACCCTTTTTGATCGTGTTTTACCCTCCAACGACTGTTTAAGTTTTGATAAATTCAAAGTATTCGAGAGAGATTTTACGCAAATTGATACTGAGATGTCCTAGAGATGTGACGAAGTTCTCGGTGACTGTGACAGCACCTTGTAATTGCTGTAAGATTTTTCGACTCATATACCTACGTTGTCTGGCATTCAACGAGCTGAATCAGCGAAGAGGTACAGGGACAACCAATAACAAACGGCTGCTTCTGAAACTTTTACTGCAAGAAGCACATCATCCTCCGGATAATCCAGGATCAAAAGGCTTCTTGGTGGGTAGTAGATCATTGCAGGGTAAAACGGATATTTTATTATTTTTATAGTTTTATATCCTTTAACTTGGGCAATCCGAAGTTTATATACCCTTTGCAGCTATTTCCAAAGTTAAATATTCTAATTTGTCTATGTTTAAAAACAATAAGACTATGTCGATTTTCCGATTAATTTCCAAAGTTAAAAAATTGCATTTGCTTATGTCAAAAACAATAAAGCTATGTCTATTTTTCCGATTAATTTTTCGGGTGTTCCTATGGCAGCTATACGATATCGTTGTCCGATTTGTTGGGCGTTGGTGCACTATGGTCAGTACAAACACGTGGCTTGTTACGCGCGAGCCCCAGGAGTGTTCAAAACGAGATCGCGTGAGGTGAAAGAATGAGAACAATAAAGGAATGGGCGGGCGGTCTAATTCAAAATACGTACGAAACATACTACATATATAGAACTATACTACTCGTGATAAGTAAAATAAGATTAATGCTTTCAAAATCGGTAAAGAGTCGTTAGTAGAAATAATGTTTGTTGTAGTCATTAAATAGTACGCTAGAAGGTTCATGAAGGTTTGATCGACAATGGTTTAAAATAAGAGGAATCTATATTCCTGGTAGTTCTAATAGGCACAGAGAAATGTAGGCGACCCAGTAACTCCGTGAATAAACTTACGAATAAAAACTATACCAAGCATCGTTCTACGATTAGCTAAAATTGGTAAATTAATTAGAAGAAGTCTGCTAGGGTCAGATGGTAAGATAAGGTTGCATCCCAATAAAGGCACTCCCCAGGCTTTATTTACCATTGAAGTAATATGATCAGAAAACATAAGTTTTGGGTCCAAACGGTCGCCAAGGTCATCAATACGTCTAATTTTATTCAACTCACAGCCACCTAACGTATTCGTTGCATATTGCGGGTTGACCTAATAAAATGTTCTTACTTTGCATTTGGTGTTATTTAAGTCGAATAGATTTACAGAGCGCCAGGTTTGAAAAGCATTAAGGTCCGTTTGTAAATCTGAACTGAGGGAAATACCGCTATGTTGCAGACATAACTTAACGACATCTGCGTACATGAGGACAAGCGACTTTGTCAAAACAAAAGGTAGATCGTTAAAAAATAAGGTAAACACACTCATAGAAAAAATCAAGAATTTCGATGTCAATTCAAGATCGAACGATGTCAAAACTAGGGTAAATTCGAATTTTTTTAATTCAAGAACGAAAAAAAAAAAAAAAAAAAAAACACAGACTGTCGCCGCGATCGGACGTGTTGTCGGACCGTGCTTAGTTTGTGCAAGCTTTCAAAAAGTGATAATTGGAAAAGTGCAAATCGAAAATAATCAAATTCCGCAAAGACCCTCGGGCACCAATAGGTAGATTGGTTTCTAACCAACTTACTACAACGCGAAAAGACGCTTCTTGCGATGTAATCGCAAACACACATATTAATTAATTAAATAATTAATATACGCAGACTATAATTAAAGTGAAGACAATGAGTCAAAACGATATCCGCATGCAACGTCAGCGCGAGACGAGTGACGGCTCTCATCGATCAGAAATAATGCATATTTCTCGTTTACTGCAACCGAAAATTATGCAAACCCAGACAATACGCGGTCAATCACCCCCAGTTCGACTGACCTCTTGAACGTAACGAGCGAGAGAGCGCGGTCTTGTTCTCCCGCGCTACCATCGATGTCTCTAAAGCCAAAAAGTGCCGAGTGTACTCCAATGCATGTATGCACTGACCTACGCTTATCAACAATAAGTAGCACAGCAGTGTCTTTAACCACTGCAACGGTAACAACAACAACAACAACAACAACAGCAGCAACGGTATCGACCAACCGTTAATATCATCATCAGCAACTTCGCCATCGATAAACAAACCCGTATCCAACACAAAAACGGCGTTCGCTGCGCTGCCCGAAGAATACACAATAAGCAATGAAAATAAAAGGCCGGCTGTGCAGACTGGTATGGATCGCTACATCCAAATCAAAAGAAAGCTGAGCCCCCTAAATTCTAAGCGAAAAATAACCCGTGCCAATTATAATTCAGCTGAGACTGAAACGCCCATTAATACAAACAGATTTAAAATTTTGGAAGACGCTACTGACGAAGAGGTTGACGAAGCTACCGAAGCTGAGAAGAAGAAACCGAAGCCCCCCCCAATATACATCCGGGAGAAAAGCTGCAATGCACTTGTTAACAAAATAATTGAGCTTATTGGAAAAGATAACTTCCATATAATTCCCCTTGTGAAGGGCAGCATACACGAAACAAAAGATCAAACGAAGAACGAAGACAATTACCGAGTGTTGTCTAAATATCTTAATGACAAGAAAAAGAACTTCTACACGTACCAACTTAAAAGCAGCAAGGGTCTGCAAGTTGTACTTAAAGGAATTGAATCCGATGTAACACCTGAAGAAGTAAAAAATGCACTACAAGACAAAGCTTTTAACACTAAGACAGTCTTCAATATCTTGAACAGGGATAGGAAACCGCAACCACTCTTCAAGATAGAGCTCGAATCGGAAACTAAGCCCCTTAATAGAAACGAAGTGCACCCCATATACAAACTTCAGTTCCTTCTCCACCGTAGAATCACAGTAGAGCAACCACATAAGCGCAATGGGCCGGTACAATGTACGAACTGCCAAGAATATGGCCATACAAAGTCATACTGCACACTACGCCCAGTGTGTGTATGACTCAACAACGTCAACCAACGGAGCAGACACAAAGCAACTTTGAAGCAATGATAGTTAGCCTGCAACAAAGCCTAATGGAGTTTATGTCGTTTATGCGCACAACTATGCAAGATTTAATGCGAAACCAAAATCTTCTGATTCAAATGCTGGTCTCACAACAATCAAAATAATGACGTCCCTACGAATTTCTACGTGGAACGCTAACGGCGTCTCACAGCACAAACTTGAGTTAACTCAATTTCTACTCGACAATCACATCGATGTAATGCTACTTTCAGAAACACAGCTTACAAACAGATACAATTTTCAAATAAGAGGCTACTCATTCTATGGAACAAATCATCCGGACGGTAAAGCACATGGTGGGACTGGCATTCTAATCAGAAGTCGTATTAAGCACCACTATTATAACAAAACTGCTAAAAACTATCTACAGGCCACATCTATAAGCATACAACTGATTACCGGCAACCAACTAACTCTAACCGCCGTATACTGCCCCCCTCGTTTCAATATAACCGAATATGAGTTTTTGCAGTTCTTCAACACATTAGGTGACCATTTTATAGCAGCAGGAGACTACAATGCCAAACACACACACTGGAGATCTCGCCTCGTGACTCCAAAAGGGAAGCAGCTTTACAATGCAATCATAAAATCCAACAACAAGCTTGACTATGTCTCTTCTGGTAGACCAACATACTGGCCGACAGACCCAAAGAAACTACCCGATCTTATTGACTTCGCGATAACCAAAAATATTCCCAAAAATCTTATAAGCGCCGAATGCCTTTCGGATCTTTCATCTGATCACTCGCCGGTCTTATTTCATCTTCTCCAACAACCAGGAACATTAGAACACCAGTTTAACCTGACCTCACAAAAAATCAACTGGCTCAAGTTTAGAAAATATATTAGCTCACATATTGAGCTATGTCCTCGCCTCAACGACGAAGCTGACATAGACTGCTTTGTAACTACACTGGAGTCCGTACTCGTCACTGCGGCTCAAGTTTCCACACCCCAAACCTCAAATATCCAATGCAAGCAAAAGAAGACAAATCTACAAATCGAACAGATTGTCCTAGAAAAGCGGCGCTTACGTCGGGAGTGGCAATTCTATAGATCGCCATCTGCTAGGCAGAACTTGAAATACGCCTCACGGCAACTAACTAAAGCTCTAAAACAAGAAGAATCATATGCCCAGCGCCGTTATATAGAGCAACTGTCATCAACTTGCTCAAAACACTCACTATGGAGAGCCCACCCATCTCTTAGCTCACCGAAAGAAACCGTGATGCCTATTAGAAACCCCTCAGGCGGCTGGGCGCGCAGCGATAAAGATAGAGCCAGCACATTCGCCGACCACCTTAAAAATGTCTTTCAACCAAATCCTGCCACCAATGCATTCACTCTGCCGACTTTTGCATATGACACCCAGCTTCACCATGAGCCAATCGAGTTTCGCCCATTGGAAATCGTTAGCATCATCAAAAATCATATGAACCCGAAAAAATCTCCAGGCTGCGACCTCATTACCCCTAAAATGATCACGGAGCTTCCATATTGTGCCGTTCGCACCATTACACATCTCTTCAATGCCATCGCTAAACATGGCCACTTTCCAAAAAGATGGAAAAAGTCAATTATTATAATGATTTCGAAGCCAGGAAAAGACCCCACAATCCCCACATCGTACAGACCTATAAGCCTACTATCATGCTTATCTAAACTCTTTGAAAAATGCATATTGACTCGGATAAACACATATCTACGAATCCAGAATGGAATTCCATCACACCAATTCGGATTTCGAGAAAAACACGGAACGATTGAGCAGGTCAACCGAATAACATCAGAAATTCGAAACGCGTTCGAAAAACGTGAGTACTGCACCGCCATATTTCTAGACGTCTCTCAAGTAGAGGTGGAGAACTATCGATAGTGAGCGCCATCGATGGTCGACGATATTTTATTTTAAACCATCGATAGTGTCGATAGTGCCATCGATAGTGGCTCGATAGTGTAGCCCAACAAAAAAAATTTGATTAAGCAAATATAAAAATATTATGCTTTATTTTAACTAAGTTACGATTTAAAAAAAAAAGAATGAAACGAATACAATAAAATATGCTTTATTTCAGCCAAGAGTTGCGATTTAAAAACAAAAGAATGTTAACATTTTTTTCTTTGAGTCGGGTTCGCCTCTCCGATATTATTTGGCCCGCCTTGCTGAATGTTCTTTCAGACTCCACGGACGTAGCCGGAATGCAAAGATATTTGGCGAAAAGGCTCCCAATGGCAGGGAAATCAGTTTGATTCACCTGGAAAAAAGTAATATACTCAATTATATGCAATTTATAACTCGGCACTTGTAAGAAGCGCACTATCGATGGCACCATCGATAGTGGATGGGCCACTATCGAAGGTGTCTGCTGCCATCGATGGTGGCTCGATAGTGCTAAACCATCGATAGTGGCGATAGTGCCATCGATAGTTCTCCACCTCTACTCTCAAGCGCTTGATAGAGTTTGGCTAGAAGGCCTAATGTACAAGATCAAGACAATGCTTCCCAGCAACACTCACAAACTTTTAGAGTCTTATCTACACGACAGAAAATTTGCTGTGAGATGTAACACTGCCATATCTGACGATTTTTCTATTTTGGCTGGAGTCCCCCAAGGTAGCGTGCTCGGGCCAACATTATATGTCCTCTACAAAGCAGACATCCCGACAAGCAGTCGACTGACAACATCTACTTTCGCTGATGATACAGCTATACTCAGTCGTTCAAAATGTCCAATACAAGCAACTGCGCAACTAGCTCTTCACTTGGCCGACGTTGAAAAATGGCTATCTGATTGGAGAATTAAAGTAAATGAACAAAAAAGCAAGCACGTTACCTTCACCCTGAATAGGCAAAACTGCCCACCCCTCACATTAAATAACACCCTGCTTCCGCAATCAAACGAAGTAACGTATCTAGGAGTACATCTCGACAGAAGACTCACATGGCGCCGGCATATTGAAGCCAAAAGAACACACTTAAAGTTGAAAGCCAGTAGCCTACACTGGCTCATCAACGCTCGATCTTCCCTTAGCTTAGACTACAAAGTCCTGCTGTACAACTCAGTACTAAAGCCTATATGGACGTACGGCTCCCAGTTATGGGGGAATGCTAGCAATAGCAACATCGACATAATCCAGAGACCGGGGCACCGTGGTACGTTCGCAACGAAAACATACATCGTGACTTGAACATCCCACCAGTCAAAGCAGTTATCGAAGAACAAAAGGATAAGTACCTCACCAAGCTATCTTTGCACCCGAAGCACCTTGCAAGAGGTCTAACAAGGTTGTGCAACCAATCCCGTCTTCGTCGCAATGACTTACCTACCCAGCGACCAACTTGAGGGACGCGCAATCAAAATTACAGTCCACTGTTAGTTAATGTTTAACTTTTAAGATTCGAAAACTTATTGTTAGTCTCAAAGCTAAGAGAAGATTCAATAAATAAATAAAGCAAAGTTAATAAAAAAAAAAAAAAAAAAAAAAGAACGAAAGGCTTTATTCAAGAACGAATTATTCAATCCCGAAGTTCTACATGTGAGAATGAACGTCATCAGTCCAAGTACTCAAAAGTGCTTGAAGAAAGAGCGAAAGATATTAATTTGAGTACGAAAAATTCTAAATGCAAGTATGAAAGTTTCTTAACTTAAATTTTTTTAAAAAATGTCTTTTTATGTCTCTTTCTTTTTTTTTCTTTTCTCTTTGACTCTATATGAAATTAGAATGATAAATTCATATGTAAAGGAAACAGAAAAGCAAACCCTATTTATTTTACTGCAAGTCGACCCAACCGGAATTCGAACCGAGGCCTTTAGATTCGTAGACGCATTTGCCGGTTGCGCCACACTGGCATCACAATTTACTGTGTACTATGCCCGTATAAGAATTCGAAGCAATTTGTTTGCAATCAAATAGCTTTTATTTGCTATACTTTTGAGGTCAACTAGATAAAAATTTAAACAAAAGCAGAACGTTTGAAAAAACAACATAAAAACCAAAAAAAAAAAAATTGATAACTTAGTCTGGGATTTGAGCTCGGGTTCTTAATAGCTTACCCAATGTTTGAAGTTCCAAGACACTTTCCCCCTAGGCCAATCATTTTAAGAACGAAACATTCTTCTTTTAAATTAATAGTTCTTGTTTTTTTTGTTAAATTAATAGTTTTTAATAGAGTTTACTGTTTTTAATAATTCTGATATTATTTACAAACACTAAAAGCAGGGATAAAGCGAAAAATATCGGTTTCTCTATGTATTAAAAAAAAACATTTTAAAATATTATTATCAAGTATGGCTCGTACTTATTCTGTACACGTTCGTTCTAAAAATTTTAAGAATTATTCGGGCGATTTTCAAGAACGTTCGTGCTAAAATTATTCGTTCTACTTTTTTCTGGGTGCAGAAGTGGGCCGAGGTGACTGCCTTGTGGGACGCCTGAAGTTACGTAAATCATTTTAGAGACAGAGCCTTTTAAGGGGACTCGTTGTGTCCTACCACTAAGATAACTTAAAGTCCATTTCAGAAAATCATTTGAAACCCCTAATAAGTCGAACTTCCGTACTAAAAGAGAGTGATTTACAGAATCAAACGCTTAACTAAAATCAGTGTAAACAACGTCTGTCTGATGGTTATTTCTGAAGCCATTTATAACGAAAGACGTTAGTTCCAATAGGTTAGTCGTCGTAGACCTGCGTGACCTGGCACCCGGATATCATCGACCTACAAAGATGTTGCAAGTGGAGGGTAATATTGTTTTCAAAGCTTAGGGAAAGAGACAACTTGGAAATACCTCTATAATTGCTTGTATTTGATTTACTTTCCTTTTTATGAAGGGGAATAGGAATAGGGTAATAATTTTATGTTGAAGTTTGCACAGGGTCTCTGCGCAGTATCTAAGCACACAGCCTGGTACACGGTCAGGACCCGGTCAGGTGAGTAGACTGACTTAACCCTTTGCAAATCACAGAGAATGGAGTTTTCTACTAAATTCGGACCAAATATTAAGATGGACTTGGACATGGCATATGAATATGATTGTTGTGTACAGGCCAAATCTGAATATGTCGTTTGGAAAAACTTTGCAAAAAAATCGGCTATTACGTGATCAGTGTTTGCCGTGGAATTTTCAAACGATAACTCTATCATTATGCTGGGTAAAAGGTTGATTTACGCTTAGTATTAACAAAATTAAAATAACTGTTTTGGATCTTGTAAAAATGGATCCAACAACGATTTAAATAGCCATGATAACACTGGACGTTAAGCACGCTTAAATTTGACAGAGCACTAAAGTATCTAGAAAAAGCGGCTTGCGAACGATATGCTTTACATTTATTATAAAATCTGGACTTAACATTTCTTAGACGTGACATGGCGGTTTATTGGAGTTAGGCGGGTAGAAAAACGGAAAACACTTTTGGAAGACGAAGTTCAATGCATTATAAAAGATATTAATGGCCTCAGCCATATAAGTGCTGAATAAAGTTCAGACCAGTTAAAGGCAGATATACATACAAGTATCTAAGCGACCAAAGTTTGTCATACGAAAGCAGTGGATTCGTTTAACAGTCTTCTCACAATTTTAAAAAAGTTTAAGCCATGTTTTTGAATTAGTACTATATCTCGAAAAATAACCAAATAAACTGAAAAACTGTAAAGTAATAACCTTGTAATAGAAAGAAGACTTTTGAAAAAGTTTCATCCAAAAAGCTTTTAAACGGAGAGACTAGTTTGCGTGGAAACAGACAGACGGTCATCTAGATCGATTCGGCTGATAATCCTGATTAAGAATAAGAATCTTTATATTATAAGGTCAGAACTGTCTTCATAAAAACTTTGAAAACTTCTGACTAAAACTAAAATATTTTTCGCAAGAGTATACATATATCGAAAAATTGAGCGGTATATTACTACTTCGACCAAAGCACGTTAAGACTGTCATTGCTGTTTCGGCGTGTTGTATTGGACTATGAGCAGAACGGTGAGCACTTTTAGACTCTGGAAGGCCAGAAGTACATGCTGGAGAACTGTCAGGCTCAGTGCCAGCAGCGGTACCTACTACAATACTGCAACTGCTCCCTGAACCTGTTTTGAATCTGAATTTGCCGCCTGTCGACTTAAAGACCTACCTTGCCCGGCGTCCCACAACCACCTGCTACAAAACTTCGAGCAGACTGGAGTGCATCCTTATGTGCACAAGGAAGAGTCCGGCCTGCTTTGCTAGTGCCTCCATAACTGCAAGTCCCTAACTCTAATCACTGACATGCGCTAGAACGTCCAGCAGCCCTGGCTGCAACCCAACTCAAACATTAGTGAAAGCATATGGGTGAATTTGATTGGTATGTTGAAAGTTATGTGATTTCTTTAAAATAACAAATAACCAAAAGGCAAAATTACATTACTTTTTCACCATTCAGTTTCTGTTGGAGGTATTTTTAAACTTTTTAAAAATACTACAACTATGTATATTGGAAGCGTTTTATTTATTTTTTTTTTTTGACATTTACATTTTATTTATGGAATCTTCTGCTTAGGGAGACTAACGACACATGTATTAAACCTTAAATTAAAAAGCAATATTACGGACGCAAGATTAGGGCTCTAATAACTGTTGCTGATCTGAAAGATCATTGCGTTGTAGACAACCGAACCGGTTGAGAATTTGGTCGTACAAAGCTGGTTGTGTATGATCTTTGCCAGGTTTCAGCATCATTATGATAACGGATTTTTCCACTTTTTGGGAAGTAGACAAGTCCTATTTACCCGTTGGACAATTTACAGAAGGCTTCTGCTGCATAGTTTGGGAGTTCAAATAGCATTTTTGGAGTAATCAATTCAACGCTTTGAGACCATTTAGGTTTAAAATACTGAAAATAACGACAACAATTTAAGACGTCTTCATTTGCTGAGTTATAATTCCAAACCTATTTTATTTCATCAAGTCTTTAGCAAGTATCATTGGTGAGAGTTGTAATCTAGTCTTATCTATGGCCTACGCAGAGACCGCATCTGTTTGATCTATGCACAAGTTCTTTGTGCAGTGTGGGAAACAATTTAAGTGATAAAATTAAAAATTAAAGCCTCAAGTGTCATGCACTTATAGATTACAAGTGCTTTGAGGGCCAGATCGTAAATTTTGGCTCTAGATCGATTCAATGTTATAATTGGGATTATTATCTTATTTCTAATAACCCACCAAGGTGCTTGTTTATCCCTAACTTGGGAAAAAATTCTTAATTGCAACTTACCTGAAAACACTTATCCTCAAAATCATTCTGTGACAGCTCGCAAGAGATCATTTTGTATATGTTATGTTCATATGAATAATGTTATTTGACTCAAGTGGCTGTTATGCTTAGCTCATATACTTATAATTATACACGTATATAATTATACACGTACCACGCTTGAAGATTCTGCCAAGAGCCAGCAAGATAAGTGGTGTAGTTTTTAAAATTGACATACAAAATATAAAAGTTAATAATACACAAACATTTCGTTATTAAACAATTAAAATTTAATTACTTAAGCATTTTGTAAACGGTCTCGAAAAGTTTTGTCTTGCATTTGCCTGTTTATTGCCCTCATTTCACACAGTCCATCCGTTGGAAATGGTTGGAATTTTCAACAAATGTGAAACTCCGGTTTCCACAGAGCACATTCACCTTTAGCCACCTTCCGATTTCGTCAAAACGTAAACAAAGTCAACAGGTCAGCCATCTTTGTTTATGTTTTGATGAGCTGCAGCTGTTAAGATCAGCTGAAATCGGAAGCTGGAAGGTGTTAAGATGTGCTCTGTGGAAACCGGAGTATCACTTTTTTTAAAAATCCCAACGGTTTTTCCGGGATGGACTCCCTGGAAATAGGGCTGCACCGCAGAAACATCGGCTAAATATCGCATAAATTAGTCTGTCAAAGTCCGTCAAATTTTAACGGCGGACTAACTGGGAAGCTTTTAGAACGGCAAAACCTTATGGACCATCCCTTCAATGGATGGTGTGAGGTGGATGGATCTCTGTGGAAATACCCTATATGGTGCATATTTAATTAAAATTACAGCGATTAACATACAGACATGTATGCTTATTTGATCCGTTTGATTCGAAATGCGTTTCTTTTAAATGTGCTAATTCCTTTAAAGTCTATCAATTTCTGCACTATGGTTTATTGAGATGCTTTTAAATGGGCTCCAAATAATTTTTAACAAGAATGGAAGCAAACTTCGGCTAGCCGAAGTTCATATACCCTTGCAGTTATTGCAAAAATTAAATATTCTTGAAAACATTAAAATTATCATTTACGTGCTATAATGAAGCTATGATGATTTACAGTTCAATTATTCGATAGTTCCTATAGCAGCTTATCATATATTTTATTTATTTATCATTATATTTTCCGAAATGAATAAAATTAAAAGCGTAATTCTGTACTCTTAAATTATTAATAGGTTAAAAACAATTTAATTTAAAAAAAATTAAAAATTAAAAAAAAAATTTTTTTTAATATTTTTGTTGTTCTTATGGGAGTTGTATGTTATAGTCGTCCGATTTTATTACTTTATGTCGAAGAACTAAACAAAAAAAATATAATTTATAATTTTTTTTTATTTATTTTTCCGATTGTTCCTATGGGAGCTATACGGTATAGTCGGTCGATACGGATCGTTCCGACTTATATACTACTTGCAATAGAATGACCACTTTTGGGAAAGTTTTATGCAGATAGCTTTAAAACTGAGAGACTAGTTTGCGTAGAAACGGACGGACAGGCGGACGGACAGACGGACATACAGACGGACAGACAGACAGACAGGCAGACTGACAGACTGACAGACGGACAGGGCTAGATCAACTCTCCTATTTATGCTGATCAAGAATATATATACTTCACTGCGTTGCAAACTTCTGACTGAAATTATAATACAAATTTTGGTTTCCGATTGTTCCTATGGGAGCTATATGCTATAGTCGTCCAATCCGGCTCAATCCGACTTATATACTACCTGCAATAGAAAGACAACTTTTGGGAAAGTTTCACGCAGATAGCTTTAAAACTGAGAGATTTACGATTTAAATTTCATCAAAATCGGACGACTATAGCATATAGCTCCCATAGGAACAATCGGAAAAATAAATGAAAAAAAATTATAACTTTGCTGTTTTTTAATTTTTTGTTTAGTTCTTCGACATATAGCAATGTTTAATTTTTTCAGAAAAATGCTTTAAATTTTATCAAAATCGGACGACTATATCATATAGCTCCCATAGAAATAATAAAAATATATAAAATAACTATCAAATAATTGAGCTGCAAATCATCATAGCTTCAATGTTTTTAAACATATACGCAAGTAAATCATAATTTTAATGTTTTCAAAAACATTTAATTCTTGCAATAGCTGCAAGGGTATATAACCTTCGGCTTGCCGAAGTTTGCTTTCTTTCTTGTTTAACATGGGTTTTGTACAGGCAGATAGAGATGGAGACAAATTGCGTCAAAGTGCATCGGTCTACAAAATTTGGATTTTTACCGAAGTTAACTGGATTTTTAATAGACATTTACTCGATATTTGGCATATCGGTATACTAATGTGAGGAACCATCGACCGAAAAAAACACCAGCAACAGCTGTTAATCAAAGGCGGGATGATTTTCCCTGACAAATCAAAACAAAGAACAGGCGTTCAGATCAATGAAGCACGTCTGTCAAGTGTAACAGACTATACCGATAGCAGACGTGCGTGCGTGTAACTAGGCAATAAGTCTTCGCACATGATTGCCCTTGAGGCCTTTGAGGTCCTATCAGTGCACCTATTAGGATGGAAATATTCTACCTACTGCACTGTACGAGTGCCCTTTTTATTTATATATTTATTTATTTATAATCTGTTACAATATTATTATTATTACTAATTAAGAATTCATGTGGTAAAGTTTAGGTCTAGATGGTTATTGGTCAAGTGCGAAACTTGGTCAAGTCAGGTTATACACATATTTGACAATAGAATTTGGCGCTACCAAATCTCACAGGGACCAAAGAATGATTAGCATCCTAACATCTTTTGATGCAGAGAGCTGACGCAGCAAGCCATATGTACGTCCAGATGCTTTGGAAAAGTATTTACTCCAGTTCAAGGTATTGCTAAAAGTGATACCTAGATTTATTGAATCCTCCTCATATTTCATAGGAATGATATTAATTACCAGACTCTCTAAGCATCTAGTATCCAATGATTTCTTACCAATTACTAAGCCTTTGGTTTGGATGGATTTATTTTTAAGCCATATGAGGTTGATTCTGAAAATATTGGTTTTGTTAAGATTGTTGCGGTGGTTTTTGAGAAAGTTTTGAAGGAAGGCTTCTAAAAATATGAAACTTGAAGCAACTAAAAGGTGTGAATCTATTTTGATAATATTGAAACCGGAAATCTAAAATAATTAAATATTACTAAACTTCGAAGTACATTTAAATAAAATTATGTTGTAATTAACACTGTTAGATTAGTTTTTAGTTATTATTTCATAAGCTTTTACCGACATACGTAACACGCACGCAAAAGGAAAGAGAAAGATAGATCAACATGTGACCAGATTCTAGGTAAAAGCAAATACTTTATTCAGCGTTATGTTATGTTATTTTTGATAACAGAACAGGAATGTTCAATACGCCTCTCAAAAATAACATTTCATATCGGTTAATAAAATTTAAAGATCAATAGTTACTTAATTTCTTTTTATACACTCTGGGATGTACATTATGATCCAGCATTTGCTGCAGGGATCTGGGGAAAAGCCGGACTGACTTATGTTTAATTTTTTTCACAAATTTATTTTCTTATTCCAACAACGTATTTCGTTTAGATGTGTCACTCTAAACTTGTCCATTAAATACTTTTTAAAACTAATCATTCTCTACATTTCTCCTGTTGCTATTACCACGTCACCAACATATAACAAAACATATATGTTTTTCTTAATAACACCTTTGGTAAGGATATATACCATGGCTGTGAACTTACTTCAATTTGGCTTAGGCTCGGTTCGGGGTTCGAATCTAATCGATTGATAAAATTGTGGCACACGAACCTGTTTTTTGATCTGCTATAATCAGGTTCAGGTCCAAACCGGGGTTTAACAAAAAACATTTTTTTTAATTAAATAATAATGCTCATTTTATTTGAATTGTTTTTTGTAAATTTGTGTACCTTGGCATTAAGTCTATTAAGATAAGTTGATTCGTAAACTTTTTTTTACGTTACGTTCACATGAAAAATTAAACATTTAAAGAACATTACTGAAAATACCACAGTATAAGTATACTGAACACTCATAGAAATTTCTCCCAAAAATCCCTAAAAATCGACAAAGGCGAGTAATTCTGAGCTGTCAAACTTTTAAAAGTCAAAAAGAATTTTTAACAAAACTACAAAATATAAAAGTTACACCTAAAAAAAAAATTGATTATAAGTTAAGAGATAAGAGATATATTCTAAAGTCGTCTATCCGGCTCGTTCCGTCTTATGTACTACCTGAAATAGAAAGCCAACTTTTGGGAAAGTTTCATGCAGATAGCTTTAAAACTGAGAGACTAGTTTGCGTAGAAACGGACGGATAGACGGATGGACAGACGGTCATAGCTAGATCGACTCTCCTAGTGATGCTGATCAAGAACATATATACCTTATAGGGTCGTCTCCTTCACTGCGTTTCAACCTTCTGACTGAAATTATAATACCCTCTGCAACAGTATAATAATAAAGTCTTGGTACGGAATCCATATTCTTTTAGGGAAAGCTTTTGATTGCTTTTTTAATTGTTACGATCGGACCATCACAGCAGATTTTCATTTCTTAGGCTATATACAGAAGTCTCCTATGCACACGCTCTTAGTGCGTATCGTCACTACATATACTGCCGTCCAGAAAAAGTGTATTTACTTAGTCGCGTACTTATTCATTTATAGTCACAAAATTTAATATCAGATATTTTGTATGTTAAAGGTGCGATCGTCTCGACTTTTTTACCGCGTTGAGAGGAGTACTTCCAATCGAAAGACAACTCGTGCAGCTTGCTTTAAAATTGAGAGAATAGTTTCCGTAAAAACCAGGGTTCGTAAAGTAACACACAAAATGCAAAACATTAGTTTTATACTCAAAATTTTCGATTCACACAGAATAGTATTCAACTTGTGCTAATAAAACACACGTTAAGAACTTCGTGTTTTACACATTCAAAGTATAAAACAACGTGTACTTTATACGTTTGAAAAAAATGTGTACAAACACACAAACGCTCAAGTACTTTATTATATTCTATTTCGTGAACATTTTACAAAATTTCAGTAGAAACGGACGGACGGACAGACGGACATGGCTAGATCGACTCTCCTCCATTGCGTTGCAAGCTTCTGACTGAAATTATAATACCCTCTGCAAGAGTATAATAACTATGCGACATATTTATTATTACTATTTGCATGTGTGGTTCTGAAAAAAATAATTGATTCAAACATGAATAGTGACATTTACTATGATTTTTGTTTTCGAGAGTACCGGTAAACAGCGTATTCATGGTAAAGGCAGCTTTTTAAATTTTTTCAGTGTTATTTTTTTTTTTGATCTGAATGGTGATTTCGCCTTTATAAACTAATAAATGTTGTTTCTGCAAACGCCCGAATATACAATAGAAGTTAATAGAAGTCGAATCAAAGTCGAAATTTCTAAAATTTGTTTCATTTTTATGAATGAGGGTTCTTTTATTCCGGTGTCTTGGCATTCGAGTCATCGGAATCGTGCATAAGTGTTTTCATTTCGGCATTTTTTTATTTTGATTTCAGCTAGGTGTCTTCATATTTATTGCTTATTGTCCTACTGGCTGAGTTCGACATTTATAATAACCCAGAAAGGCTTTAGCGCCTTACCTCGCTTAAGCCCGCTCTTGTAGCACTATCCCGCGAAACATTTTTATATTTATCGATGTTTTTTAAGATACATATGCCGACGTCTAGTACCAATTTATTTTTTCAATTTAGTTGCGCTGCCATACTTTGACTCTTATTTATGTCAATAATAACACTATTTCTCCGATAAATAAAACAAAAGATAGGAAATAAAATACAATTTTCAAAATAATTAATATTTCTACCTAGCTTATAAAAATGTAAAGATAAATTTTATCAAAATAAATTTAAGTTTAAGAACACAGTCTAGCTTAATATCAATATAATAAATAAATAAACAATATTAACATTCTGCAAAGCGCCATCTCGTGGCGCTACTGTGTTGCTAACTCGTGGCCTATCGATGTTTTTAAGGTTACAGGCGATTCCGCCTGAGGTCTTCTCCTACCGCCATCTATTGCCAATTTATTTTTTAATTTATTTGCGCTGCCATTATTTGAATTTTAATACGAATCGAAATTTATTCATTGATAACAGTTGTTCCCCGAGAAATAAAACAAAAGACAAGAAATAAAATACAAGACTCAAAATAATCGATATATAAAAAAGTCAACGTTGTGCAAATCGCCATCTATTGCAAAATATATTGTCTGGCTAACTCGTCGCCAATCGATGTTTTTTAAGTTAAATGCGGTTCCGCTTGAGATCTTGACTCAAACTGTGGCGGCATCTAGAACCAATTAATTTTGTTGTAATCTTATGACTTTTGCCACAAACTGCGTCGATTTAGCTTAAAATCTTAATACTAAATAAAAGACTAAAGCACCAAATTGATTATTTTAGGTTCTTCTTCTTAATTTAAAATTTTAGTCGGGCTTGTTTTTAAGTAAAAAAGGAACCATGTGCCACTAACATAACATAACAATTATTTTAGGTAATAAGCGCCGTAGCCGTTAAAGCCCTTTATGTTTTTATCGCCGATAATTATATTTGACGGCTTAAAAGTAAAAAAGGAATGGAAGCAGAAGGTTGCAACGCAGTCAAGGAGACATTTCCGACCCTATAAGGTATATATATTCTTGATCATCATCATTAAGTGAGTTGATGAAGCCATGTCCGTCTATCCGTCCGATTCTACGCAAACTAGACTCTCAGTTTTAAAGCCATCTGCATAAAACTTTCCCAAAAGCTTTCTTTCTGTTAGAGGTAGTTCATAGCATATAGCAACCATAGAAACACGCGGAAGAATAAATGAAAAAAAATTATAACTTTGCTGTTTTCATACCCTTGCAGAGGGTATTATAATTTCAGTCAGAAGTTTGCAACGCAGTGAAGGAGACGTTTCCGACCCTATAAAGTATATATATTCTTGATCAGCATCACTAGTAGAGTCGATCTAGCCATGTCCGTCTGTCCGTCTGTCCGTCCGTCTGTCCGTCCGTTTATATGCAAACTAGTCTCTCAGTTTTAAAGCTATCTGCATGAAATTTTCCCAAAAGTCTTTCTATTGCAGGTAGTATATAAGTCGGAACGAGCCGGATCGGACGACTATAGCATATAGCTCCCATAGGAACAATCGGAAAAATAAATGAAAAAAATATTATAACTTTCCTGTTTTTTCATTTTTTGTTTAGTTCTTCGACATTTAGTAATGGTTAAATATTTCAGAATTATGGCTTAAATTTCATCAAAATCGGACGACTATAGCATATAGCTCCCATAGGAACAATCGGAAAAATATATGAAAAAAATTATAACTTTGCTGTTTTCTAATTTTTTGTTTAGTTCTTCGACATTTAGTAATGGTTAAATATTTCCGATTTACGGTTTAAATTTCATCAAAATCGGACGACTATAGCATATAGCTCCCATAGGAACAATCGGAAAAATAAATGAAAAACAAGAAAGAAAGCAAACTTCGGCAAGCCGAAGTTCATATACCCTTGCCGCTATCGCAAGAATTAAATATTTTTGAAAACATTAAAATTATGATTTACTTGCGTATATGTTTAAAAACATTGAAGCTATGACGATTTGCAGCTTAATTATTTGATTGTTCTTTTATATATTTTTATTATTTGTATGGGAGCTATATGATATAGTCGTCCGATTTTGATGAAATTTAAACTATAATTCTGAAATATTTAACCATTGCTATATGTCGAAGAACTAAAAAAAAAAATTAAAAAACAGCAAAGTTATAATTTTTTTTCAGTTATTTTTCCGATTGTTCCTATGGGAGCTATATGCTATAGTCGTCCGATTTTGATGAAATTTTAACCATAATTCTGAAATATTTAACCATTGCTATATGTCGAAGAACTAAACAAAAAATTAAAAAACAGCAAAGTTATAATTTTTTTTCAATTATTTTTCCGATTGTTCCTATGGGAGCTATATGCTATAGTCGTCCGATTTTGATGAAATTTTAAACCTAATTCTGAAATATTTAACCATTGCCTTATGTCGAAGAACAAAACAAAAAATTAAAAAACAGCAAAGTTATAATTTTTTTTCAATTATTTTTCCGATTGTTCCTATGGGAGCTATATGCTATAGTCGTCCGATTTTGATGAAATTTAAACCATAATTCTGAAATATTTAACCATTGCTACATGTCGAAGAACTAAACAAAAAATTAAAAAACAGCAAAGTTATAATTTTTTTTAATTATTTTTCTGATTGTTCCTATGGGAGCTATATGCTATAGTCGTCCGATCCGGCTCGTTCCGACTTATATACTACCTGCAATAGAAAGACAACTTTTGGGAAAGTTTCATGCAGATAGCTTTAAAACTGAGAGACTAGTTTGCATATAAACGGACGGACAGACGGACGGACAGACGGACGGACAGACGGACATGGCTAGATCGACTCTACTAGTGATGCTGATCAAGAATATATATACTTTATAGGGTCGGAAACGTCTCCTTCACTGCGTTGCAAACTTCTGACTGAAATTATAATACCCTCTGCAAGGGTACAAAAATTATATATATATTTTTTTAGTTTTCGACATATAGTAATGGTTAAATATTTCAAAATTACGGTTTAAATTTCATCAAAATCGGACGACTATAACATAAAGCTCCTATAGAAATAATAAAAATATTAAAAAAATTTTTAATTTGATTAAAATCGGAAAACGTTATTATATAGCTGCCTAGAAACTATTGAATAATTGAACTGCAAATCATCATGGCTTCATTGTTTTTAAACATACACGCAAGCTAATCATAACTTTAATGTTTTCAAGAATATTTAATTTATGCAATAGTTGCAAGGGTATATGCACTTCGGCTTGCCGATTTTAATAAACTTAAACGCGTAATTCTGAACTTTTAAATTATTAATTAGTCAAAAAAAATTCTAAAACAAATTACAAAATAAATAAGTTAAATTTTTTTAAGTTAAGTTAAATATTTTTATTGTACCCTTGGGAGCTTTATGATGTAGTCGTTCGATTTTGATGAAATTTCTACCATAATTCTGAAATATTTAACCATTACTATATGCCGAGTACCGGTAAACAGAGTATCCACGGTAAAGGCAGCTTTTAAATTTTTCGGTGTTATTTCTTTTTTTAGTCTGAATGGTGATTTCGCCTTTATAAACTAAAAAATGTTGTTTCTGCAAACGCCCGAAAGTACAATAGAAGTTAATAGAAGTCGAATCAAAGTCGAAATTTCTAAAATTTGTTTCATTTGTATGAATGAGGGTTCTTTTATACCGGTGTCTTGGCTTTCGAGTCATCGGAATCGTGCATAAGTGTTTTCATTTCGGCATTTTTATACCCTTGCAGAGGGTATTATAATTTCAGTCAGAAGTTTGCAACGCAGTGAAGGAGACATCTCCGACCCTATAAAGTATATATATTCTTGATCAGCATCACTAGGCGAGTCGATCTAGCCATGTCCGTCTGTCAGTCTGTCCGTCTGTCCGTCCGTCTGTCCGTCCGTTTCTACGCAAACTAGTCTCTCAGTTTCAAAGCTATCTGCATGAAACTTTCCCAAAAGTTGTCTTTCTATTGCAGGTAGTATATAAGTCGGAACGAGCCGGATCGGACGACTATGGCATATAGCTCCTGTAGGAACAATCGAAAAAATAAATTAAAAAAAATTATAACTTCGCTGTTTTTTAATTTTTCTTTTAGTTCTTCGACATATAGTAATGGTGAAATATTTCAGAATTACGGTTTAAATTTCATCAAAATCGGACGAGTATATCATATAGCTCCCATAGAAATAATAAAAATTAATAAAATAACCATATAATAGTTGAGCTGCAAATCATCATAGCTTCAATGTTTTTAGACATATACGCAAGTAAATCATAATTTTAATGTTTTAAAAAATATTTAATTTTTGCAATAGCTGCAAGGGTATATGAACTTCGGCTTGCCAAAGTTTGCTTCCTTTCTTGTTTTATTTTGATTTCAGCTAGGTGTCTTCATATTTATTGCTTATTGTCCTACTGGCTGAGTTCGACATTTATAATAACCCAGAAAGGCTTTAGCGCCTTACCTCGCTTAAGCCCACTCTTGTAGCACTATCCCGCGAAACATTTTTATATTTATCGATGTTTTTTTGGTCTAGTACCAATTTATTTTTTCAATTTAGTTGCGCTGCCATATTTTGACTCTTATTTATATCAATAACAACACTATTTCTCCGAAATATAAAACAAAAGATAGGAAATAAAATACAAGTTTCAAAATAATTGATATTTCTACCTAGCTTATAAAAATGTAAAGATAAATTTTATCAAAATAAATTTAAGTTTAAGAACACAGTCTAGCTTAATATCAATATAATAAATAAACAACATTAATATTCTGCAAAGCGCCATCTCGTGGCGCTACTGTGTTGCTAACTCGTGGCCTATCGATGTTTTTAAGGTTACAGGCGATTCCGCCTGAGGTCTTTTCCTACCGCCATCTATTGCCAATTTATTTTTTAATTTATTTGCGCTGTTATTATTTGAATTTTAATACGAATCGAAATTTATTCATTGATAACAGTTGTTCCCCGAGAAATAAAACAAAAGACAAGAAATAAAATACAAGACTCAAAATAATCGATATATAAAAAAGTCAACGTTGTGCAAATCGCCATCTATTGCAAAATATATTGTCTGGCTAACTCGTGCCAATCGATGTTTTTTAAGTTAAATGCGGTTCCGCTTGAGATCTTGACTCAAACTGTGGCGGCATCTAGAACCATTTAATTTTGTTGTAATCTTATGACTTTTGCCACAAACTGCTTAAAATTGTAATACTAAATAAAAGACTAAAGCACCAAATTGATTGTTTTAGGTTCTTCTTCTTAATTTGAAATTTTAGTCGGGCTTGTTTTTATGTAAAAAAGGAACCATGTGCCACTTACATAACATTACAATTATTTTAGGTAATAAGCGCCCTAGCCGTTAATTATATTTGACGGCTTAAAAGTAAAACAGGAATGGAAGCAGAAGGTTCCAACGCAGTCAAGGAGACATTTTCGACCCTATAAGGTATATATTCTTGATCAGCATCACTAAGTGAGTTGATGAAGCCATGTCCGTCTATCCGTCCGATTCTACGCAAACTAGACTCTCAGTTTTAAAGCCATCATAGCATTCAGCAACCATAGAAACACGCTGAAGAATAAATGAAAAAAAATTATAACTTTGCTGTTTTTATACCCTTGCAGAGGGTATTATAATTTCAGTCAGAAGTTTGCAACGCAGTCAAGGAGACATCTCCGACCCTATAAAGTATATATATTCTTGATCAGCATCAGTAGGCGAGTCGATCTAGCCATGTCCGTCTGTCCGTCCGTCTGTCCGTCCGTTTCTACGCAAACTAGTCTCTCAGTTTTAAAGCTATCTGCATGAAACTTTCCCAAAAGTTGTCTTTCTATTGCAGGTAGTATATAAGTCGGAACAAGCCTGATCGGACGACTATAGCATATAGCTCCCATAGGAACAATCGAAAAAATAAATAAAAAAAAATTATAACTTTGCTGTTTTTTAATTTTTTTTTTTGTTCTTCGACATATAGTAATGGTTGAATATTTCAGAATTTCGATTTAAATTTCATTGAAATCAAACGACTATATCATATAGCTCCCATAGGAACAATCGCAAAACAAATACAAAAAAAATTATAACTTTGCTGTTTTTAAATTATTCTCTTAGTTCTTCGACATATAGTAATGGTTAACTATTTCAGAATTACGGTTTAAATTTCATCAAAATCGGACAACTATATCATATAGCTCCCATAGGAACAATAAAAATATATAAAATAACTATCTAATAATTGAGCTGCAAATCATCATAGCTTCAAGTTTTTAAGCACATACGCAAGTAAATCATAATTTTAATGTTTTTAAAAATATTTAATTCTTGCAAAGCTGCAAGGGTATATGAACTTCGTTTTGCCGAAGTTTGGTTTCTTTCTTGTTTTTTTTTTTAATTTTCGACATATAGTAATGGTTAAATATTTCAAAATTACGGTTTAATTTTCATCAAAATCGGACGACTATAACATAAAGCTCCTATAGAAATAATAAAAATTTAAAAAATTTTTTTTTTTTTTTTAACTTTTTTATTTTGTAATTTTTGTTTTGTAATTAAAAAAAAATATTTTTTTTTACTGAATAATAAGTTTACAGTTTAGAATTACGGTTTTAATTTTATTAAAATCGGAAAACAATATCATATAGCTGCCTAGAAACTATCGAATAATTGAGCTGCAAATCATCATGGCTTCATTGTTTTTAAACATACACGCAAGTTAATCATAACTTTAATGTTTTCAAGAATATTTAATTTATGCAATAGTTGCAAGGGTATATGAACTTCGGCTTGCCGATTTTAATAAACTTAAACGCGTAATTCTGAACTTTTAAATTATTAATTAGTCAAAAAAAAAATTCTAAAACAAATTACAAAATAAATAAGTTAAATTTTTTTAAGTTAAGTTAAATATTTTTATTGTTCCCTTGGGAGCTTTATGATGTAGTCGTTCGATTTTGATGAAATTTCAACCATAATTCTGAAATATTTAACCATTACTATATGCCGAGTACCGGTAAACAGAGTATCCACGGTAAAGGCAGCTTTTAAATTTTTCAGTGTTATTTCTTTTTTTGATCTGAATGGTGATTTCGCCTTTATAAACTAATAAGTGTTGTTTCTGCAAACGCCCGAAAATACAATAGAAGTTAATAGAAGTCGAATCAAAGTCGAAATTTCTAAAATTTGTTTCATTTTTATGAATGAGGGTTCTTTTATACCGGTGTCTTGGCTTTCGAGTCATCGGAATCGTGCATAAGTGTTTTCATTTCGGCATTTTTTTATTTTGATTTCAGCTAGGTGTCTTCATATTTATTGCTTATTGTCCTACTGGCTTTGTTCGACATTTATAATAACCCAGAAAGGCTTTAGCGCCTTACCTCGCTTAAGCCCGCTCTTGTAGCACTATCCCGCGAAACATTTTTTTATTTATCGATGTTTTTTTGGTCTAGTACCAATTTATTTTTTCAATTTAGTTGCGCTGCCATATTTTGACTCTTATTTATGTCAATAATAACACTATATCTCCGAAAAATAAAACAAAAGATAGGAAATAAAATAGAAGTTTCAAAATAATTGATATTTCTACCTAGCTTATAAAAATGTAAAGATAATTTTTATCAAAATAAATTTGTCAGTAGTTTAAGAACACAGTCTAGCTTAATATCAATATAACAAATAAAAAACATTAACTATGGTAACACGGATTGGTGTTACTATTATTTTATTGATGTATGTTTGGGTTTACAATGAGGAGTTACAAAGCGTGCGTGCAGCTTAGCCGAGAGCCGGAAGGAGAGAGAGACAGAGATGTGTTTCTTAGAACATATCGATCAAAAAGATAACAATAAATATCGTAGCTATGTTCTTAGTTAACAGTTTTTCCGCTAGATGGTATTTTAACTTGGGCCGCCACAGTACTCCCTCTCCAGTGACGACGTCACGATACGTTAAATTGTACTCGCTTGTTCTGATAGGTTCGTGGCTGTACAGCGATCTCAGGTTGAGCATCCTGCTGTGTGTCGGTCTTAGCTATAAAGGCCGGTTTTATTCGATCCACGGAGACAGCTACTTCCTTGCCGTTGACATTTAATGTGAAAACTCGGTCGCTGTTGCGATAAACGACTTCAAAAGGTCCTGAATAAGGCGGTTCCAATGGTAGTTTGACGGCATCGGTCCGAATAAATACATGAGAGCATTTGTCTATTTATTTTAGGCGGAACATTTTTTGCTTGCTGTGGTGCGCAGAAGGAGTCGGACGAATCTTTCGCATCAGGTCACGAAAATCGCCAATGAAGGTTGCAGGATCCACGTTTACATCGAGATCTTCAAAAAATTCATTCGGTATGCGGATTGTTGTTCCATATAGCATCTCCGCAGCCGATGATTTAAGGTCCTCTTTTAAACAGGTACGAAGTCCTAACAGAACGATGGGTAGCAGTTCCGGCCAAGGGGTACTTGAATGGCACATCATCGCAGCCTTAAATGATCTGTGCCATCTTTCGACCATTCCGTTGGACTGGGGGTGATAAGCAGTCGTGTGGATGTGTTCGCTGCCCATGAGGTGGGCCAGCTCCTTGAACAGCGCTGATTCGAATTGAGTGCCTTGGTCAGTTGTTATTGTTTTAGGTGTTCCAAAACGAGCAACCCATTGTGCCCAAAAAGCTTTAGCCACCGTATCAGCCGATATGTTTGTAAGAGGGACAGCCTCCGGCCAGCGAGTAAATCTGTCTATCATGGTAAGGCAGTACCGAAAGTTTTGATGGAACGGCATGATGACGATGTCCAGATGAACATGGTTGAATCTGTCGCTGGGAACTGTGATCTTTTCTGGAGTCAGATGATTATGCCTGCTTATCTTGGCACGTTGACAAGAAAGACAAGTCCTGCACCACTCAATGACGTTTTTCCTCATTTCCGGCCATACAAATTTTTGCTTAATTTGTTGCAGAGTGGATCTGCCGCTCGGATGTGAGAGGCTGTGAAAGAAAGAGAATATTTTATTGCGAAGAGCAGTGGGTACATAAGGACGAACGTAATTTGTTGATATGTTGCAGTAAAGTGCGACATTGTCATCGTAGCGTATTTTTTGCAGCTGAAGCGAACTAGTTCCTTGCAGTATGTTTGGGAGCTCAGTATCGGTTGCCTGCGCTTCCTCGATTTGCTTTAGGCTGACAGAGACTGGCATGGTAATAGCACATAGTCTGGAAAATGCATCCGAAACTACGTTTTCAGATCCCTTGACATGTATGATCTCGGTCGTGAACTGCGAAATGTAGCCAAGATGACGAAGTTGCCTGGGTGACGCTTTTTCAGGCCGTTGCCTAAATGCATACACGAGAGGCTTGTGGTCTGTCTTAATGCAAAATATTCGACCTTCAAGGCAGTGCTTGAAATACTTGATGGCTTCATAAATGGAGAGCAACTCTCTATCGTATGTGCTGTAATTTTTCTCAGTGTCGGTTAATTTTTTTGAGAAAAAACCAAGAGGCTGCCAATGACCATTGACCAGCTGTTCTAGTGCAGCTCCGATTGCGACATCAGAAGCATCACATACGAGAGCCAGTTGTGCTTTTGGAAAGGGATGAGCCAGTAGTACCGCATCCATGACGCTTTGTTTACAAGAATCGTAAGCGGCAACTCGTTCTGGTGTCCATTCGATCGGGCGTTGGTCGTTTTTCTTGACGTTCCTAAGAAGTTCTGAAAGAGGAGCCTGGATGTGTGACGAACGAGGCAGGCATCTCCGATAATAATTTATTATGCCGAGGAATCTTCCTAGTTCGTTGATTGTAGAAGGCCTCGTATAGTTTTTTATTGCCTCTACCCGATTACTAGGAGGTTTGATTCCGTGCTCGTTAATGGTATAGCCTAGAAAATTCACCTCTATCTGGGCCAATTGACACTTGCTTATGTTTATGCGAAGTCCGTGGTTACGAAGGATCTCCATAACGGTACGCAGATGTTTTTCGTGTTCCTCAAGGGAACTGGACATTATCAGAATATCGTCAATGTAACAATAAACGAAATCGATGCCACGGAAAATGTTATCTATAAACCTTTGGAAAGTCTGTGTAGCGTTTTTAAGGCCGAACGGCATATAGAGGAATTCAATAAGGCCAAAAGGTGTACAAACAGCGGTTTTAGGGATGTCACACTCAGCCATTGGAATCTGATAATACGCTTTTACTAGGTCGAGAGTAGAAAAGATCTTTTTCCCGTGCAGTTGCTCCGAGAAATCGTGGATATGAGCAATTGGATAACGGTCAGGTACCGTTATCGCGTTGAGTTTGCGATAGTCCCCACAAGATCTTTTTTGCTCACCATATGCAGCGGGCTTGACCACTGGCTTTTAGAAGGACGACAAATGCCCTCTTTAAGCAAGAAGTTGATTTCTGACTTTGCGGTTAAAAGTTTCTCACCAGATAGACGGCGCGGACGATCGGAGACTGGGCTTCCTGTAGTCTCAATGTAGTGTTGTATATCCTGATGATTGCTTCCCTTCGGTGCTGTTACAGTAACGTCCACAAATTCCTGCAACATAGTTTGGAATCTGTGTGCACCTTGAATGGTAGACACAGAGTGATGTACAGCGTTGGAAAGACAAGCTGGTGTCGATAGATTGGTGTTCGCATCGATGAGTTTTTGGCCCTTTACGTCGACGAGGAGATGAAAGTGGGACAGAAAGTCTGCACCAATTATAGCTACTTCGGTGTCAGCAACGATAAAAGGCCAGATAAGGTTACGCCGTAGCCCAATGTTCAGGTCAACTGGCATGCTTCCGTAGGTGTGGATGACTGTTCCGTTTGCTGCATATAAGACAAGGTCGGTTTGTTTTGTGTGATGCCTTGCCCGTGGGCGGGGAACAACAGAAACCACGGAGCCCGAGTCGATAAGGAATCTTTGGTGGGAGTTGCGGTCGGTAATGTAAAGACGGACTTCAGATAAGATTGCTGACTGGACGAGCTTTTCGCTGGCGTTGGTTGTACTGCCACCCTCCAGCGATGAAGGTGACAGCGGCATTAGTTTAAAAGGTGCGCAAGAGAGCAAGGAGATTTGCACTTGCGAGCATCATTTCCAAAACGACGATGATAATAGCAAGGTTCAGCTTGTGGATCGCCAGGTTGTTGTAATGGACCATCAGAAACTGTTGCCGATTGAGAGCGTTGTTGTGAAGCGGATCGGTGAAATGATCCACGAGTTTGACTGGTGGAACGATTACTCGATTGAATTCGCTTAAGGTCAGCTTGCATCGTATCAACCTTTTTTGTCAGCGCACGCAGAGAGTCTGCGATGTCCTTGATAGATTCCGGACGAGCAACTGCATTCACCGAAGCGGTTCCGGCTACGTCATCTGCAGAGATGGCGAACGTGTTGGAAGATCCGATGCTTTCAAGCATTTTGTCTGCCACTTTGGCCAGTTTCTCAAGGTCGGTCTCTTCCCAGACGGTTAAAATCGGACGAATATTCTGAGGCATTTCAGAAAGAACCAATGTACGGATTATTGGTTCGCTGCTGGATTCCGGTGCCAGCCGACGCATGTGAGCTAGAATCTGGGAGGGCTTCAGGCCAGAAGTTCCTCCACCTTGCAGTAAACGCCGTAGATTTGATTCTGCTGACTCTGCAAATTTGTCGAGCAAGCGAGCTTTCAGCGTGTCAAACTTGTTTGCGACTGGAGGATGCGTGACTAAATCCTCGACGGCTAAAACGACGGTGATGTGATCAAATTTGTCGTCGTCATTGTTAACGCCGAGCAAACGAAATGAACGTTCCACCTGGGCGAACCATAGTTGAGGATTGCTGCTTGTAAACTTTGGCAAGTGGACTGTTGCCCGTGCCATTGGTCCAGTGTTCGCCGCTTGTCCTGCAGTAGAATTCATTTGTAAAGCCTCCACCTGAGCTTGAAGCTCTCGAATCCTGGTTTGCAGTTGTTGTTGCTCGTCGGGCATGTTCTCGTCGCTCTCGAAGATTAGCTTTCTGGGTACTAAGGATCGCAAGTTATATCGAGGTTCGCCGGGCATAAACTTTCGTTGTGTTGGTAGCGTCACTCTTTGTGACTATATGTATGTGTCTCCGTTGCAAAATGTTTGCATGTGTAAGTGCATAAAACTCAGTGTGCGCAAATTTTTAATTTTGCGACAGTTTGGCTCAATTAAAAAGATTTTTGCCATATACTTAGCTGAAATCTACTATCGGGGTCACCACTATGGTAACACGGATTGGTGTTACTATTATTTTATTGATGTATGTTTGGGTTTACAATGAGGAGTTACAAAGCGTGCGTGCAGCTTAGCCGAGAGCCGGAAGAAGAGAGAGACAGAGATGTGTTTCTTAGAACATATCGATCAAAAAGATAACAATAAATATCGTAGCTATGTTCTTAGTTAACAGTTTTTCCGCTAGATGGTATTTTAACTTGGGCCGCCACATAACATTCTGCAAAGCGCCATCTCGTGGCGCTACTGTGTTGCTAACTCGTGGCCTATCGATGTTTTTAAGGTTACATGCGATTCCTCCTGAGGTCTTCTCCTACCGCCATCTATTGCCAATTTATTTTGTAATTTAGTTGCGCTGCCATCATTTGAATTTTAATACGAATCGAAATTTATTAATTGATAACAGCTGTTCCCCGAGAAATAAAACAAAAGACAAGAAATAAAATACAAGACTCAAAATATTCGATATATTATATATAAAGAAGTCAACATTGTACAAATCGCCATCTATTGCAAAATATATTGTCTGGCTAACTCGTCGCCAATCGATGTTTTTTAAGTTAAATGCGGTTCCGCTTGATGTCTTGACTCAAACTGTGGCGGCATCTAGAACCAATTAATTTTGTTGTAATCTTATGACTTTTGTCACAAACTGCGTCGATTTAGCTTAAAATCTTAATACTAAATAAAAGACTAAAACACCAAATTGATTATTTTAGGTTCTTCTTCTTAATTTAAAATTTTAGTCGGGCTTGTTTTTAAGTAAAAAAGGAACCATGTGCCACTAACATAACATAATAATTATTTTAGGTAATAAGCGCCGTAGCCGTTAAAGCCCTTTATGTTTTTATCGCCGATAATTATATTTGACGGCTTAAAAGTAAAAAAGGAATGGAAGCAGAAGGTTGCAACGCAGTCAAGGAGACATTTTCGACCCTATAAGGTATATATATTCTTGATCAGCATCACTAAGTGAGTTGATGAAGCCATGTCCGTCTATCCGTCCGATTCTACGCAAACTAGTCTCTCAGTTTTAAAGTTATCTGCATGAAGCTTTCCCAAAAGCTGCCTTTCTGTTAGAGGTAGTTCATAGCATATAGCAACCATAGAAACAAACGGAAAAATAAATGAAAAAAATTATAACTTTGCTGTTTTTTTTTGTTTTAATTTTCGACATATAGTAATGGTTAAATATTTAGAATTTATTTCATCAAAATCGGATGACTACATAAAGCTCCTATGGAAATAATAAAAATATTAAAAAAAAATTTTTTTTAAATTAACTTTTTTATTTTGTAAATTTTGTTCTAAATAAAAACATTTTTTTTTTTTACTGATTAATAAGTTTACAGTTTAGAATTACGGTTTTAATTTTATTAAAATCGGAAAACGATATTATATAGCGGCCTAGAAACTATCGAATAATTGAGCTGCAAATCATCATGGCTTCATTGTTCTCAGAAATATACGCAAGTTCATCATAACTTTAATGTTTTCAAGAATATTTAATTTATGCAATAGTTGCAAGGGTATATGAACTTCGGCTTGCCGATTTTAATAAACTTAAAAGTGAAATTCTGAACTTTTAAAGTATTAATTAGTCAAAAAAATTCTAAAAACAAAATAAAAAAGTTAAATTTTAAAAATATTCTTGTTGTTCCCTTGGGAGCTTTATGATGTAGTCGTCCGATTTTGATGAAATTTTTACCATAATTCTGAAATTTTTAACCATTACTATACGTCGAAAGTTAAGAAAAAAATAAAAACGGAATGAAAGTACGGAGTTTTAAAATATTAAGCATCCTAGTGAATCTGACAATAATCCAGTTAAAACACTAGTTTACAGCCGAAATACCCCCTTATTCCTTTGAGCGCTAAGCCTACTAAGATTTTGTTAAAATTTTGTGGTTAAAGGCCGAAAAAACTTAGACGTCTAATATTAAAAATCCATAAGAAATCGAATTTCCAATGAATTTCTGGCATGATTAGATTGTCCGATTAAGTCGGATACCAACAATAAGTTAGAATTTATATGGTATTTTCAATGGATTTTTATCGAATTTTTAAGGCATCCGTTTTTCAGCTGTTTAACAGTACAAAATTTTCAAAAAGTTTTTGTCTTGCAGACAAATGACTTATCTAATCCAATTACTCAGTATGACAATGATCTATTGATTGATCTATTGGTAGTAAATATTGTAAAATGCACCAAGATCGGTTGGCCACTACTCGAGATATAAAATAAAACTTAATAAGACAGCTGACAAAAACTTTAATAAACCTTCAAAAAAAAACTGTCTTAAAGAAAAAAATTTTAGTGGCATAGACATATTCCAGAAATTTGTATTTTTGGCTTGGGGGTATTGTTTTTTCATTTTGTAAATTAGTGTAATTGGTGATATTGACAACATCAACAAGGATATCGAAGATATAAATAGAAGAAGTGAGAGATTAAAGAGCAAGCCAAAAGATAATCTACAGGAAAGATTATATAAATTTAAATACATCTATGCTGAATGCTCAAATGATGTCGCATGAAATACATTTTAGAAATGATAAATCGTTTTGGGAGGATGCTGTTAAAGCAGAGTTGGAGTCTCATAACACAATAAACACTTGGTCAATTGTTAAAAGTCATCAAAACAAGAATATTTTTGATAGTAAATTTCTCTAAAATTTAATGAAATAGGAATTGCAATAACATATAAATCAAGACCTGTTGCGCGAGGGTTTACCCAAAAGTTCTAAGTCGATTATGATGAAACATTTGCTTCAGTTGCAAGGATTCCAAGTTTTCGACTCATATTGTCATTATAAGTTCCATATAATTTAAAAATATATCAAATGGATGTATAACTGCATTTTTGAATGCCGCATTGAATGAGGAAAAATACATGCAACTTCATCAAGGCGTATCGAGCAGTAATACAAAAGTATGTTCATTAAATAAAGCCATGTATGTATTGCTATATGTTGATGACGTGGTAATAGCAACAGGAGAAATGGAAAGAATTTTTTTATACCCTTGCAGAGGGTATTATAATTTCAGTCAGAAGTTTGCAACGCAGTGAAGGAGACATCTCCGACCCTATAAAGTATATATATTCTTGATCAGCATCACTAGGAGAGTCGATCTAGCCATGTCCTTCTGTCCGTCCGTCTGTTCGTCTGTCCGTCCGTTTCTACGCAAACTAGTCTCTCAGTTTTAAAGCTATCTGCATGAAACTTTCCCAAAAGTTGTCTTTCCGAAAATTTGATCTCAAACGGAGATCAGTGGAGTGTCTTCCCCAGGAAATTGCATATCAAGGCACTAGGTAATGCTTTCAATAAAAAGTAAAAATTACCAGAAAGATTTAAAAATGGAAGCATTAGTACTTCCAAAGTTAATGGGGAACCTCCCAGTCAACACAGTTAATGTCGACAAATCAAAGTGGAAGAATTATAATTTAGCTGACCCCGACTTTAATAGACCGGGGAGTGGATATCTGATTATTACGACAGATTTATATGCTCACGTTCTGCAGATTGGAGTGGTTAAAATAGATGACCTCCTCGGTCAAAAAACCGATTTCGGAAAGATTATTTCGGGAGGTAAAAAATCGTAGCAATCAGTAGCAATTAGGAGCTAGAGGATTATTTCATTTAATTTTATTAAATATTTTAGCCCAGCGCTACAGGAATATGCTTAATGTTAAGGTGCTGATTATTATACTATTAAAAATCTTAAATATAAACATTATTAACTTAAGAGTAACACCTATAAACTATCGTATTTTAAAGAATTTTATAATATTTTAATGTATATGTTTATTTTCCTAATAATATTTATTATTTGTAAATTTGTTTTATTTTTTTCTAGAGTTGCGCTCCTAATTGTTTTAAGTTCGTGTGGTAGACTGTTCTATAATCGAATAGCATTGCCGTAGAACTGTCCCTCCGAGCAGATAGATCGACTGCGACGGCATATATATTTTTTTTAGTTCGTTGAGATATTGCAGTAATGAGCTTGCTGCTTAGATGCATTGGTTCGTGGCTGGCTTTTAATAAACTTAAAAGTGAAATTCTGAACTTTTAAAGTATTAATTAGTCAAAAAAAATTCTAAAAACAAAATAAAAAAGTTAAATTTTAAAAATATTCTTGTTGTTCCCTTGGGAGCTTTATGATGTAGTCGTCCGATTTTGATGAAATTTTTACCATAATTCTGAAATTTTTAACCATTACTATACGTCGAAAGTTAAGAAAAAAATAAAAACGGAATGAAAGTACGGAGTTTTAAAATATTAAGCATCCTAGTGAATCTGACAATAATCCAGTTAAAACACTAGTTTACAGCCGAAATACCCCCTTATTCCTTTGAGCGCTAAGCCTACTAAGATTTTGTTAAAATTTTGTGGTTAAAGGCCGAAAAAACTTAGACGTCTAATATTAAAAATCCATAAGAAATCGAATTTCCAATGAATTTCTGGCATGATTAGATTGTCCGATTAAGTCGGATACCAACAATAAGTTAGAATTTATATGGTATTTTCAATGGATTTTTATCGAATTTTTAAGGCATCCGTTTTTCAGCTGTTTAACAGTACAAAATTTTCAAAAAGTTTTTGTCTTGCAGACAAATGACTTATCTAATCCAATTACTCAGTATGACAATGATCTATTGATTGATCTATTGGTAGTAAATATTGTAAAATGCACCAAGATCGGTTGGCCACTACTCGAGATATAAAATAAAACTTAATAAGACAGCTGACAAAAACTTTAATAAACCTTCAAAAAAAAACTGTCTTAAAGAAAAAAATTTTAGTGGCATAGACATATTCCAGAAATTTGTATTTTTGGCTTGGGGGTATTGTTTTTTCATTTTGTAAATTAGTGTAATTGGTGATATTGACAACATCAACAAGGATATCGAAGATATAAATAGAAGAAGTGAGAGATTAAAGAGCAAGCCAAAAGATAATCTACAGGAAAGATTATATAAATTTAAATACATCTATGCTGAATGCTCAAATGATGTCGCATGAAATACATTTTAGAAATGATAAATCGTTTTGGGAGGATGCTGTTAAAGCAGAGTTGGAGTCTCATAACACAATAAACACTTGGTCAATTGTTAAAAGTCATCAAAACAAGAATATTTTTGATAGTAAATTTCTCTAAAATTTAATGAAATAGGAATTGCAATAACATATAAATCAAGACCTGTTGCGCGAGGGTTTACCCAAAAGTTCTAAGTCGATTATGATGAAACATTTGCTTCAGTTGCAAGGATTCCAAGTTTTCGACTCATATTGTCATTATAAGTTCCATATAATTTAAAAATATATCAAATGGATGTATAACTGCATTTTTGAATGCCGCATTGAATGAGGAAAAATACATGCAACTTCATCAAGGCGTATCGAGCAGTAATACAAAAGTATGTTCATTAAATAAAGCCATGTATGTATTGCTATATGTTGATGACGTGGTAATAGCAACAGGAGAAATGGAAAGAATTTTTTTATACCCTTGCAGAGGGTATTATAATTTCAGTCAGAAGTTTGCAACGCAGTGAAGGAGACATCTCCGACCCTATAAAGTATATATATTCTTGATCAGCATCACTAGGAGAGTCGATCTAGCCATGTCCTTCTGTCCGTCCGTCTGTTCGTCTGTCCGTCCGTTTCTACGCAAACTAGTCTCTCAGTTTTAAAGCTATCTGCATGAAACTTTCCCAAAAGTTGTCTTTCCGAAAATTTGATCTCAAACGGAGATCAGTGGAGTGTCTTCCCCAGGAAATTGCATATCAAGGCACTAGGTAATGCTTTCAATAAAAAGTAAAAATTACCAGAAAGATTTAAAAATGGAAGCATTAGTACTTCCAAAGTTAATGGGGAACCTCCCAGTCAACACAGTTAATGTCGACAAATCAAAGTGGAAGAATTATAATTTAGCTGACCCCGACTTTAATAGACCGGGGAGTGGATATCTGATTATTACGACAGATTTATATGCTCACGTTCTGCAGATTGGAGTGGTTAAAATAGATGACCTCCTCGGTCAAAAAACCGATTTCGGAAAGATTATTTCGGGAGGTAAAAAATCGTAGCAATCAGTAGCAATTAGGAGCTAGAGGATTATTTCATTTAATTTTATTAAATATTTTAGCCCAGCGCTACAGGAATATGCTTAATGTTAAGGTGCTGATTATTATACTATTAAAAATCTTAAATATAAACATTATTAACTTAAGAGTAACACCTATAAACTATCGTATTTTAAAGAATTTTATAATATTTTAATGTATATGTTTATTTTCCTAATAATATTTATTATTTGTAAATTTGTTTTATTTTTTTCTAGAGTTGCGCTCCTAATTGTTTTAAGTTCGTGTGGTAGACTGTTCTATAATCGAATAGCATTGCCGTAGAACTGTCCCTCCGAGCAGATAGATCGACTGCGACGGCATATATATTTTTTTTAGTTCGTTGAGATATTGCAGTAATGAGCTTGCTGCTTAGATGCATTGGTTCGTGGCTGGTCACAATTTTATAGAAGTAATTTATTGTTTTATATTTAATCCATGAGTTTAAATTAAGGTCAGGAATTTTTTTGTCAAGTGTGATATTTAAATTAATAGAATAAAATAGTGTAGAAAAGAGATGACTCTTTTGCCCATTTCTCTATCAAACAACGTATTTTATTTTTGTTTATTCCCCGGCAGGTCCTACATTCGTAGGTGTTTAAAGTAACATATAAAAATATGACTTTACACTTCAAGAATCGTATTTTGAAAACAAAAAATCCATTCAAATCTTTTAAGCAAACGATTGAATATTTCTAGATGGATGCAAAAACTTTCATTCCGGAGTTATAAGCTATAGGTTTTAATAGACATTAATCATGGTCAATTTAATACTAACATATTAAAAACTAGTCAGTTAAAAAGTAAAATTTTTAAATTAAAGACAGATTGTCTGAGAATTTAGTTCTGCCAGAAAAAAGAACAGGTACAGAATTTAAAAGATTTATACGTTACTAAAGGCTTTTTTGTAATAATAAATGCAAAAATACTTTTATAGAATTATCATAGTACCAGTTAAACTGAATGAAAGCATGATTAGCATTTAGTCTAAAAATTTGAAATAGATGCTTATTATCTAGTGGCGCAATCGACTCTTAATAAGTGTCAAAGGTGGCAATCAAACATAAGATGAGATGAAGGAAGTTGACCTTGGACGAGTGCCATCGATAACAGTTGTGAGCTTACACCTCTTACACCAAGTGGAACTTCAAACTATTGTTGAGAATTTGTCGTATTGGATTGAGTTAGGTAGAAAAAGTATCATAGTTGGCTGTTTAAGGTTCGGAAAAACACTAAGGCTCGAGTTCAATGCGGCGACTCCAATTCAAAACAATAGATTTGCCAGAACGGGGAATTTCGACCATTAGATCCGATTTCGTTGCTCGAACAGATAATGACATATTGGTTGGTCATCACAGTATTCAGAAAGAAGATCAGGGAGACTATCATTGTCATAAGGAGTGATAAAAGAAACACCTAAAGTGGTTTAAAACCCGTTAGGTACACCAATAATTAATCGTACAACCTATTAAACGAAATAAATGATTTAAAAACACATAAGTTAAAATTACAATAGTTGGATTTTCATCATCTCACTGGTCATACATCCTTAATGTTGGCAATTGTAATTATAATAATTTTAATTGTATATCTTATAAGAAAAATAAATGCACAAAGGAAATTACAAGCCATAGCCTTACCGAGTGGTACAATTTTAATAGAAGTAAGGTCATAGAACTTCGTCCGTTGCAAAGGTGTTAATTCAACAAGTTAACTGCAAAATAAAATATATAGAAAAATAAAGATACAGGCAACTATTTGACTTTGCAATTCTAAAAAAATAAATAGGTATTTCATTTGTGTATCTAATATTCCATACACCTTATCTTGTCGGCCCGTGCCAGACTGTTCAGAAGAACACAAATTAAAATAAAGTAAACGATTTTATGAGCTCTGGGCATGTCATGCTAATCGATCGATCTAGATCTGTTATGATCTGTTACTCAAACCAGACAAGGGTGCGGTTTTTATTCTGAGAAAACTTTTTCTTGATTTCGGTAATTTTTTTTGTCTGAGCGTTTTTGTATTGTAACTTTTATCAATAGACTGCCATCCAAAATTCCAGGTTTCGACAGCTCAATATCGACATGGATCGATAATTAAATCCTTGTTTGTTGCGTTTCCTTTTTAGGGTTTATTATTATAAATATTTTTAACATTTTATGTCCATATCTAGAAACTAATGTCTCGAAAATAATGAATCGCACCACCACTCAAACTTGTACGGCGCGTCGATCCATCAGGTGTTAAGAATATTGTCTATATGCTCGCTGCAATTGGCCAGGCACACCTGTTTGAAGCACTCGAACTGCTACATCGAGCAGCTCCGGAAGCCCGATGTTATCTATAGCGCTGAAGATGGAGTGCAGCCAATGAACAGCGGCCCATATTGGGTCCTCCGAGGTGTCCGTCAAGATTGAGAGCCTTGCGTAGCTGCGAATGCGCTGCTCCACACTGCGAAACTTGCTTTGCTGCTGCTTTAGGGCCTGCATCATTAGCGGCATAGAAATGACAGCTTCAATGGGAGCCGCCTTAGCGAAGTGGTCGTCTAGGGGAGCCGTCTCGTAATCCAAGGTAAAAATGACGGGCGAAAACGACAGCCTTCCGCTTCCGACTGATTCAAGTCGCTCTATTTGATGGCCTGGTTGACTTTGTTGATATTGTTGGGCCAAGAGAACTTGTTGCGCCCCTACAGCCCATTGCTAGCGCCAGTCTGAAGACCGACAATCATGCTGTAGCAGCTCTCGAGCGAATATTTCTGGATAGTGGGCCAGAACTCAGGCACGCTGCTAAATTTTAAGCGGCACTGCGAAGTTTCTTCGTTGAGGAATGTGAATACTCCTCTGATCAACTAGTAGTGGAAACAGCCCTACCATGCGACCACGCATAGAATGGTAGGCGCGGAGCCCTCTTCCCCTCGGGGCGTAAAAACGAGATCGCGAGAGGTGAAAGAAAAGATCAATTCAAAATATATACCAAACCGATCGAAACGACGGCGTACAGAGAGACAGACAAACAGACAGACCAACAGACAGACAAACAGATAGACAGACAAACAGACAGACGGGCAGACGGACATTGCTAGATCGACTGACCTAGTGATGCTGATCATTAAGATATATACGTTTTAGGGTCGGTAATGTCTCCTTCACTGCGTTGCAAACTTCTGACTGAAGCTAAATACCCTCTGCAAGAGGGCAAAATCTTGATACACGAGTTTAGTTATTTACCGGAAAGTATCTTTAAAAATTTTTTAGGGAAATCAAAAATGTGAACATTTTAAGACCGTTACTCGTAGAGTAGAAGGGTATATTGTAATCGTTGAACAGGTATCCCCAACTATTATATAACCGTCGTTAACTAACTAGCTAACAAATTTCAAACAAAATATTCCCCCACAAACCAGTCAAAGATTAGGTGGCGGCATCTGTGCAACTGCATAGCCAACACTAGAAGCTAAGAGCGTGCAGCACCTCCACCCTCCCGCTAACAGTTCTTACGTTCTGACACTCTACATCTGCAATCACAGGCGGAGGGTCGGCAGAGGTCTTAACAACTTATATCTGCTACATACTTTTCAACGATTACAAAATATTCTATGAGTAACACGGCTTTAAGAAAACTGTTTATTAAAAAAAATATATATTATTATATTTACATTTTTTATACCCTTGCAGAGGGTTTTATAATTTCAGTCAGAAGTTTGCAACGCAGTGAAGGAGACATCTCCGACCCTATAAAGTATGTATATTCTTGATCAGCATCAATAGGCGAGTCGATCTAAACATGTCCGTCTGTCCGTCCGTTTCTACGCAAACTAGTCTCTCAGTTTTAAAGCTATCTGCATGAAACTTTCCCAAAAGTTGTCTTTCTATTGCAGGTAGTATATAAGTCGGAACGAGCCGGATCGGACGACAATAGCATATAGCTCCCATAGGAACAATCGAAAAAATAAATAAAAAAAAATAATAACTTTGCTGTTTTTTAATTTTTTTTGTAGTTCTTCGACATATAATAATGGTTAAATATTTTTGAATTACGGTTTAAATTTCCTCAAAATCGGACGACTATATCACATAGCTCCCATAGGAAGAATCCCAAAAAAAATACAAACAAATTATAACTTTGCTGTTTTTAACTTTTTCTTTTAGTTCTTCGACATATAGTAATGGTTAAATATTTCAGAATTATGGTTTAAATTTCATAAAAATCGGATGACTATATCATATAGCTCCCATAGGAACAATCGGAAAAAAATACAAAAAAATTATAACTTTGATGTTTTTAAATTGTTCTATTAGTTCTTCGACATATAGTAATGGTTAAATATTTCAGAATTACGTTTTATCGGACGACTATATCATATAGCTCCCATTGAAATAATAAAAATATATAAAATAACTATATAATAATTGAACTGCAAATCATCATAGCTTCAATGTTTTTAGACATATACGCAAGTAAATCATAATTTTAATGTTTTAGAAAATATTTAATTTTTTGCAATAGCTGCAAGGGTATATGAACTTCGGCTTGCCGAAGTTTGCTTCCTTTCTTGTTTTAATTTGTTTTTCCGATTGGTCCAATGGTGGCTATATGATTGTTTTGACTTATATACTACCTTTAATATAAACAAGTCTTGTGGGAAAATGTCCTTAAGATAGCTTTACAACTATGAGACTAGCTACCGCAAAAGCGGATGGACGGACGGACACGCTGACGAGATCGACTGACCTTGTGATGCTGGTCAAAACTATATATATATATAAAAATAGACGATCGGCAATGTTCGGCTTCGGTTTTTTGCTTACATTGCCAGAACAATTATTATTATTAATATCGGGGTGTTCAGTGTACCGCGACCTGTAAGATCTATTGTACCCCCATTCAGAGCCTACAGTTCAGATATCAACCCACTTCCTCGAATAAAGTCGAGGAGTTTTAATGGGTTGATTCTTCCTAGGAGCTCAGGTGTAAGAGTTCTGGTTCCTAAGATTTTACATCTTATACTTGCTAACGCCGGACAGTCTGCAATGATGTGTCTAGAGGTTTCGTCCTCTATGTCGCAGAATCTGCAAGTTCTACTGCTGGTTATTCCCATCTTACCTAGGTGACTTTTCAGTCTACAGTGCCCGGTTAGTAATCCGGTAACGATCCTAAGTGAATTTTTCCCTAGTTGAATAAGTTCCTTGAACCTCTTCTTGTTATAATTATTTATTTGAGTTTTGGCTTGCCTTAGGCCTGGGGTGTTTCTCCAGTGTTCTTGTCTCATGGCGCCTTCCACTTTCCTAAGGTATTCTTTTATAGTGTGCCTCCCTATGCCACAGTAGGGGTCTGGTCCTATCAGGGCTGTTCGGCTCCTAGTTTTGCCATTTTATCGGCAAGTTCATTTCCGGATATATCCTTATGTCCCGGAATCCATCTGAGGGCCAGCCTGTTTCGGCTGCCTAGTATATTTAGCTTACTCTTCACCTCTAGGACTAGCTTCGAGGTGATTTTGTTACTATGTAAAGCAGTAATTGCTGCTCGGCTGTCCGAAAGGATCGATATGTCATTTTCCTTGTATCCACGCTGTATGTTGAGCTCTGCACAACGTCCAATGGCACATACCTCAGCCTGGAATATGCTGGTGTATTGGCCAAGGGATTCGTGGTATTTTATGCGAGGCCCTACCACTCCAAGGCCCGTGCCTTGTTGTGTCACGGATCCATCTGTGTACCATGCAATGGTGTGTTTAGCCATGGGGTGCACTTCAGACAATGTGGTCCAATCTTTCTTATTGCCTAGGTGTGCTGTGAAGTTCTGCTCGAAGATTAGTTCGGCTGTCATTTCGGCCCCACATTCAGTGGTTCTTTCTTGGTCTTTTTCAGACCGCTCACGGTGACGTGGCCAAACCGGAAGTTGAGCTTGTGGTCACGCTCCACTATCTCGTCCCTTCCGGTCTGGTCCATCCCTACGACCAGGAGTGCACCAGCTCCGTCGTTCTTCGTGGAGATGACCTTCCAGGCGTCCGTCTCGACCCGGTTTTGGAAACTAATGAAGGCCAATATCTCCTCATTGGTTCGGTCGGAGCTCCTCGGGCAGAACAACGTGGCGTTGTAAGCTGCCGGGATGTCTGCTCCCTTCCACGTCCGCAGCAGAGGTACTGCAATCTTGAGCCAATCAGCTGAGCTTTCATCTAGGCAGTCGATAATCAGGTAACCCACCCTGAAGTGGATTCCCCTGAACACGACGGGACCGCTCCACGCTGACGTGAGCATCTCGTCCATGACCGACTCCTGGAGCCCGGATAGTTCCTCTGAGGTCAGGCTGTCCGCCGGGAAACCCTCCGGGAGTATGGCCACCCTGATGAGCGTGGCTTTCTTGGCAGCCTCCGCGTAAGTCGGACGGGGTCCGATGACCGGTGGTACCGAGCTAGAGGGTCGTCCTCCAGCGGTTGTCGGCTTCTGGTTTCGGTGGGGCTGGGAAGGTATCTTCCTGGCCTGCACCTTTGCCTTTTCTGCCGCTGCTGCTGATGTGCTAGGCCCCTTTTGCTCAGGGACCCGTGAGGACGTCTCACTAGCCCCTGGACCGTGCCTAGACCTCTTGGGGGTGTCCGTTGGTGGTGTTTGGCTGGTGTTCAGCCGTTTGCCAGCCGGTGCTGTCCCCAATGTCGGCTGCTCCCTCGGCTCCTTTGCCTTCTTCAAGGCCTCCTCCGGTGTCATGCCCTGCATGAGATACCTCAGGTACCACTTTACCTTTGACCCCGGCAGGCCACGCCTGTTGGGGTCGTCCAGTCCTCCGGGCTGTCCCAGGGCTGGAAGAGCGTCCTGCTTCTTCAGCTGTCTGATAGAGGTTGGCCTATCAGACGCGAAAGGTGGGCGTGCTGGCAGGGTAGCTCCTGCTGGCACACCACGCTCCCTGGCTGGGAATGTCTGGGCTGCTGGTGTAGTCCTAGGCGGGAGCGCTGCCGCCTGGGGTCTGTCGCCTTCGAGAGATCTTTCCTCGAAGTGTCTTGCGACACCGGTTGCAGGGATATCCTGCGGGATTTTTATTGTCTTATTTGTCTTCATGGGGTCCCACGAGTTGCGGAGAAGTATATGGTCCGCCCGGGCAGAGATCCGCCGTACCCGGGTAAGGCGTAGTTAGGACAGACGGTCGCCACTTGCCTGAACCCTCCGTTTGCGACTGGGCTATTTGTTAACTCGGGCCCCCAGCCAGGCTGACTATCGGCACGGGTCGAATGACACCTTAGTTCGGCACCGAGGTGAGATGTGGGGGATAGGATGGAGGTAGGTAGTTGTGAGGGCGGGGATGTGTAATGCTACGGTGTTAAGACGGCCAAACAAGCGTCTTGTCGGTATACCTCCATCGGTATACCCGCTGTTTGTCCAGGGTTGCTTATTTGCTTGCGCTTATTCGCAACTAACCTTCCCAGAAGGTCGTTCGCTATCCGCAACCTGCGACCCGCCTGGTGGCCTCAGCTAAGCCTCCCTTCGAACCATCCCACTAGTTCTTGAGGACCAAGTTGCCAGAACAATACTTATACTTCTTTTGAATACAAAAACCAAATCTTCTTTATAGCTTTTTATATTTTTTTACTTGCAAAATAGGCTTAATGCTCTACGAGTTTTTTTTTGCTTGCAAAATAAGCATAATGTTTTTTTTTCAAGAAAAATAAAGTAAAAGTAAAAGGTATATTGTACTCGTTGAAAAGTTTGTAACAGGTAGAAGAAAGCGTATATATATCTGTCTGTCTATGAATATTATCAGGCTAATATTTATTATATTAATAAATATTATTATATATTACTATTATTATTATTCAAGTGTAAAAAAATTATTTTGTTTACATTTTCTGTACTATTGGCTATTTTATATCGTTTTTCTGTTTTTAAATTTCGGTCGTCAAAAATGACCGAATAGACAATGTATGTCAAAAACCAGTCGGATCATTTGGCTATTTTCGGCAATGCAAAACCTTACAATTTGTGCAAGGCGCTCTAATTAACCCAACTTGACATAACAGAATGACAATCACCTTATACCATTTCACTCGCACGAACTCAACCCGTTGTGTCCTTTCTACTTACTAAATTCTCTTTTATTCTATTCGCAATATGAATGGAGCCAAACAGACCTCTAGTATGTAATCACGCTTAGCATTAAAGAATGGTTGAGATGGAAATCCATTTTTTTAACATTAACAGCTTCGTACAAATGCCATATTAATGCCATTATTAATTCAGAGCATTAAGCTTTTAAAGAAGTTAAAATCTGAAAGGAAAATTGTTTATTGGAAATACTTCAAATTTGTTTATGGCGCGGTGAGGTGAAGTGAGGTAGTGAACTGTGTATGTCAAAGAGAAACTCAAGCGCAAATTATTTATATTAAAAATTTCACTTTTTCCGCACATAACTCATTATACACCAACCTTTAAGGGCGAGAAAGAGAGCGTCCAAACTGTCAAAATATATAATGCGAAATATGCAATTAAATTGATTATTTATTAACAAGCGTGATAAAACGAAAATTAATATCCCTATTCCATGCCACCCTGTTGCCAGGCCGAAGAGACTCGAAAAGAATGCCAGTCGTCAACCGTTCAATGTTACACCAAACATGCCCACAAGCCATTCCCCTTTTAAAGCTATATTGCATTGCAGCAAAAGATGAAGAAGTGGAGTCAACTTGGTGAAAACCATTTTTTATTGGGAATATCTATAATCTACCAAGAATGATTGGACACCAGAGCCAGGTACTCTCTATTCAAAGCAAAAAGCTTCCTCACTGAAACCATTATATGTGCATCACATATTTGCTAAACAAAAAAATTTAGATTTATCAAAATATTTCTTGGCATGCAGGTTTGTTATATTAGTAATGTAAGATATAAAAAACTAAAATTAATAAAATTCCATTTGTTTAAAGCTAAATAACAAAATTACAAATTATATGTGCATTTTTCAGTCTTCCCCTTTTAAATCAGATCTGTATTTACTTAACTTAATGGGTAAGCTAAATTCAATATTTATGTAGGGTATTACAAATTAGTTATTATATATTTATTCCGGGTAAAGTTTACAAGAGTTTATTTAATTAAAACTGAACAAATTAAGTTTCACGACTTTCGCACTCCATGGAGACCATGACCTTCCTTCGACAAATTTTCGCAACCGACTAACTTATTGCGGAATTTCTTGGTATGGGCCTTTAGGGAAGAAAGTGATGGCGATAGATCAACCTGATAAAAAGGGATGGAATGCGGCTTGCGAATCTGGCTGATGACATCAATTGCATTTATTGTGAAATTCAAAACAGTGTCCCCATACCAACTACGAATAGAGGGCAACTAAATCTACTTAATATCCCTATCCCACACTTATTAGTTTTTCCTTTATTATACCCTTGCAGAGGGTATTATAATTTCAGTCAGAAGTTTGCATCGCAGTGAAGGAGCCGTTTCCGACCCTATAAAGTATATATATTCTTGATCAGCATCACTAGGAGAGTCGATCTAGCCATGTCCATCTGACCGTCCGTTTAACGCAAACTAGTCTCTCAGTTTTAAAGCTATCTGCATGAAACTTTTCCAAAAGTTGTCTTTCTATTGCAGGTAGTATATAAGTCGGAACGAGACGGATCTGACGACTATAGCATATAGCTACCATAGGAACAATCGGAAAAATAAATAAAAAAATTATAACTTTGTTGTTTTTATACCCTTGCAGAGGGTATTATAATTTCAGTCAGAAGTTTGCAACGCAGTGAAGGAGACATCTCCGACCCTATAAAGTATATATATTCTTGATCAGCATCACTAGGGGAGTCGATCTAGCCATGTCCGTCTCTCCTTCTGTCCGTCCGTCTGTCCGTCCGTTTCTACGCAAACTAGTCTCTCAGTTTTAAAGCTATCTGCATGAAACTTTCCCAAAAGTTGTCTTTCTATTGCAGGTAGTATATAAGTCGGAACGAGCCGGATCGGACGACTATAGCATATAGCTCCCATAGGAACAATCGGAAAAATAAATTTAAAAAAATTATAACTTTGGTGTTTTTAATTTTTTTGTTAGTTCTTCGAGATATAGTAATGTTTAGATATTTCAGAATTACGGTTTAAATTTCATCAAAATCGGACGACTATAGCATATAGCTCCAATAGGAACAATCGTATAGCCGCCATAGGAACTATCGAATAATTAAGCTGCAAATCATTATAGCTTCAATGTTTTTAAACATACACGCAAGTAAATCATAATTTTAACGTTTTCAAGAGTATTTAGTTTTTGAAATAGCTGCAAGGGTATATGAACTTCGGCTTGCCGAAGTTTGCTTGCTTTCTTGTTTATTTTTTTTTTAGTTCTGTGATATATAGTAATGGTTAAATATTTCAGAATTACGGTTTAAATATCATCAAAATCGAACGACTATAACATAAAGCTCCCATGGGAACAATACAAATATTAAACAAAAAAATTGTTTAAATTTAACTTTGTTAATTTGTAATTTTTTCCAGAAATTCTTTTTGATTATTTAATTATTTGACAGTTCAGAATTATGCTTTTAATTTCATTAAAATAGGAAAACGATTCATATAGCTGCCATAGGAACTCAAATAATTGAGCTGCAAGTCATCATAGCTTTTAAACATACATGCAAGTAAATCATTAATAATATACAGTGTAGTTTTATTGGTAAAGTCTTTATAGTTAGATTCCCAATTTTGAACTGATTTTACAATTGCATTATTCTTATAACTATGGCTTTTATCGGTGAAATTTATTTGACGCTAGCAGCGAAAGTGGACTTCGATCAGAAGATTTCGGTTGGCTGAAATGGTGGCCTGATGAATGGGTTTTTAGGCTGCATCTTTTGTTTATTAAATTTGGATTGGTCAAAACTTTGATGCTGATGAATGGGTTCTCATGCTGGACCCTTTTTTTATGTCTGCTGTCGTCGGTAAAGGCGTGTGAAATGTTAATGTCTAATGGGAAATGTTTATGTCTGATTAAGTTAAGTAACTCCAGTAGGCTCTGAAATGTTATGCTTGACAAATAAAGTAATGGGTATCTCGGGATATACAGGCTGAGTGTTAGGCTTGAGTATTGAGTATCTAGAGTATTTGGTAGTATTTGGTAATAAAGGCTTGACGTAGCCTATGGCACTGGGATAAAACGAAAATAAATTAAATTAACTTCGAGCCTCGGGCAGAGGTGCGGGAAAACGAGATGCAAATTATTAATTTTATTGGCGGGGAAATTTAACTTCGCGTTCTCTTCCTCCTTTTTCATTTTTTTTTTTTTTCGCTTTTTGTGGGAACTGGCCTGTGCGAAAAAATGATAAAATCGTCATAGCTTTGTTGTTTTTAGAAATTTATGAATTTTATTTTAAATGACTTTTATATTTTTTAAGCTAAATGCTTAAAAATAACAAAAATTGTAGGGTATTTTAAATTAATATAAGTTTCAAACGCAGTGAACGAGACCATTCCGGAGAGTCTATCTAGCACCTTGCCCTTTCTACCCAAACTAGTATCTCAGTTTGAACTCTATCTGCAGAAAATGTTCACAAAAGTACACTTTCTATTGCAGGTAAAATATAAGTCGGAACTATGCTGTTTTGACGACTATATCATATAGCTCCCATTGGAACAGTCTTAAAAAAAGGAATGAAAATAATAGCTTTGCTGTATTTTAATTTTTTTGTCAGTTCTTTTTAAATTGGATGAAAATCGGACTAATATATACGTCCCACGGAAAAAATCGGGGTTATAAAAAAAAATTATCAAAAATTAATCTGAAAATCATTATTGCTTCAATGTTTTTAGACATATACGAATAAATATCGATTTGTTTTGGCAAAAGGTGCAAGGGTAGATAAAACTTGTAGAAGTTTGCTTCCTTTCTTATTTTTTAATTTGTACAGAACTAGAACCCATTTTTTATTTAAGTACGTCAGCACCATGACCAGGTGGTGTTCCCAAATGACTTGCATATTATAAAACCGGAGAACACACTTCTGTCCTCTGATCACAAAATAATTATGTCTATAATAACCTTGCTTATATTAATGATATTATGACATCTCTAATAATTCCAATAGGAATTTTTCATAGCCGAATTAACATTGCATAGATTTCTGCTCATTCAAATAAGCATAAACTGCTAATTAAAAAAATCTTAAATGGGTTGCATTTTAGAGAAAAATGTGTTATATATCAAAAGTTGCATAATCTGAAAAGCTATAAAGATTCGAAAATAAAAAGAAATAGTAGCCCCTAAAACTAAAATTTTAACGATTTATATCAAGTAACCGTAGCTTTAGTCGTTTGGAAGTTTTCCCGGTAAACTAACGGGTTTTTCAAAAAGTGGAAAAGTTTTTCAGCTCGAGCTGCTTATGGGGTAATGACACTACATTGTTGGCCTCATTCATTGCTCATTCTTTGTTTTAACTATAAGATTTTACGTAAGTGCGAGCAAGACAACCTATGACGATTACAATAAGCAATGAATGAACAAAATTGTCAGAACCGATACCCGATAGTAAAAAATATGTACCGGATTTTGGTATAAAATACGATTCGATGAAATACCACCGGGACGACAAAACGGAATGAAAAAGCGAGGCTTAAATGTATACGATATAATTTTAACCATTTAAAGGTAACAATTGAAACCCTTTAAACGTTAAAATTAGCGGGATAAACATTTCTTAATTTTTTGTTTAGTTCTTCGACATATAGTAATGGTTAAATATTTCCGATTTACGGTTTAAATTTCATCAAAATCGGACGACTATAGCATATAGCTCCCATAGGAACAATCGGAAAAATAAATGAAAAAAAATTATAACTTTGCTGTTTTTTAATTTTTTGTTTAGTTCTTCGAGATATAGTAATGGTTAAATATTTCAGAATTATGTTTTAAATTTCATCAAAATCGGACGACTATAGCATATAGCTCCCATACGAACAACCGGAAAAATAAATGAAAAAATATTATAACTTTTCTGTTTTTTAATTTTTTGTTTAGTTCTTCGACATATAGCAATGTTTAATTATTTCAGAATTATGGTTTAAATTTTATCAAAATCGGACGTCTATATCATATAGCTCCCATAGAAATAATAAAAATATGTAAAATAACTATCTAATAATTGAGCTGCAAATCATCATAGTTTCAATGTTTTTCAGCATATACTCAAGTAATCATAATTTAAATGTTTTCAAAAGTATTTAATTCATGCAATAGCTGCAAGGATATATGAACTTCGACTTGCCGAAGTTTGCTTTCTTTCTTGTTTTTTTATTTTTTCGATTGTTCCTATAGGAGCTATATGCTATATTCGTCCGATCCGGTTCGTTCCGACTTATATACTACCTGCAATAGAAAAACGACTTTTGGGAAAGTTTCAAGCAGATAGCTTTAAAACTGAGAGACTAGTTTGCATATAAACGGACGGACAGACGGACGGACAGACGGACGGACAGACGGACATGGCTAGATCGACTGACCTAGTGATGCTGATCAAGAATATATATACTTTATAGGGTCGGAGATGTCTCCTTCACTGCGTTGCAAACTTCTGACTGAAATTATAATACCCTCTGCAAGGGTATAAAAATATACAGACAGAATGCGAACAATAAACAATGTGTTAAAACTTGTGTAAATTTAATTTATTTTATAAAATGATATAGAATTTCTTCTGAAATGGTATACAAAATTAGAAAATGACACTTACAATTTTTATACGCAAACTGGTCTCTCAGTTTTAAACTGCATGAAACTTTCCCAAAAGTTGTATTTCTATTGCAGGTAGTACAAAAGTCGGAACGAGAAGGATCAGACGAACATGGCATATAGCTTCCATAGGAACAATCGGAAAAATAAATGAAACAAATTTGCTGTGTTTTAATTTTGTACTAGTTTTTCGGCATATAGTAACTGTTAAGTATTTTAGAATAACGGTTTAAATTCCCATGAAAACAACAAAAATATTAAAAAAAAATGTAACCTTTCTATTTAGTTATTTTTTTTTATTCCTTTTGACTTATTAATAATTTGACAGTTAAGAATTACCCTTTTCATTTTATTAAAATCGGAAAACGATGTCATATAGCTGCCATAGGAACTATCGAATAATTAAGCTGAAAATCTCATCATAGCTTTAATGTTTTTAAACATATATGCATCTATGACCTTTGGCTTGCCGAAGTTTGCTTCCTTTCTTGTTTATCTTCGACTTTCTTATACATGTTATATGGATGGGTTTTCTAATATACATATGTGGTTTCTAGAGCTTGACGAAATTAAAAAATATTCCAGTTTCGCCACCCAAAATTGCACTTTTGAAAAAATTCACGCTTAAAATCTGAAAATAATATTATAGCTTTATCTTGAAAATTGAACATTATTAAACTTAAAAATCCGCAGGTAAACCGATTTCTGCGGATCTATCTGTCTGGAAAACAGGGTGTTTTTGACTATTTGACTATTTGACGCCTGTAGTCTTTGTTAACATCTGCAAATGGCACTTAACATATGCCTTGCTGACGGAAACATCTTGAGATAAACACAAGAAAGAACGCTTTGGTCGAGCTCCCCGACTATTAAAAACTCGTTACTCAGCCAACCAACTTTAGCCTAAGTGTTTCCCCTACAACACAATCGGAGTTTATGTGACGCCATCTGTCGAACTGCATAGCCATCACTAAAAGTTAAGAGCGTGCAGCAAACGTTCACAGAACAACCTCAACCTTCAAACATGTCCCAGAGTCAGAGTGCAGGAACTACTAAAATCTGCATGCCAAGACCCAAATCTCTAGCTTTTATAGTTTCCGAAATCTCGACGTACATACTGACGGACAGACGGACGGACAGACAGATCGACTCGGCTTTTGATCCTGATCAAGAATATATATACTTTAAATGGTCGGAAACGCTTCCTTTTAGCTGTTACATACTTTTCAACGAATACAGGATACCTTTTTACTCTACGAGTAGCTGGTATAATAAAATAGTTTATTTTGGCAATCAAAATCCTTAACCAAGTGTAACTTATAAATTAATATTTCGATATGAAATATTTAATGAGCCGATAAGTATTGACCAAATAAAAAAACAACGCCCAATAAGTGGCATCTACCATGTCTTAGTGTACCATGACAGAATTTTGTAAGCGATTTGTAAGCGTTATATTGGCGTGGTCCCAATTTATCATCACTAGTACCGACATGTCCAATCTCAATTCTCTAAATCATATAGTTTGCGAGATATAAACGTTCATACGGACGGATAGAGGCACTAAATCGACTTGGTTAATGATAATGACTCGGTCAATTTTTTTTTTTTTTAATTTAATTTTTATTTACAATCTGTCTGATGACAATAAGTAAATTGTATGACTAATATTTACATAACAGGAATAGCAATTCCAGTGAAACCTGCTATTCATTTAATTTCTCGTTGACTTAAATTTACCTATCAGGGAGATTAAGAATGTGGAATCTTTTGAGTCTTCTGAATGTTAAGCTATTGTCTACTAGACCTAGGGCTAAATTATTTACATGATTGTGAAGTCTGTCTGTATATTTCTTACTATATTTGTTTATCTCTTTTACAGTTAGAATATTTAGATGTTTATGATTATCTGCATAATCATAATACATAATATGGAGCGTTAACAATTTGTCGCAAGATTTTTGATTGGTAGCGCTGAAGTATTTCAATATTTGAAACTCGGTCAATAAAACCCTTTCTTATACCTGTAAAATACTTTCAACTAATAAAATAAATCCTAACGGGTATAAAAATGATAGAATTAAGTTTTGAAAATCTATGCGGGATGTGTTCGACCCTTTAGTTTTGGTTAATAAAAACGTACTCGCATTAAGATGTGAGACAGAGCAAATCGTAAAAAAAACTCATACCTGGTCGGGGGCGAGATAAGAATTAAGGTTTTTCAATCTTAACAGAAATTTGTAAGCTTATGAAGTAAATGTAATAAATAGTGAAATGAAGATTTAATGATTTCAAAAAGCCTTACACGGTTATACATGACGCATCAAAGCTTTATCATTTCATCAGACCTCTGCCTGTCTTTCGATTTCCCACATTCGTCTAGTAATCAATCGATTACCTGCGAGCAGTCGTCAAACTCGTACTACCAAGAGCACGTGACCTGGACACCAAATCCCTTCCAGCCGGTGTAGTCCAAGATAGGGACCTCAGCCGGTTAAGTATTGCGGTGCTGATCAAAACTAACGAGCTTGTCGTTGGCTTACGACTCACACCATCCGCAATTTGATGCTTCGATTTCGTCACTCGGCTTCGCGCGTTTCGACAAGCACAAGCGATTAGACTTACATGAATGAATGAAAAACTGAGCTGATAAAACCATAGATGAGCGCAAAGGTGACAGTGGGAGGAATACGTTCAGACATGCATCTCGTTTACTCTTAGCATGTACGTAATCTAAGTCGGTTGAGCTCATTAAAAGTACCAGACAAGCTCACTACTGCAGTCTTCTGATAATATCTTTAGCTTCTCAGCGACTGTACAAAAAGTATGGACAAAAAAAGTTCCATTTTAAAAGTATTTTTTTTTCGATAAGCCGAAGCTTGCAATAATACTAAATGGTCAAACAAAAAAAAATTATTAAGAACGATCAATTTATATCTTTTTACAACCTTGACATACATTTGTTAGCTTATGAAATAATTTTAATAAAATAGTGAAATGAAGATTTGTTAATTTCAAAATGTCTAGCATGACGCATCGAAGCTTTATGATTTCATTAGACCGCTGCCTGTCTTCTAATTTTTCACATTCGTCTAGTAATCAATCGATTACCTGCGAGCAGTCGTCATACTCGTTCTACCAAGAGCGCGTGACAAGAGACACCAAATCCCTACTAAGCTGGTGTAGTCCAGGGGTTAAGAAACTGACCGCAGCCGGTTAAGTATTACGTTGCGAATCAAACTGGCGAGCTTGTCGTTGGCTTACGACTCATACCATGCGCAATTTGATGCTTCGATTTCGTCACTCGGCCTCGCGCGTTTCGCTGCCAAAGCTATTTATTTGAAAAAAAAAAAAAAAAAAAAAAAAACAAATTATAACGCACAAGCGATTAGACTTACATGAATGAATAAAAACCTGAGCTGATAAGCCCATAGATGAGCGCAAAGAAGACAGTGGGAGGAATACGTTCAGACACGCATCTAGTTTACTCTTATCATGTACATATGTATTCTAACTCGGCTGAACTCATTTAAAGTACCAGTACAAGCTCAGTACTGCAGTTTTCAGATAATCTTTTCAGCTTTTTGGCGACTGTAGAAACATTATGGACAGAAAATGTACAATTCGAAAGGTAATTTTTTTGGCAAGCCAAAGTTCATATACCTTGAAGCTATTGCAAAAAATAAAACGTTTAAAAGATCTTAATTTTGAATTATATAAGAATATGTTAGAAAACATTTTAGCTATTGTGATTTCCATTTCAACTATTCGATCTTTTCTATGCAGGCTATGTAATGTCGAATTCCGATTTTGATGAAATGAAAAGCATAATTCTGAATTATTAAATCCAAATTATTAAGTCCAAAAGAATAATGGAGAAGTGAAAATTTTGTTCATCTATTTTTTGTAATATTCCGCATCGCATGAAACCTTTATGATAAGTCGTCCGATTTCGATCAAATTTAAATCGTAAGTTTTTATTCCCGCGCAGCTATTGCCAAAATTAAATAATCCTTAAAGCATTTAATTTTCGAATTATATGACTGTTAGTTAAAAAATTAAAAGCGATATTCTTAAAACTATTAACTATTAAACGTTAAAGTATTTTTACTTTGTATACAAGAAATCCAAAAAAGAAAAGAAGCAAAATTCGGCAAGCCGAAGCTTATATATCCTTGCAACTATTGCAAAAACGAAATATTTGTTAAAACATCTAAATTTCGATGTATATGCGTAGATATTTTACAACATTGAAGCTATGATGATTTTCAGCTAAATTATTAGATCGTTCCTATGTCACCTATATGATATAGTTTTCCGATTTGAATCAAATTAAAAGCGTAATTCTGAACACTCAATTTATTAATAAGTCAAAAATAATTTTAAAAAAAACTACAAAATAGAAAAGTTACATATAAAAAAAATTTTTTTTTATATTTTTATTGCTCTCTTGTCGTCCGATTTTGATGAAATTTAAACCGAATTCTGAAATATTACCGATTACTATATGTCTAAGATTAAAAAAAACAAGAAAGGAAGCAAACTTCGGCAAGCCGAAGTTCATATACCCTTGCAGCTATTGCATGAATTAAATACTTTTGAAAACATTTAAATTATGATTTACTTGCGTATATGTCTAAAAACATTGAAGCTATGATGATTTGCAGCTCAACTATTATATAGCTATTTTATATATTTTTATTATTTCTATGGGAGCTATATGATATACTCGTCCGATTTTGATGAAATTTAAACCGTAATTCTGAAATATTTATCCATTACTATATGTCGAAGAACTAAAAGAAAAATTTAAAAACAGCAAAGTTATAATTTTTTATGTATTTGTTTTTCGATTGTTCCTATGGGAGCTATATGCCATAGTCGTCCGATCCGGCTCGTTCCGACTTATATACTACCTGCAATAGAAAGACAACTTTTGAAAACTGAGAGACTAGTTTGCGTAGAAACGGACGGACAGACGGACGGACAGACGGACGGACAGACGGACGGACAGACGGACAGACGGACAGACTGACAGACGGACAGACTTACATGGCTAGATCGACTCTGCTAGTGATGCTGTTCAAGAATATATATACTCTTATAGGGTCGGAGATGTCTCCTTCACTGCGTTGCAAACTTCTGACTGAAATTATAATACCCTCTGCAAGGGTATAATAAATATTTAAGAATTACGGTTTAAATTTCATCAAAATCGGACGACTTTAACATAAAGCTCCCATGGAAACAATAAAAACATTTAAAAACAATTTTTTTTTATAGGTAACTTTTCTAATTTTTAATTTTTTTTTTAAATTCTCTTTGACTTATCAATCATTTGACAGTTCAGAATTACGCTTTTAATTTTATTCAAATCGGAAAACGATATCTTATAGGTGCCATATGAACTATCGAATAATTGAGCTGCAAATCATAGCTTAATGATAAGTGATAATTTTAATGTTTTCAAGAATATTTAATTTTTGCAATATCTGCAAGGGTATTTGAACCTCGGCTTGCCGAAGTTTGCTTCCTTACTTGTTTTATTAATATAATCATTTTCAATACATCTGTTAGAGCAGTCAAAATCTATTTCTTGCTCCTCAGCCTTAAGAATATTTTTTTTACAAATCCAAAGCCAATTAATCACCTATGTCCAAAAGAATTTTTGGAAATATTCGACTCTCATAGTGATCAAGAATGTACATATATACTTTTTAAGGGCGGTACAAGGTACAACTTTGGAAACAATTAAAAAATTAAAAAAAAAATTATATATATTAAATTATTTTAGTTATGTTTCTAAATATTCTGGATATTAAAATTGTAATACCTTTTGAAAGACTAAAAAAAAAAAAAATAAAGAACTGCAAAGACAAAATGTTTTTCACTTATTTTTTTGGTTGTTCCTATGGGAGATAGATAATATAGTCGTCCGATCTGGCTCGTTTCGATTTATATACTACCTGCAACAGGAAGACGGACGGACATGGCTAGAGCTACTATCCTAGTAATGCTGATCAAGAATGTATATACCTTATAGGGTCGGAAATGTCTCCTTCACTGCGTTGCAAACTTCTCACTGAAATTATAATACCCTCTGCAAGGGTATAAAAACACAAACAAATTAATATTTTCTTTAATTGCTCAAAATTGAGTTAGAAAGGTGAACTTTAAAAGCAAGATGATAATCATCGTAAATCATTTTTATTTTGAATATCTTAAAAAAATATAATTTTTTCGCGACTTTTAATCTAGAGGCATGCGGCGTATGTGTAGTTTTCGCAATAACCTTTAACATTTAGGCTTGCAGTCTAAATAGGAATTAAAATCGAATTTTGTATTCGGTGCCGTCTTCTCTTTCTGGATGTGCGTCTGCTGCTGAGATTCTGAGAGGAAGGCAGAGTGTTAATTAGCAAATAGTTGAAAAGATGCTGGAAATACGTACCAAATGCAAGCAAAATGCACACACTTTTAAGCGAACGGTTGAATGACCTTTTGTTCTTTGCGTTTGCATCGAGGTTGTTTTCTTCAGAGCTCACGCATTTTAGTTTCAGTGTAGGACGGGAAAAAAGATTTAATGACGTCTGCAGATTTTCACATTTCCATACCATGCACGCTCCCTACCGATGTCGATTACGTTGTGCACGTAAACAAAAACTAAATCAGTTCACAAAATGCGCCAGGCAAATGCGAGCCGGATATGCAATCAGGAGAGCGGAGCTGCGGTAGGTTTTGCTAAACATAAAAATTTATTCACAATACTTGGGGTCAGTTTTAAAAGCTATACACCAACTTAGTCTAGGAATCTTTGGGATCCGCTACCAGAAGGGGCACTGGTCCGTAGACCTCATGCCGGTCCCATTTCGGCACTCAAAAATCTCAGCGAATTGTGGCACCTGGCTGAGGGAGTAGTTGAGACGCTGACTGCCTGAGTCGTGGTACTGGTCGCCCTTGTCGCCGCAGAAGAAATGTGCGAACTGCAGGAAGTAGAGCCGACCGTTGTCCAGGCGGGACAGCCATTCGCCTCCATACGTCTGCAAGGCCAGCCGGGAACCGCTGACGTCAGACGTGCGCTCGTTTAGCATCACGGCGCTGGTGTTCAGGCAGCCGACTGCACTGTTGTACAGCTCAACCTGGCCGAGCTGGTCGCTAAAATTTCTCAAGTTGCCCTGTGCATCGTAGTCCACCAGGTCCGTGTCGAAGGCGTGCATCATCTCGTGGCCCAGGGTATTGGCCAGATCGCCATAGAGCAGGGCCGGCCAGAAGCCGGCGTAGAAGAAGGGTCGCTTTACGTAGGAGTACGGCACAAAAATGATGTTGCCAAGGCAATAAAAGTACGGCGTAGCGTCGATGTTGTCGGGGAACTCGGGCGTATGCATGTTAAAGCTGTACCAGATTTTCCGCTCTTTTTGATTGGTGCTGCCCTCAAGATCCGAAACGAGGGTGTAGTAGTACAAAAGGCTATTCAGGTGGTTTTCGTAAAAGTCGCGGCCCACGTTCCACCGCTGGTCGCTGGCCCAATAGAACTGCTCAGAAACGTTGGGCGGCAGGTTGCCCACGTTTATGCGCATGTGGTGCACCTTTGCCTTCAGATTGTTTACCAACTCCTGGCTCAAGTTCAAGGCGTTACCTTGCACCCTTAGCTCAAGCTGCTCCTGCAACTGCTTAAACACACTGTGTATGACTAATTCGTCGGCGCTTCGACGGCGGGCATAAAAGCTCCTTTCGTAAACGTAGTTCATCGGAAGGTAGAGAGACCGACGCATATGCCGGATGCAGTCCATACCCCTTGACCTCCTACCGTTTACCCAGTTGGCCACTGGGTTGTGCGGCAGTTCCAGCAAATGGCTGAGAAACCTCGCCACGCTGTACCGGTTGAGCAACAGGGTATCCGTTTTGTTTAGGTAATCCACGAGCCCTTTAATGGCAGGCAAGTCGTCCACTTGGAATACGTGATCCGCTCCCATCGATCTGCCCAGCTGCTTTCTGAACACCTCGTCCCACTCCAGTTCAGTCACTTCATTCCGAATCTGGTCAAGGCTGTATTTACGGAAGGTATCGTCAGCTGAATGTGACTTTGCCAATCTGATCAAATTTTGCTCAAGATTTTCAAACTGATCTTTCAGCTGATCGAGAGGGGGCCAGGAAGGGCCAACCTGACTTATGGCATTGTAGATCTCCGAAGTTAGGCTTAGATTCACGTCACGATTGTGCGGCAACAGGAAGATCATGTGGTGACTTGCGTTGTGCCACCGCACTTCCATCTGCACATAGTGCCCGTGGTAGCCGTACCGCCCCAAAACAGCCAACACGTTCATCCAGTGCGTGGAGCCCAGGGAGGACAGCAGATCCTGGCCCAAAAGATCTATGTACCGCCTCAGATTGGGCCCTTCAAGGGCAGTGCAGTTCTGAAAGTGGGTCAGTACCTTGCTGTAAAAGGGATAACCATGCTCTGGGGCACTTAGATTCCCTAACAGGTAGCTAAAGAGGTCCTCATACTGGCGATTTATCTCTGTTTCGCTTAATGTCGTGGCCGTTGTGTGGGCCTCATGTTTTTCCCGCCATTTACCGCAGGCATAAGCATAGAAGTCATCGCATGGATTCTTTTCGCTGTCCACGTATTCCATTAGCGTGTCAATATGAAGCTCATTGATCGTAGAATTGCAACTGCCAAGGTACGGACAACTTTTGTCAAGAATATTTTTTTTTACCGGAAAATTCCAGCCAAAGGTGGCACTACTTAACAGCAAAATGGCAGTCCACAGACCTTGAACCATTTCAAACACTATTTAGTTAATTTTGTTGTGCCTTATTCCAGTTTTATTTGCGGCACTCTACAGGCGTTTTAAAGATTTGTTTTTTCTGTTGCTTAGATAAGAACATTTCAAAACTAAATTAGTTTGCTTTAATACGTTTGTAGCTCGTTTGTCGCTTGCTAAAATTCAACTAAATTCTCATTTCCCGCAGTTTCGATTTTATTTATATTTCGTGTGCACATGTTCACTCTCCCATCGTCGGAACAGGAAATATTACCCACACATATTTGTATTGAAGTGTTCTTTTGGCGACTCTCTTTGTACTTGTAATGTTCTTGGAGCTCGCCTTTTTTGCTTGGTAAGCTTATCAGCGTTTTAAATACGTCTTTCTTTTTGGTGTTTCTATGGACGGCTTATCAATAACAAACACGGCATTAAACATTACAAACCGAACTGAGGGAAGCAAAAAAACTTGTCCAAACTCAAAAAATTTAAAATTTTTGTTGTATTTAAACAAATTTTAAAACCTTCTCTCGGAAATTTAAGGAAGGAAACTTCGGCAAGCCGAAGTTTAAATACCCTTGCAGCAATTGCAAAAAAGAAATATTTTTTAAAACATCTTAATTTCGATTTATATGTGTATATGTTTAAAATAGCTTCAATGATTATTTTGACCTAAATTATTTGATCGTTTCTATGGCAGTCATATGATATAGTTTTCCGATTTCCATAAAATTAAAAGCGTAATTCTGTACTATTTAACCATTGCTATATCCAAAAGAAATTAAAAAGGCTAAATAGATTAGTCAAAACTTGTTTTAAATTTATTTTGTGTAGTATTCCGATTGGGAGCTATGTGATTTAGTCGTCCGACCCGGCTCGTTCCGACTAATGTTCGTACATTCAATATAGAAAGTCTCTAGTTTAAAATTTTGTGACGAAAAATGATTTGTCATTACTGAATTATTACAATTTTTGAAGTTATACATTTATTAATAAACTCATTTGTCTAATAGAAAAAAAATGTATTTTTGAAATGCCTGTCCTAAAGAAGTTATAAGTTCAAGCGCATGCTTCAAGGGAAAGAAAATTGAGTTGTCAAAATCTATAATCCTTTAACCAAAGTTGTGAGTTGATTCACAGCTTTTTAGCTTATAGTTTTTTTTGAACGAACCGGCAATTATTGCTTTCGGAAGGGACCAGCAGCAGAGGCGCGAAGGAAAATTATATTATTATATTATATTGTAATCGTTGAAAAGTATGAAACAGGTAGTAGGAAGTGTTTCCAGCCAAGTATTCTTGATCAGGATCAATAGCCGAGTCGATCTAGCCATATCCGCCTGATCGTCTGAAAGTCGTGATCTTAGAAACTTTAAGGGCTAAAGATTTGGGATTTTAAATGCAGATTCTCTTAATTCTAACGCATATCAAGATTATTTCAGAAATGGCTCTGCCCATTCTAACGATCGCATATTATGAGATTTTTGTTCTATAATTCAATATTTATGTCAACTCTCCTAATTTTTTAGTATTCTTATTTTTATTTTTAATTCTGCAGCTTCTTCAGACCCCATTCCTATCGAATCCAGAATATAACTTATAACACTGGCCTACAAATTTAAATCGTTAAAACCCCCCAGAGATAAAACCTTGATTTTCCGACTCTCCCTGATTCGGAAAATTATACTTAAAATTTATTGTATGGCACTATCTTTTTTTAAAGTGTAAATAACGCTTTTCACCTGTTTTCATGCCGATTTTACATTTATATCTCTAGTTTTGCCCAACCAATTTGGTCATCGATACCTTATTTTACAACAAATAGAAAAAACAAAAAAAATAAAATAGGGCAAGTTGATTATTACAAAAACAGTCTTTTGGCTATACCAAAAAAAAAAAAAAAAAATAACTGCACAAGAAAAATTAATTTTATATATTTCTTAAGGGGGCAGGATGGTTTCCGAGGCTGAAAAAAACTGATTTTTGCGATTCATTTCTCATTTCTGAGGGAATATAAATATTCCAGTTTTTAACACGGTAAACGTAGGCATTTAATATTTATTTGTACTCCGTGGCGGCGGTCGGACGGTGTCTCTTAAAAAAGTGGCGTCTTGCGGTGCGTAAAGCCTGGACTCACAGTGATATAAAAAAAAATAATTAAATTGATTTATTTAATATATTAACTTATTGTGCTGATGAGCGAAATTAAATTTTAAAATATGCGATATTTAATTTTTGCCTCGGCTTTAAAGTCGGAGGTACCATTTTTACATAAGAAATCGGCATATTATTGCCTGTTAAAATATTAAAAAAATATTTTTAAATAAAACTTTTATCCGCCAGTATATACCGTATAAAGGACGTGTTCAAAATTTAATTTAGATCAAAGTTTTTGGAAAACTTTTTTATATACCCTTTTAGTCAGAAGTTTGCAACGCAGTGAAGTAGACATCTTTGAATCTCTAAGTATATATGTATATTCTGGATCAGCTTCACTAGGAGAGTCGATCTAGTCCTGTCCGTGTGTCCGTCCGTTTCTACGCTCAGTTTTCAAGCTATTTTCGAAAACCTTCCAAAAAGTTTTCTTTCTATTGCTGGAAGTTCATAAGTCGGAACGAGCCGGATCGGACGACTATAGCATATAGCTGCCATAGGAACAATCGGAAAAAAATTATGACTTAGCTGTTTTAAAGAACTACGGTTTAAATTTGATTCAAGTCGGAAGACTATGTCATATAGCTCCTATGAAAAAAAAACTGGAATTTTAAATATATTAATTTTAACTCAACAAAAATCTGACATCTAGTTACCGTAGAAAGTTTGAAAGGTTGGAAAGCTTATTCGGTATCGACAGATGTTGAACGAATAAGCCAAGTTTAAAAACCGTATTATTTTTATTGTGAGTGAAAGCAAAATATCGTCATAAAAGATGGGAAGTGATTAAGTGATATATTCTACAATTGATTTGGTAAGTCTGTACCTCTGTTGACATAAAAAACACATTAAATAATTGTTATATCTGCAGGGGTATACAATTTTTACAATATACAAGTTTGATTTTTTCCTTGTTTGTTTTGTTTTGTTTACATCCTGATTTTTCTGTTTATAAAGGGTGGCGTACTATTTTTACGCTCCTTTTTTGCTGATCATGATGGAATTTTGGCAACATGATCAGTGATCTTTTGCGTTCAACAGAACTATCGTAAGAAATCCATCATTGATAAGTGATCATGTTGTTCTGCTGAATACGACCAAAGACATTATTTTATAAAACCATTTAAAAACATTTAAAAACTACTTCCAGTTATGTGTTTTAAAAATTTACGTTTACTTACCATTTATATTTATTAGCTTTCGGTCCAGTTTTTGACTTCGATTACAAGATATCGATAGGTCGAAACTTGTAAAATAAATGGCCTTTAAATACAACTTAATTAATAATACAATAAATATAGAGTAGTACGGCACTATAAATTATACTACTTTGAAATATTAAAACTTTATTAAACCTTTGTAATTAATTTTGTTTGTGTCCCGTGCAAGCAGCAAACCGATCATACGAAAAATAACACACACACAACCAAACAAATATTCCGTGAAGGAAAAAAAAGTTGCCTGAATCTTATTCCAGACCAGATTTGGGGATGCATCCCCGAATCTGATTGATTCCAGATAGATTTCTATATAGAGTGGCTCCCCACATGAAATCACGTTCGGCTGGGAAGCTGTTTAATTAGAGTTTTGATCTTTGAAGCAGTTTAATAATTTAGCAGTTCACATTTGACAATAGTTAGATATTTCTCATTTCTGAGATCGCAGCAATGCTTAAAAAGTCCTATTAACTCAACATAAATGTGATAGACTAATACAAATTGTATGATAAAGAAACAATATGTTTTTAAGACATACTTTTTTTTTAATTTTAGCTATAGGTATTAAATTTTAAAAATATTTTTCAAATTATTTTTTATATTTTGAATGTGATTATACTACTTTCAAAAATGTTCCTAAGTAAATTAACTTTATTTTTTAATTAATATATAGCTGTTGGTACGTTTCAAGGGTTTTTGTTTGTTCTTAGAATTTTAAAAAAACAATTTACCGTTTTTTATTGTTAAAAACTTTTTTAATTTTCTGCGATCGCAAAAATGCTTAAAAAGTCCTATTAACTCAAAATGAATATGATAGACTTATACAAATTGTATGGTAAGGAAACAATATCTTTTTAAGACATTAATTTGTTTTTAATTTTAGCTATAAGTATTAAATTTTAAAAATACTTTACATATAATTTTTTTTATTTTGAATGTGATTATACTCCTTTCAAAAATGTTCCTAAGTAAATGAACTTTTTCTTAAAATTAATATATAGCTTTCGGTACGTTGCAAGGGTTGTTGTTTATTCTTACCATTTAAAAAAAGCAGTTTACCGTTTTTTATTGTTAACAACTTTATTAATTTTATAAAAATATACAATTTATTTTTAAGACTTCCTCATATACTTCGACATAAAACGTTTTGATACCAATAAGCCGAGACTCAAACAAGAGAGAACGGTAGAGTCGAGTTTCCCGACTGTTAGCCACCTGTTAGCCAATAAACTTCAAACTAAGTGTTTCCCATACAAAACGAAGTTTAGGTGGCACCATCTGTCGCACTGCATAGCCAACACTAGAAGTTAAGTGCGTGCTTCTTTTTTCTGGTTCTCTACTGCAGCGACAGAGCGACGGCTCTGCGTAGAATTTGCATCCCAAATCTCTAGCTTTTATAGTCTCCGAGATCTACAGACGAACATACAGACGGACATGGCCAAATCGACTACGGGTAAAATTTAATTTTTAAATAAACCAAAAAAAGTATTTTGGAATGACTTTTGAACGGAGTATTGGATCCAGTTAAGCTTAGTGTCTTTCGATGCATTTGCAACAAAAAACGTACAAAAATATTAAAGCATTAATATTTGTCGAAGAATTAAAAAAAAACAAGAAAGAAAGCAAACTTCGGCAAACTTCGGCAAACTTCGAAGTCCATATACCCTTGCAGCTATTGCAAGAATGAAAACATTAAAATTAAGATATGTTTAAAAACATTGAAGCTATGATGATTTGCAACTCAATTATTAAATAGATATTTTATATATTTATATTATTTCTATGGGAGCTATATAATATAGTCGTCCGATTTTGATGAAATTTATAACGTAATTCTGAAATATTTAACCATTACTATATATCGAAGAACTAAAAAAAATTAAAAAACAGCAAAGTTCCGATTTCGATTGTTCCTATGGAAGCTATATGATTAATTAATAATTTGACCGTTTAGAATTACGCTTTTAATTTTATTAAAATCGGAAAACGATATCATATAGCTTCCATAGGAACTATCGAATAATTGAGCTGCAAGTCATCATAGCTTCAATGCTATTAAACATATACGCAAGTAAATCAAGATTTATATTTATACCCTTGCAGAGGGTATTATAATTTCAGTCAGAAGTTTGCAACGCAGTGAAGGAGACGTTTCCGACCCTATAAATTCTTGATCAGCATCACTAGTAGAGTCGATCTAGCCATGTCCGTCTGTCCGTCCGTCTGTCCGTCTGTCCGTCTGTCCGTCCGTCTGTCCGTCTGTCCGTCCGTTTATATGCAAACTAGTCTCTCAGTTTTAAAGCTATCTGCATGAAACTTTCCCTAAAGTTGTCTTTCTATTGCAGGTAGTATATAAGTCGGAACGAGCCGGATCGGACGACTATAGCATATAGCTCCCATAGGAACAATCGGAAAAATAAATGAAAAAAATTATAACTTTGCTGTTTTTTGTTTAGTTCTTCGACATATAGTAATGGTTAAATATTTCCGATTTACGGTTTAAATTTCATCAAAATCGGTCGACTATAGCTGTTTTTTAATTTTTTGTTTCGTTCTTCGAGATATAGTAATGGTTAAATATTTCAGAATTATGTTTTAAATTTCATCAAAATCGGACGACTATAGCATATAGCTCCCATAGGAAAAATCGGAAAAATAAATGAAAAAAAATTATAACTTTTTTGTTTTTTAATTTTTTGTTTACTTCTTCGACATATAGCAATGTTTAATTATTTCAGAATTATGTTTTAAATTTTATCAAAATCGGACGTCTATAGCATATAGCTCCCATAGAAATAATAAAAATATATAAAATAACTATCTAATAATTGAGCTGCAAATCATCATAGTTTCAATGTTTTTCAGCATATACTCAAGTAAATCATAATTTAAATGTTTTCAAAAGTATTTAATTCATGCAATAGCTGCAAGGGTATATGAACTTCGGCTTGCCGAAGTTTGCTTTCTTTCTTGTTTTTTTATTATTTTACTTGGAAAATAACATAAATCATAAATTCACAACATTAATTGCCTTAAAATACCTTTTTAGCACACACATCCGTGGCTTTAGTCTTTTAAAAGATGTGCGCGCGGGAAATCTAGCTTCTTTAGCTGTTTTCCCGCTAAGCTAGCGGGTTTTCCACAAAGTGGTAGTTAAAAAAACGATGCTTTGGCCATACCAACAAAAATTTCAAAGAATTATCTTATTAAGGGCAATCACAACAACAAGGAAGAACGCTATAGTCGATTTTCCCGCCTATTATATACCCGGACTTTGCTTTCTAGAGGAAATAATATCACAAGATACCCAAAGGCGGGCGAATTCATCTTACAGAATGGAAACTATCGTCACCAAAGGGGCCATTCAACGATATTGTGAGAGGTTTTTGGTAGATAATGGCCAAGGCAGGGAGGGCAAATGCAGTTTCTCTGAAATACCTGAAGAACACTGTGAATTTCGCGAGTGTTTGTGTAGATTTGGATGATTTTGCCTATCCTATATTATTTGTCGCTGCACGCAAAATTTGATAAAATTTTAGAATTCAACTAGCTCATGATGAAAGACAAGACCACCAGCCCAAATAGCCGACAAGCAGCAGCTGGATCTATGCGCGTGCGTCCTTATCATCATGTAGTAACACCCAAGCAACCTACTCGTTACAGTAATAAATATATTATTCTATTTATCTGGATATGATTCTTTTAGATGTGAAAAAAACGAAAAACAAAACTTTACTCTAAGAATCACTTTAACACAAAGAAAAAACACTTTACTTTTCATCCAATTGGTTATGCAGTATCACAGTATGCTGAATTATGTGTTCACGTTCTAGCCACGGTTGCTGTGGTGCTCTTGCCAAATATCTCACCTCTAGTCATACTTTAATTTCGATATCAGGCGAATACGATATAAGTTGAATATTTTTTAGGCAAGCGTTCAACTAGTCACGGCTGATGTTGAAAGTAAGAGTGGGGCAAATCTATTCTATTTACTTTGTTTTCGGGACCTAAAGAAAGGGTTATTGAGACGCTTGGACATGCAGTTGGTAAACTGCCCCTGACCACGGATAATTGGCCGGCGCTGAGGAACCATCTATCAAATTCCTTCGCGTATGTCAGGGGCATTGGATATACAGCCGAAGTCTTTAAAAAGAGGTCGACTGGCCACGGTGGACAGCGGAAAACGTAGGCAAGATTGCAAAACAAGAGTGCATCAACTCTCATATAGTTGTTGTTTTAGTGAATCTGAGCTTGGCAAGCCAAAGCTGGCTATTATTTTTAAAAATTGGCCCAGAATAGTCTAAGGGCTAGCCATGTAACATAGCTCTGCATAAGCAGCAATTATATTATTTTTCTGTCTCCTTTTACTCACGGATTCCGAGTCAAACTGCTGATAAGGGATTGTCAGGGGGAACACCTGTGTTAAAAGGCAAACTGTTCATATGTTTTTATCGTGTTTTAATTTTTCTTACAATTTTAAAGCTTACTGAATGCTTGAACTCTCTCGTTTATTTTTTCCGTTCTTCTCATGAGTGATTTTAGAATCTGAGTGTCTTTAGGAATTGAGCGTAGAAAAAAAACAAATCATCTGTTCCACTTGTTAAGGTCATTGACCGCAGGTGGAGAAATAAAAACAAGGAAGGAAAATAATAAGCGAGTTGATTTTAAATCGTTTGTTTTATAAATTAACACAAATTAATGAAAACAAAATAAATAAATAAATAAATAATTTAATAAATTCTTGCCTAATAAAATTGGTAACTTTAACTTACTCATTCATTTAGCTGTTAACTAAATACCAAAAATAATTTTAGGATTTTAAGTCACTAACTTTTCTCATTGATTTAAGCACAAAAAAAAGGACAAACAATGAGTGATGCCGATAAAGTATAGACTGCAACGAAGTCTAAAAGCAAATTGTGTGAAAAAGACTTGGCGATCTCCATAAATTACATGACAAAATGCGGCCATGACTTCCGTAAGTCTCGCATCAATAGTTATTCGAAGACTCATAGAGAGTGTCCGATCTGCGGGGTCGTTTGTTTTCAACTCCCACAGGGCGGTAAAACGATCGTAAATTCGCCAGCCCCCTCTGGGAAAACTGCCGAAAATCGCGTTGAGGTAGACATAGGGAGTTTAGTGACTCAAGCGGTACAAGGGATGAAAACCGATTTACTCACTCAACTTTCTCAGCACTGGTTCTCGGAAATCCCTTAGCAACCCAAAACCCAAACACAAACACCAATTGGCCGGATCAGAAAGGACAACCAGTCGAAAATTTTGATCAGTTCCGGAGTGAGTCCAGATTTACTCCTGTCAGCGTAGAATCCGATTCAATTTATAGACCAGATAGGGTGGGCCAAATAGTTGGAAACTTCGTTTCAATGGCAGTCTTGATGGTATAAGCGTGGACAATTTTGTATATCGGGTGGAGGCGTTAACAGAGCAAACATGAAATGCTAAGTTTGAGGTTTTAGCTACCAATGCTAGCCAATTATTTGATGGTAAAGCTCCCGATTTCTACTGTCGATATCATAAATCCTGCAAAGAAGAGGGGCTAGAGTGGAAAGCTCTTTGCTCTTCGAAAACAGCTTAGGGACACTCGCTCCGATGGAGAAATCCGTGAAACCATTCGGGATAGGAAACAAAAAGAAAAGGAAAACTTCGGTACCTTACCTTGTCTCTTTAACGGATGGTTTGGAAGTGCCGCTCTGGAAAAAATCCGTGGCAGAAATACTGGCTACGAATTTTCCGACATCGAAAGCGCAGTGGAAGTGGGGGCTTTGGCTTTGATTTGTTGGAAGGGCATCGGTACCAAGATTGCGAAGGGAAAAGTAGGATTTTCAGCTATGGCTGTGGCAAGCCGAACACTTACAAACCTTCTTGTAGTAAGTGTCAAAAAAACGCGAAGGGGAACACACAACCTCGTCAGCAGCCGTGTGTTCAACGCCACCGCCCGACGGTTTTCGATGCAGAACAATATTGTGATGGGGTTTGTAGGAACCGGCACCAAGGAGCTAGGCGAGCGATGACTGCTGCAGGAGAGCGAGGCTCTCTCTCTTCCTAGACCTTGGATCACTGTTCTCAAAATAATTTGTTTTGTTTGATTTTGGCACTCGCCGCGTAAGGAGAGTCAAAATAAAGAACATTTGTAGAAGACAATCTAACGTGATTTATTGAGTTGTTACATTGGCGACGAGGATGGGATCTATGGAAAGCGAAGCTAAAACCATTAACCATTAACACTAAGCAATGCAATTTTATCTCTCTTTCATTCATCTCGTTCATTGTTGTCATTCGTTCGAGTGCGAGTAAACGGTATGTGCAGGATATAAAAAAAAATACTAAGAGAGGAAACTTTAAGAGTAATTTCATTTGAAGGTATGAGAAGTTTTGATCAGATATAAGCAAAGAGCTTTTCAAAAAAAAAAAACAAAACAAACAAAAACAAGAAAGAAAGCAAACTTCGGCAAGCCGAAGTTCATATACCCTTGCAGCTATCGCAAGAATTAAATATTTTTGAAAACATTAAAATTATGATTTACTTGCGTATATGTTTAAAAACATTGAAGCTATGACGATTTGCAGCTTAATTATTTGATTGTTCTTTTATATATTTTATTATTTGTATGGGAGCTATATGATATAGTCGTCCGATTTTGATGAAATTTAAACCATAATTCTGAAATATTTAACCATTGCTATATGTCGAAGAACTAAAAAAAAAATTAAAAAACAGCAAAGTTACAAATTTTTTCAATTATTTTTCCGATTGTTCCTATGGGAGCTACATGCTATAGTCGTCCGATTTTGATGAAATTTTAACCATAATTCTGAAATATTTAACCATTGCTTTATGTCGAAGAACAAAACAAAAAATTAAAAAACAGCAAAGTTACAAATTTTTTCAATTATTTTTCCGATTGTTCCTATGGGAGCTACATGCTATAGTCGTCCGATTTTGATGAAATTTTAACCATAATTCTGAAATATTTAACCATTGCTTTATGTCGAAGAACAAAACAAAAAATTAAAAAACAGCAAAGTTATAATTTTTTTTCAATTATTTTTCCGATTGTTCCTATGGGAGCTATATGCTATAGTCGTCCGATCCGGCTCGTTCCGACTTATATACTACCTGCAATAGAAAGACAACTTTTGGGAAAGTTTCATGCAGATAGCTTTAAAACTGAGAGACTAGTTTGCATATAAACGGACGGACAGACGGACGGACAGACGGACATGGCTAGATCGACTCTACTAGTGAGGCTGATCAAGAATATATATACTTTATAGGGTCGGAAACGTCTCCTTCACTGCGTTGCAAACTTCTGACTGAAATTATAATACCCTCTGCAAGGGTATAAAAAAAGCTGAAGTAAACTTGACTTATAAAAAACAAGAAAGGAAGCAAACTTCGGCAAGCCGAAGTTCATATACCCTTGCAGATATTGCAAAAATTAAATATTTTTAAAACATTAAAATTATGATTTACTTGCGTATATGTCTAAAAACATTGAAGCTATGATGATTATCAATTATTATATAGTTATTTTATATATTTTTATCATTTCTATGGGAGCTATATGATATAGTCGTCCCATTTTGATGAAATATAAACCGTAACTCTGAAATATTTAACCAATACTATATGTCGAAGAAATAATAGAAAAATTGAAAAACATCAAAGTTATAATTTTTTTTGTATTTTTTTCCGGATGTTCCTATGGGAGCTATATGATATAGTCGTCCGATTTTGATGAAATTTAAACCGTAATTCTGAATTCCGATCCGGCTCGTTCCGACTTATATACTACCTGCAATAGAAAAACAACTTTTGGGAAAGTTTCATGCAGATAGCTTTAAAACTGAGAGACTAGTTTGCATATAAACGGACGGACAGACTGACAGACGGACAGACGGACGGACAGACGGACATGGCTAGATCGACTCTACTAGTGATGCTGATCAAGAATATATATACTTTATAGGGTCGGAAACGTCTCCTTCACTGCGTTGCAAACTTCTGACTGAAATTATAATATCCTCTGCAAGGGTATAAAAAAAAATATATATATATAGTGACATATCCATAATCCCACATAATTCTTATGCACATGTCCACACACTCACACACACATACACCCTTTGTACCCCAATCAGCCAATATCTAATTGCAAATATACCCAAGCCTTAGACTAAACATCCAGAACGAATCAGCCGATATCAAAGGGCAATTAGAAAACTCATTTAATTAAAGTCCACTCCACTCATAGAAAGCTCTAAAGCTCAAAACCGAGGTATGATCATTAAAAAAGTTTAAGTTAAAGAGCGAGTTCAATAAAACATTATTGTAACCAGTTTAAAATAAATTAAATAAATTTTTTTTTATGTTAATCTTATGGTTCGGAAATTTAATTGGCGCAGCCGGTAGGACCTTGAAGTCGTTTTTAAAAGTAGTCGGTACTGATCAACTAAAGGATATTACTATATGACTAGTATATTCCGATCAGCGAAAATTCCGTGATTATACAAAAAGAAAAATATCGAGATCCGCCAAAGAATCTATGTGTAATTTTCGCACGCAGAAATAAAATAAATCAAACCCAATTCGGTCAATACACGCTTAAAACAAAAAAAAAGTGTCATATTGAAAACAAAAACCAAAGAACATTAAACATGGCAAATCCAGCAGTGCTACCGCAGTTGTCTGAGATTCATCTGAATCAACTATTCGGACAAATAAAAGAGCTACCTTATTTCGACGGAAATCCATCGGAATTAAGTCACTACATTGCCAGAGTAGAGTATCTACTGCAACTTTACCCTACTCAGGATGTTCGGCAAATCCACATCATCTATGGAGCTATTGAAAGGACCATCATCGATTCCGCGCAAGCAGTCATCGAAGAGTAAAAATCCAAAACATGGGGAACAGCAAAAATGGCCTTCATCAAAGCTTTCAAGGATCACAGGCCATACGAGGACATCATACAGCACGTTCGGGACACCCCTTATCAAGGAAGAATCAGTAAGATCGTAAATGGACTAAAAACCAGATCATCAAATGTACATAATAGGTAAGAATTAGAATCAGATCCAACAGATAAGTTAATTTACACAAGTTCTTTAAAGAAAACAATTAGGGATTGTATTGAAAGAAAACTTCCCGATAGATTGTTTAAATCCTTATCCAAAAAAGATATAACAATACTTGCAAATTTAAAAGAAGCAGCAATGGTCTTATGCAGATCCGTTTGATAATTATAAACCCAGGCGCAATGATAGTAGAAGGAATTCGGGAAGTACACAGAAAAATTATTATTATCAGAGGAATAATTCCCATTCTTATAGCTATCCAAGAAACAACAATAATTATCCAAAAAATAGTTATAATTCAAATTCAACAAATCTTCAAAGTTCACCAAACAGAATTCAAATTCCCCCTCAAAAACAGGAAAATTATCCTGAGTATAGGAGGAACCTAGATCATGGTAGGGTCCAAAACCCCTTAAATATCCAGGCATCAACGTGCAATAATTCTCCAAATACACCTGGTAAGAGACAACGATAGAACAGTGCACAGAATAGAATGAACGTAAATTTTCATCAAATTGCCTCGGAAACAGAAAGTGTTACCCATATGTCAGAGTAATGATTCAAGGAAAACTTTTTAGAGCTATGATAGATACAGGGTCATCTATCAATTTAATGACGAAAAATTTTGGAAATAACGAAGAACAAGAAGAGAAATTAAAAGTATTCACAATAAATGGATCAATGGAATTAAATAAAAGTATAACATTGGACTCGTGCAAAATCTGCCCAGCTAAACAAAAATTCTGTTTACATACATTTTTTGAGAATTATGATATTTTAATAGGTAGAGATTATTTGAAAGAAAGTAAAGCGAAAATAAACTATGAAGAACGTTAGGAGACACATTACTTTACAAAAAATATGTTGAAAACAAGAAAGGAAGGACTTGCGTATATGTCTAAAAACATTGAAGCAATGATGATTTGCAGCTCAATTATTAGATAGTTATTTTATGTAATTTTACTATTTCTATGGGAGCTATATGATATAGTCCTCAGATTTTGATGAAATTTAAACTGTAATTCTGAAATATTTAACCATTACTATATGTCGAAGAACTACTAGAAAAATTTAAAAACACAAAAGTTATAATTTTTTTTATTTATTTTTATGATTGTTCCTATGGGAGCTATATACTTTAGTCGTCCGATTTTGATGAAATTTAAAACGTAATTCTGAAATATTTAACCATTACTATATCTCGAAGAACTAAAAAAAAATTAAAAAACACAAAAGTTATAATTTTTTTCATTTATTTCTCCGATTGTTCCTATGGGAGCTATATGCTATAGTCGTCCGATCCGGCTCGTTCCGACTTATATACTACCTGCAATGGAAAGACAACTTTTGGGAAATTTTCATGCAGATAGCTTTAAAACTGAGAGACTAGTTTGCGTAGAAACGGACGGACAGACGGACGGACAGACGGACGGACAGACGGACGGACAGACGGACGGACAGACGGACGGACAGACGGACGGACGGACAGACGGACGGACCGACGGACAGACGGACATGGCTAGATCGACTCGCCTAGTGATGCTGATCAAGAATATATATACTTTATTCGGAGATGTCTCCTTCACTGCGTTGCATACTTCTGACTGAAATTATAAAATCCCCTTTGCAAGGGTATAATTATATGGAAAAGGGCAAGACCGCAGTAAAATGCCTTAGTCCACCACCAGAAAATAAAGAATAGAAAATAGAATGCCTTAGTCCGCCATTATCAAATGATCAATCATTTAATTTTGCCATTAATAATGAACGAATGCAGATTAGAACATTTGATCGAGGAAGAAAGAGAAAGTTTGAAGAAAATTTTGTTTGAATATAATGACATACAGTACAAAGAAACTGAAAATTTGACTTTTACAAGTACCATTAAACATTCAATACAAACCAAACATGAAGATCCAGTATATAGGAAGCCATAAAAATATTCTCAAACCTTTGACGAAGAAGTTAATAAGTAAATAAATGAAATGATTGAACAGAGTATAATTCGTAAATCAAAATTTCCCTATTGCTCACCCATTTGGATAGTTCCAAAAAACAGCGATGCATCAGGCAAGATGAAGTATAGATTAGTAGTAGATTACAGAAATTGAAATGAGATCACTATCAATGACATATTTCCAATAACCAGAATGGATAAGATATTGGTAAAATTGGATATATGCCAATATTTCACTACCATCGATTTAACCAAAGGATTTCATCAAATCCAAATGGAACAAGAGTCAATAGCTAAAACAGCATTCTCAACAAAACATGGTCATTACGAATATACACGAATGTTCGCAAAAACGCCCCTGTCACCTTTCAAAGATGTATGAACAACTTATTAGAAGATTAAATCCATAAAGATTGTTTGGTATATCTAGATGATATAATAATATTCTCCACTTCATTGGAAGAATATATTTTATCATTGAAAAATATATTTCAAAAATTACGTGCTGCAAATTTAAAATTACAACTAGACAAATGTGAATTTATGAAAAAAGAAACAGAATTTTTAGGCCACGTAGTAACTACTACAGGTATTAAGCCGAACCCAAAAAAGATAAGTGCCATAATGAATTTGCCAATACCAAAAACACCAAAAGAAATTAAATCATTTCTAGGACTGAGTGGATTTTATCGAAAATTCATACCGGATCTTGCATATATCTTCAAACCAATAACAATGAAATTAAATAAAGGTGCCATAATTAACACTAAAGAAAAAACTTACATAGAAGCATTCGAAAATTGAAAAATTTTAATTGCTGACCCAATTTTAATTTATCCCGACTTTAATAAACCATTTTCTCTAACAACGGACGCAAGCAACATGGCTATAGGAGCAGTATTGTCACAAAATCATAAACCAATCTGTAATGCTAGCCGAACTTTTAACGAACATGAAATAAATTACGCGACTATTGAAAAATAACTATTAGCAATCGTATTGGCCACCAAATATTTTAGATCATATTTATTCGGTAGGTCTTTAGAAATTGTAAACGATCTACCAAACTCAGTTAACATAGAAGAAAATGTAATGTTATATCCAACCCTTTCCACCTGAGGACAGGCCAAATTCAAAGAGTGGGAGAGTGACATATCCATAATCCCACATAACTCTAATGCACATGTCCACACACTCACACACACATACACCCTTTGTACCCCAATCAGCCAATATCTAATTGCAAATATACCCAAGCCTTAGACTAAACATCCAGAACGAATCAGCCGATATCAAAGGGCAATTAGAAAACTCTTTTAATTAAAGTCCACTCCACTCATAGAAAGCTCTAAAGCTCAAAACCGAGGTATGATCGTCAAAGAAGTTTAAATTAAAGAGCGAGTTCAGTTTGAGACTTGTCTTAAGACAGTCAGTGTTCTTCCAAATAAAAAATTATTGTAACAAGTTTAAAATAAATTAAATAAAGTTTTTTTTTATGTTAAACTTATGGTTCGGAAATTTAATTATATATATAAAAATTTGTTTCAGGTGCTGCAATAATTCGTGATGGCTGAGAGCATCATAAAACTCTTTCTTTGCGAAAATCTGGAAAAGTCCGTGCTCCGAAGGGAGTGAGAGAACTGGCTTCGAGCTTTTAAAATATATTTGGAGGTTGAAGACGTTCAATCGGTTACCAAGAGGAGGACGAAGTTGCTACACTTGAGTGGCACGCAATTACTGGTTGCATATGCACTTCCGGGTGCTATAGTCGAGTTCAACGAGGAGGAGGAAAATGACGTATTTTCGATATTGGTCGAAAAACTAACAACATAATTCTCACCGAAACAAAATTCGACATTCGAGAGACACCTTTTCAGGAAAATATCTACTGAAGAGGGCGAAGCTTTTGGGAAATTCATTTTACGACTTTAGTTTTGGTTGTAAGAAAACTGAGATGGAAGAAATATGTTTGAAGGACAAAATTATTGATATGTGGGCTAGTCCGCAACTAAAAAGGAAACTTCTTGAGAAGGAACATACCTTTTTTCGAAATCATTGAAGCATGTCAGGTCGACGAAAAAATTAATAAGCATTCACAGTCAATGCTATTGAAGCCGTTTTCAGACACAACTAATAAAAATTCCAATTGGAAATCGCGGCCAACCAGTCAAAATGATTGTGGAAGATGTGGGTGGTCAGGTCATAAGGAGGATAGTCCTACATGCCCAGCGCGGCAGACTAAATGTAATCGATGTTCCCGACTCCGCCATTTTGCCCGGCGACCAAGAGGGAAAGGAAATTAATCGAGAAAACTGTTTTAAAAAAACAGTGACGAGGAATATGAAGAATAAATTAAATGTAGAATTGGTGGTGAAGATGTTGCCATGATAATCAACTCCGGATCCCGTTTAAATATTATTTCTCAGCACGATTGGTTAAATCTCCAGGCGAAAAAGGCGACAGTTTTCAATGTGCGTATAGATGCACACAACCAATTTAAAGGATACGCTTCGGACACAATTTAAAATGCCATTTGTGTTTTTAGCGGTCAAGTCAAGCTCGGAGTTGATTGTATCCTTTTTTGTAATTGAGAAAGGACGACAATCGCTACTTGGACGGGAAACAGCAACTAAATTGAATGTTCTGCGGATGGGCTTACCTGTAAATCACATTGAATTAGCAGCACCGTTCCCTAAGTGGAAATGTGTTAGCGTGAAACTGTCAATAGATCCTTATGTTGACCCAGTGAAGCACCCCATGAGACGTATTACTGTCGCGTTGGAAGGTAAGGTCAATGCTAAGTTGGAGGGAGCGCACAAGCTGGATATAATTGAACCAGTAAATGGTCCCAGTCCGTGGATCTCACCGATAGTTGTTGCTTTTAAAGAAAACGGGGACATTCGACTGTGTTTGGATATGAGGCAGGCCAACCGAGCGATTCTTAGAGAAAATTACCCTTTGCATACGTTTGAGTCTTTTATGACTAAATTGAGAAACGCAAAATTGTTTTCACGTTTGGAACTCAAGGACGCGTACCATAAAATGGAGCTAAAGGAATCAAGTCGACAGATCACAACTTTCATTACGCCCCAAGGGTTGTTCAGATATAAACGGCTGATGTTTGGCATAAATGCGGCTCCTGAAATATTTCAGCGACGACTTGAAGAACTCCTTGCATCGTGCAACAATGTGATGAATTATATCGACGGCATTATAATTTTTGGAAGTAACGAGAAAGAGCATGATGAAGCTGTTAAAAAGGTTTGTGATGTTTTCAAAGAAAATAATGTTTTCTTAAACAATGAAAAGAGCATTTGGAAGACGAACAGAATAACAGAAAGATAAAAGAATTGAAGTAGATCCAGAGAAAATAACAGCTATTAGTTCTTTCCGTGTTCCCAATACTAAGGAATAAACGCGTAGTTTCCTCGGATTGGTCACATACGTTGGAAAATTCATTCCAGACCTTGCTGAACCGTTACGTGAGTTGTTAAAGAAGGACCAGAAATTCAACTGGTAACAAATTGAAGAAAATGGATTCCAAAAGCTAAAGTCCGCATTATATAAGATCCCGAGCCTCTCATACTTTGACCCCAAAAAGGAGACATGATTGATAGCAGATGCTATCTCTGTAGCTTTGAGCGCAGTATTGTTGCAATTTAAAGATGATCTCGAACAAAATATTATCGCTTTTGCCAGTCGAAGCTTAACTGATGTGGAGAAACGTTACTTACAAACAGAAAAGGAAAGTTTGGCTTTAGTCTGGGCAGTAGAGAGATACTATTTTTATTTAATAGGACTCGAGCTTGAACTAGTGACTGATCATAAGCCACTAAAAGCGATTTTTAAGCCTACATCAAAACCTCCGGCGCGTATCGAGAGATGGATTCTTCGTCTTCAGGCGTACACGTTTAAAATCATCTATAAGTCCGGCAAGGAAAATAAAGCTGACAGTTTATCCCGGAATTTTTAGGCTTTTACAACTCATTGGGTAACTGTTTTATAGCTCCCGGTGACTATAGTGCGAAACACCACTAATGGGGCTCTCGTTTTATTAACCCCAAAGGACGCCAATTATACAACGCTATTATCAAACCCGGTAGTAAGCTAGATTTTGTTTCACCAGGTACTCCCACATACTGGCCAGCAGATCCAAACAAAAAACCAGACATAGAATTTTCTCTAACTAGGAGAGTGCCGTCCAGGCTGATACATGTTGAAACCCTAGCGGAACTGTCATCTGACCACTCGCCTGACTTACTCTGTACTTTGAACATCCACAGTTTGTAGAACGACCACAATTTCTGACATCCAATAAAACAAACTGATTAAAGTCTCCTGTGAAGCTGATATTCAAGACTCACTCACACTCTACACCCGAACTTTCAGCCACATCCTCCCCAAAAACTACACGTACAAATACACAGATCCAGTCGCTCCTTCAAGAATAGCGGTGACTTCGCCGAGACTGGCAGGCACACCGCTCCACAGCCACTAAACAAAGGTTTAAAGAAGCTTGGCGGAAGTTGTCTAAAGCTTTACTAACTGAAAAGAATCAGACTCAACGTGCCTATATAGCGCAACTTTCGCCCACCAGCAACAAATTTCCACTCTGGAGAGCGCACCCAAACATTCAACCACCAATAGAACCCGATTTTCCAATTCGATCACCAACAGATGGGTGGGCCCATAGTGACGAGGAAAAGGCCAACATATTCGCCTCTTACTTAAAAATGTCTTCCAACCTCATCCGCCGACAAACCAATTCACTTTACCAAACATCTCACCAGCGGAGCCTTCCTCCACAATAATTCAAGCACAATCATAAAAGCCATTGCAGAACAGATGAATCCAAAAAATGCCCCTGGCCATGATTTAATTTCGCCTAAAATGATAATTGAGTTGCCTCTATATGCAGTCAAAAGCATAACCACCATATTCAACTCAATTCTTAAATGGGGATATTTTCCCACACAATGGAAAAAGTCTGTTATTACAATGATACCAAAGTAAATCCCAACCTTCGTCCTGCAGGCCTCCTTCCGTGCCTATCAAAGCTATTTGAAAAACTGATTTTGTGCCACCTCAGAGCACACCTTCAAAACGACAGAGCGATCCTCCTGCATCAGTTCGGCTTCAGGGAAAAGCACGGAACTACCGCACAACGTTTGAATGCACGGAATAATGCAGTGCTTTATTCCTAGACGTATCTTAAGCCTTCGACCGCGTTTGGATTGACAAAAAACCCACAAATTACTTGAATCTTACCTTAAAGACAGAGTTTTTACTGTCAGATGCAAAAATTTCTTCTCCGCCAACCACAAAATCGAAGCTGGAGTACCCCAAGGAAGTGTGCTTGGACAGATCTTGTATGTCCTATCTTGTATGACCACAAGCAGTCAGACAACTCTATCCACCTTTTCTGATGACACAGCTATAACCAGTCGTTCAAAATGTCCAAAAACAGCAACAGCGTATTTAAAAAACCACCTGGGGGCCGCTGAAAAATGGTTAGCAGATTGGCGCATACAAGTCAATGAAAAAAAATGCAAACATATTACGTTTACACTCAATCGGGCAACCTGCCCACCACTGGCCCTAAACAACAAATAAATCCCCCAAGTCGAAGAAGTCGCATACCTGGGCATCCACTAAGACAGGCGGCTTACCTGGAGAAAGCACATTGAAGCGAAGAAGATTTCCCTAAAACTCAAGGCCAACAGTTTCCACTGGCTCATCAATTCCCGCTCACCCCTGCCACTGGAAGTCAAAGTACTTATTTACAACTCTTGTTTAAAGCCAACCTGGATGTACGGGTCTGAACTCTGAAGAAACGCAAGCAGTAGCAACATAGAAATCATCCAACGAATACAGTCGAAGATACTGCGAACAATAACTGGGGCCCCTGGTAACGCAAATATCCACAGGGACCTGGTTATAAAACCCGTTAAAGAAGAAATTGATAGCAAAGTCTCGAAGTACGAAGCTAGACTATCAATACATCCAAACCAATTAGCCAGGCAGCTCAGGCGGCTCAGTAACCACTCTCGGTTACCGCACAACGACCGCCCAAGATTAAAGATTTGAATACTTATTTTAAGTCTCTTCTAGAGAAGATTCAATAAACAAATAAAACGTAAAAAAAAAAGTTGTGTGAGATAACAAGGGCGAGCATACTGCGAATTATCGAGAATCGCCAAAAAAGGTTCTTAGGACGAGGAAATTGTCGACGCAATGATGTGCCTTCAACAGGGTTCTTGGAACTCCGCACTTTCAAATAAACTGTACACTTTCCGACATGAGTTGTCAACTATTGGTACAATTATGCTAAGAGCAGTTCGTATAGTCATTCCGTCAACCCTAAAACGGTCCGTGTTAATACTGGCACACGGAGGCCACCCTGGCGAATCGGCAATGAAGCGTCGACTGCGCTCTCAGGTATGGTGGCCTCAGATCGACAGGGAACCGAAAAATTTGTCATGGACTGTCGAGATTGTATTTTGGTATCCCAGGCGACACATCCACCTCCAATGAAGAGAACCGAGTTTCCAAACGGGCCGTGGCTTTCAGTTGCTACAGACCGACTAGGGCCACTCCCGAATAACGAATACATCCTAGTGTTAATAAATTATTACTCGAGGTAATATGAATCGTTAATTGAAGCGCGTAAGGTAATTTTTAGCAGGTTAGGATACTCAAGGCAGTTGCGGACTGATGATGGTCATCAGTATGTTAGTGTTGAGTTTCGAAACTTTTGCAAATCGTGCGGAACTGAGCAAATAATGACACCACCTTATTGGCCACAGGCCAATGGCGAGGGGGAAAATATGAATAGAGCTTTAGTAAAGCGTCTAAAGATAGCCCATCTACACAAGAAAAATCTTAAAGATGAAATCAAAACTTTTACACTCATGTATAATGTTACCCCTCATGGCACTACAGGCATGGCTCCAACAGAACTAATGTTCAATAGAGTTATTTAAAATAAGATTCCGGGAATACAAGATTTGGTGGGAGAGTTTACAGATTCAGTAGTAAAGGATATGATAAGCAAAAAGGAAATAAAATTGCTGACAAAAGAAGAGGAGCAAAGGAAGCTAAAATTAGCGTAGGAGATAAGGTTGTCCTTAAAAATGTAGTTTTTCCCCATAAACTTACACCGAACTTTGACACCACTGAATATGAAGTTGTAGAAAGGACAGGTGATATAGTTCAAGTAGTAGGGGGAGGCAGAATGCTTATGAGAAATATTAGTCAATTTAAAAAGATTCCCAAAGAGACGGAATCACCTGATGATACCAACATGGAGCCCCTTCATATCAATTTCAAGTTTCGGATTCAGTAACCCAATCCGAGCAGCAAGAACCTGACGAGAAGGACCAACATAACCAGGATGGATTGAAGCTGAAGCTGGTGGGGAAGGAAAAGATATGGGAACCGGCACCAAGGAGCTAGGCGAGCGATGACGGCTATAGGAGCGCGATGCTCTGTCTCTTCCTAGATCTTGGATCACTGTTCTCAAAATAATTAGTTTAGTTTGATTTTGGCACTCGCCGCGGAAGGAGTTGTAACAGGGTTGTTATATACGGGGGCAATTAATCGGTGGATATCACGCCAATGATATTAAACAGTAATGTAGCTGCCTCAAGCTCAGTTTTGGTCAGCCTTGTGAGTTTCACCCACAATCCTGATCTTTTGAGGGTAAAACTTGTAGCGCTTGTGGCAGATATGTCGCTGGGCAGGGCCATCTATGGGGCAAGATCTGAAAATGGCGGCATCTAGGGGTCAGTTGAGTGCTGCAATTGGGGTACGAATTTTCGGAGATAAAGAGGCAACAGAGGCGGCTGTCATTTTCCCGGAAAGCGGGAGTTATCCGATGGGGGCTTACTTAGCTTCCCGCCCAGAGCCACGAGCTGCAGGCTTTCTTTCCCTTTTCGGCAGTCATCGCGTGCAGTTCAAATTAATTGTAAGTGCAAATTTAGTTAGTTTGTGCGGATTAACCTAAAATCGCTATCACTGTAGTGGCATCGAGTTAAAGTGGCGGACAGTATTTCCGGATTAGCTATATATGGCACTAAATCCTGTTTATGGGTAAGGAAAAGAAACAATACTCAGGACATTGAATTTTTTTAGGTTTGGCGCTCAGTGTCAGATATTGAATCCGGCCTTTGCTTTGTAGAGGAAATAATATCACAAGATACCCAAAGGAGAGCGAATTTATCTTACGGTAGGGAAATTATCGTCACTAAAGGGTCCATTTAATGATATTGTGGGAGGTTTTTGGTAGAGAATGGCCAAGGCAGGGAGGGCACAATAGTTCCTCTGAAACACTTAGGAACACTGGGAATTCCTCAAGTGAAATAGCTATTCCTCTGTAGCCCTTATTGCAGCTGCAGATGGTCCAACGCCATCTAGATGCAACGTAAAAGTCAGTGGCGCTATCTAGATCTCGCTGTGGAGGATCATTAGCCGCCATTCCTAGTTTGGCATCCAAAGTGGTTAGTTGAGTCAAGAAGTGGTGTTTCAGATAAAGTCAGAAGTAAAAGTGCTCAATCAGCAGAGGCAACCACCAATAGCAGCAACAGGTATCACGGCAAAGGGCCCAAAAGGAAGATCCCAGTGGGATTCCGGCCAAGTCCAGGGGTAAGTGAGAGGCGAATGAGGTCTTTTAGATTTTCTAAGGGGGCTCATTTTATTGCATAGGTGTTGGCCAAAAGGTGCCACACCATTAATCGGCGAAGGCAAGCGAAACCCTTAAAATCGGCGAAGGCAGGCACCAGATTTTTTTTTGCAGTGCTATGAAGCCACCACAGCGCAAAAGCCACCAAAAATCGCCGCTCCAAAAGGAGAAGGAGAAGACCACGGATGGGCGGCCAGCAGAAGCGTAAAAGAAACCGGCGATCAAAGCAGTGTCCGGCGTGAGATCAAGCGTTTCGCCAAAGTCGACGGTGGCGTTGTAGGTTTCGTTGTGCCAAGGGAAGGGTCATAATATCTGCCCACAGTTTAATCTTCAGCCCCGACTAAAAAGCAAAAAGCTGCAGCAATGTAGAGAAATCAGCGAAATTAAATTAGTCTAAGGTTTTTTTTTATTCTATTAATTTCCGGTATGCAAATGAAGTGAGTGATTTAGTGAGTGAGTGAAAATAAGAAATGTGTGGAGATTTTGGAGTTTTTTTATTGGTAGCTTTAAAAAAATGAATTACGCTTATATTTATTATTATACCAAAAAAAAACAAGAAAGGAAGTAAACTTCGGCAAGCCGAAGTTCATATACCCTTGCAGCTATTGCAAGAATTAAATATTTTTGAAAACATTAAAATTAAGATTTACTTGCGTATATGTTTAAAAACATTAAAGCTATGATGATTTGCAGCTCAATTATTAGATAGTTATTTTATATACCTATATTATTTCTATGGGAGCTATATAATATAGTCGTCCGATTTTGATCAAATTTAAACCGTAATTCTGAAATATTTAACCATTACTATATTTCGAAGAAATAAAAATAAATTAAAAAACAACAAAGTTATAATTTTTTTATTTTTTTCGATATATAGTCGTCCGATCCGGCTCGTTCCGACTTATATACTACCTGCAATAGAAAGACAACTTTTGGGAAAGTTTCATGCAGATAGCTTTAAAACTGAGAGATTAGTTTGCATAGAAACGGACGGACAGACGGACATACGGACGGACAGACGGACATGGCTAGATCGACTCTGCTAGTGATCCTGATCAAGAATATAAATACTTTATAGGGTCTACTTTATAGATGTCTCCTTCACTGCGTTGCAAACTTCTGACTGAAATCATAATACCCTCTGCAAGGGTATAAAAAAAGACAAAGAAGAAAAAAAGTACGAGCGTTCCTTAAGCGGTATCGGTTAATGTTTAAATAAATAAAGTTTTAAGTTCCTCCCAAATAGCAGACTACCGTCGCCGAAAGCGCTTTCATCGATGGATGCTTAAAGGAAATTGATGAGTGATGAGCTCAAGAGAGTATTATTAACCCAATATAAATCCCAATATTACCGATTTCCTTCTCTGCGTATATATTTATTCATTCGAAACAAATCTCTTAGCAATTCTGTTACAAAAACAAAAAAAATAAATCATACGCTACCGTTCGCTAGGGCCCTATGTAAACGAAAGCAGAAGAAGCAAAAGAATTTTAATGCATTTATATGTTTGTGCGAACGCAACCCAATCGTCGTTTTAAAGTTTTCACGCACTACGTCCTTCAAATGCTCTGCCTTAAGCAACTAATTTGTCCAAGTTGAATTTTATTGTGTCATGATTTACTGTTAGTTTTATTAATCGCACTTTGATATCATTGATATATTTTTTCATTATTATTTATATTTACCGTTATATATGTTATGGCATGTCGATTCCAATATTTATTTATTTATTCACTCACGGTTTTGATGTATATTTTTAAGAATATTATTTCGTATTAGTTTTAATAAATATTTTTATAATGTTTTAAGCACCTATATTTTTGCCGCAGGTAGCATGAAGCCTCTGTAGGGTAGGGTATCTAGGCCTAATAAGGGGTCATCAACAATTAAGAAAATAAAAGGGTATGATGGACATAGGTAGGGCGGGCAGAAGACCTCCTCAGTCATCGGAGGTGAACTGAGACTTTATTTGGGCTAAAAGAAACCGATGTCCATCTCCCCTATTTTAGTATGAGCTCTTTACTTCCGGTTTTAGTATGCTTGTCTTTCACGCGAACATAAGTATTAGGATCATAAAAGGCATCTATGGAAACTGTAGCAAGACCACCACCCCCTCATTGACGACAAGCAGTAGCCGGACCAACGCTCGCGTCCGCTCAGTTCCATATATCACCATCTCGCATAAACTCTGAATTATTCGTGATTCGTTACACCTCTTCGTGTTTGTGTGGATTCGGATGATTTTGCCTATTCTATACCACCTGTCGCTGTACGCAAAATTTGATAAAATTTTAGAATTAAACTGGCTCATGGTGAAGGACAAGACCACCACCCCAAATAGCCGACAAGGAGCAGCTGTACCTGTGCGCGTGCGTCCTTATCATCATGTAGTAACACCCAAGCCAACCACCTACTCGTTACATACTCCGCCAACAATCTTCAAAATAAGTATACCTTCTACAAAACAATCGAAGTTTAGGTGGCGCCATCTGTCGAACTGCATAGACAACACTACAAGCTATGTGTGTGCAGCACCCCCACCACCGCTTACAGCGATTACCGGCAAGCAGCGGCCGAACACCATCCGAGCAGCAGAGCGACGGCAGAGGACTTGTATCTTTTGAAATAATAGTTTGATTTGAAAACTTTTGTGACAGACGTGTTTAGTGTTTTGAGATTTGTGGCTCCAATTGAAATAGCTTTGAGCTGCGTAGAAAAAATTAGAGTCTGCATGCCAAATCCCAAATCTTTATTTTCTTTTTTTTCCGAGATCTTGATGTTCATACAGACGGATAACACTCTAACGCCCACAAATGGCTATAGACTGTCACGTCAATCTGAGACATATCACTGAGGAGGTCGTCCACGTAGAGACGATGATGCGCAATTAGACTACGATATATATAGCCGCAATATTGAAAATCAGCAAATAATAATAATAATTGTTTCTAGTATTGGAGCTGCTGGGGCCAGTAAATAAGATTCCAACGAAACCTTAATCATCATAATTATCATAATATACAACTCACAAGATTAAGACTGCATTTTTGAAAAAAAATCTAAGCTCCACCTGTTTGTTTGTTGTTTGAATCAAATCGATTTTTTGGCTCCCGAAATCAATGTTACTGTAATAACCAGCTCGAGATGAAAAACTGCTAGCTACCACTTTGTGGAAAACCCGATAGCTTAGCGGAAAAACAGATAAAGAAGCTAGATTTCCCAAACGCACAACTTCTAAAAGACTAAAACTACGGATGTGTTCTGTATACAGTTAGAAAGGTATTTTTAAGGGTATTAATGTTGTTGATTTGTGATTATTTTTTCAAGTAAAATAATAAAGAGTCCTTAAAACCTTTGAGATTACGCTTACTTGTATAACACATTTTTCTCTTTAAATTTGCAATTGGGAGTTCAGTTTTTTATCTGAAATCGACACAAAGTAATGAAAGTTAATTTTTTTTGGTAAAATAACGTATAATCGTCACAAAAATGGTTTGTTTAGATCTTAGTCCAATAGCTGTGCGTCATATCTATCGGTTGACATAAAAATCGAGCTAATATTTTAGAAGTTATTAAGTCCTATGGTACCGCTCAGCCTCCACTCTGCCGCCGCTGCTCCGCTCTTTTAGTGTGAGAACATTAAGTTGGAAATTGCTAGCTGAAAAACGGGTATCTACTAGTAGGGAACTCGACTATTACGTTATTATGCCATATGTATTCCCCACAGATTTTGTAATATGATCATTCCAGGTAAGAGTTCTGTTGAATGTGAAACGTAATTTTACAGCTGTTTCAAGTGACGTGTTATATATACTCAGTTCTCTGTTACAAACATCTATACACTCATTAATTCTGTTTAAAAGACCACTCTCATACATTTGGATATCATCAGCATACAAGTGTACATTACATTCAGATAACGCATTGGGAAGGTCATTAACATATAAGGTAAACAATAAGGGAAAAAGCACAGACCCTTGGGGTACACCACGATTAACATTTTCATATGAAGACGAAACGCTAGACAGTGCGAAGACACAAGTTTGACAGAGGTTTTAGAAAACATAAACATATTACGTAGTTTTGCACAAAGGACATTATGGTTTACGGTATCGAAGGCCTTACTATAATCCAGTAAAACTAAGAGTGTAACATTGTTTTCGTCTATTTGCTCGTCTATTTGCTCGTCTGCAGTATTTAAAATAGCTGAGGTACAGGCTCTGTTTTTCCTAAAACCAGACTGATTATTGTTAAGTATTGCATTGTCGGACATAAATTTATTAATTCAGCCATGTGATTCTCAAATACCTTTGATAGGTATGGTAGAATGGAGATGGGTCTGTACTCATTATTTGGGTTGGGAATCGTCCGGATATGTAGATTTTGTCAGTGCAGTATTAAAGGTATACGTGATATACGGCAGCAGAATTTTTATTCTTATACTTATTCTTAGTATACTTTGAAGGACATCACGCTGGTTAGCACACATAAATCTAAATCTAATATCACAGACAGTTTCAGGTACAAATAGTGGGTTCAGATATATATTTTCAGTGATTTCAGGTACTGTGCAGTTTAAAAACTTTTTATTAAGTTAATTTACATGTTTTGCTCAAGTTTTGGTTTAACTTTGCGTATTCCCAGGTTTTTAATTATTTTCTATGTCTGAGCAGTGGAAGATGCGATGTTGAATTAATGGGAATATAAATTTGTCTTGGCGGTATCAGTAAGTTGGGTCACTTTTTTCTCAATGACTTAAACACCACGTAAGCTTGAGGTGTCCTGTACCTTCTTCACTTATTGTACGCCCCGTCACGCTGTAATATTGCGTCTTTGATGTTTCTTTGACACCATGGTTTTTCAGAGAAACGAATAACTTTGCTACGGACAGGCACGACACAGTTATATAAATATCAAATGTTGTGTTGTAAAAGGTTAACTTGTTCGTCTACTTCGGAAAGGGAATATATGTCATTCCAATTGCACAAATTAAAGGTGGAGTCCAAAAGGTCATAGTTGATATTTCTAAAGTCCCTAAAAACTATTGGATGGACAAGGTATTGTCGGTCAAGTGCGTAAGTGAAGAATATGAGGTCATGTTTTGAAAAGGATGTGACAATAAGTTGGTCATATGTAGCTACTGTGTCTGTATCAGACACACCAAATAAATCTAAAAGCGCGTTGCGGGTTTTGGTAAAATGCGTAGGGGAGACGAAGTAACCAACTTCATCCCCAGCGATTTTATGTCTTCTGCGAGGTGGGATTCCCTTAAAATATCGCTATTAAATTCGCCTGTTATATTGACGTCTGAATAATTTAATTACACGTCAGGAAGGATATTTAAAAATTGATCACTGTCAATACGGCAGTTAGGTCGGTATACACACCCAATTAGTAGCTTATCAGCATATCTTTGGCATCTAATTTCTATAAATAAGTATTCAATTGCACTACTGGTTGAGTGTTTACATATAAACGTGGAACATAACTTTTTACTAACATATATTGCAACCCCACCCCCATGACTATCACGATCAGAGCGATGCAAATTATAACCATCACATTCAACTAAAACATCACATAAATTAGGAACAAACCAAGTTTCAGAAACACATATAACATCTACACTCGAATTGATAAAGAGGTATCTAAATTCTTCAATTTTTCGTGTGAGGCTTTGAGCATTTATATGACACACATTAAGACCAGCTCTCTTCTCTCCGAGAACCCTTAACATCGCATGGCTATTTGATCGATTTGGATTTATGTTTATGTTATTGTTGTTGCTATCACCCATATCTTTGGGATCTAATTTCTATAAATACGTATTTTATTGCACTACTGGTTGAGTGTTTACATACAAACGTGGAACTCAACTTTTTACTCACATATATTGCAACCCCACCCCCATGAGTATCCGATGAGAGCGATGCAAATTATAACCATCACATTCAACTTAAACATCACATAAATTATTAACAAACCAAGTTTCAGAAACACATATAACATCGACGCTCGAATTGATAATGCGACTGATTCTAATCATAAATAAGTATAATGAAACTACTGATAATTTCTCAAAAATGGAATATAAATATAAAAGCATTTTAGGCTCGAAATGAATTATCATTTCAAGTCCCAAACTAGCAACTTCCAGAGCAGCTAATTCATCGGGGGTGCAAATCTCCATTTGAGCCAGTTCGCCCAGACTTTGCACGCAAATCGCCTCCTACTCCTGCACGTGTTCCATTTTAATAAATATAATTGGATCCATTACTGTAAAAGTCGATTTTCGCGGTCGCATTCGATAAATCGAACGTACTTTAGGCGGCGGGGTCAGTTTGAGAGAGAAGCACTTGTGGGACCCCATGCCAACGCAAGTCTCAGGCGACTTCAGACTCCTCCTGTGCGTAGCACATAAATATCTGGCTTTTAATGGTCCAAACATTATTTATGCACTGAAATAACTGAGGGGGTTATTATCTTTTATGGTGCATTAAAATCCTTATTTTATATGTGAGTTCTGTTACATTATCCGTCGCACTCCAATAAACCTCAATGGTTTAATAAGTAGTTATCTCGCCTAAAAAATTTTAAGTCCAGACTTTATAATAAATATAAAATATGTGGATCACAAGCTGCCTTTTCCAGATACATTAGTGCTTGGTCTAATTTAACCGAGCTTAAAACTCAGTGTTATAGGGCTTATATAACTCGTTGTAGGATCCAGTTTTCAATAGATACAAAACAGTTGTATAATTTTGTTAACACTAAGAGTAAATTCGTCTTTTACCCAGCATCGAAGCTATCGCAAACACTGATCAGGCGATTGCCAATGTTTTTGCGCAGTTTTTCCAAACAACATATTCAGCTACGTACTGTCCTAATCAGTCCTATTCAGAAAGAATGTCGAAGTCTAACTTAATCTTTTGTCCTAGTCTGAGTGAAAGCTCCCTTCTTCTAGATCTGTATCGGGAAAAGCCAGTCTATTCACCGGGTCCTAACGGTGTTCCGGCTGTGTGCTTAGATGCTACACTTCTCCAATTGATTACCCTATTCTAAGAAATTACTGACTTCACACCTATTTGGAAGGAATCACTTCTTATTCTCCTTCATAAAAAGGGAAAGAAATCTTAAACTTGCAATTATAGAGGTATCTCCACGTTGTCCGCTATACCCAAGCTTTTCGAAAACGTTAGTACCCCCCATTTGCAACATCTTTGTAGATCATTTATATATCCATGTCAGCATGGATTTATAACACGCAGGTCTACTACGACAAACCTTTTGGAGTTAATTAGAAAAAACCTTCAGACTAAGTTTACACGTATTTTGCAAGGCATTTGATTCCGTTAATCATTCGCTTCTTCGACGGAAATTAGTCAAATTAGGGTTTTCAAACGATCTTCTTACATGGATTTCGAGTTATCTGAGCGGAAGGACACAACGAGTTATTTTCAAAAGCTCTGTCTCTAAGCTGATCTAAGTTACTTCAGGCGTGCCACATTGGCCAACTTCTTTTTACATAACATATTAATATGATATCCCTTTAGTCTTGACAAAGTAGCGAGCCCTTATGTACGCAGAAAACGTTATGTTATGCCTGCAATATTGCGATATTTTCCGCAATTCAGACTTACAAACGGATCTTGATGCCTTTCTAACATGGTGTTGTGAAAAGCTATTCAACTTATACATTCTATCAGGACAATCCACAGAATGTCCAGTATGCTTTGGATGTGAGTTGACTAGAATTACACAAATTGATGACCTTATGAACCCAAAACTTAAATATTCTAAGCACATTTCATGGTGAACCAAGTCAGGGGAGTGCTTGGATTGATAAAAGTTTGTCAAAGGACTTCAATGATCCAGATATCACAAAGACCTTATTTGGCCCCCGTAGCAGAGGGGTGGGGTTCTGCTTTGCTTTTTGGGTTGTCAATTCAATATCCCGATTGATTTGTTTTTAAAATTGTTAGCTGGGTAACGGGTATATACAAGTCGAGGATCTCGACTTAAGCATTTCCCCTGGATTTACTATTCTGAATGTTCATATAGGAGCTATATGAAATGGACTCCGATTTAAGTCAAATTAAATTATGAAGTTCATTCTTAATAAAACTAAAAACGTTATTAAACAAGAAAGAAAGCCCTTGCAGCTATTGCAAGAATTAAACATTTTTGAAAACATTAAAATTATGATTAACTTGAGTATATGCTAAAAAACATTGAAGCTATGATGAATTGCAGCTTAATTATTTGATAGTTATTTTATATATTTTTATTATTTCTATGGGAGCTAAAAAAAATTAGAAAACAGCAAAGTTATACAATAAATTTTTTTGTATTTTTTTCCGATTGGTCCTATGGGATATAGTCGATTTTGATGAAATATAAAACGTAATTATAAAAAATTTAACCATTACTATATGTCGAAGAACTAAAAACAAATTAAAAAACAGCATGGTTATAATTTTTTTCATTTATTTTTTCGATTGTTCCTATGGGAGCTATATGATATAGTCGTCCGATTTTGATGAAATTTAAAATGTAATTCTAAAATATTTAACTATTACTATAGTGATGCTGATCAAGAATATATATACTTTATAGGGTCGGAGATGTCTCCTTCACTGCGTTGCAAACTTCTGACTGAAATTATAATACCCTCTGCAAGGGTATAAAAATGAATTACTTTGTCTGGGATTTGAACCCGGGATCTTAATAGCATACCCAATGTTTGATGCTCAAATACACTTACCCCCTAGGCCAATCATTTTAAGAACGAAATGTTCTTGCTTTAAATTAATAGTTTTTGTGTTTTTTGTTAAATTACAGGTTTTCATAGAGTTTACTGTTTTTAATACTTCTGGTATTATTTACAAACACTAAAAGCAGGGTTAAAAAGAAAAATATCGTTTTCTCTGTGTATTAAAAAATATTTTAAAATAGTATTATCAATTAGGACCCGTACTTATTCTGTACACGTTTGTCTTAAAATTTTAAGAATTAATCGGCCGATTTTAAGGAACGTCCGGCCTAAAATGATTCGTTCTGCTTTTTTCTGGGTGTATGCAGAATGCTTGCAAAATGCTTTAAATTGGGAATCAAATATCAAAAGTGACCTTAAACTTTACCAAATGGATTTTTTTATGGTGAATTTTGTAAAATTTAATTTTTTTGTTAAAGGCGTTTAAAAGTCAGGGCCGTAGCTCTTTATTTCAGTATATAAGCATATGAATGACTTTCAGCATATCAAATTTTGTACTCCCTTCAATTTGAACAATTCTAAGTTGAAGAGTCTGCAACTTGCTTGGGTCATGCTTATATTTTCACATTTCGTGAAAAATTTTGGCTTTCTATATGTTTGTTCTAGGAGTTGTCCTTTTTTACTTTATGAATAGCAATTCGAAATTCTGAACGCCAGCTGTCACGTGTTAAGGACATTCGCTGTCCTTTTTTGTGTGACTTTAAATTTTCCAAGTCCAAATGTACGTCCCCATCTGTTGCAAAGCCATAAATTTACCTACCTGTTTGCCATTTTTCCAGGTCATATCAAAAGGTTTTTAGGGGAAGGTTCGCGAAAACAATTAAATAACGATTAGTTGACAGCTGTTGAGCTTACCTGATTGTGATCGGTGGATTACGAAAAACCAGGGGTTACCGGTATACCAGCATATATTTTACCTGAGCCCGCTATAAGAGGACTTACAAGCGCACCAAAATCCACAGTTACAAACTGCAACGTCTAACGTCAACAACCTGATAAAGCACGAATCGAAAGATGTTCCTAAGCGGTTCTACACCAAACAACAAGCACAACGAGATGATAGTGAATACGGCAGCCATGAACAGTGATGATCTTAGTGAACTACTGCAGCTAAACGCTGAGATTGAGGAGCGCTGTCGGTCCAGCCGGCACGGAGACGACTCCACTGCCTGTGGCTTGCTCCGGGCTACTATGACGAGGGAGGAGCTCTTCGAAATCTCCTCCCTAAACGACGATCGCTTCCTGACAGCCCTGGAGCATCAAAACTCATACATGACACCGCGACGAGTTCAGGTTACCGACCTGGACTTGTCCAGCATCGAAAATCTGATGAAATACTTCGACGAAGAGGTACCCGTAACGCCCACCAAAGTACTTGGGGCCTCCAAGGCGTGTGCAAAAGGAAAAGTGGCCAGCGCCATTGCCAAGCTTCGGATACAGCCGGAGACAGTCACTTCGGCTAAGCCTGAGTTGGGTAGTGGCAACCTAAAGATAAGTGAGCTTAAACAGATGTACGAACAGCAGCCGGAGATAAAGACCCCACGTCCAGCAACTCGGATACCTAAAAAGTCGTCCGCTTCGCTTCCAATAAAAGTGAAGGAGATGGCTCAGCTGTTCAACTCAAAGATCAGCCAAGTGATACGCCGCGCAGAACAGCCACCCTACGTTCAGTTGCAAAACGAGCTCTCGCCAGAGTCTAAACCCCACTTTTATATGAAGTCGGAGCATGGACCCTGCTTGGTGGCCGAGGAAGTGTTCCGTGAACTGAGTGTCAAAGACAAGGCGCTTTTGTTTAACAAGTTCATTGGTGACATGGCAGCCAAACATCCCAAGTTCACCGCCCACGCTGCGGATCTTAAGGCGAAGGTGAATAAGCAGGTGGCCCGCGGCGAGGTAGTATCGGAAAAGCAGGTCAGCGTTAAGCATCTGGCTCAGGAATTGGAAGCGAAGTGTGTCTTGGACACAGGATCGCCACCTCGGCCAACTGGAGTTTCTTTTCCCAAGTCGACTGAAGGCAAGGGCGATACAAGCACATCTCAGCTACATGTGAGCACACTCACTGTGATCCTCAAGCCCAGCTTGGAGCGTAGGGCCCCACAGGCACTAACTCGTCGTTGCCTGGAATGTCAGGACGATAGCCACAACCCAGAGCGATCCCAAAAACGAAACCTCGCCGCGATACGAACCGTACTGCCGACGGAGGCCTATGCGCCGCCCAAGAAAATCCGACGCACTCGACAAGAGCGCAGCGGTAGTGATAACCATGTGTTCTTTCAGAACGAGCAGCTTGAGACTCTTTTTTACAGTTGGCTAAGCACAGAAAATGGTGTGCAGTTCGACATAACTAGTGCTTCCAACAGTCAGCAGACCATAGAGATTGCCGCCGAGGATGGTGCGTACCTAGATCAGCCAACCTCCAATACATTGGAAGAAGTGAGCCAAAAGTCCGCAGTCGAGCAACTCCTGGAGGAGGCCATAGCCAAACTAGAGCTGGAGAGCAAAGTAAAAGAGGAAAACCACAACGAGAAAAACAAGGAAGATATAACTCAGAGTCAGATCGTGCAAGTCACTCCTCGTCGTATTAAGCGCCAGGCCCCTCCAGTGCCTGCACCACGTCTTAATCTGACTCAAACCCATTCTAGTGCCTCCAGCTGCAAGCAATCCGAAGCTGAAGAGAGTGAATCCGGGTTGTCTACTCTACCCAAGGTAAGTTCCCATTCAAATAGGTCGACGACAGATCTCCATATAACCTCCCTTACCGCCCACAGATTACAAGTGACGAATCACAGCCCGAGATGCCAAAAGAAGACTTGCAGCGAAATGACTTTGACTTTGTTAAGCCCCAGCGGCCGCCGCGTAAGAAGAAGATGCGCCGAACTCTCACTTGGAAGAAGGAGAACTCTATTGTGGAGGCTACCGCGATCAACTCAACGGACTCAGATTCGGATTACAAGCCGTCCCTTTTAGCACAGGCCAAGAAAACAACGAGTGCGAACTGCAGCTTCCCACTGCCCGAACAAAGTTTTATTGAGTTGGACAAGTCACTGATGCGCCATGTAAACTCCCCCCGGAAGATCAAGTCAGCGTACACCTTAACAGTATTGTCGTCACCCTCGCCAAATGCAGACAGCGATCAATCACCGTCTCAAACACCAAGGCAGTCCCTCGGGCAAACTATTAGGGACAGTTTCGTGGATCATGGCTTCGAGACGTGCTCGAATGATCCTATGGACAACAGTCCGCTGCGCAGATCATCGGTAGGCGTCTCGGACTCGAAGCCCACGGGGTTTTCTACGCCCATTAAAGGACGTCATGCTAGCAGTCCGGCGCAACAACAACTGTTTAGCCCGATTCTCACCCAGGAAAGGCCTCGTCGCAGTTCTCTGGCCATGCAGGTGATTCGGGAGGATCACCCTCTAGATCTTGATGTCACCTCCAGCTCGCCCTCTTCCTGTAGTGAGCGTGAGTTCTTCGCCAACGCGCCAACAGTCGAAATGAACTCCCAGGATGAGATTCCAGCTAGCAAGTTACATTCGCTGTTTTGGATTACATCCGGGGACTTTACTGTCTCATTGGAAATCTTTCCAAATAGCCCTGAGCGCCTTCGTCTGCTTTACGAAATCTTTACGCAGAAGAGCTGGGAAACTCGTGATCTTGCCTTCGGAATCGACGGTCACAAGTTTACACGCAGTTGTGAAAACCTAGACACCGCCCGACAGTCGTTGCCCGAACGTCCTCCCAGCGTAAAGGGCTGTTCCCACTACTGGTTTGCCAGCGGAGACCTCGCTGTCCCGTTTAGCGGAAAACTGATATCCGGTGAGAAAATTGAGCGTTTATTCGCATTCCTCAACGAAGAACAGTCGCAACTGCGCTTTGGTGTAGACCACATTGAATTTAGCAGCGTGCCTGAGTTCTGGCCCACTACTCAGAAATATTCGATCGAGAGCTGCTACAGCATGCTTGTCGGCCTGCAGACTGGCGCCAGCAATGGACTGGAGGGGCGCAATAAGTTCTCCTGGCCCAACAATATCAACAACGTCAACCAGGCAGTCAAAACGAGCGACTTGGATCAGTCAGAGTTCGAGACCGATAGCTTCAGCAACAATAGCGGAAGGCTGTCGTTTTCGCCCGACATTTTCAGCTTGGACTACGAGTCGGTTCCCCTAGACGACCTCTTCGCTAAGGCTGCTCCTGTTGACGCTGCGCCAGTCATGTCTATGCCGCAAATGATGCAGGCCCTAACGCAGCAGCAAACCAAGCTTCGCAGTGTGGAGCAGCGCATCCGCAGCTACGCTAGGCCCTCTAATTTCACGGACACCTCGTTGGACAACTGTCGCAATACACCACAGTATATTCAAAGGCTACGCTCCATCATCCGAGCCATAGATAACATCGGACGCGACGATGGATTCCGGAGCTGCTCGATGGAGCAGCTCGAGAGCTTCATATATTTTCTCAGCGAATATGCGGATGTGTGCCTGGCCAATTGTAGCGAGCATATGGACAAGATTCTTGACACACTAATGGATCGACGCGCCATAGAAGTCTAAGTGGTGATCCGAAAGCAATATTTTTTAGACATTAGTTCCTAGACAATAACATAAAATGTTAAAAATATTTCTAATAATAAACTTCAAAGATAAAAGTAAAACCAAGGATTTATTCTAAAATATTTAACCATTACTATTTGTCGAAGAACTAAAAAAAAATTTATAAACAGCGAAGGTATAATTTTTTTGTATTTTTTCCGATTGTTCTTATGGGAGCTATATGCAATAGTCGTCCGTTCCGTCTCGTTCCGACTTATATACTACCTGCAATAAAAAGACAACTTTTCGGAAAGTTTCATGCAGATAGCTTTAAAACTGAGAGACTAGTTTGCGTAGAAACGGACGGACAGACGGACGGACAGACAGACGGACAGACGGACATGGCTAGATCGACTCTCCTAGTGAGGCTGATCAAGAATATATATACTTTAAAGGGTCGGAGATGTCTCCTTCACTGAGTTGCAATCTTCTGACTGAAATTATAATACCCTCTGCAAGGGTATAAATTACAAATTGTACTGTCATTTTAAGATTCACAAGGTTTAATTATTGCCAATAATTGTCTCTTAAATTCTAAAAAATTGTCATATTTTATATCATTGATTATTTGGGCTTTTTTTATTGCTTTAATTTTTAAAGTCATACAATTGTTTGTTATAATTAATCAAAAAGGAGGCTAATAAAGTAAATGAGGTCGTTGTCATTTTTGGCTAATTCATCTCGAGCAAGTTCCAATAATTCTTCTATAAGTAAATTAATGTATTGTGTTAGATTTGGCACATGTAATTGCGTATATTCTTTTATTAATTGAATTTTATACTATAACTATTTGATTTCTGATTTACGATTTTTTCCGAGCACTGAGTAACTTTCAGTACTTCATAAGTAGCAATAGTAAGTTGCTTCATTTTTTGATTAATTAATATGTTAATTACTACGTGTCTATTGTTTTTTTCTAAGTGCTCATTTATCGTACCTTCTAAAATCTAAAATCTGATAAATCAGTTTGGATCTGATAGATGAGATGAGGTTAGAGAATGAAATGATTCTTCGAACTTCGCCAGAGCTTCTTCATAGCTTTGTAGGTTGAAGATGTGTATGATTTTAAATGTTCCGTCTTGTTTAGCCGCTAATTCGGTTTCGACTGAGATGATTTGTGAATTGAAATAGTCGAGGACTGTAGTTATCTCCAAGCATGGTGGTAAATATACTCTGAAAAATTATGTTCTTATATTATTTTTATGTTTGCTTATTTCGGTTTGTGTTTTAATTGTGGTCGTTTTATTTTCCGCTTCGTTTGTATCTAGGTGTAAATTTAGATCCTAACCTTTTATCTATTTTTACGTGGACTGTTCCTGGCTTAAAAAGTTTTGGTAGTCTTTTTCCTTTATTGTGGTTGTTACAGAAGGCCATTAAAACGAAGCTTCTAACAGCATTTGAGTTGAAACGATGGTTTTTTAAATATTCAAAATATATTAAAAATTACATAGAGCTTTAAAAAATCTTCTTATCTTGTCGATGCTCGTGATTCAGTTGCTTATCGATAGTTCTCTCTTTCTGGATGCACATCGATTGATGTCAAAATTTATCGTTCATTCCATCGATAATTTTTTAGAAAAAATTAATAAATATTAAAATTATAATTAAATTTCAAATTTAAAGAAATGAATTTCGTGGCCGTATCTGCTACATTTAGCTTCGTTGGAACCCAATGCCATTGACTGGCATTCGAAGTTTCCATGACTTCTCCAACACGGTGCATTACAAAGGCGTAAAAATTTCGTGGATCCATTGTCAGCCCTGAAATAACAGTCCTTGAGTCCGTCCAATATTTATTTATTTATTTATTTATTTATTTATTTATTTATTTATTTATTTATTTATTTATTTATTTATTTATTTATTTATTTATTTATTTTTTTATTTATTTATTTATTTATTTATTTATTTATTTATTTATTCATTTATTCGCCAATGGATATATCCTTATCTGGCTTTCACCTAACTTAACTTAAAACTAAGTATTAATTAAAAAAAATATTCCCTAAGTAATTGCCTAAGCACATCCTTCTTGGATCCCCAAACCAATCGAATACTTAGTGGCAAAGAGTTAAAAAGTCTTAAAGTTCTTAAGATTGGCTCATTACGCGCATAGTTAGTTCTCGCAGCACTTTCAAAAAATGGGATGATGGTACGGAGACTCCTGGCAGGGATATTGAATTTAATTGAGCTTAATATTAATGGACTATCTATATTACCTTTTATATATCGAACGGCGATCTTCTAGACTGCAGGTATGCAGCAGGCAACATTAGCTAGAGTAAGCTGGCAAAGGTTCCGAAAATTTTAACGGCGGAAAAGCAAATTTTAGGTACTTTTTCTGCAGCCTCTCAATTCTATTGATATGAATAACACTTGACGGCTTCCAAATAAAGGAAGCATATTCCACTCTTGAACGCACAAAAGCTGAGAACACTGTCAGTCGTGAGTATGGGTCCTTAAATAGTATGTTTCTTTTGACAAATCCGAACATTGCATATGCCTTCGGCAGAACATGCTTCATATGGTTAATAAACAAAAATTTACTGTCGAAGAGGACCCCAAGATCCATAATCTCAGTAAGTACAGAGAGTGAATGGTTATTGATAACATATGTAGAAAGAATATTTAAGATACATTTACTATAGCGAACAAGATAACATTTATTTGGGTTGAGAGGTAAATAGTTCTGAATACACCATAAACTGATTTTGTTCAAGTCCGATTGTAGCAAATAACTGTCATTTAAGGAATTCACTGGCATGTATATTTTAAGGTCATCCGCATAAAGAATATACTTGGCAGATTGAATGCAGAAACAAATATCATTAATGAAAATAATGAAAAGCAAAGGACCAAGAGAACTGCCTTGAGGAAGACCAGAGGTTGCTTCAAAGAGGTTAGAAACAAACCCGCTGACTTTAACATGATAGGATCGGTTTGCAATATTGCTTATTTTAGCAATCGGCCTGTAATTAGAAACCTCAGACTTGCTTCCGCCTTTATGAGCCGGTAGAATTTTGGCAATTTTCCTTCTAGAAATAAATTTACCCTGAAGTAGCGAGGACGAGAAGATCATCTTAAGGGGTTGAAGAAGACTGCGATAAAATTTTTTAAGAAAAAATGAAGAAACTCCATCAATGTCAGGCTTAATGGAGTCGTCAAATTGTGAAATAGCTTTGCTGGTCATTCTAGTCACAAGCAGGCTCAAATTGGACGAAAAAAATGAAGCAAATAAGTTTGCAATATTTGTCCCAGAATTAGCGGTAGTATTGGTATATGACACAGTTGATGGTATGGAAGAGTAAGATTTCTTTGAATTAATAAAACGCCAGAACACATTTGGATTTGACTTTAAGCTATTTTCAATGTCGGAAATGTATTGATTATAAAGAAATTTATTAAGAAACTCAAATTCCCGCTTATGCTGTCTATATCTATCACGATCCAATTACCCCATCTAATAAACCGTTTGCAGAACTTATTTCTTAGATTTTTATATTTCTGGAGACCATTTGTATACCAAGGAAGCCTATAGGAACCCCGTACCTTGGTTGAACAAGTGCTGTCAGGAATATTTTTTAAAGCGACAAGAAAGTTATTGTAATTGGTCTCAATGCAAGCATTTGATAGCAAGGAAACCCAATCCATAGACGAGAGGCAATCTCTTACGGCAACCAAGCTGGCATGATCAAAATGATATATAGGAATAAAGTTAACAACTGGTAGGAAATTATAAAATTCAATATTAAAGCATAAGGGCTTATGATGAACATCACAACTAGAAATACTAAATTCAGCAAGGCTTACCGAGGAATGAACACTAGAATTGATGAATATTAAATCTAGTAGCCTATGCAAATCATTAAAGATATAATGTATCTGTGTGAGGCCCATACTATAACAATCATCGATAACAATAATTTCATGTGGCTGGTGTACATTGCCAGGCACCATAGCAAGGGATTGCGGATCACATGACCATACAACAGATCCCAAATTAAAATCTCCTGTCACAACAAGACCAACAGTGTCATCTATGCTAGCATGTAGGCTGGCAATGTTATTCATATGCGCCTGATAAAGCGTAAAGTCACTTCCAGGGGGAATATAAGAAGCAACTATTACAGTGTTCCCAGACAATCCAGATACCTCAACAGCCAACTGGTCCAGAAGAGAGTCCTCGTTTGAAAGTACAGCTGCGCAGCAGGAGAAGGTACGGCGGACAGCCACGATGACGCCTCCACCTCTCTCGCACTTCATTCTGCTGAAGTCTCTATCCTTGCGATAGACATGTAATAAATTAGTATCGAAGAACTCATTGGAGTTGAAGTTGGGGTTGAGCCAGGTTTCAACCAATATTATTATATCATAACCACTGTTGGAAGTGCTCATGAAGACGGACTGAGTTTTAGTTCTCATTCCAGATATGTTTTGAAAATAAATTTTAAGGCAATTAGTTCCAATTCTTTTGACTGACGAATTCTCAGAAACTGTTGCCATAGTTTCATAATGGAAGTCATGAAATGGTATCGTAAAATCCACATGCGGCCTTTTCTTTGCAAGTCCAAAAAAGCCATTCAGAGCCGTACGCAATATTCCAGTCCGGATACGTATTGGTAGTGGAAGATTATCATTACGAAGGTTATAGTTGCAATCCATTCGTCCAATCGTAGAAGACCAACTTGCAGATACTTCCAGTGTCAATGAGTGCCCTAGGGAGCGCAATGCAGAAAGCGCATCATCAAAGAGAGGCAACAGAAGAGAAACTTGTGGAGAGAGCAAGCGTCCGTTAAAACGTAGGATTTTAAAATCCCCCGTTGGCAACCATGAGGAAGTGAGCGGAACTCCAAAAACACCAGTAAACCATCCAAACGTCAGCCGAAGCGCCGATGCAGCGGGAGGTGAAGGGAGCGCTGCATAGCAGCGGACTACTTTCAAGTAAGGAGCTGCATAAAGAAAAGGGCAAAGTCATCCGATTTTGTGGTTGTTGCAAATATGGGTGCGAAGAGAGTGATAATTCAACGCAATCGCTCAGCCATCCACGAGTAAAGCGAAGCAGCCAGGCAGATGGAGATGGATAGAGCGCCAAAATGAGGAGCGCGCTACTATCATATGCATTGGGTACATCAGAAAAAACAGCCGTCAAGAGCGACTGAGCGTATGAAGCTGCATGATGTTGAGAGAGCGAAACTCCGAAGAGAGCGCCGTATTGTTGTTGATGCGAAAACAGCTGCGGCTGCGCGCCTTGATTCGAAACGATGTAGAGGGCGAGCGGCCTAAGCACCAGCTTAAGCATTTGTTGTTGGTGATGAGGTTGAGAACTGCAGTTATAAATGATGCACAAAAGTGAAGTGACGTCAGAGCCAGTGACGTCGACTACTGGGAGTTTTTGATGGAAGCTTGGCAGGGGTAGATGTACGCAATGGTTCATCACCCAATGTGTCCACCACGGTCAACTCCAAGTGCTCTCTCTCCCTGTGGATGAATCGGCTCACCTTAACTGATTGTGGCCAGAAATCACCGCTGAATACAGTCTGATAATACTGCTCCGGGACTCCAAGCTTAAAGTTAATGAACTTCAGTGTGCTAAGATCTACCTCTTTTTTTGTTAGTGAATAGCATGATATGGTGTCAGAATTTACTTTTAACTTGTCAGAAACAAACTTGCACAGCGCCTCTGGCTTTGTGTTTACAGCGAAGAGAGTGATAATTCAACGCAATCGCTCAGCCATCCACGAGTAAAGCGAAGCAGCCAGGCAGATGGAGATGGATAGAGCGCCAAAATGAGGAGCGCGCTACTATCATATGCATTGGGTACATCAGAAAAAACAGCCGTCAAGAGCGACTGAGCGTATGAAGCTGCATGATGTTGAGAGAGCGAAACTCCGAAGAGAGCGCCGTATTGTTGTTGATGCGAAAACAGCTGCGGCTGCGCGCCTTGATTCGAAACGATGTAGAGGGCGAGTGGCCTAAGCACCAGCTTAAGCATTTGTTGTTGGTGATGAGGTTGAGAACTGCAGTTATAAATGATGCACAAAAGTGAAGTGACGTCAGAGCCAGTGACGTCGACTACTGGGAGTTTTTGATGGAAGCTTGGCAGGGGTAGATGTACGCAATGGTTCATCACCCAATGTGTCCACCACGGTCAACTCCAAGTGCTCTCTCTCCCTGTGGATGAATCGGCTCACCTTAACTGATTGTGGCCAGAAATCACCGCTGGATACAGTCTGATAATACTGCTCCGGGACTCCAAGCTTAAAGTTAATGAACTTCAGTGTGCTAAGATCTACCTCTTTTTTTGTTAGTGAATAGCATGATATGGTGTCAGAATTTACTTTTAACTTGTCAGAAACAAACTTGCACAGCGCCTCTGGCTTTGTGTTTACAGCGAATTTGCCAATATGCAAAAATCTTTTGCTGGGCAATACTTCAAGTTGATCACAAGCGAGCGCCGAACCAATAATATGCTTCTTGTTGTTACGATTCTTTTTATTTTTCTTGGAGACAACCGTAAAGCCCTCATTGGGAGGGTTATGGTCTGACACAACGGGATTGGAATGATGAAGTAGATGAAGCCGGAGGTTTATTGGCAACTTTTTCCTTCTTCCGCTTGTTGGTGCTAACATTAGCCGGGGCATCCACAGATTCAGGAAAAGCATTTTGAAACTTTGTATTTAAGTGCAAGTATAGGCTTTTAAGTTCACGAAGTTCTTCAATGATTTCGTCTGTTTTTGAGTGCGAATCATTGCTCACTACACAGCTATTACATTGCCATAACAGATTTGGCATAATAGTTAGTAATTTTATTACCTCTTCAGGCAAATTAACACAAGAAGTGTGGAAAGTGCGATGACAAAGCGATGAACATCGAACGGCCTCAAAACCACGAAGTTGCGCATGCGTAACGGCAACATTGCACTCAGAGCACGTAAATGGGGTCATAACGAAATGAAAAACGCGTCTGCTCGAAACGAAAGCTGATCAGAGACTAATGTGTTCATTAGCCTTTATGTTACGTGTGTTACGGACTTTCTGAGATAAGCGCGCGCCAGTCAAAGCGGCGAGTAGTTCCATTCGGGGTATGGAATGCGGCTTAAGAGGTGCCACTTTCCTTTTTGCTGCGACCAATGATATAGTAATGTCATCTCCCTTTCCTATTCGAAAATAGCAGACGACTGCATCCACAAAGGTGTGTAGTTCGGTGAAGTCTGCGACATGGTGTAATGGAGAGTAATGTCGTGCGACCTGAACTGTTGCGGCTTGGGAAAGCAAGCCCTTGCATTTTTCCCAAAATAAAAACTGAGATACCGGTAAGACGTCGTCCCATCCTATTCCTGTGCGCCAAATTTCTTGTAGCAGAATTTTGAGGCCTATGGTGAAATAGGATTAAAATCCCAATGGGTCAAATATGGACATCAACACTTGTAGGGCCTCTTATTTGGTTGGCATCGCTTCTTCGGAAAGGATGTTTTTGGAGTTTTTGGTTCCCAAAACATACGAAGGACTTTATCTGCATCTCCGAGCTCCTTTGCCGGTTGTAGGGTAATCGAGTCATCCATCAAATGCTTCAGAACTTCGGGGGAGTTAGATGCCCAACTCCTTATATTGAAGCCTCCTGTGGCGTGTATGTCCCGAACCTCTACAGAAACCTTGATTGCTTCTGTTTCGTCGGCCAGACTGTCTATGTAGTCGTCGACATAGTGTGCTTCAGTAATAGCTTCAAAGTCTCGGGGACTCTTCAGCTTATACTCCTCCGCGTTCTTATCTCGCACGTAATGAGCAATGCATGGAGCGCAGGATATGCCAAAAGTCTTTGCTTTCATTACAAATATCCTTGGAGCTCTGGTTTTTTTGTTAAGCCCCGCTGAGCGTGCGAATCTGCTTCCTGGATACGAATTTGGTGAAACATTTCCGCAATGTCACCGCAAACGGCTATTTTTCCAACTCAGACCGCCATTAAAACTTCAGTAAGGGGATGCAAAAGGTCGGAACCCGTGTTGCATCCCATACAAGCCTAACCTTTTCTGGTTTATTTGGGTTGTGAGTGATAAATATCGGAAGATACCAAACGCGCTCATACTGTATACACATCTAGGCGCTAGACATCTCGACTGCGTAACCCTTCTCGAGTAAATTGTTGATCTGTAGCTCAATCTTATCATACAAGTCAGGTTCAGGGGATATTTTTGATTTCAGACAGTCCAATCCAGTATTTGGCGGTTAACTCACTTATGTTGACAGTTTGTCTTGGTAGGCCCAAATTTTTGACGGTGTGAACGTTATTTAGCCAGTATGATTTTTGGTCGTCTGCTCCTGAGATTCGAATATTAAAGCGCACAGAGTTCCTTTCTATTCTGGTGGTTTGATTAGTCCACTGCATACATATTGGGTCAAGAATGCCGCGTAAGTTAAAGCGCTTCAAGAATGCTTCGTCTATGAGTGTCACCGAAGATCCCTCGTCTAAGAACGCGAAAGAGTCATTGATTACATTGCTGCAATGAACTTTTATGGGCACAATTCGAAAACATTGCTCTCCGTCAGGGGACTTGGCTTGGTGAGATGCAACGACATTGTTACTCTGGCTACCTTTATGGAGCAGAAGATTATGTCTAGACTCACATCCTCTGATCCCAAACGGCCTAGTTGAGAAGCATCTTCTTCCGTGGTCTTTAAGGCACTTAAAGCACAGTCGATTGTCATGAACAATTAGCTGCTTTTCCTTACAGGGGAGATTACAAAACCCTTCACACTGTGCGACTTGATGTTGTGCTCTGCCGATTAGGCGATCCAAAATTTGATCAGGGCGGCCGAAAAACGACTTCAATGTGCTTATGACCTCGGGACCATTGTTGGCAACAAAAGCTTGTCTCTCACTAGGTCGTACGCCTTTCCTTTAAGACATCTTTGGAGGCGTCTGATGTTCTCCACATTCGAGAAGTCAGCCACATAGGTGCTGTTCTCAAAAACGCTTATAAAGGTTGGCCACTGGTCTGGATTTCCGTTAAAATCTGCTGGAAGTATTTGGCGTGCTGATATCTGGGCGCTGGTTGAACCCATATTGGTATGTGGCGACGTCATGTTCGCGCCACACTGCTGTGCAAGTATTTCATACTTTTGCTGGATATATTTTTGATCAGCTTCCCGCTTTTCCTCTAACATCTGTAACTTAAGAACATTAGTGGATGTGTCGATGATTGGGGCCTTTGAATAATTAAAACTCGTTTTGTCGATCTCAACTTCAGCTACGTTGATTTGCTGCAAGTTATTTTCCACGATCTGCGTCGGATCCGTATAGCCCTTTAATTGTTTTTAGGAGCTACTGAGCTAACTTCTAGACCCTGTGCGGATGCAGTTTGTGGTACCTTATTGGTGGTGTCTACATCTTTATTGGCGTTGTTGGATATAATTTGCTCGCAAGTAGGGCAGGTCCAGCCTTTAAGGTTATCGTCACTTTCCTCGCGTACGCCAGCAAAATGGCAAGTTTCACATTGCACCCAAATAATGTCGTTACCGGGTCGATCTTTTTTGCAAACGCCAAATATGGCGATTGAACATTTTCGTATTCTTGTAATTGATTTCAAAATTGATCTTTTCTTTGACCTGTTGGGCGAAATGTTTTCACTTTCGCAAGCTATTCTTCTACTCACAGCTTTAGTGGTCAGTTTGTTTCAGTTAGTTTTATCACGAAAACGATACACATTTAGACGGCGTCATGTGTTCAAAAATTCATTTCTGCGGAACTGTCTTGCTCCTATCTACGCAGTTAAATTTCGCATACACATACAAGGCTTGTATCGATCAGTATGTGGGAATTTTGTATGTATACGAGTACAACTGCGCTGTGTCTTTTCCCTTTGCTAGTGCGGAACTGTACCTTTGCTATATATGTATGTATGTATATATATATATATATAAAATCATTAACTTGCTACTGATATAGTGACTCCTATATTTATATATAAATAATAATATATATATTAATGATTTTATTTGTATGCCATTTGATAGGCAATTTAATGACCAATTCAGCATTGTATGTGAGAGAGTAAATGGTTCATCATTTGACTATTACTTCTCAGCATTTTGATAGAAAAACTGATTTTTTATGTGTTTTTATTTTAGGTTTTTGGAGACTTGTCAATAAATAAAATTCGAAAGAGTCCTTTCGTTGTAAGCCATAAGAGTGTCTGTGTTGTATAGTTGGCGACCTATACCACCCATCCACAATCGGATTAGAAAAATGAATTTTTTTTTGGTGCAATAACAGCGTTTTGACAGAAAAACTGATTTTTAGGTGTTTTTTTTTAAGGTTTCTATAGACTTGTCAAAAAACAATATCCGAAAGATTCCTTTTGTTGTAACTTAGACAAAATTAGACGTATATCCATAATAGTGACTGTTTTGTATATTTGGCGACCTATACTACTGTAGGAATCAGAAACAAACCAGAAGAGCAAGAAGAGAGAAACAAACGTAATGGACGTCTGTTCTGACAACACAGTCAGAGTTTGCTAATGTATGCGTGCGGGTAACTGATCAGGAAAGAAAAACTGTAATAAAATCACTCGATGCCGAAATCTCACGCTAAGCAGTCCACAGAGACACACTCCATTTTGTAAACTCATTAATGTTTAATACACCACACAACACTCTTTTTGTTAATTAAGTCAATTGTATAATAATAAATAAAGCATCAAAATAATAAAACTGCATCGTCCTGGAAGTAATTCGCACTAACGGAACTCCAGGGACCACAACTTTGGGAGCTCAACCGGGATATTCGGAACTATTACAAACCTATGTCACTAAACTTAGTTGAGTGTTAAAAAACTTAAGTCACTACTCAGTCGTGTGTTAAAAAAAGTGGAAAAAACTCTGTGAATTGTCGTTGCAGACAGTTATGAACTAAAACAAGTGTGCTGCGCAAAAAATAAAGACAACAATTTTGCAAAGCAGGGCAGCGTGAGTGGAAACGAGACAGTAAGTTTTTGCAACATTCGAGCAGTTGTGAAATTCGTTTTTGGCGCAACAAAGGAAGGAGGCAAGAAACCGACATAGAAGGCGATTGAACAGCGAGTACCATTCTGGAGGCAGCGTAAAGACTTTGTGGTGAGCGTCAACAAGAAAGAGGCAGGATCATTGGCGGTGGTCATCTGGACAAAGTGGAAGGCGTGGAGCAGATACGATAGCAAGCGGATCGCAGAAGTGTTTGGAAGACCATTCTGGAGCAGTATTGGTGACGCCGAGAATATTTTTGAAGCTGTATTAGTGATCCCGCCAATATTCTGAATCAGCATTAGTGATGCAGCCAATATTCTGGAGCAGTATTGGTAACGACGAGAACATTTGGATCAGTATTGGTGACACGGCGAAAAGAGATTTCCGGTGAGGCAGCGAGACGAATCAAAAGCTGTATTGGTGACACGGCGAGAAGACATTTCCGGTGGGGCAGCGGTACAAATTCAAAATTGTGTTGCTGGGCTGACGAAAGAAAACGGTTAAAGAAATATTGGTGAGTGACAGGGAAAACATCGAGAGGCAAGACAAGTTTTTTTGCAACTTGGCTGGCAGAAGGCGCTGTGTCAGAAAAGAGAACTGGAGAGCAGCACTCACCAATTTCGTTTTGGAGACCTCTTGTTGGCCTTATTGGAATGTAGGAAATAATTTGAAATTCTACAGATTGCGTGCCTTCAGTCGGACTGTTGTGGCAACAGCTTAAGAACATAGTGTTAAGGTTTGACATTCATTTCACATTAACGTAGAGTAAAGTAAAGTAAAGTTCACAGTTTGAAAGTCCAGTATATAAAAAAAACACATAATTTTGCCATGTAGGCGGATTTGATAAACATTTTTGTATTGTATAAGCACTATATTTTATATTTTATATCTTAGTACAATCGGAAGAAAATGCGAGTTGCAAAACAAACTACTTGTTCACTATGGTTTGCAATCTGATATAAACGAAGAAGATGCGATTGAAGTGGATGATGATGAGGGATCCATCCTCATCATCATTTGCATCATCATCATCATTCAGACAATTACCAGGCAGGTGCAGTTGCAGGAAATAGTGCGCCAATTGTAAGCGAACAGAACAGTCAAATTATAAATGTAAATACAGATAGAACATGGCTTACATTAAAGGATGTAGAGGGGAGTGTGTCACAGTTTTCGGGAACTGGTTCACCTGTTATTAATCAGTGGATCGAGGAACTTGAAGAGTGTGCACTTACGGTTGAATGAAGTCAGTTGCAGGTGTTTATATATGCAAAACAATTGCTCAGCGGAGCGGCTAAGCTTTATGTTCGTAGTCAGCGTGATATTGGCGATTGGAAGCTGCATTGCTAGAAGAATTTGGGGTTAAAGTTTCATCGGCAGAGGTTCATCGTAGACTTGGCAAGCGACAACAAAAGAAAACCGAAACCTGCTGAAAGCTTGATCGAATACTTTGTCGACGGTATTCCAGACTCGAAGGGAAACAAGGCTTTACTTTATCAAGCTATGAAGCTAAAGGAGATGAAAGTTCAAACCGAAGCATACCATAAAATGCGAGGATCGGTGAAGCACATTAAGTATGACTCTGACTTTAAAAAGGTGAAAAGGAGACAGTGAAAGCAGTTGAGAAAGTTAGGAAATGTTTTAACTGTGGTGATGAGTTTCACATCAAGAAGGATTGTCCAAAAAGAGATCACAAGTGCTTTAGGTGCAACCAGCCAGGACATAGAGCAGCCCAGTGCAATGTCGAGCTAGTAGCTAAACAGGAAAAGGCAACTAATCTAGTGCAGGTGGAAGGCAGGGTGAAGCCAACAAGCACGTTTACGTCATCAGGATTGGAGTTATAGCATGTACCGTTTGGGAAATAACCTTCAAAGGATTGTTAGATACGGGAGCAGACTTGTGTTTATTGCGACGTAACGTTTTTATAAGGCTCGGATTAGAAAACCTAACAGGAGGTAAAAAATGTTTGACAGGAATTGGGGAAAGCCAAATTGTGACTTTTGGAAGCCTGACAATACCAGTGCAGTTTGATGGCAACAATCTCAACGTAGAATTCCACATTATATCGGACGAAGACATGGCATTTGATGCAATTTTAGGTAGATCTCTTCTAGATAGTATCGATATGAAAGTGACAAAGGACGGAACCGAGTTGGTTTGAAGACCAGACAGTCATGTCGGTAAAGGACAAAAGTTTGAAGCTCATGGGAAAGAGAAAAACGGAAGTTCATGCTCAGAGCTTCTGAATGAATTCCAGAGTTTGTGTATGATGACCATGGAGTAGGCAGGAAGCAAGCTAGACGTACACGTTTCACATTGCCACATTCGCAGAGAAGTGTTGTGAAACGTATGATAGAAAAATACAAGCCATTTAGGAATGTTCACTGTCCGGTCGAGATGAAGATTTTGTTAAGCGATGATTTACTAGTTTTTCAGCATCCTCGACGTATCGCTTTTAGTGAACAAAAGGTAATTGACGAGCAGGTTCAGGAGTGGCTTGAACAAGGATTGTCAAGCCCAGTACTTTAGAGTACGCTTCTCCGATCGTACTCGTGGCAAAAAAGAATGCCCAGAAGCGATTGTGTTGCGACTATCGCAAATTGAATGAGAAAATAGTGAGGGACAATTTGCCTATAATAGAGATGGACAACGTGATTGAGAAGTTACAGGGAGCGACAATTTTTACGACACTGGATTTGACCAACGGTTATTTTCATATTCCGGTAGAAGTAGACTACCAAAAGTATGCCTCATTTGTTTCACAGAACGCACAGTACGAATTGTATATGCCGTTTGGTATTTCGAACTCGCCGGAACGCGAGGCAGTGGTTTACATAGATGATATTATCATCCCAAGCAGTGATGTCATAAAGGGCATACAAAAGCTGCAAAAAGCCCTTGAGGTCGCAGAACAGAATGGGTTGAAAATCAATTGGACCAAGTGACAAATTTTGTAGAGCAGAGTAGATTTTCTAGAATATATTCGACCACACCCAGCGATGAGAAAACAGAGGCCGTGGCAAACTTTCCAGAGCCGTTTAATCAAAAAGCCGTACAGTTTGGTTTGACATCATATTTTAGGAAGTTTGTGGATGGATACGCAGTAATAGCTAAGCCATTGTCAGGTTTGCTGAGAAAGGATGTAAAGTTTGAGTTCAAGGAGTTACAGCAGGTAGCATTTGAGCAATTAAAGGCAGTGTTGACTAGCAAACCAGTTTTGAAACTGTACAATCCTGGAATTGGCTACGGAAATACACAAGGATGCGTCGAAGTTTGGTTTTGGGGCAGTTCTTCTACAAAAGGATCCAGAGGATGGACAGTTACACACTGTCAAGCCTTGTGAAAAATAATATCACTCATACGAGTTGGAGGTCCTAGCAGTCATAGGCGTTAACAAAATGACGAATTTACGTTTTGGGAACGCAGTTCAAAATCATCACGGATTGTAACGCGTTCGCCATGACGATGAAAAAGAAAGAAGTTTCGTTGCGAGTGGCTACGATTACGAGATAGATAGGTACAAAGGTGAGGCATGTAGGCGCTCTGAGTCGAGTATCTTGTAATGTACAACTTGAAGGAAGCTCAGGTTGCAGACGAGTGGACAAATGTAATTAGGAATCTAGTTAAAACAAAGGGGCAAATATTGTTTAAAAACCCAGACAGAGTTGATTGTAGTTCTATCTTAAAGCTAGCTAAAGTTGTAGGCAGCTGTGTGGAGTGCATTTTGGTTAACGCAAAATCCGGAAAACAGGAAGGATATCTAAATCCTATCGATAAAGGGGACAAACCTTTAGTCACTTATCACATAGATCACGTAGGGCCGATGGAGATCACAAGGAAAAGATATAATCATATCTTAGTAGTTGTCGATGCAACCTAATACGTTTGGTTGAATCCGACGCGTAGCACTGGAGTCGAGGAGGTGCTAAGCTATTTAGACGGGCAGGTCATAATATTTGGAAATCCCTTCAGGATCCGTTCAGATCGGGGTGCAGCTTTCACATCGCAATTACTCAAGGAATACTGCGACAAAGAGAAGATCCAGCATTTATCGATCGCTTCAGGCGTACCTCGAGGTAGAAGAGTTGGACGATGAGCGTGAATAGATACGCAAACAAGCCAGGGACAACATTCAGTTTTACAGGAGGAGAACAGAAATGCTTTCGATTCAAAAAGGAAAGAGGAAAAGCAATACAAAGTCAATGACTTAGTTGCGATAAAGCGTACTTAGTATGGGGTGGGTTTAGAATTGAAAGGAAAGTATCCCTTTAAGGTCGTCAAAGTTCCAAAGCATGGCAGGTATGATGTGGAGAAAGTGAGAGATAGCGAAGGATCTTTGAAAACATCCTCAGATACTGTCTGAGTTTATGAAGGAGTTCGGGACGAACACCAAGTCAGGAGGGCCGAATGTAGGAATCAGAAACAAGCCAGAAGAGCAAGACAACACAGACAGAGATCGCTAATGTATGCGTGAGCGCATTAGATCAGGAGAGAAAAACTCTAATAAAGTCAATCGATGCCGAAATCTCACGCTAAGCAGTCCACAGAGACTCACTCCATTTTGTAAACTCATTAAAAGTTTAAAACACCACACAACACTCAGTTTGTTAATTTAAGTCAAATATATAATAGTAAATAAAACATCAAAATAATAAAACTATGTCGTTCTGGAAGTAATTCGCACTAACGGAACTCCCAGGGCCACATATATTTTATATACCTACCCAGTTTAAAAATTTCCTGTTACTAATTTATAAAACAGTTTTGCAATAAAATGTCCCTTAATAAGCATTTCCCATTACGTATTTATTTGATTTATTCGCAGTGCCTGTTTGTTTCACTCTGGGAGCGTATCATTAATATACATTATCACTCTTATCGTTAAGAAGCACAAACTAATGCTTACGATATATATATCTAAATATATTTCTGTAAGTGTGGCTTAGATCGTTATTAATTGGTTTTTGGCTCTATGACAGATGGATATATAGGGGCTAACAAGCTCTAACTAAATTATGTATTAACAGATGTTTTTTATTCGTGAATATTTTTAATTTATATTTATATTTTTATTTTTACCGGATTTTGATTATGTTATTTTACGTGCATCCTGTCCGTGATTACTCAAGCCCAAACTTTTGTTTTAAGTATTCAATTTTTAAATTGTTAGCTATGTACTCCTGACAAATGATGAGAATTTCTAATGGCTATAAAAAGTACATAATTTACAATTGCATTTTGTTTTTGCATGGATTTACGTGTTTATTTACATTTTGCTTCTAAGAGCAACTGTGCTTTCCATATATAAAAGTACATATTTATTATTTGCTTCTCTATTTAAATAAATTGACTTTATAACAAACTAACCTTAATGAATTTTTTTTTTCGCGTGTTTACTAAATAAATCCGTAACTAATTTGACAGCATTCTTCGCAATCTCTTATAAATCTATATCAACTAGCTGTTTTTTGTATAAGCTATTAAATAACATAGCCGAGTTGTAAATGAACTTGCTCTGTTGGCTTATTCGCTGCCTTTGTTTGATTAAAAACTTAAAATGCGTTCAAAAATAAACAAGTTACGCCGTAAGAAACGAAGTTGATAAGATGAAATTTTTTTGATTTTGTAATACCAACAAGAGGCAAACGAAATAGAAATGTTGTTTTATAAAATATTTGGGGAATGAGGTAGTCTCATTTTTTTTTCTAAAATTTCCGCGAAAAAATGTCAACATGATTTGTAACTATATATTCAAAAGCCAATAATTGCTCATGGCCATCTTGTTATCTAAATTAGTAAATGTGAAGTCGTTATTGATGTTCAAAAATTATAAGAATCGTAATTCATTTAACTTTAAGGTCCATTTTCTTAAAATCCTGCCTAACACAATATTTTTTTGGCCAGAATAATTTAACACTCAAAAATCGAGTTTATAAGAACATTTTATTTTTTGATGTACATTTCTGGTGTAGCCCAGTGTTATAGTTGTTATTGTTATCATTCTTGTGTGTGTATTTCAACGTTTGGCTCCGTACACTTTTAACTTCGAATGTTTTAATGGCACTTTATTAATAAGATTTATACTCGACTTTCTAGGCGCACGAGCGTGTTGCCAGCAACGAAAGAAGCGCGAAGAGCCAGCCGGTGATCAGCGAACGGAGGGCGGAGATAGAGCCATGGCCCCCGCTGTTCTTGCCTTTGGACCAATCATTTTCCTTGGGGCCCGTCAGCTTCTGCTTCGTTTTGTCAATCTCGTTCAGATTCGTTTGATATTTACTGACCGCTGTAACAGATAACCAAAAAGTGTAAGAACTGTGAAAGAGTGTTTGTTCAGAAGCTTGACTGCGGCAATACTCACGTTTCCCAGACGAATTTGTTGGTCCGTCACCCGCAATGTCACTAGGTGGGGTGTGGGGGTATGCGTTAAGCGCGTTTGCAACCATTGTCGTTGTGCGTCGCAGCGTCGAGGTAATGGGCGGTGGTTGAGTGGTTGGTGGATTTGACACTGCACAGAAAGAGGTTTAAAATGTAATGATTAAAAATGGTATATTAGTTTACGCGTTTCATCCGTAAGTTTAACCAGTAAGTTAAGGGGCTTCACGTCTACCGCGATTAAAATGTATTTTTTGCTAAGTTTAATCCTTATAAAAAGCGTTCAATATATATGTAGTTCTTGAGATATGCAGTGGCTCACAGCCTATAAAAACTGAAAAGGACATCAAATTAATTTAAACGCAGGATTAAGAAAAATTAAGAATTTTCAAGAATTAAACAAGAAAGGAAGCAAACTTCGGCAAGCTGAAATTCATATACCCTTGCAGCTATTGCAAAAATTAAATATTCTTGAAGACATTAAAATTATGATTTACTTGCGCATATGTTTAAAGGCATTGAAATTAATAACGTAATCCTGAACTGTCAAATTATAAAATAGTCAAAAAGAATATCTAAAAAAAATTACAAAATAAAAAGTTAAACTTTTTTTAAATATTTTTATTCTTCCCATGGGAGCTTTATGTTATAGTCGTCCAATTTTGATGAAATTTAAACCGTAATTCTGAAATATTTAACCATTACTATATGTCGGAGAACTAAAATAAAAAACTTCTGACTGAAATTATAATACCTTCTGCAAGGGTATAAAAATGTATTACTCGTAGAGTAAAAGGGTTCATTGTAATCTTTGAGAAGTATGAACCAGATAGAAGGAATCGTTTCCTACCCTGTAACATGTATATATTCTTGATTAGGACCAATAGCCGAGCTAATCTAGCCATGTCCGTCTGTCTGTTGAACGTCGAAATTTCAGAAAAGCGAAAGATTTTGGATTTGACATACAGATCCTATGCTCATTTGATTGGGCCGTCGTGATCGGTGATGTAGAGATACAGAGCTAAATAATTGTTAGCGAGAGGTGGGAGTGCTGCAGCCTTGGTTAATTTAGAGCCGTCCTCATTTGGTGATTTCATCAGAACAGTTCCCATACATAACCGTGTCTAACATTTGAATTTTTAAATAAGAAGTCGTGTCCCATATACTCAGAAACATAATAAAATTGGTATTATCAATTCAAAAAGTAATCAAAATTGTTGTTAAACAGATGAGTTGTAATACGTACTCATTGTTTTAGTGCCCATAAACTTTTTGTATGAGTTGAAAGTCTTACTTAGTTATGAAATCAGTTCAGTTCAGTATTTATAGGCTGTTAAGGTTTTGTAAGGTTGTGCATTCCCTAATGGATCTAGGGTGAAACCAAAAACGCGTGCGCTACAGGTGATGGTCTGATTTCAAGTCGTCTTTATTGATCGTGTAAAGTTCAGTTGAGCCGATGAACAATGCCTTCGTGCCCTCCACACAGTGTACTATACATGTTGCTGGAAGTAATGTTTACAAGAATGTTGACAATATAAATGGTTTCAGATAAGTTCAATCATAGTAAATTAATTCATCCATAAGAGTTTAATATAATAATAATCAAGAGCTGAACATTCTCCGCCCGTTGAAATGATGTAAGTCTTGCAAGACCCATATTGAATAGGAAGAGGTGCTACTTTGCAGATTGGTCGTCGGATAACTCCATTGGCCGTTTGAGTTGACGATGCGTCCAGTTGGCAAATGATGTAAATGTGAAGGGCTATTGCTTCGTGTATGAGAACAATACGACCAGGTTCGATGTTTGCCATTGGAGAGGTCCATTTTGACCTTAGCTGAAGCGTGGGTAGATAGTCGCTCCGCCACAAGTCCCATAGGTTCTTCTTTGTACATGTGATGACTCCAGTGTCATTGCTGAATGTTTCAAGATCCTGTTCATTTTGCTGGCTGAAGAGTTCTTGCTTGAAATAGTAAAATTGAACGCTGGCTCCAGTGAAGTTTGTCGCATTATCACAATATATGCGACTTGGGTTGCCTCTGCGAGAAACAAATCGCTTTAATGAAAAAATAAATAAATAAAAATTGTTGATAGGTCAGAGAGAAGCCCTATGTGTACTGCCTTCAATGAGAAGCAGACATAGATGGCCAAATACGTTTTATATGGCACCTTGCTGCGTATTCGATATGAAGTTAACGTAACGTAACGGTCCACACAGGTCTACTCCCGTTACTGTGAGTGGCCTGACAGTTTGCAAGCGATCGGAAGGAACTATGCCCATTACTTGGTTCGCAAGTCTATGTTTGCAATGGTAGCAGTGAATGCGTAGTCGAAGGACGGCAAGCATTTTGGTCCGAAGAAGGTAGTTATCCAATTTCCAAGTGAAGTCGTGATTCTTCGGAATAAGTAAAGGGTATCTATGGCCTTATGGCCAAGTATATTGCGCATGCCATTCCGTACGTTACCGTATTGAGCTGATAAGTTTCCAATGGGTACTGAGGTGAAGGCCTACAAAATATCAGCTGAAATTTGCGATCGTTGGGGATACATTTTCGAAATGTCCGCAGTAAAATCATATCTGTGAAGGCGAAACGAAAGAATTGTGAGTATAAGTGTCTGTTGAATGGTTGGGCCAACCATAACAATATCATTGAGCGATTAGTCATTACATGTGGTATTTGACGCGTCGAAAAATACGCGCAGCTTTGAGGTTGCGTTGTCTGAATGCTAGACGCTTCTCCAATTGTAAGAAGCAAGATTTGGCTAACCAAGCGTTTCTGGGGAGTGCTTGAAAGGTAAGCACACCTCAAAGCGCTCCGAATCAAGAACTGCAACATGAGATTCATCATGCTCTTTACAGGCTTTTTCTTTTTCTGTAAGATATAGCTGATCTGTACCGAGTTCCTCGACTTCCCAAAAAACGCTGCAAGCCGAAGTTGAGATCGCGAATTCTCTCTCCTTTGCATATAAATGCGTGAGCACTTACACTGTTGGGCTTGTCGATTCTGCCGCCAATTAACCATCTAAGTGAGGAATTTTGCAAATATGGTAAATTTGAGCCGAGGGAGATTTTTACCTCTCTCAAAAGTTCGAATAATTCCTAAGTACTGATTAAAAGGTCCATTTTGTTTGGTTGTAAAAGAATGGATCCGCCAGTTCGATTCCGATCGGCAGCTTCCATTTGTAGTTATCGAAAATGCTCTCTTGTTTGCTTCTTGTTTTAATTGTTGTGGTAACCGCGAACATCATTTTGGCACGCACATCTGCAATGGCACAAATTTCATAATGTTGAACATAATTGAGTTGTAGCCGCTTTGCCAGTTTCTCGGTGATGAATTTGATCTCGGACCCCGAGTCTGGAAGAGCTCGTGCTTGTTGATAAGTGCCACATCTGAATCTTGAGCTGCCTTTGCCCATCAAATGTCCTTTGCAAAGACAATTTATACAGAACGATAATTGTTTTGCAATGTTGAAACGCTCATTTACAATCCGTTGATTTCCACTTAAGATAATTTTTTTGGGCAGTGACAAATGCCTTCCGTACGTTGAAATGCCGCCTTTCATTTGACTTTGAAATAGGTCTTTGAGGTGGACTGGCGCGCTGCAGTCCGGAAACTCGCTGTATCGGCTTAGCGTCTTGAATTAATTGTCCCACGGTGGCAAGTTGTCGTAGTCTTGAAATCAATTGTAAGCTTGTCGAGCATCTGGGTAAACCTTTAAGAGAACATTATGAATTAGAAGCGTTAGCGTTAATTATGTCTGTTTCTGTGCCGAGTGATAGTAGTGACCCGCGCAATGCAGAAACAGTGTCCAGAATGCTGCGGAGGTCATTAGCGTCTGCAGGTTCCTTGTCGTATCGTTCCTTGAGGCGACTCAAGACCTTGGGTTAATTTTCTGTTGAAACTTGGAACGATCTCACGACGCTCAAGGCAGTGTCGGACAAACAGCTAAGGAGATAGTTGAACTGGTCGACTGGGTTGATGGTGACGTCATCATCCACCAGGTGCGTGAATACGCTTGTAAACGAGTGTAATGCGGCTAGGCAGTTTTAGAGCTGAGAAAACACACGTCCTCAAATTTCTCCCTTTTCAATTTAGCAGAGCGACTTAGAATGGTTCCTTTCTCCGTGTTTTCTGGATCCAATCGCTTGATGTTGGATTGGATTTGGGAGGCCTGCTTGAAGTAGGTGTCTACAGCCTGAGCTCGGCAGTCTAACCCTGCTGCTGGCATCCCCTGATCATCTTCAATGTTTTTCTGTAGATTTTTCATGGCCAGAATAACGCCATTCTTTTCTTATAAACGCGCACTTTAACGTTCTTCGATTTTACTTACAACTGTGCGGTTTTATCACTTTCCAAAAGTAGCAATGTGGAAAGCCTTTGCCGATTGTGACCGTTCGTGCAAATATTGATATGTATAAGCGATATCTGCAATTCTACGATCCAGTGGAATGTGTTGCCAACAGGAGAATAAGGGAATGAAGAGGAAAGTTAGGTTCCAGATTTGTAGTGGTGCGAATAGGCAAAGACGAAACTGGAAGTACGATGAACAAAGTAAGTAGGACAATTTCGGCTATGAGGAAGTTGTCTCAGAGAGAGAGAAGTGTCACGAATATTAGTCCAGGAACTTAGATGTGGGAATTTTGTCTCGCCACTAGCGTTGTGTGCTGACCCCAGTTGTTCAGTTGACCCGAACAATAATGCCTTCGTGCTATCCACAGTGTAATACATGTTGATAGAAGTAATGTTTACAAGAATGTTGATTAGTGTACGTGGTTTCAAAAAGGTTCAACCATAGTGAAATAATATATACATAAAAGTTTAATACAGTAGTAATCAAAAGCTGTGAGCCACCGTAGATGGAAGTGAGAACCATTCTCTACATTTGCATAACGTTTTGAAATTCTCCGTACACTCCACAACTGCAAGAAATGGTCCGATTGTACTGGTTTACTTATTTTAAGCGACAAGTTAAACTCCCTTACACTCAACATTTATTGTATGTCACCATTTTTGTTTAAAGTGTAACTAACGTTTTCGCTTTTTTGCATGCCTATTGTATGTGCTTAACCGATGTGGGTCATCGATAGCTTATATTAATGCAAGGTAGGGCTGTGAACTACTCCGGAGTTGGATTACTCTAAGCCTTAGTGGCTTAGATTTTTTGTAAGACGAACCGAACCATAACCGGAATACACCAATTTTTTTCGTAAATAAACCGTAACTGATCCGGAATATATATATCGGGTTCGGTTCAAGATAAAAATATAACCATTTTGAAATTTTTTATAACCGGTTGTCAAACATTCTATATTCTGTTTAAGATTTTCTTTATCGGCAATGAAAAGTGCCTGTGTAGACAAAAAGCTTACATTCTCTGTTAAAGCGGAACGAAAAGGAAAATTTTAAAAGTGTATTTATTAGATCGAATTCGTGTATTGTTTTGTTATAATATAGTCCACTTCTACTAAAATAAATAAGTATACAATAGAATTTACAAAATACAATGCAATATAGTAAACGACATTACTTTGGCCAACTTCAATCAAATCTTTTCATAATTTTTTTTCACTTGTCTAATACAGTATTTTGCAAGCGGAATGTTAAAGAAAACATATTTTTTACAATTTTTAAAGGTCCATGTGAATGTAATGTAAAACAAGAAAGAAAGCAAACTTCGGCAAGCCGAAGTTCATATACCCTTGCAGCTATTGCAAGAATTAAACATTTTTGAAAACATTAAAATTATAATTTACTTGCGTACATGTTTAAAAACATTGAAGCTATGATGATTTGCAGCTCAATTATTTGATAGTTATTTTATATATTTTTATTGTTCCTATGGGAGCTATATGCTATAGTCGTCCGACTTTGATGAAACTTAAACCGTAAATTGGAAATATTTAACCATTACTAAATGTCGAAGAACTAAACAAAAAATTAAAAAACAGAAAAATTATAATTTTTTTCATTTATTTCTCCGATTGTTCCTATTGAAGCTATATGATATAGTCGTCCGACTTTGATGAAATTTAAACCGTTAATCGAAAATATTTAACTATTACTAAATGTCGAAGAACTAAACAAAAAACTAAAAAACAGAAAAGTTATAATTTTTTTTCATTTATTTTTCCGATTGTTCCTATGGGAGCTATATGCTATAGTCGTCCGATTTTGATAAAATTTAAACCGTAAATCGGAAATATTTAACCATTACTAAATTTCGAAGAACTAAACAAAAAATTAAAAAACAGCAAAGTTATAATTTATTTTCATTTATTTTTCCGATTGTTCCTATGGGAGCTATATGCTATAGTCGTCCGATTTTGATTATATTTAAACCATAATTCTGAATTACTTAACCATTGCTATATGTCGAAGAACTAATCAAAAAATTAAAAAACAGCAAAGTAATAATTTTTTTTCATTTATTTTTCCGATTGTTCCTATGGGAGCTATATGCTATAGTCGTCCGATCCGACTCGTTCCGACTTATATACTACCTGCAATAGAAAGACAACTTTTGGGAAAGTTTCATGCAGATAGCTTTAAAACTGAGAGACTAGTTTGCATAAAAACGGACGGACAGACGGACGGACAGACGGACGGACAGACGGACAGACGGACGGACAGACGGACGGACAGACGGACGGACAGACGGACATGGCTAGATCGACTCTACTAGTGATGGTGATCAAGAATATATATACTTTATAGGGTCGGAGATGTCTCCTTCACTGCGTTGCAAACTTCTGACTGAAATTATAATACCCTCTGCAAGGGTATAAAAAAGAGTTGTAAAACGACTTATCTTTTCCTTACAGATACAAGAGCTTGACAAAGTTTTTATACCCTTGCAGAGGGTATTATAATTTCAGTCAGAAGTTTGCAACGCAGTGAAGGATTCGTTTCCGACCCTATAAAGTATATATATTCTTGATCAGCATCACTAGTAGAGTCGATCTAGCCATGTCCGTCTGTCCGTCCGTCTGTCCGTCCGTTTATATGCAAACTAGTCTCATAGTTTTAAAGCTATCTGCATGAAACTTTCCCAAAAGTTGTCTTTCTATTGCAGGTAGTATATAAGTCGGAACGAGCCGGATCGGACGACTATAGCATATAGCTCCCATAGGAACAATCGGAAAAATAAATGAAAAAAATTATAACTTTGCTGTTTTTTAATTTTTTGTTTAGTTCTTCGGCATTTAGTAATGGTTAAATATTTCCGATTTACGGTTTAAATTTCATAAAAATCGGACGACTATAGCATATAGCTCCCATAGGAACAATCGGAAAAATAAATGAAAAAAAATTATAACTTTGCTGTTTTTTAATTTTTTGATTAGTTCTTCGACATTTAGTAATGGTTAAATATTTTCGATTTACGGTTTAAATTTCATCAAAATTGGACGACTATTGCATATAGCTCCCTTAGGAACAATCGGAAAAATAAATGAAAAAAAATTATAACTTTTCTGTTTTTTAATTTTTTGTTTAGTTCTTCGACATATGGAAATGGTTAAATATTTCAGAATAATGGTTTAAATTTTATCAAAATCGGACGTCTATATCATATAGCTCCCATAGAAATAATAAAAATATATAAAATAACTATCAAATAATTGAGCTGCAAATCATCATAGCTTCAATGTTTTTAGGCATATACGCAAGTAAATCATAATTTTAATGTTGTCAAAAATGTTTATTTCTTGCAATAGCTGCAAGGGTATATGAACTTCGGCTTGCCGAAGTTTGCTTTCTTTCTTGTTAAAAGTAGTTTAGACTGCAGTCCTTACAAAAAATAAATCCTAAAAAACACACGCCTTAAAGCCGAAAATAATATTAACGATTAATCTTGAAGGTGGAATATTTACGTAGCCAACAACCTATTAATCCTAACAAGCCCCCGGTAAATCGATTTTATACGGATATATCTGTATTCGAAAAAATGGTATTTAACAACTGAAAATGACACTTAACGTGTACTTTACAGCCGCTAACAACCAAACATTCAATATTGTTTTAAAAGGTTATTCACCCTATTAAAAAGATGGAGCATTCAAAAAATTGTTTGGGTAACTATACCGGAAAATCAAGGTTTTATCTTTGGAGCATTTTCGATCTAAGTGTCTTTTTAAACGAGTTTTTTTAGACGAGTTGACCCATGTCTTTCTGACGTCTTTGTCCAATAGCTACCATTAGTCGATGTAGTGACGATAAGCACTGAAAAGCGTGCGAAAGGAGTAGTCTCCTTAGTCTTTAAGTACAGTAATTAAAGAATTATAGCCAAAATAAGGTTTTTGAGTACACATTTTAGCGATTTTTTTACAAACGCTAGAATAGATTTCTTTTTATTTTCGAGTTCTTATAGCTTTTGAGATTACGCAACTTTTATTTCAGCGTTTAATAATTCAACCCATTTCAAATCTAATTAATTTTATATTTATTTAAATGAGCAGAAATCTATGCTAAGCCAATTTGATGAAAAAAAATTCTTATTATGTAGATATTTTAAAGTAAAATGGAAGCATAAGAAAGGGTATTATGGACAAAAAAAATGTTTTATGATCAGGGGTCAAAACTGTGTTTTTCGGTTTATTAATTTACACGAAACATGAGGACGCCTCCTGGGCATGGTATGTACTGTACTTCAATAAAAAATTGATTTTAGGTCTCCTGTACAAAATAATAACAACATCTAACAAACAAATTTAAAATAAATTAAAGTTTTTTTTTGTTCTAATATATAAAGTAAAAAAAACCGGCACATTAATTTTATTAAAAGGTACAAACAACTTACATTCCTTCAAACCTACCGACAGCGATATATTATTTAATCCATAGTTAATTATATAAGAAAATTATTCAAAAAATCAATGAATTCAAAATTCAAAATTTAATGTTTTATATCATCGGGGAGCGTTCCTCATGCCAACCATACTCGCAGACGTAATCGACGCCTGGGGAAAACCCACTACCAATTCTTTGGCATCTGAATCATTTCTTCAGCGGATAGGTGTGCGTCCAACGCACGCACGGATTTCAATTCTTGGCCTTGCAGCCAACAACGCGGGTCTTACTCGCGGACGCTCACTTTTTAAACTGTGCTCTCGACATTCGGATCAGATCATAGCCTCTTTCATATTGACATCATTGACGTCATCGCTTGCAGCGCAAGCAATTGACACCACATCTCTAGTGTGAAAACAAATCTCGGCACTCCCGCTAGCAGATCTTACCTTCTGGACCCCAGGAGCCATAGATGTCATCGTTGGATCAGATCAACTTTGGTCTCTATATACCGGAAAAAGAAAACAATTTGGTAAGGGCTACCCTATTGCAATCAATCATGCATAGCAATCATGCATCTTACAATGCATCGAACGACCATGAGATTCCGGCTGTGACAAGTCACGCGGATCTTGACATGATGGTTCGATCTTTTGTGGAGATGGACAGTCTTCAACCCAGCCACCCACTCTTATACTAAAGTGACCCCACCGAAAGTCATTTTGAGAAAGCCCACACACGCTTTGCCGACGGAGCGTATTTTATCAAGTATCCTTTCATGGATGGAGCACCACCTATCGAGTCAGCTCTACCACAGGCCACAAATTGTCGGTTTTTTTGATTGGAGAGAAAATTCTGCCACAATCCGGAACTCAAACAGCAATACGTGGAGTTTTTTATGACTACTTGCAAGGTGGTCACATGGCACAGCTGCGTTTACCTACCGCATCACGACGTCATCACGATGGCCTGACCACCAAGTGTCGGGTAGTTTTTGAAGGATCCAGAAAAGATAGTTGGACCACCGATTCAGCGTGACCTGTTCGGAGTTGGTTTACGTTTCCGGCAGCACCGATATGTTTTATATGTGTATATCGAAAAGATATAGGCCTTGCGGCGCCTACTACAGTAATATTCAATCTCATCTTTCAAGAAAGTTGGACGGTGGTTACGCACTGGGACGACCCGATTCCGGAAGACATAAACTGACGTTGGAGAACATTAGTTGAGGATTTAACATCACTTACGCACTGTCAAGAAGCTCTATACATTGCTGATCAATTCAGCAAATACAATTGCACGTATGCGACGACGCGTCCATGCACGCGTATGGGGCGGTCGCTTACAGCCGTGTTGCAATTGCGGACAGGTTTCATATAACCCTCATTGCCGCTAAAAAAAAAGAGTGTCACCCATAAAAGCAGTATCGATTCCACGCCTTGAATTAAACACTGCCTTTCATTTTTACGAGATTGCTTATGTGGCTATGACACTACATTGTTGGACTTATTCTTTGCTCATTTTTTGACGATTCCAATGAGCAATGAATGAAGAAAATTGTCAGAACCGATACCCGATAGTAAAAACCATGAACCGTATTTTGGTATAAAAGTACCTTTCGATGAAATACCTCTGGAGCCCATACATCAATAAGCAAAATTGTTTTTAAAAAGTTCAATTTTGCTCATTTATTGGAGTTGACGATAAAACGGAATAAAAAAACGAGGCATTAAAGGTAACAACTAAAAACCTTTAAACGTTAATATAAGCGGGATAAACTTAATATAATAAGCAAAACAAGTTAAAATTTAATTTTTTTAATTTAATCTCAAGCAGTATCCATATAGTTGTCTCTGACTCTGAGCTTCAAAGAATCCGTCAATGAATGAGGCGAATGTAGTGTCATACCCTCATTACTATTATCAAGACTTCATAAACAATTTCTATTTACAGCACCAGCTGCTGAACGGATTCAAAGATAGTGCTCCACTGGCTGTCTGCTCCACCACGGCACTGGAACACATACGTATGCAACAGAACGACTGAGATCCTGAACGAGTACCCACGTAACTGCTGGAGCCATGACCGTTCCAAGGACAGTCCTGCCTTACCCATCCAAGCTTCTCCAGCATGAACTTTGGTGGAAGGGACAATCTTGGCTGGACAAACCACAATACGAATGGCCGCCGTCGACTAGCAAGTTCCGAGTTTCGACACATCCGCAATACGAACGGCCGCCGTCGACTTGCAAGTTCCGAGTTTCGACACATCCGGTCATCAACACCGGGGAACGTGCAGTAGAACCTACCACTATACATAGCTTTCCTGTTGAAAGTATCGACGGATAATTCATCAACAAGATTTCATCACGGACCCGTCTTTTAGGAGTAACTAGTTATAATTATCGCTTAATTTTCCCCTATGTCTACATCCAGTGCAAACGCTGTTTCCTTCAACGAAAAGACACCAGTAATCAGATTATGGGAGATCTATGATACCTCTACCTCGAGTTTAACCAATCCGCTGCTTTAAACATACCAGTTGTCCAACCCGTGAAACCAAGCCGCTTATGGCTATTATAAGCAATATTTTCAAACTCTGCATTTGCCTTTGTCTTCGCTTTTGGCTTTGAGGTCCGATCTTGGTTCCCCAGCTAAGTTAAACAAATCAATTTTGAAGTAAACATCAGCTTCCGTTCGAAGCCCAATCAATTGCGCCTTTTGCGCATCAATCTCGCCATCAATCTTCTTCAAAGGACAAATAGAAAGGTTTCATTCAACCCTACCCGAAATCATGAGGTCTCTCAAAAAGATAACGGGAGCATGATATTTGAGGACTTAAACTCTAAAGCAGTTCAGGAATATAATAAATCGATCCATTCTGTGACAAAAGGAAGCCTTTCAGACATATTTGTCACAAGCACAATCTCCAGTTCAGCAGAAGCCATAGAAAACAAGAAAGGAAGCAAACTTCGGCAAGCCGAAGTTCATATACCCTTGCAGCTATTGCAAGAATTACATTTTTTTGAAAGCATTAAAATTATGATTTACTTGCGTATATGTTTAAAAACATTGAAGCTATGATGATTTGCAGCACAATTATTAGATAGTTATTATATATATTTTTATTATTTCTATGGGAGCTGCATGATATAGTCGTCCGATTTTGATGAAACTTAAAACGTAATTCTGAAATATTTAACCATTACTATATGTCGAAGAACTAACAAAAAAATTAAATAACAGCAAAGTTGTAATTTTTTTTTATTTTTTTTTTTCGATTGTTCCTATGAGAGCTATATGCTATAGTCGTCCGATCCGGCTCGTTCCGACTTATATACTACCTGCAATAGAAAGACAACTTTTGGGAAAGTTGCATGCAGATAGCTTTAAAACTGAGAGACTAGTTTGCGTAGAAACGGACGGACAGACGGACGGACAGACAGACGGACAGACGGACATGGCTAGATCGACTCTCCTAGTGAGGCTGATCAAGAATATATATACTTTATAGGGTCGGAGATGTGTCGTTCACTGCGTTGCAAACTTCTGACTGAAATTATAATACCCTCTGCAAGGGTATAAAAACGAGAAGAAATAAATAAGGAAAAAAAAAATACAAACAATCAAGAAAAATACTACCATGAAGACTTTGAATGCCAGTCTATGGCATTGGGTTCCAACAAAGCTAAATGTAGCAGATACGGCCACGAAATTCATTTCTTTGAATTTGAAATTTAATTATAATTTTAATACTTATTAATTTTTTCTAAAAAATTATCGATTGAATGAACGATAAATTTTGACATCAATCGATGTGCATCCAGGAAGAGAGAACTATCGACAAGCAATTGAATCACGAGCCTCGAGAAGAGAAGAAGATTTTTTAAAGCTCTATGTAATTTTGAATATATTTTGAATATTTTATAAACCATCTTTTCAACTCAAATGCTGTTAGAAGGTTTGTTTTAATGGCCTTCTGTAATAACCACAATAAGGGAAAAAGACTACCAAAATTTTTTAAAACAGGCGAAACAGTCCACGTAAAAATAGATAAAAGGTTAGGATCTAAACTTACACCTAGATACAAAGGAAGCGGAAAATAAAACGACCACCATTAAAACACAAGCCGGAAAAAGCATACATAATGTAAGAAACTAATTTTTCAGATTTTATTTACCAACATGCTTGGAGATAACTACAGTCCTCGACTAATCTGTTTCACAAATCATCTCACTCGAAACCGAATTGCCGTCTTAACAAGCCGGAACATTTAAAATCATGCACATCTTCAACCTACAAAGCTCTGAAGAAACTCTGGCGAAGTTCGAAGGATCATTTTATTCACTCACCTCATCTCATCCATCTTTCCTATGAACTAAAACAGACCCAAACTGATTTACACATACTCCAAACTCAAAAAAGACAAAAAGGGAAATAGAAGCAAAAAGTACTGCATGGAAATGGATGGCGGGATCACCAGATTACCACGACTATCAGATTTTAGAAGATAAGATAAATGAGCAGTTAGAAGACAACAATAGACCAGTAGTACTTAACAGATTAATTAATCAAAAAATTAACCAACTTACTAATGCTACTAATGCAATACTGAAAGTTACCCAGAGCTCGGAAGAAATCGTAAATCAGAAAGCAAATATTTAAAAGTATAAAATTCAATTAATACAAAAAGAAACAAACAACATAAAATACGCAATTTTATGGGCCAAATCTTACACAATAAATTCAATTGTATTGACGAACACAAAAACCAAAATAGTGGAGGAAATTTTTAAAAAAGGAAATAACTTATATTTTACATAGAAGAATTATTGGAATATGCTCGAGTTAAATTTGCCACAAATGGCAACGACCTTATTTACATTATTAGCCTCCCAACCATTAAAACAGACAATTGTAGAGCTTTAAAAATTAAAGCAATAAAAAAATCTCAAATAATCAGTGAAATAAAATATGAAAATTGTGAGATAATTATTTGCAATAATTAAACCTTATGAATCCTAAAATAACAGTACAATTTGTAATTCAGAAAATTTGTTAGATTTAAGCAATGATACTTGCGTAAACGGTCTCTTTAGCCTTCGAGAACCAGAATGTAAGATGATCAACAATTAACACATAACGGATTTCGAAGAAATGCTGTCAGGCACCTTTTTAACGACTTCAATGGACCTGTCTCGCTAAATGAAAAAATTTTTCCTCAACTGTAAGGCTCTTTCATAATACAATACCGTTATTCAACGGTAACTATTGGCGAAACTACCTTCAAGTCAAAGGAAATCAACGTGGTCGAATCTGAATCTCCGTTATTCCAACTATTGGGAGAAAAAACGAAGTTAAAGGAAGTTTTCTCACTACAAATGGTCATGGAACGCAATACTAACAACACAAAAGCTCTGGAAAATTGAAGAAGCAATGCAACTATAGAATCTTCCGTTATCTACGGATACTCCATCATCGTACTACTACTTATAATAGGATCGATCACGGAACACCCACGACGACGTAGGTCAACGGACAATGCATAAGCTTCCGGGCCAGAAACGCAAGAAAAGCCCTCCCATTCAGGACCTGTACTCTACTACTTTGCGACCGAGGACAGTCGCGTTTAAGAAGGGAAGAGTTAACACAACAAACAGCAATTCAATTTACACCAACTTAGCCACGTGCGCTGAGCTTTCACCTTTTGGTCAGCGATCGTGGGAATGCAGAACAGTTGATCAAGCTGAGTGCCAATAAAAATAATAATTAAATTGCACTGGCCAATTACAATTAAGTTTGGCCAACGACCAAAGAGCAGCAACCTATGTCAGCAGAAACAGCAACAGCGGCAGAGACGGTGGCAGCGATGGAGCGACGCGTAGCTATAATTTATAATTTAATTGTTTAACTTAAGTAAATTAAGAAGTTTGATTTATTTTTTTTATAACAAAATCCTAATCAATCTTTGAACTTATACAATGTAAAACGACAAAATGTTGAAATACAAATTCATCTTGAATAAACATTTTTAATTTGTATAAATTTTTCTAATTTTTAGAAAAGTTTTCCTTGCTTCGAGGGCTTTTTCGCCTAGATTTTAGAAAGAAACGCCAGTAATTTTATAAAAATTAACCGTGGAATTTGAGGTGCGGTGCATTGAATTGAGGCACTGCCTATTTTTAAGCTAGGAACCCTAAAAATGTTCCTAAATGCCAAAAAAACTTTTACCTTAAAGTGAGTAACTTTTGGTATGCCTGTTATACCGTTGCAGAGGGTATTATAATTTCAGTCAGAAGTTTGCAACGCAGTGAAAGAGACATTTCCGACTCTATAAAGTATATATATTCTTGATCAGCATCACTAAGAGAGTCGATCTAGCCATCTCCGTCTGTTCGTCCTAACTAGTCTCTCAATTTTATAGTTAGCTGCATGAAACTTTCCCAAAAGTTTTTACGATCCCATAGAAAAAATCGGAAAAACAAATGAAAAAATTATAGCTTTGCTTTTTAAAATTTTTTTTTTAGTTTTTCGAGATGGTTAATTATTACAGAATTACGCTTTCAGAATTACACATTTCAGACTGACACAGGAACGATGGAATAATCGATCTGAAAATCATCAATGTTTTTAAACATATAAATTAATGTGTTTTTAAGAATATTTAATTTTTGCAATATCATAGCTGCAAGGTTATATATTCTTCGGCTTGCCGAAGTTTGCCTCTATTCTTGTTTAGGGTTAATTTAAATTTTAGTCTAAAACTGAAGGCAAATCGGTACTGGCTCCTTTTTTATGGCGATTTTTTAACACACAGGCAAAAATTTGATTTTTAGCGCGATTTTGGGTTTAAATTTATATGAGTGTATGCTAAATTGTTCGGGCAGTACGCATTCTTTTGAAGGAGCTATTTGCATATTATGGGCAAGACATATTCGAGTATTAATCCCTCCCAATAGGCGAATAATCGCAAGAAGCGCAAGAGGCCAAAAACAAGGAATACAAGAGATAAATACCTGCAAGTTTTCTCGAAAGGAACAAAACGAAAATTGGCTTGGCATTCTTCTAGCTTCCTCGGACTCAAAAGTTTCAGCACTAAGACTTGTAAGATCAATTCCGGATTTATAATTCCACTTGAGAAACGAGAGCGTTTAGCTTGAATAAGTTGTCAAAGTTGTTTACAAAATTGTTAAAAAGTGAAACAAAAAAAACACATCAGCTATCAAACAGGTGAGTGCTATTTTCATATCTTATAATTTGTGAAATATTTCCAATTCAAAAAGACATAGGACTGGAGCACATCGACACCTGCATTCTCCTAATTGAGAGTAATAATAATGTAAGTTTTTTATATAATTTTAAAATTATTTATACAGCTAATAAATATATTAATTTTTTTTAGAACAATACAATGGATAGCCCTTCAATAAATAAAATATTAGGAGAGGGTTTTTTTTTATTCACAATATGGATGGCGAACAAAAAAGCTCTCAGATCGTATTCACACTTTTTCTGCGCTTTAATGAGTAAATGTTTGTACCTTGTTGCTTGCATTTCATCAATATTTCATTCATTTAGATGCCAGCAGCTAGGGAAAGCGCTAGGCCATGCGAGGTGTGAAAAATGTACATGACTCGAAGAACAAAACAGCAAAGCCAAACGGACCCCTAGCATCCCCAACACTCCCAGAAGATTTTGATTATATCAATTGGCATTTATATTTCAATTTTAAAGTTATAAGTATGAAAAAGTAGGTTTTTTAATTTTTAACATTTGTTTCGAATAGCTCCTAATCATCTCTACCAATGATAAAAATCTTAACGTAAAATATACAGTAACTTCTTGGAGTTAAAAAAAATACTTGTATTTCTGACGCGACAAAAATGGAACTGCTATTTACAAAATAAGATAAAAACACAAAAGTCTACGAGCCTGGAAAGAGTTTTTGCACATCCTTTTTTTCAGTATTACCTAGAGTGTGCTATCATGGATATAACCAAATTTTATTGAAAACTTTTCGGAAGTAAATTTTATTTTAAATGGTTATAGATATCAGACGCGACAATTTAAGACGCGACAAATCGAACAATTTTTTGTTCCCGAAATGATCCAGAAATATATTTTGTTTAATTAAAATTCATCGTGCTAAGTTTTGCGAAAGTATTATATAAGTAGTATATCAGATAATATCTGACTTTTTGACGGCAGACATAAGAGTTAGTGATAAGAATTTAGTAAACGTCGTTCAGTTAATGCATAGTTCTTTAATAAATAAGTCAGTATTTGTACTACATATATTGCTCATTACAAAAATCTTATTACATTATTTGTATACCCTTTCAGTCAAAATTTTGCAACGCAGTGAAGGAGACGTTTCCGACCCTATAAAGTATATATATTCTTGATCAGCATCACTAGGAAAGTCTAGCTATGACCGTCTGTCCGTCCGTTTCTACGCCAACTAGTCTCTCAGTTTTAAAGCAATCTGCATGAAAGTTGTCTTTCTGTTGCAGGTAGTATATAATAGGAACAATCGGAAAAATAAATTAAAAAATTATAACATTGCTGTTTTCTAATTTTTTTTTAGTTTTTTGACAAATAGTAATAGTTTAATATTTCAGAGTTACGGTTTAGAATTCATCAAAATCGGACGACTATTGCATATAGCTCCCATATGAACAATCGGAAAAATAAAGAATATATAATAGCTGCAAGGGTATATGAACTTCGGCTTGCCGAAGATTGCTTCCTTTCTTGTTTATTTTTTTTTAGTCCTTCGACATATAGTAGTGGTTAAATATTTCAGAATTACGGTATAAATTTCATCAAAATCGGACAACTATAGCATATAGTTCCCATAGGCACAATCGAAAAATAAATGATAAACAATTATAACTTTGCTGTTTTAAATTTTTTTTTTAGTTCTTCTACATATAGTAATGGTTAAATATTTCCGAATTACGTTTTAAATTTCATCAAAATCAGCTTGCCGAAGTTGGCTTCCTTTCTTGTTAATTGTTGCAATAGCTGCAAGGGTATATGGACTTCGGCTTGCCGAGGTATATTTCTTTTCTCGTTTTTATTTTTAGTGCTGTTAGGCCTACATAAATTTCAAATTTGCTTTACGAGATGTGTAGTGTATTTTTCGTGTTCCTGAAACTTGGGCAACATTTTTCCATTTCTCCTGCAATAGTATTGATGTTTCGATTTCATTGGCACCAAAGTATATAAGTTGAATTCCGTTAATGTTGCCTTTTTTGCGCATTTTTTTTAAAGTCCAGCGGACTTGTCACTATAACTATAGCTCCAACGCTATCGAGCGCTCCTTTTCCATGAGAAGTAGCTAAATAGTTCTACTCAATATTTTGCAGCCAAAATAGTACAAACAATCTATTAAGCTACGGACGATAAATTTATTTTTAAATTGCGAACTGCTGCCATCAGGAAATATAAGGATATTTTTAAAAGTTCCACTCTGCTCCTTAAGTTTTCTTATAATTTTGGTTAAAAAACAGAAAACGTAAAACTTAATATGACTTATATTTTCGCTTTTTATACCAAATTAAGAAGTTTTATGGTTTTTTCTAATAAACTCAATATTATAGATTTCGGACGCGACAGACTTTAAAAATAAAAAATAAAAACCATTTATACATTTTTTTTATGAAAAAATGTTTAATAACCTTTAACTAAGGACCTCCTTTAAGAATAATAGCACAGATGTGTTTGGCCATTGTTGTTGTGTTGTTGTGATAGTAAAACGAAAAAAAATTTTTTTCGATTTCAAACGCGTCGTTCAAAATTTACAAAAATAAAGCTGAAATGGACATTAAAAACATTATTATTTAAGTTATAAACATTTTCATCTGCAAACTGTTGGCTTATTCTTAGATTCGTCATATTTTGTTTGATCCTAAAGCATCCACGGAAGCCATAACAATTAAACGAAAAATTTAACAAAATGTTGCTGAGACAAAATAGTTAGTGTTTCTGCTGTTTCAAAGTAAATTTTAAGTTGAGATGTTTGTTAATGGTTTACTAAATGGAGTTCAAAGTAAGCAATAGAGAACGCTTTTATCGAGTTCCCCGACTATTAGATACCCATTACTTAGCTTACAAATTTCAAATCAAATAGTTCCTCAGAAAAGAGATTATAGCTGGCGCATCTGCCAAATTGAATTGACAACACTGCAATCAAAGAGCGAGTAGCAACACACCCCCCGCTGCAGCAACACTATCTTATTCAGTGCAGCGATAGGGCACTTCCACTTTCCGCTGCTCTTTATGCTTGTACTCCGTTTGGAAGGGACCCCATAGCAAAAACATAAATTGCCAATATGATCGGAACACCAAGCCCAATAACAACGGTCTAACGTGTCTACATACATACTTTAAGGATTTGTGGGCGTTGGAGTGGGCCCGGCTCCGTTTTGAAATAAACTTGCGCGGCGTAGGAATTACAAGAATCTGCATGCCAATCCCACACGCAGAAAAATGGTTAGAAAGAGCATCCAATTTTTATTGGGTGAGAAAAAATTGGATGTTGTATCTATTTAAAATGAAAGATCAAATAACGGTGATGGTTATTTTAGCAATTTAAAAATGATACCTCCGATTGGTTTTTATATGCTTTGAATTGGATAAGACTGCCAACTTTGTTGGAAATGATGACTTCTACTGGAATTCGAATTTCGATTAATGAGTCGACTTTTTTGAAAGGCAGAAAAGAACTCGATTAATCTTAGTTGAAAATCGTATTCGACTGACTTTATTCAATCCTCGAAAATTCTGTTGAATTTATAGGTTAAGAGTTACATTTTTTATGAAAATAAATTTTTTCAATTCGAGAAAATTCATCATCAATACTTAAATATACCAAAATAATATCACAAAAGTACATACAAACGATTATTTAACACGTATACGTGAAAATAAAAACAAACGGCAATTAATCATTCAAATAAAGTGTTTAATTCTTGTCAATTTTTAAGCCTACAAAAATCGATAACATCGATTATTTTACAATAATCGACAATCAACTCTCGACTATCATTGGCTTTGCATTTTTCATCCCTACTCTTTTCTGTACTTTTCGGCTGATCGCCACGCTCGTTCCGGTATTGCGCGTTTTTTTGTGTTTAGTTCCTAGAAAATTCTACAAGAAGAGATGGATGAAAAAAGTTTGGAGTTTTTGGAAAATGTGGATCCCGAGAACGCGGAATTTTTGATTGTTCTTTTTAAAGGTAAGTTCTCTCATGCTCATTAATTGATGCCTGAATTTATAAAACAACAATTTTCTAATAACTATTTTGTTTTCTAGGCAACGTACTACGTAGCAAGGCAGCCGAAAACTAATTTGGAAGGCGCGAAGCAGCCAGGGGTAAATTAAATCGAAAGAGTCCGAACAGGTATGTCATGAGAAATGTCCCTTTCCATTTCTATAAAGTTTCTTTTTTAACTTTGTTCTCTTAACAGACAACAACTGTTCATGACGATGGAGTAAAGAGAGATGAACAGGGTGAAGTGAAGGAAGACCTGGAGTGGTTAAGACGATGGCTCGAACCCGAGGTTGCGGCTACTGAGCGGTGGAGTAGGACTTCCGATTATCGCCTCCATTCCTTAAGAATTACTCCTACTAGAAAAAATGCGATTCGTCGTCAAATTAATTCAATTACAATTGATTTGAAAATAAAAAACTTATTGAAAATTTTTTTAAGCAATTAAAATAGATATAATATCACTGGGTAGATGGTTTTATGAACCAACTAAATAGCAACCATATACAAAAAAGTTGGATCAAGCAAACAAGCGCTTGTTTTGTCGAACTCTCTCAGTTGGTGAATATATCCAATTCCTGTGGATCCAAGAAAACTAGATAAACCAACCAACAAATTGGATCGCTCCCCAGCACCTATTTAAAATAGTTGTATTATCCAATTCAGAGGTGTATATTTCCAACTATTTTTCTGCGTGCAAATCTCTAGTTTAGTATTTTCCGAGATCTCGACGTTCATACAGACGGACATGGCTAGATCGACTATTGCTCCTGATCAAGAAAATATATATACTTTATAGGATCGGAAGCGCTTCCTACTAAGCCTACGAGTAACGGGTATAAAAAGTAATTAAGACAAATCCACAGTTAGGCAGTATGGGTCAGTATGAAAATTGATCAACAAAGCAATATGCGTAAAATTATAGCAATGGTTTTTTTTTTGTTTGCTTGTTGAATATCTTCACTAATTTTAAGTATAGTCCATTGCTTGTCGAAAATTTGAACTTTTTTTTATTTGGAAAACTAGTCACTGTACGTCGTTTTTATATTTTTACATTTTTTATATGTGTAGGCTATAAATAACTAGGCTATATAATATAAATGGCGAGACACTTACTGTAAAGCTTTATGTTGCCATCCATGTCGCCACGAGGATTTTTGGCGACGCATTTGTAGTTGCCGTAATCGGTGCTCTGAACATTGGTAATCGTCAATCGCATGGTCGCCTTGTACGATGGATGGCCCGGGTTCGTTTCGGTTCTGAAAGTAGAGGTTACGGGGCAAGTTCAATGACAGCTATTGTGCCCATTGTGGGTCAGCCGCAACGAACGGCAATCGAAAAGCAAGGCCAAGGTGAGACTGATAAGCGGCCACTTTTGCCTAATCAAAATGCGACCTAGCCAGCAACGCACAGTGGCTGGAGGTACTGTTAATCCAATTTTCAGTCAAGTTTTTTAGTTTAAAGCAATTAATTGTGTGATATTGCTGGCAAATAGTTAACAGTCTATTAACTTAGTAACACGGTTTCATTATTATACTCGCTGTTCTTCTAACCAGGGAAATATGTTGGTTGCCTTTAACGCCGTTGCAAGATACGTGTACCATATCTCAGCATTCTCACACGCTTTTTTGTATCCAAGTCTTACAAATCTTATTAAATATTGCTCATTAATTATTTATATAGGTTATAGTCACTAAATAAATTATATTTATATTCAGACTGTTTAAATTTTCTGCATCCAACAAAACAAACAACTTGAACTGTCCTAGATTTATGTTCTCCAGCTCCGAATAAGAAATCATAATACCTGCTAATCGACAATGGAATGAGCTACTGCATGATTTAAAAGCTATAAATTACCTTAACAGAATTAAATGGCTGTCATAATGGCTAAAATAATTGAACATTAGTATTAAGTTTTCTAATGCACAATTCTTCACTTTATAATTAATTGTGTCTACTGCATCAGTTTATAAGTGAAAATACTCTAAAAATAGCACAACTAACTGGTGCTATTAATTTTTATAAACAAAAACAAAACTATATTAAATTAAATTTATAGAAATATTTTTTTAATTGTAACTCGTATGTTTGTATGGCTTCACTCCACTGCTCATTTACACGATGAAGACTGACAGGCGACGGCCAGCTCTGGTCCGCAGTCTCCGCGGACCGGGCGAGTTGTTCTCTGGCCAGTTACAATTTATCACAGTCGAAACTATCATGCTGAAGCTTAGCTTGGTGGCCTGGCTCAGTTTTTCTCTGGCGTGGCGCACCACGCCTACCGCCTGTCGCCAGACCAACACTCCCCAGAGCATCCAGCAGATGCTGGCCGCCCAACTGCAGAGCTACATGGACCCGAAAGCGCGTCCCTGCGAGAACTTCTACCAGTACGCCTGTGGCAACTGGCAGTTGCAGCAGCAGGAGCACCAGGAGCATTACTCTCCGCTCAATACGAAGTGGACCATGGATCGGGATCGTTACCATGGGCAGCTGCTGCCGAAAGATACCTTGGATTTGATAGAGCACTCCGTGAACCGGAAACTGGAACTCCTGCTGAGGCGCAGAAATGAGAGCTTCACCGAGCTGAGTTCTACAGTTTTAGAGCAGATGCGTCAATACTACCGTTCATGCAAACGCCTTAAGCCCTTTAACCTAAAGAAATATTTGCAGCTACTGACACCCAGCAACCACACGCAGTGGCCGTCTGTGACTCGAGGCTGGCGTCGGGAACAGTTCGATTGGATAGCGACCTTGGGACGACTGCGACTGCACGGACTGAACGGGGTGCTGTTCAGGGAAGATGTTTTGCCGCGATGGGACGACGCGCGCACCTACAGTATCTATGTGAACAAGCCGAGCCACCAGGAGACGCTGCCAATGGGCGAGGGCGCTATAATCGAACTACTCCTGGACATCGGACAGACCAAGCGCACGGCCAACGCCTTGGCTCGCCAGGTGGACGTCTTTGAACGAAAATTACATCGCCTGCAGCAGCTGGATGACGAAGAAGGGCCTCGGGAAATGCAACTCGGGTACCTGGCCACTTACCTGCCCCAGCTCCGATGGGCGACTTTTTTAAGCCAAGTGCTTACCGAGAACGAGCTCGATCTGCGTTCCACACTGATCATCGAGAACATACCCTACCTAGTGGCCCTCAGCGATCTGGTAGAAGCCGAAAGTCCGGACATCGTCTGCAGCTACATCATGCTCAAGTGGTTGACCTTCCTTAAGCAACAGGGTCCCGCGGAGATCTCGCGTAGTGAGTGTGTGTCCAGTCTTAGAAGGGCCATGCCCTTGGCAAGTAGCTGGTTAGTTGGTCAGCAGTTTTCCGACCCTGACTCTGAGACCAACGTCCGCGCTCTCTTTCAGCGCCTCAAGTTGCGCTTTGCATTGACCCTGGCTGAAAATCGACTTCGACTATCGCAGCCTCTTGTGAACATCCTTCAGCAGAAGCTAAGCGCAATGCACCTTCAGATGGGCATTGTTCAGCCAGAAGATGTGGAAAATGTTGAGCAGTACCACACGCGCCTCGACCTAAGTGACCATTCCTTTTATGGAAACCAGCTAGCCTTGCTTCGTCAACGTGTGGAGGCGAACCACAATCTGCTCTCCATTAGCTTAATGAGCTCTACGAGTTCCACGAGAAGCAACGTCAGCTACCTCGCCGAAAGTTGGGAAGCCAGTAATTCATCACCCTTGTATGTCAGACCCCGTAACTTGGTCATAGTGCCTCATGGTCTGCTCCAGTTGCCCGTGTGGCACCGCAACATCAGCGCTCTGCAACAACACGCCGTGATGGGATTCGCCTTGGCCCATGAACTGGCTCATGGCTTCGACATGATGGGAATGAACTATGACGCCCTAGGGAACATCATGGGGCCTGTAGAAGAGATCAGGGCTAGTAGTCAATTCCGACAGGGACTCCACTGCCTGCAACAGCAGATGGCTACCGGCTCAAAGTGGCTCGACGAAAAACTGGCCGACTTAGTGGCACTTCGGCTTACGTATGAGACTTTCTTTGGGGTGCGTGCTGATAAAAAGGAACCACGGGATCCGTTAAATCCACAGTTTAGCCAGCGGCAGTTGTTCTTTATCAGCTTTGCCCAGTTTTTCTGCGGCAGCACACCCGTCCCAAGCCTTGGGATACATTCGCGTACACATTTGGAGCACGCCGTTGACGAATTGCGTGTGACACAGACGCTGGCCAACTTTGAGGAGTTCTCGAGGGAGTTTGGCTGCGAAAAAAAGGCCAAGATGCAGGTCAGCGAGCGGTGCCGGCTCTGGTAAAGGTTCCTCCTATTAGGACATGACGAAATCCAGCAATAAATAATTCAAGCCAGGAAATAAAAATTGTCGTTTCTTGACATATATTTTTAAAGGACTAGTGGTGTTTGTATTCATTAAATTAAAAAAATTATTTTTTAAGATCAACCAACTTGGAAATAAATTAAGGCTTTTTTAACACTTTTTCGAAAATCAGCCAATATGGAAATAAAATCGTATAAAAATCCCAGCTATGGGTTGTGTATATCCCTTTTAAAGATTATTTATGAGAGCAAGAAAAATAAACCTCGGTAAGCTGAAGTTTTTATAAAAAATATTAATGTTCAATAAAATTACAATAAACTAATGATCTCAATATGTTAACAATACAGTCTTTATTTTTTTTGTTTAAATTTCGAGTTATATGCGTATATCTTGAAAATCAACTCAGTTATTCGGACTTACGTATTTATAGGACAGCTATTAGGTGTATTCGACAGATTTCAATAAAATTAAATCCAATATAATAAAAATGTACAAAAATTATAAATATCTAAAATTATTAAATCCCTCACGAGATATTTGTTTTGGTGCTAGAAGGTGCTAACTTTATTCAAATAAAAATGGGGGAACATTAAAAAAAAAATTCAATAATTAAACGAAAAAAAATTATATCGGATTGATAAAGATTTAATTTTTCAATGTTTTTTTAATAGTGAGGGCTTACTTTTATTTATTGCATTGATAATTAAAGCCGGATTCCAATGGCGCAATAAAACGCATTAAGCCTAATGCGCATTAATTTACACAGGGAATCCCATAGTGCTAAATCACGCATTTAAACTAAATGCGATAAATAAATGAGATTTAAAATCATTCGCCCCGAATATTTTTGGTAAAAATACCGAAAAATACTGATTTCTAACGATATTTTGTTCGTGCCAATTTTATAACAGCTGTTTCTTATATGCAAGGATGGCTCAATTTTGATTTCTTTTGAATATAGAATCTATTTTAAAAATGACTGAAAACAAGAGCACACGCGCCTAATTCTGGTCGCAGTACCACATTGCATTACTGCTGGATCTCTGGCAGAAAAATATTCCCACTTATACGGGGATCCTTGCCCTTTTCAGAAACTGTGGTGGTCTCCATTGCAAACCCGTCAAACAACACCATCAGCTCCCCTTCCTTGTCATCCAAGTGTCCAAATGCATCAGTCGCATTATGGATGTCCTGTTGGGCATTAAAGATATCCGTAAACTCGCTCATATTCATGATTTGCGAAAATTCAAAATTAAACAAAGCCATATCAGCTGTTCGTGCCACTCACATGTCAGAGTAACATTAGCTAAATGCTAATGCGCCAATGGAATCAGGCGCATTTAAAAAGTGTACTAATACGGCAATGGAATCAGGCAATTAAGTTATCTGAGTGATAGGACTCGAACTTCTTTTCTTATCCGTGCTACCTCCGGCGCAATAAAGCGACGGGTATGCTTCGTTTTATTAAAAGATGGTCAATTAAGTTTGTAAGTTTTCCCTACAAGCAAAAGCTGAGATATAACTATGGAGGGTAGTACATGTAGTGACGATGTGCACCAAGAGCGTGTCCATAGGGGACTACTTTAAAAAGCCACGGAATCGAAAATCTGATGTGATGGTCCGATCGTAACGAGTAATACGCCAATAGAGAGGTATCGGTAGATGAATAGGGATCGAATACTAAGAATTTAGAAAAATTAATTGTTTCAGGAGAAAGGGAGAAAGGAGAAAGATCCGATGCACCGTTTCAAAGTTATTCAAAAAAAACTTTTTTTTGGTATATCTGTTAAAAATGAAACTTTTCTCAGTTTAGAGCAGTTGACGCTGCACTGGCATGAATGTTTTCCTTAAAGTATGCACCATCAATTTGGTGTAAAAATGTAAGCAAACTAATTATAAATCAGATACTTTGCAAAAAATGAGCAAGATGTAAGCAAATATTTTAAAAACAACAAAGCTATAAAAATTTGAAAGTTATATTGGGATCCAAATAACTTTCTCGTTAATTTTTATATCCTTACAAATGGTATTTAAATTTCAGTCTCGTTTCTACACAAAGTAGCCTATCAGTTTAAAAGCTAATAGTAGAATTTGAAACGAGCCGGATCGGACGACTGTATCAAACAGTTCTCATGGAAATCGCCACTATCATCACGTTTCCGAAGAATGGGGGAAATGTGAGTCTTAAAACTCCCCACAAATCCCGATGCCGGAGAGCTGCATAGCAACAGCGAAGGAGACGAGAATGCCGGAGGAGTCAAGGGCAATAGGGTCAAACAGTGAACAGCGGACCTTGGACCGTGAACTAACGGTACCTAGCTGGACATTGGACACGGCAAGGGCACAAGGTCGAACGGTGAATTGGCGGACTTCGGACCTGCACAAAGAGGACGCACCGTGAACTAACGGTGCGGCAGTAGACCTTGACCCGATAACGCGAGCTGAAGGAGAGGAATAAGGGGACCATCACAGGCTATAAAAAAGCGTAGTTCGCCCCGAATCAAAGCTAGTGCGTGTAACCGAGACCAGTAGCAAGTTAATCAAGTGCCAAGTGCCAGGATCAAGATCGCAAAGTCGGGATGCCGAACGACTGCAAGTCTACAAGGCTAAGTCTATAAATTCTTTTTGACTTGTCTATAACTTGACATTTCAGAATTGCGCTTTTAATTTAATTAAAATTGGAAAACGATATTATATAGCTGTCATAGGAACTATCGAATAATAGAGCTGCAAAACATCATAGCTTCAATGTTTTTAAACATATACGCTAGTAAATCATAATTTTAATGTTTTTAAGAATATACACATACTTTACATTTATTGCTTTTGCATCTTACATGCATCTTAGATGCTTTAAAGAATATTTAATTCTTGCAATAGCTGCAAGTCGAAGTTTGCGTCCTTTCATGTTATTCCCTTGCAGAGGGTATTATAATTTCAAACAGTATATATATATAAGGTCAAGTAAAAGGTAATCCATTATTTGTAAATTAAATTTAAATCTTTTTCATGGTTAGAATTAACCGATTTATTTCAAATAAGCTCCATTTTTTTTACAATCGATTGCCATTTTGATGTTTATTTTATGATCTCCCTCTCATAAAATCCTTCGTCCGTATTTGCAAAAAACTGAGCCAGTCGGTTCGCAGCTTGAAATTCGGTCCAAAAGGTTTTATTTTGATAGCTCATGTTGCACCCATACATCGAGCTTTTTTGGGTATCCAGCCTTTGTTAAATGGTTCCAAACTATTTTTTGAGCGATGTTTAGCTTCTGGGCAATTGATTTAATGCGTTAATGACGGTCAGACTCAACGGTTTCCATTATTTTGTTGGCATTTTTGACGATTGGCCTTCCGCAGCGTGCTCATCCTTAAGAGCAAAATTCCCAGAACGAAAGTATTACGGCCATATAATCCATTTACATTTTCAGCTGCCTGGCTTGCGTTTTCGCCTTTGTCAAAGAAAAATTGTAAAGTTATCGAATTTTTTCTTTGCGGGTCTTTACGTATATGTAAAACGTAAAACAATTGGCGCCAAAACTTTACGTATGTATATGTACATTAATACATTACAGCATACACATAGGGATGCAAATGTACCATGTATAAGAATAAGTTTTTTTAAATATATCTCAAATATAACAATGTTTGAAAATAGTTGCTAAATCGTTTTATAATAAGAACAATTTAAATTAAATAAACAGCTTTGTATTACCCCAGCTTGTGGCTTTTAAATAAATAAACATGGCGTTTTTTTGTTTTGTCTGACAACCCACGAGGGTAAGAGACAATAATATAAGTTATGATTTTGGACATTAGAAACATTTCGGATGCAGGGTTTTTTATTATCAGCACCTCCAAGCGAATCATATGTTCGAGTGCTTATCAGTTTTTTTACATCAGCTATCAGTTTTTTACAATTATTACTTGGAATAGATTCTTTGTATAGCTTTATTTATTATTTCGACTTAAAAAAAATATTTTTTTTTTTAACATATATATGAAATGTTTATAATCCGAGTTCCCTTTATATTTTTAGTTGTTCATCTTGTGTCCCTGATGCAGGAATTAAAATATCGCCTGAATTTCCGGAGTCCTAAAATATTTTAGAAGCTCCCAACTATTCTACGGCAGATTATCTATCGATACAAAAACTGTCAAATAAAAACATTGTTTTTTTTTTTAGCCAATGTGAGACACACAACAGAATATCATTGTTTACATCTAAATTTAAAGATGATTCTTTTTAGAAGAAGGTAAAACATTAAAGTTCTTATAATTCCATTGAATTTATCATTTGAGTTTTAAAAATACTAATTCGTGCTATCGTGAATGAAAAAATTAAAATTTTTAAACTTTAAATTTCATTTTATTTTTTATTTTAATTCCAGATACTAAAAACTCTACTTCTGGTGGAGGACCTTTTAATAAGGTGTAAACGCAGCAGACACATAAAGGGGAACAGTTTTACAGCTAAATTTGCCCAAAATACTACGATATAGTTATCTCTGGTATACGTTTTGTTGCCGAATTTGACCGAATGTGTTATGTGAAATCCACAGCTGCAAAAACTTTCAAATGCCACATAGAGAAATGCGCTAAGCTATAGTCTGGGCAGAGTATAAAAATTGGGGACGAACATTCGAAAAAACTGGCAAACGATTTTTATGCAGCAAGGGTCTGCAAGCCGTACTTAAGGGAAAATATTCTGACGAAACGACTGGAGAGATAACAATGGCGCTACAAGAGAAGGAATTATCGCTAAGACAGTCTTCAATATCCTTAACAGGGATAGAAAGCCGCAGCCACTTTTTAAGGTAGAGCTCAAATCACAAAATAAGCCCCTAAAGAAATACGAAGTGCACCCTACATACAATCTTCAGTTCCTGCTGCACCGCAGACTTGCAGTTGAGGAACCGCACAAACGCAGTGATCCGGTACAATGTGCGAACTGCCAAGAATATGGCGGTGTGTGAAGTTTGTAGAGAGCTTCATGACTCCGCACACTGCCCAGTGCGGCAACTGCGGTGGCAATCACACTGCTAGCTACAGAGGTTGCCCAGTTTATAAGGAGCTGAAAAGTGGCATCCATCAGAGAGGAACTACTGCCCGCACCCAAAATTAACAGTTGACAGCTTCCACAACAAACCCTAAACCTTTCCGACTGCAGCCAGATCCTCACTAAGACCCATAAACTCTGACAAAAATGGGACATTCGCAAGCGCTTTAAAATCAGGACTGGCTACCTCTGTCTCAAAAAGTTAATTTCTGCAATCAGCATATCAACAACCGAACACGGCTCCGGAGCGTCAATCGCAGGAGCAGCCTAAATGCAATTTTGAAGCTATGATATGCAGCCTACAACAAAGCTTTACGGAGTTTAAGTCGTTTATGCGCAGAACTATGCAAGATTTAATGCGCAACCAAAATCTATTGATTCAAATGGTTTCACAAGAATCCAAATAATGACTTCCCTACGGATATCGTTTCATAGCATAAGCTTGAGTTAGCTCAATTCCTAATCGAAAATCATATCGACGTAACACCAACTCACAAACAAATAAATTTTTCGGCTACGAGGCTATTCATTCTACGGAACAAATCATCCAGATGGCAAATCAAATGGTGGAATATAATTTTATTCAGAAGCCGTAAAAAGCACCACTATCATTACAAATTTGCTAAAAGCTACCAACAGGCCACATCTATAAATATACAACTAAATACTACTACTAACTAACTTACCCTAGCCGTTGTATACTGCCCTCTAGCTTCATTTTAGCTGAAGAAGAGTTTATGAAGTTTTTCAACTCACTAGGAAATTACTTCATAGCTGCAGGAGACTACAATGCCAAGCACACACACTGGGAATCTTGTCTAGTACTCCAAAAGAAAAACAGCTCTACAATGCAATTATAAAAGCCAGGAAGAATCTCGACTATGTCTCTTCTGGTAGACCAACATACTGGCCGACAGACCCAAAGAAACTGCCCGAAATAATAGAACTTGCGATTACCAAAAATATTCCTCAAAATTTGATAAGCGCCGAATGCCTTTCAGATTTTTCATTTGGTCACTCGCCTGTCCTGTTTACTTTACTCCGACATCCAGGAAATTTGGAACAATGGCTTAAATTGACTTCACAGAAAACCAATAGAACTTGCAATTACCAAAAATATTCCTCAAAATTTGATAAGCGCCGAATGCCTTTCAGATTTTTCATTTGGTCACTCGCCTGTCCTGTTTACTTTACTCCGACATCCAGGAAATTTGGAACAATGGCTTAAATTGACTTCACAGAAAACCAATTGTAGGATTTGAACGGACGCAACGGATAACATGTCTTTAATAGAAGTTTCGGTTGGCTCCTCCATCTCCACATCTTCCAGGTCTGCATGATCTAATATGCTAGGGTTAGCAATATTGACTTTAGCAAGGGCAACGGCTAGAATTAAAATTTGCAGCTCCATTGCAATCATCCTATTCCGAGTTAATAACATCTCGTATAGGTCTGCTGTATCAACTTGGAATTTTTTAGCTGACCTCAAAATTTGATTCACAGTAGTAGAACTTTTGTTAATTTAGTCTTGTATTTTGTTATTGAAGTCTATTTGTCTATTGGTTGCATTTATTAATTGAACGTCAGCAAATTTAATTTTAAATTTGATATATTGTAATGTTTGTTCATAATGAGGTAGTCCACCACCAAGGATATTAACTGAGTTTAAAAATGAAGTAAAACTTACTGACCAAGCAATTGATAAAAGCTTATGCCAAGTGGCTAGAAAGAAAATAATAAAAATTACCAAGCGAACAACAACATGGTTCTGTTTGGACTACTTAAGTTTGTCCTTGTGAACCACCCTCCCATTAATGAGGACTGTGGTCCCCATGTCCGCTTTCACGGTTTTTTCCTCACACAAGAGTGTGAGTTTGTTGCCCAGTCGCCTGTTGGACTTTATCACCAACTTCAAACGTCTTGTTCTGCCGGGAAGTATTTTCTCTGGGTCTGAGCATATTTTGGGCGTCCCTTATCTTATCCTGTACCTCCTGGTGTGGGTCATTTGATTGTCTTTGAATCACGTCGGCTGGTCTTTTGTCGATGATCGAGTGGATAGATTTGTTGTATCTGGCAGTGGCCAGCGAAATTAACTCTACCGTGTCAGTTATGCCTTTGTCGAGTTTCAGGCACCTGGCCAACTCTATCAGAGTGCTTTGGAAAACTTCCACTTGTCCGTTCGAGACACTGTGGAGGGCGGTGCATTTGAGATGCTTACGCCGAAATGGTTTTCCAGCATGGTCGAAATAATGTGTGAGTTTAATAATTGTTCATTCATCATAGATAGCCTTGATCTTAGGGAAAACATATATAGGTTGTAGCAGGGACGGTTTTAGATCTAGAATGGTTTTAGAAGAAATTGGCTGAACAGCGACAAATTTGGAAAATTTGTCGATGAACGTATGGAATTATTTTTCGTTGGTGGAGAAAATATCTATATGTTGCAATTGCCCTACATTTTCTGCCTCTCAGATTTTTCTGACTTTTGGATTTTACAAATCCAAAATTTAGTAGCTAGAAATTGCTGAACCAATTCGTAATGTACCTTTGCCAGCATATGCTACTCGCAATGGATGGCATTTACGCATTTAGGAACGATACTGTCTGCGAGCTCATCAAGTAATGACTATTTGCAGGCGAAGTCTATCGTATGCCGTCTCTTTTTACAAAGTGGGCGAAGCTGCGTTTTAACGGAAAGCGTTCCTCCTCCTGAGTTATCTGGTTCTAAAAGCAATTTAAAGGCTTATCTGTAGTTCGATTGTGTGAGTAAGCGATAGCTTACTGTGAATTGTGGCCGCGCATAACTGTGATTCTTCTTCCCTGACAATGTTAAGTTGTTGCCTTAAGAGGGTATTGGCAACGAGGTGGTCTTTGCCGGGCTTGTAAAAGATTCGTGCGCCGGACTCGTCAATGCTGCGCATTCGGATTGGACTCCTACACTGCGAAGGTCGATGGTTAGTGATCGATGAAGATATTTATATCTAATGACGCAATTTGGCCTGAGCCCAAACTATGGCTAACAACTCTCTTTCATTGGTAGCGTAGTTAAACTGACTGTCGTCACTGTTGGGACAGCATTGCGCCAATGCCATACGCCGAGACATCTGTCGTTAGATCAAATGCCTTTTTGTAGTTCGGGTACCTGAGGATGACATCCTCGGATGCCAGGATGCTACGAAGTTTTTAAAAATCTCGCTGCTACGGCTGGGTGAATTCATCTGAATATTCTTGGTCCTATGTCTACAGACACTTCCGCGTTCCCCTTTCAAAATGTCTGAAATGGGTCTTGTTATCGATGCAAATTTATTAATAAAGCATCTAATAATGCTGGCCCAGGTTTGACCTGACCTCGTACACATGCAGAACTTGCCGATCTGCTGGCGCAGTATATCGCCAATTGTTCTTTGGAAAATGCTGCCCAAATGGCAGCATACGAAATTCGTTCCCTCATTTTGCGGAACAGAAAGTTTTTTCGCGGTCGCGTTCCGCAAGGATGATCTGATGATAGACGGACTTCAAGTCCAGCGTTGTGACATATTTGGCCGTGCTTAAGAGTCTCAATATCATCGAGATATTTGGCAGTGGGTATTTGTCAAGTATCGTTCTCTCGTTTAATTTGCAAAAGGGTAACTCCAAACGCATTCACAACAACAACTGATTCACAACAACAATATGATTTACAGTTATACAATTGCAGTTAATATAACCATACAACACGTAGCAATCCTGCCACAATCCGTCCTGACATTTTAAGATCCCCTGAACTTATGATTTTTTGTCTTTTAATTCATTATTTTCAATAGTTTTGTTTACCTATCCAATGTTTAATATTCTGACTATTAAAAACATCTTGATATGGAATACGTGACAATTGAAACTCTTTAAAATCGTTTATCAGTATTTATCATTTCTTAAAACCTTATCTATTACAAATGGACCCTTATGTTTAGGTATTAGCTCCCTTGCAACTCCAACTTAGCAATCGAAATTTTTATCGTAATGTAATAAGATTCTAACCCCTTTTTGTCTAAATCTGTAAAACTATCGGTACTATCTAATCGGTACTTTCTAATTTTCTTACTTTTGTCTTAAATCATCTGTAATCTTCCCTTTGTTTGCGATTCCAAATCAATTTTTTGCTTTGCATTTGCACCATATTTCCCTGTTTTGTATTATTCAACAATAGTTCCGCATCTTCAATAACTGTATCTCAATGATGTAATTTTTCTGCATCTGCTAATTTAGCTATTATTGGTCTCACTATTCGATTAATTTCACCTTCCCATATTATATTTCAAAATTACTAAAAAATTTTAGATGTAAAAGTCGGTATGTATCTGTATGATCTAAAATAATCGGTCGATGCTATAATAACTTCCTTTGTGTTTGTTGTTTTGGGGTTGGCGGGGTTCTATCGCCACTGCTCTGGCTAATCAACATGAACAATATATTGAGGGAACTCAATTGCGGAAGAGTAAAAGTCGTAGCCTACGCAGATGACGTAGTACTGCTAGTATTAGGTTCATGGAAACAGAACATCACAGAACGAGTTAAAAAAGCAAGCATAGCATTCTACTCGTGTAGGAATATGTTTGGAAAAAACTGGGGTATACACCCAAGGATAATACTATGGCCCTACACAGCAGTTGTAAGACCAATTCTGTCATAGGGAACATTAGTATGGTGGTCAGCTCTGACTAGAGCTTACAACGTTAAAAAACTGACAGGAATACAAAGATCACCCTGCGCAGGAGCTACAGGGGCGTAAAGACCATGCCTAGCGACCGCGCTGAACACAATACTGGACAACGAAGTTAAGATCTGGAAACGAGTTCCCAACGACATTCTCAACAAGAGAAGATTGGAAGAGAGAAAGGGTGACCGGACGAGATGAGGTGTCACTACACAAACGGTTCCCCCTACACTGGACTGCAGGGTAGGGGCTGGAATTTTCGCTGAAAGATGGGGGAAAGAATCGAAATTCCACCTCCCGGAATAAGCTACAGTTTTTCAGGCTGATAAACTCGCTATATTGGAAGCAGCTAAGCTTTTAATAAAGCAAAGCCTTAGGAATATCAAAGTAAGGATATACTAGGATAGCCAGGCGGCTATTAAATCTCTCGCAGCAGGAAGGACTAACACGGTGCTAGTAACCGGCCCTTAATACACTTGCAACAAGCAACCAAGTGCAAATAACATAGGTGCCAGGACATAACAACGAGAAAGCAGACAAACTGGCCAGAATGGGGCTGATAACAAAGAATACTACAGTAATGCCAGTATCCTTGAAAACAGTCCAGTCAAGGATTCATGATCATTTTTAAATACATGCTAGCAAGAGATTTATTGTTCTTTTTTTTATTTATTGTTGAAAGTACGCACTACAAAAAGTAAAAACAATTCGCCCAACGACACCAATAACGAGCTTGTTACGCGCGGGCCCTATTAGCATAGTGGGCCGTTATCGAGCTTGCGAGGAAAACACAAATATCATAATATAGAGACATTTATAAAAACCTAAAACAAAGTAAGGTTTATAAAGCAGGGGTAGAGGGTAACATGCTAATGTGATTATAAAGATTACTAAAATTATTTCAAAGAACACGAAAGGGATCATGCTGACCAAAATTTAAGGTACATCTTGGTAAGTTAAGAGGATGGTAGTTGCGGGTTGGTCTAACAGTCACATTTAAAGTTAAGCGGCTTACTTATTCTATGGAGTCGAGATCAATAATAATTTAGTTGTATAAGGTTCGTCGAATTCTTTCGACTATCGCTTAATAAACCCAAGAATACTCATAGCCTTGTTTAGATTAGACTTTTTGTGACATTCGAATCTCCATCTTGGGTCAAGAAGAACTCCAATTCAGATTTAAAAGGTTAGATTGACACCATCTCTGAAAACAATCAATATCAGACTGTAAACCGAAACCCGAATTCGCCCCCGTTTCTCGTAGCATAAGTTAGGTTCTAAAAAAAAATTATTGAAATATTAAAGTTAGTGATCAATCGAACATCATCGCACCCACTCCTTTTCGTCGTCGTGCGTTCGCAATAGTTCCTTCACAAGTTTCGCAAAATAAATCTTCTCGAACTACTGAAGTCACAAGTTTCGAGTTATTAATTCAAAACAGTATTAAATTTTCAGTCCTTCTTTTCAAATAACTTGAATTCCAATTTAATAGATTATTCGAAAACCGAGACTAATCTTATTTAAATAAAAGCATAAAATGATTTACATCAGCCTGCATTTAATAATTAAATCTCTTAACAACAATAGATGTAATTTCAAGTAGGTTCGTGTTAGTAGACCGTCGCTTAACAAAAGCATGTTGATAAGGTGATATAAATGAGGAACACAAATTTTGCAGATGAGAAGTAATAATTCGCTTAAATTATTTTGGTATTGCAGACAATTTGGAAATACCTTTATAATTTTGAATATCTGACATTCCTCGCTTTTCTTGGAGTGGAATAGTAAAAGAATCTTTCCAGATAGTTGAAAAAACTGATGTTGAGGTAGACAATTAAAACAGTTTAAGAATCGGTTAACAAATAGTTGGGTCACAAAACTTAAGCATGCACACAGGAATCCCGCCCGGCCCTGGAGAGTATGTTGGTGTTGTGGTCTCTAAATCCCTTAGTATAAAACTTTCTGTTATTACCGGGTGAAAAAAATTTAACCTGTTAAATTGTAAGGGTAAACTGAAGTTGTTTTTAGGTTTTTAAGACTTTGAAGCTCTTGTGGAAACCACGGAGTTCTACTATGTCTTGGAGGAAGACTGTCAGGAACGCATTCATTAAAAAACGTATTGAAAAAGCTATAGAATAATTCAGTGGCACTTTCCATATCCATGCAATAGTATAAGTTTGTCCAGTTATATTCGGAAATCAAGTAGTTTAGCTTATTAAAGTCGCATTTTCGAAAGCACTTCGTTTTAGTTTCACAAACTAAATTGTCGATTCCATTGTGGGATGGTATCTGGAACAAATACCAGATCTAATTGCCTATTTAAAGAGTTACGGATAAAGCAAATTTAATGTAATGATAGGTCTAAAAATCCATCAACAAAGTTATGATCCGACAAAGGCGTCTAAACAATTGAGTCAGTAGGAGATGACCAAGATATATCATCCCTGTCAGAAAGTAGAGATAGAACAGAATTAATAGCAGACGAATGATGTTTATAAATTAAAATGTCAGGGATATAGGTAGAGGTTACAAAAATAGATAAGGCATGTAAGAAAACTTTTACCCAAACAAATTCTATTTCTTTGGGGTAATCAGTCTGAATTATCGCCGATGTAAGACTGGAATTAACAGCAATAAGCACCCCACCTCCCTTACGGGAAACGCAATCAGTTCTCTGAGTGTTAAATTTTTTTTTTTTTAATTGCTTTGCTATTTATTTATTGAATCTTTTCCCTTCGAATACTAACAATAAGTGTATCAAATGAGTTATGGGGCCCTGGGAATTATTGCTGGGTCGTTGCGTTGTAGGCGGGTTCTGCTGGAAACCCGAGTCAAGCCTCTTGCGAGATGATTTGGGTGCACAGAGAGTTTTTATTTGTAGGTCGCTTATTGTTTGTCTATTTCATCTTTTATTGCAAGAATGTCGAGGTTCCTGTGGATGTTTTGGTTGAGAATATACCATGGGGCCCCAGTGATAGTTCTCAGGATTTTTGATTGTGCGCGCTGTATGATGTCTATATTGCTGCTGCTCGCGTTCCCCCATTGCTGGGAGCCATATGTCCAGATGGGTTTGAGAGGGGAATTGTACAGCAGGACCTTGTACTCCATACCACTAACCATACAACATATAGACTGGTCATTTCATACAACGAATTTTGACACAAACAGATTTAAAGCGGGAGGCCCTCCGTACTCACAGCAGCAGGCCCCTGCACTTCGTGTGCGTTCGGGTTTTTTGCTCTCTCATACTCATTCTCATTTTTATGCTCGCGCACTCAATGCAGAGTTCAGTCGTTTAGTCGCAGAGAGGTGCTTTTTGAAGAAGGCTATCCTGCACTTGAATTCGTCTTTGTATGTATACGTGATCATGCATTCTCATACACGGGAGCATGTGTGCGTTTATTTCATTTCGGCGCATCAAGAATATTTTGTCTTTTGCCACTTTTCAAACTTGGTACCCTAAGAATATGGGCGTATTTACTATTGGGTTATGATATAAATATTAATATTATATGTTATAATATATTTTTTTAATATTTCAGCATATATTTTATTTTTGTTTGCAAATTCAAATCAGTGGTAGCAGTAAAATGTTTTACATATATGTATGTATTCGAATTTATAGAAATCAGTCCACTGAGATGGGAACAGGGCATATGGCAGTCGTGTCGCTGTTTTGCGAGCGGTTGGTGCCTGCATACCCTACCGACGATTGCTTCTAAGGGGAGCGGGCTTTTAGGACACTTGTTTAGTGATCTTTGGTTGATTTATTTCTTAATGACTCGCAATCTAATTTTAATTGTCTTTAAACAATCCGTTATAATCCAAGATATTGGTACAACTTAAATCTAAAATTGTTATCATTAAAATAAATTATTATCATTAAAAAAAATGCGGATTTTTATATTTGTTCCATTTACCTTTACAATAATATAATAAGTATTTTATTATTTATTACTTGTTTAAAGACAATTAAAATTCCTTAAGACGTTGTTTTGAGGATGGCGATCTGTTGGTTTGCCAAGCCTCCCATCGCCTCTTTTCCAGTACAAGCTAGATTAGATTTGTAGTAGTAGATTTGTTTTGAAATGGTTGGCTTGCACGTCCTTCTTTTGGTGTTGAAATAGTGGCTGATGCCAGGAGTATATCTTCAAGAGCATCGGTAGAACAGTCGATGTCCGCTTCGATGTTGAGCTGCGGGGTTAGTTCAATGTGAGAACTTATATATTTTTTATATTTTAGCCAGTTGGTTCTGGCCGATGTCAGCCTGTGGGGGTGGTCTGTGGTTTATGGACTTTGAAGAAGAGTTATAAGCACTGGCGAATAGGCAGATAAAAGGTTCGAAAGCGCTTTGGCGCTTTTTATATTACTTGGAATGTTTTTTGTCACCGCAAAATCAGGGACTTTTCTGGGTTCTGCTGGCCAGTATGTGGGGCTATTCAGTTTGATGATTGCATTATACAAATGCCTTCTTTTGACAGTCACGAGTCGTGATCCCCAGTGCGTATGTTTAGCATTATAGTCTCCTGCAGCTATGAAGCGATCTCCAAGTAAGTTGTAAAAATCCATGAATTGTCATTCAGAGATCGTAAAGCAAGGCGGGCAGTACAAGGCGGCTATAGAAAGGTTTCCGTTAACTGACTGAATTATGATAGACGTGGCCTACAAGTAGTTTGTTGCACACCTTTTGGTGAAAATGGTGCTTGATTCGTTTCCTAATTAGGATGCCGGTTCAGCCGTGGGTTTTACCATCTGGATGATCTGTGTGGAGAAGGTGTAGCCTCTTATTTGGAAGTCGTATTTGCTTGTGAGGTGCGTCTTTACCAGTAGCATAATGTCGGTATGATTTACATTCAGGAGCTGTGTTTTTTTTAAGTTTGTGCCGGGAAACGCCATTGGCGTTCCACATGGTTATTCGTAGGTTTGCCATCAATTATTTGGACTGCTTAGCTGCAAGCAACTGTAACACCATGTTCTGAATTTGAACCAGTATTTGCATGGTCGATTTCATGAAGGACATAAATTCCATCATACTTTGTTGCATGGTAACCATCCTGTTCCTTTTATGTGGCTCTTCCACTATAATTCTTCGGTGCAATAGGTTGGTAGACTATATCCATTTCCCGCTAAATAAGACAGTTTTTCAATAAATTGTAGAGCAAACTTTTTTTTTGTAACGACCTGCGTAACTCATAAAAAATTATTTCAGAATTCTAAAACAAGTCCTTACAATTTTTTTAAACTGACAAACAGACACCGAAGCATTTTAATCTTAAGATATACTAAAAAAAATTATGTTTTGAACAACTTTTGAACAGAGCATCAAATCCAAGCAAATTTTGTGTCAATCGACGAGTATTTTCAATAAATTTAAGCTTTGCTAAAAAGTTGAATATTTTGCCAACCCGGGCTCAATAACTCCAATTGAAACAAGAAAGAACTCTATAGTCGATATCCCCAACTGTTAGATTCCCGATACTCAGCTAACAACTTTCAAACTAAATATTTCCCCACAAAACAATCGAAGTCTAGCTTAGAGCGTGCTGCACCCCCATCCACCGCTAGCAGTTCTGTCGTTCTCACTTTTTCTCTCTCTCTATCTGTCTGTGGCTGAGCTGTGGCAGAGGGGCGGCAGAGGGGCGGCAGAGGAGCGGTCTAATAACTTTTAAAATAAATAACAACAAAAAATAGCAAAATTTCAGTTCTCAATTAATTCTTTGCATAATGCAAACATTGGTTAAATTCGTAACGAAAACTTAAAAATGTTACAATGTATGTTCTAATATTTCGTGTGGTGTCCTTTGGCATCTAAACTGCATTTTGGCGACGAGACATGGACTGTATAATTACATTTAGGTCATAGTACTCAGGTATTTTTTTCCATTCTTCTTGTATTAAAGCTTTTTTATTGGTTGGTTCCCGTTTAGCCACCTTCTTCTTTAACAAGGCCCACAAATTTTCGATTTTATACAGCAGCCAGGATTTGCAAAGGAACGATTTATGTTTGGGGTCGTTGTCCTGATACAGTCTGTGTTGAAGTTTATTTCGGTTTTGAGGGTTCATGAACCCAAACGCCTTCACGCTGTTTGTTAGTTCATTATTTAAAATGTCCAAAAAAACTCTTTATGCCATAAAAAATTCCAAGCGATCCAACACCTTTGGATCAAATACATCCCCAAACCATTACAGATAGTTTGCCAAACTTCACTGTTGGTATTATATTCTTTTCTTTAAAGGCTGTTTTCGGCATTCTCCAAACTTTGCTGGGCCCATCATGATAATATAACATTATCTCTGTTTCATCGCAAATGACAACATCGTTCTAGTACTCCGCCGGCTGGTTAGCATTGGCAATAGAAAAGTTGAGCCGCACTTGTGAGTATTGAGTACTTTTCTTACACTCTCGTGGCTCACTGTTACATTGCAATCATTTTTGAACTCCAATGCCAACTGCCTGAGTGTAGTTTGCGGATTTTCGCCAATCTTTTTCAAAATATTTGATTGATCACGCCTGGTGAGCTTTTTTGGTCTGCCTCCAGAATTGTTCAGATGAAGCCGATTTTCCTTTTCTGCCCGATAAATAATGTTGTATATTGTCCTTAATTTAATATTAAACATTTTTGCTAACTCCTTTGCCGGTTTATTCTTATAATAATTAAAGTAAACTAGTTGAATTAAACTTCAACACGTTTGCAGGCATTGTTAATAATGCAAATTGCAGTAAATTATACACTTGCCCAAACCAAAATCGTAATGAAAATAAGAGATAAGAACTCATCCAAGGCGAACGAATTTATTTCACTCGAATTTGATTTACCGTTATTTGGTTTTGTGCCTCTCTTTAGCTTGTGTTTGCAAAGAATTAGTTAACAGGTGAAAATTTGCTATTTTTTTGTTTTTGATATTTTTTCTGAGTTTTATGTTGAAATTTATATTTTTTTAAATCCATAATTGTACCTAAGATTCACCCTTACAATAATATTGTAAAAAAAGAAAAAATTAAACAAATCAAATTTTTGTTAATTAATATTAAACATCAACATTAATTTTATTGACATTTTCTATTTTGCAAAGAATTATACAACCTGCAGTAGGAACACAACTTTTGGGAAAGCTTATCGCAGATAGCTTAAAACTGAGAGATTAACGTCCAGACGGACTGACGCACGGACAAACGAAAAAACGGTCGGACGGACGGATCAAGAATATATATACAAGGGTTTGGTGCAACGTACGGAGCCGGGAGCCGGAATGGCCAATGCAGTCGGAGCAATGTTGGATTCAGAGACTGGCTACAATGCTAAAATACCTGTAGACGAAGGAATTAGATTCGTCGGAGAGAGACACGTGTTTTCAATTCCTGGGATATTCTTGTCATAATTGAATGACAGGGCATGATTAAGGTTTCAGGCAGGTTCAAGTCACCATGGTTTGTGCGGGGTACCTGGGTGATTCATGCGTATTTTATCTCCTCCTGTTCCATTTTCATTGCCTTTTGTTTTTCAGTAAGAAATGTATTCATTTCATATATATATAGAATATTTTATTATGAATAATTTAATTTTTTTTGTTTGGTCTCACATTTTTATACCCTTGCAGAGGGTATTATAATTTCAGTCAGAAGTTTGCAACGCAGTGAAGGAGACGTTTCCGACCCTATAAAGTATATATATTCTTGATCAGCATCACTAGTAGAGTCGATCTAGCCATGTCCGTCTGTCCGTCCGTCTGTCCGTCCGTCTGTCCGTCCGTCTGTCCGTCCGTTTATATGCAAACTAGTCTCTCAGTTTTAAAGCTATCTGCATGAAACTTTCCCAAAAGTTGTCTTTCTATTGCAGGTAGTATATAAGTCGGAACGAGCCGGATCGGACGACTATAGCATATAGCTCCCATAGGAACAATCGGAAAAATAATTGAAAAAAAATTATAACTTTGCTGTTTTTTAATTTTTTGTTTAGTTCTTCGACATATAGCAATGGTTAAATATTTCAGAATTATGGTTTAAATTTCATCAAAATCGGACGACTATAGCATATAGCTCCCATAGGAACAATCGGAAAAATAAATGAAAATAAATTATAACTTTGCAGTTTTTTAATTTTTATACCCTTGCAGAGGGTATTATAATTTCAGTCAGAAGTTTGCAACGCAGTGAAGGAGACATCTCCGACCCTATAAAGTATATATATTCTTGATCAGCATCACTAGGCGAGTCGATCTAGCCATGTCCGTCTGTCCGTCTGTCCGTCCGTCTGTCCGTCTGTCCGTCCGTTTATATGCAAACTAGTCTCTCAGTTTTAAAGCTATCTGCATGAAACTTTCCCAAAAGTTGTCTTTCTATTGCAGGTAGTATATAAGTCGGAACGAGCCGGATCGGACGACTATAGCATATAGCTCCCATAGGAACAATCGGAAAAATAAATGAAAAAAAATTATAACTTTGCTGTTTTTTAATTTTTTGTTTAGTTCTTCGACATTTAGTAATGGTTAAATATTTCCGATTTACGGTTTAAATTTCATCAAAATCGGACGACTATAGCATATAGCTCCCATTGGAACAATCGGAAAAATAAATGAAAAAAAATTATTACTTTTCTGTTTTTTAATTTTTTGTTTAGTTCTTCGACATTTAGTAATGGTTAAATATTTCCGATTTACGGTTTAAATTTCATCAAAATCGGACGACTATAGCATATAGCTCCCATAGGAACAATCGGAAAAATAAATGAAAAAAAATTATAACTTTTCTGTTTTTTAGTTTTTTGTTTAGTTCTTCGACATTTAGTAATAGTTAAATATTTTCGATTAACGGTTTAAATTTCATCAAAGTCGGACGACTATATCATATAGCTTCAATAGGAACAATCGGAGAAATAAATGAAAAAAAAATTATAATTTTTCTGTTTTTTAATTTTTTGTTTAGTTCTTCGACATTTAGTAATGGTTAAATATTTCCAATTTACGGTTTAAGTTTCATCAAAGTCGGACGACTATATCATATAGCTCACATAGGAACAATAAAAATATATAAAAGACCTATCAAATAATTGAGCTGCAAATCATCATAGCTTCAATGTTTTTAAACATATACGCAAGTAAATTATAGTTTTAATGTTTTCAAAAATGTTTAATTCTTGCAATAGCTGCAAGGGTATATGAACTTCGGCTTGCCGAAGTTTGCTTCTCGTCTAGAGGATTTGGAGACCACAATACTAACATACTCTCCAGGGCGTGCTTCTTGGGTGCGTGCTTAAGTTTAACTATTTGTAAACCAATTCTTAAACTGTTTCAATTGTCTACCTCAACATCAGTTTTTCCAACTATCTGGAAAGATTTATTTTTGAACCCCATAAACAGGGAGGGAAGTCGGATGTTTAAAAGTTTAGATGTTTTTCTAAATTATTTGCAATATCTAAAGCATTTGTGCGCAATATTACTTCTCACCACTCATATCACCTTATCAATATGGTTTTGTTAAGCAGAGGTCTACTACTTGAACTGACATCTATTATAGTTAAAGGGTTCAATAATAAAATGCAGACTGGTGTTATATATACAGATTTTAGTATGGCTTTTGATTCTGTAAACCATTCTCTTCTTTTATTTAAATTAGATCGGCTCGGGTTTTCGAATAATCCTTTAACTTGGATTTCAAATTATTTGAATGGGAGAACGCAGTTTTCAATATGATTATCGAAACATCTGGAGTGCCTCAGGGTAGTCATCAATGATCTTCCTTCTGTCATAACACATTCTGAGTATAAATATATGCTGATGATGTTAAGCTTTGTTTGTTATCTGGTTTCGACTTACCGTCTGATATTGATTGTATTTAAAGATGGTATCAATCAAACCTCTTAAATCTGAATTACCTAAATGTAACGAAATGACCAAAAGTCTACTGTTAACAAGGCTACGAGTGCTCTTGGGCTTATTAAGCGATGGTCGAAAGAATTTAAAAATTCTTATACAACTTCTTTATCATTTACTTCCCTTGTCCGTCCTAATTTCGAATATTGCGCGCCCCTTTGGAGTCCATAATATCATGTACACATAGATCATATTGAGTCGGGGAAAACATATTTCTTTTTTTCGCCCTTCGTTGTTTGATCTGGGATCAAAACGTAAGGTTGCCTTCTTACTCTAGTAGATTACTATTGCTTAATTTAGCGAATAATGCTTGAAACTATTTTTTTGCACAATCGTGTCAAAGGTGATATTGACTCCATAGAATTGATAAGCCTTTTAACTTTTAATGAGCGTTTTGGGCCAACCCGCCACTACCTCTATCTTGCCAAGATGTACTTCAATTTTTGGCCTGCATGAACCCTTTTCCAGTTTTCACTTCCGAAAGGTTCACACGGATCAGATCCGCAAGAACAGAAATTAATTCTTTTTAAATTTTTTGCTATTACTTATTGTGCAAATGAAATTTTTGATGTTTTAAGAACATTGTTGCATAACAGATTTGGTAGTAGTAACATATTTCACTTTTTAAAAATTATTTTGTGATGGCACCTCAGAATCATTTCGATTCTAATTTACTGGAGATTTGCAAATCCGCTGCCCCTGCTCGAGATTCCGAACGAATTTAATAGAAACAAAGCAAGAGTTGCCATGGTACGAAAAAATATTTATTTTCTTGGGACTTATTTTTAGCAAGCGCACTTCGGTTTGTTTTTATATGGTAGGGTGTAACTTATCTAAGTTTAGTTTAAAGGTGTTTTTCTGCTTATTACCCCTTAAATTAACGTACTTATTGTGCAACGCGTGTTGTGTTGGAACCTTTTGCATCGTCTTTGGCAACTTTGGTCCTGAACACTATTTGTAACAAGTTTGCAACACTAGTGCCAAGCAGCAGATTCACTCAAGTTGGTCAAAACTTTTGTGGGTCAGTTTCAATCACTGCCTTTAAAATAAGTAGAATTTGTTATTTTTGGCTACCAATGATTTTTTGACTGATTTTAGACATTAACTGTGTGCACCAATAAAGCACAAAGATTAGGAACAGCAGCGGGCCAAATGTTGATCAGAGATTTGCCTGGGAAACTTGTGCAAATCATCTTAACAAAAGTTAAGAGCAGTAGCGGCAGTTAGCTGTTTTATTTCCCCCCAAATAGTAATTTCCTTATAAAATTTGTTAGCAAGAAAGAGAACTTTGGATATGTTAAAGGAAAATCCGCTAATGCTAACGAATTCACTTTCGAGTGAAAACTGAAACAGGCCTGATAATTCAAATTTCCATAGCAATGGCGTGGCAAACAAAAATTAAAATGAATTTCAATATCAACGCGATATACAACCAACAGCTTATGTTCCTCGACGACTTCTTTGCCCCTTCTTGCTCCCTCCGTTCTCAACTCTTGCAAACTGGTTCGCTGATTGTTCTTTCGCAATATCTCGTCGTGAAAAGGTTGGGAACACACTTCCCAAACATACACCTCAACCTTACATACATACATGTATTCATTTATCTCTTAATAGTCATATTTATTTCAAAGCTTTTAAAGGAGAAATTCAAATTTTTTCTAATGACGGCAAACATTTTTCAAAAAATGTATATTACAATTTCATGTTTGCATAATTGCACAATGATTTAAAAACAAATAATGAATGAAACTTGGTCTTTTGGACTCGGTAAATGAAATGGGAAGGAATCTTTGGCTCAGTTCTGGTTCACACCGATTAGGTATTAAATACTAGTATATTTGATGTTTGGTATTTATATTTTAAGAAAAGTACTTCTTCATGGATGCATAATGATAAAGCTTGAACTGAATTGAATTATTAAACGCCATTTGGCTTGAATGGAAAATAAAAAATATCAAATCGCGGCAACCGTGCTTTTATCGCTTTTGTGCAATGCTTACCACAACTGGCACTTATCGTGGTAAGAACTACTTTTTAGACATCCATAAGATTTGTGGAAAGGGGCGAACCCTTGTAGCATTTGCTGCAGACGCATCTCGTCGTCGTCGTGATCAACGAAATTAGTTGTGTCGCCATCTCCGCAAAAAAACTGAGCCAGATTGAGAAAAAAAATCTGTTCCAGGGAAATTTTTGTGAAGTCTGAAGTCCTGTTCCTGGCGTTCCGGAGGTATGTGGAGTAGGCTAGATCAAGACCGGAAATATCCGCAATTCGCTCGTCGAGATACTGCGTCTTGATGCGGTTCATGCACACCAAGCCCGCCTTAAAGCGCGGTGAGCTTATTATTTCAGTGCCGGTTTCGTGAGCGTTCCCGCGACTGTCGAATAAAAGACCTGTGGTATCGACGGAGTGCATCAACTCATGGGCGAGCACAAATCCCAATAGACTATACTTGAACACGTCGTGGCTGTCTGATACGAAGAACGGCTCTTGAAGAAGGCCATATGGCACGATTATGACGTTCTGACGCATCAGATAGTATGGGCTGGAGCTCATGGCTGTGTTCGGATCTGGCATGAAGAAAAACTCTTCGGCACTCAGAACCGTCTGGTGAAGTTGAGCCATTTTCTTTCGGGTGCGAAACTCCAGCAGCTTAAGGTGTTCCCGACCGTAGTCCAGGTCTGCGGACGGAAACACCAGGCCGTCATAGTACTGGCTGACGAAGCTCCGATGGTCACGGCTCCTAGGCATGTTGCCGATATTGAGGACGACATCTTGCGCCTTCCTGGCGACCATGCGCTTCTGCTTGTTGGTCAACCCAAGGCTATTTTGATCAATTTGTAGCAGGAACTGTCGGCGCAATTGCTCAAAGAGTTCTTTAACATCTTCGGTGTACTGGTGCAGGGTGGCAGGTGATAGGAATCGCTCCTCGTAGATCAGGTTCGAGGCTAGATTCAAGCCTCGGCGCATGTCCTTTATGCACTCGACGGGATCTCTGTCATCCATGGAGTCCTCTAGGATGTAAATCACGAATCGAGTCATGATATAGCTAGCTACCACCTGGGCATCTGAGGAGTCCATCAGCTGCTTAAGTGCAGTGAAATAGTGCAAGTTTTGAACTTGCAACCGAAAGTAGGGTGATATGCGGTAACCAACTATTAACTCAAAAAACATCTGCCAATCGTGGCCGGTTGCGCTCTCCAACTGATGTACACTAATAAGTTGGCTCTCATCGTCGTCGTCGTCTTCGACTAAGATCCGAATGGCGGACTCCAACCTTCTTATCTTTCGCGCCAGAGGTAGTACACTTTTTGACGGGACTTTCGTAACGTGAAGAGTTGCGATTGTTTCCATGAAACTATTTAGGTGCTGCGACTCTCCCTCGAAACTGGGCTTACTGAGGTCCAATAAAAATTGGCTGCTGTTCTGAAAATTCGGTGTTATTATCACGTTTATTAAAACATTGGAGAGACCGTAGCGATGCAGATATCCCAGGGTCTTGATCCACTTAAACTGATGCTTGGGCCAGGCGGTCGCACGGGGAGTTAGCTGGGGCCATGTAAGATCCTCGTCTGGAGGAGCCAGTCTTAGATAGTGTTCTGCACTGCGCGTGTTTAGCGAAGCGTTGCGACAAGTGACGTAAAATCGCAAGGCTTTGGCTTCCACACTCGACTTGATTAACCCTTGCAACTGATATCGCTGGTACAGCTCCTCCATCAATTGGACAAGGTTCTTATTCACCTTATGGTCTAACATCTGGGTGATCTCGGAAAAGGGATCGTTGATATGTCGCTCAGCATACTTGCCGCACGCATACTCGAAGTAATTACCGCAGGCATTGGCATCCTCGACTACATAGCTGAGAAGGTTGTTCAGAAGCCGAATGTTGGAATTGGCCTCAGACTTTTGAGCTGTAGAAGCAGCACAAATGAGAACAAACAATAGACAGCCAATCCACATCATCGCGGCGAGCAAACTGAACGAAAATCAACGATTACAGATTTGTTTGTGTACCACCTTTATCAGTTAATCAATGTGAGCAACAACTGATATTTATGAAGAGATAACCTAATGCGTCCTCAACTGGGATTTCCAAAAATTAATAGCGCATTGAATTTGCATTCAGCAATGCACTTTCTTGTACTTGCTTTTCACTTACGTGTACTTTGGTGACTCAATAATCATTTGATCGTTTTCGCGAGTCCAATAGTTTAGCGAGGTCGGGTTCGCCTCGATGAAGCACTCAAGGGTGATGTTGAATCCCATTGGTGTGCCCACCAGCTGATGCGGTATCCAAACCATTGGCGAGACTAGAAGAATAGATCCGACCATTTTATTGAACTATAAGTTTATTCAAGAAGCTTATTTATCAACCTACAGTCAACGCTGACTTTGATTCGTTTTGATACGCTAGGCGGGACTCCGTTTGAGGCAATGCATAAGTATGCGCCCATATGCAGGCGCGAAATTTTCTCCAGTTCGAGGGAGTCGGTCTCCAGTTCAGGCACTGTACATTATTTGGAGAAATTTAGTAGAAGCCTAAAAACTAAAATAGAAAGTAACTCACCTTCGAGCGACTTGTTAATCACTAATTTGTTGCCATCATCTCGTTTCCACTTGATGGTAGGTTCGGGGCTGCCTTTCGCCTTGCAGCGTAGCGTTACGTTATCGCCCTCGCGCACGATAATGTCGCTGGAGGTCAGGGCATCGTCAATATTGGGCGGCACTGAGAAGGGCAAGGAGTGATTATTGAGGAAGAATTGTTTGTGTACCAAAAATATAGAATCAAACAAAGCTGTAAGTAAATGCAAGGGGGACAATATAATATTGCCAAGAATGCGGCAAACGGATAGAAAATATTCTTGTCAACACTCTATTAAGGGGCTATACCAGTGTAACCCTCACAAAAATAGGCAATTTTTGGATTTTTTTATAAGGTAAATTTTCAGCTTTAATTTAACGATGGGCTGACTGCTGAGGCTCAAAAAAAAGAGTACTCAAACTGCTGTCATGATACCGGTCGAATCGTTGCTAAGATCAAAAAAAATTCCAAAAGATTATGAAAGATAATAGATTTCCCCAATGACCTACAATCTTTAAAAAGTTATAAATATTAAGAAAATACCATCGGTTTGAAAAAAGGCATTTTTTGGGGTGAAAAAATGATTTTTGATACCCTTGGAGAGGGTATTATAATTTCAGTCAGAAGTTTGCAACGCAGTGAAGGATATATTTCCGAACCTATAAAGTATATATTCTTATGAATTTTTCCCAAAAGTTGTCTTTCTATTGCAGGTAGAACATATGTCGGAACGACCATAGGAACAATCGGAAAAATAAAAGAAAAAAAATTATAACTTTTCTGTTTTTTAATTTTTTTTATTTATTTGACATTTATTAATGGTTAAGTATTTCAGAATTACGGTTTAAATTTCATCAAAATCGGACGACTATGACATAAAGCTTCCATAGGAACAATAAAGTTATTGAAAAAAAAAATATTTTTACAAAATGTAACTTTTCTATTATGTAATTTTTTTTTTTTAAATTATTTTTGACTTTTTAATAAGTTCAGAATTACGCTATCAATTTTATTAAAATCGGACAACGATATCGTATTCCTTCCATAAGAACTTTCAAATAATTGAGCTGCAATTAATCGATTCGGCTTAGGTAGGTTCAGGGTTCGAACCTAAAATATTGATAGGGCTTACGAACCGGTTTGTCGATATGGTGAAAAAGGGTTCAAAAGGGTAATTTAAATAATAATGCCCATTTTATTTTCATTGTTTTTCGTAATAATGTGTACCTTTGCATTAAGTCTTATAAATTAATCGATTTTTAAACTCGTTTTTTTACGTTACGTTTACTTGGACACTTAAAGATTTTAAAAAATATGTAATTGTACCATGTATGTAAAATCTATATGGCATTCCTATAAATACTCCAATGTAGGTATACTTTCTTAGACAACTGTATACGAGTTATAGAGTTACTTAATTGAAATTGGCAAATTGAATTGTGTTTGGTGCATTGTACTGTGTTACCCACATTATTTGTTTTAGTAGAAGTAATTTATATTTTAACATAACGAAAACACCTCTCAAAGAATTAAAGCTTTTTGTCTATAAGGTAAGAGCAATCTTAAAATGTACATTATAACTAATAGTTATAAAAAGGTATCTGCATTTAACTTTCGCAAAAGTTGTCTATTTATTGCAGGTAGTACATAAGTCGGAACGAGCCGGATCGCATAGCATATAGCTCCCATAGGAACAATCGGAAAAATAAATGACAAGAAAATTATAACTTTACAGTTTTTATTATTTTTTAGTTCTTCGACATATAGTAATGGTTAAATATTTCAGAATTACGGTTTAAGTTTCATCAAAATCGGACAACTATAAACTAAAGCACCCATGGGAACAATAAAAATATAAAAAAATAATTTTTATTAAAAAAAAAAAACTTTTTTATTTTGTAATTTTTTTTTTAAATTATATTTGATGTATAAATAATTTGACAGATCAGAATTACGCTTTTAATTTTATTAAAATCGGAAAACGATATCATGCAGCTGCCATAGGAACTATCAATTATTGAGCTGCAAATCGTCATAGCTTCAATGTTTTTAAACATATACGCAAGTAAATCATAATTTTAATGTTTTATGAATATTTAATTTTTGCAATAGCTGCAAGGGTATATGAACTTCGGCTTGTCGACGTTTGCTTCCTTTCTTGTTTTATTGTATTTTATTATTTTATAATACAGAGTCTATTGTAATTTTTCAGCTTTTAACTTTATTTTTTTATTTATTAATATTTTTTTTTAATTAATATTTTTGACTTTTAGTAATATGTCAATTTTAAATAATGTGTACTAAATCACAAAGGGAAAAATGATAATTGTGATATAAAATAGTAAGAAATTTATACTACGTAGTTTAATATGTAAGCTACATAGCGTTTACATGGTATGTCAATAACACTAAAGATTACGAAAAGTAAACTAGGAGTCTCGGTATAAATACACCGAGTAAGTTTAAGTTTTATAGTCGTGAGTACAGAATTGATAACTGCGAGAGTTTTATATTAATACCTTCGAACTCATATTATAAAGAAATCGTTGATACCCAATAGTTTGAAATTCATGTAACAATAGTTTAGTATCTATGGCAATTTTTTTTCTCTAAAGGCCGAAAATAATCGGGAGCCCCCACAGGTTGATGTCGCACAGAACCAACTGGCTTAAATATAAAATATGTAAATTCTCATATTAAACTAGCCCCGCAGCTCCACATCAAGGAGGACATCGATTGGAGTGCCGACGCACTTGAATAAGTACTCATCGCAGCAGCCAACATCTCCACAGCACTTGAGAACAATGTGCAGAGCAACCGATACAAAACTAATTTTTTTATTAAATAGCTTGTTTCGAAAAAAACGCGTTTGGCAAGCCAGCAGATCACCAACCTCCAAGCCATCTCTTCAGGAGGTTATTCGTAGACTTACCAGGGCTCTTAAGCATGAAGAAGAAGATACACAACGCGGGTTCATTGAAAAACTGTCCCCAACCAGTACAAAGCATCCCTTGTGGAAAGCTCACCCAAACCTAAGCGGCCCGGTCGATACAGTGACTCCTATAAGAAACTCTGCAGACAGCAAAGAACAAACACTACCGTCGCTTTCAATTCGTACTGAAACATAAACGGAGCCAATATAGTTCCGGCCAAAGTTTCTTAAGTCATCAAAGACCAATTGAAACCTAAAAAGTCTCCAGGCGGTGACTTAATTAATTTTGCAGTAAATGCCTATTGTTACTGCTCCAGTAGAGCAGTTTGGAAATTCATTATAATTTTGATACTTATTAATTTTTCTAAGAAGCTGTTATCGGCGTGAGCGATGACATTTGAGTTCAATCGATGTGCATCCACCAAGAGAGAACTATCGATAAGCAGTTTCAGCACGAGCATTGTTAGGAGAGGAATATTTTTTAAAGATATCGTAATTTGAATTTATTTTGAATATTAAATAAGCCATCTTATCGCCACAAGTGCTGTTAGAAAATTCAGGTTGATGGCAGGCTCCAACATTCTTAAAAAAATCGTACTATTCGTGTATTGAACGTCTAAGTTCCGTGCAAGGGAAAATATAATGAAAAGAAAAAATAACTGCTTCATATGTCTCAAGAAATTAAGTTCCGGTTATGCAAAGAAAATCATGAACTTGCTGCTGGTATAGTGATTCCTAGTTGGTTTCGTATATATAACAACGGTAAAGTTCCGCAGTAGCAAAGGGAAAAGGCACAATGCAAAATTCACATATACTTATCGAAACAACCGTTGGTTTCTAAACCTTGTACGTGTATGCGTAAATGTCAAATTTATTTGCGTAGATAAGAGCAATACAGTTCCGCAGAAAAGAATTTCACACAACCTTGAACACCTGATACCGTTTGGATATACATCGCTTTCGTTATAAAACTAACAATAAACTGACAACTAAGGCTGTGAGTAGGGACATAGCTTGCGAAAGCAAATACATTCCCCCAAAAGGTCAAAGAAAAGATCAAATGCGAAATCAATTACAAGAATCCGAAAATGTTTAATCGCGGTTGTAAAACAGATCGACACGGAAACGATATTAATTGGTTGCAATGTGCATCTTGCAAGACTTGGTATCATTATGCTTGTGTGAGCGAAGACAGTGATGATAACCTTTTAGGCTGGGCCTGCCCTACTTGCGCGCAAATTCCTTCCAACGACGCTATTAAAGATGTAGACACCACCAGTAGGGTACCGCAAGGATCAGCCGCACAGGGCCTACAAGTTAGGCCACCAGCTCCTGAAAAACAATTAAAAGGCTATCCGGACCCGATGCAGATCCTCGAAAAGAACTTGCAGCAAATCAACGTAGCTGAGGGCGAGATTGACAAAACAAGTTTGAATTATTCAAAGGCTCCAATAATCTTCAACACATCCCCTAAGGTTCTTATGTTACAGTTGTAAGTGGAAAAACGAGAAGCTGATCAAATATATATACAGAAAAATTATAAAATACTTTCACTGCCACCTACCAATATGGGTCCAACTAGCGCTCAGCTATCAGCACGCCAAATACTTCGGCAGACTTACCATACTATTGGACGTACAAGTAGAAAACCGCCATTTTCCACTGGGTGGCGCCACCTTTGAAAATCGGTGAGGGAATTCCGATCAGAAGCATCACATGGCAAGCTTAGGTATCGGTCAACAACTCTACATCATCTAGCTCGTCTATTCTCATTGGTGCGCGAAGATGTCGAAATTGGAACCGAATAAGCGTCATTTGCGGGAGATTTTGCTTTTCGTGTTTCATTCGAAAAAATCTGCTGCTGAAGCGTGTCGAATGATTGTAGCAACATCTAGTGAGTCGTGTATCAGTGAAAGAACGTGTCGAGAATGGTTCGTGAAATTCAAAAATGGTGATTATGACGTGGAAGACAAGGATCGGCCGGGTCCCGTGAAAAAGTTTGAAGATGCAGCTTTGGAGACTCTGTTGGACGAAGATTCTTGTCAGACACAACAAGAATCCATCACAGGAGCTCTCTATTTTGAATAATCAGTATGTAGCTATTTTTACGTAATAATGCCTCAAAATATAAAAAAAACGGCGGTTTTTTACTTGTACACATAATACATAATACTTGTAGCGCTGGCTCTAAAAAAAAGGAAGGGAAAGATACGTTTATGGATCCATCTAGGAGTGGAATTTTAGGTACTACTAGCGCCATCTAGCGCTCGGCCGTAGAAGGTTGTGGAAGGGGTGAAAAGTCGAACGGAGAGCAACAGTGGCATGTGTCAACTTTCCCTATAAATCACCATAGATCGCTCTACAGGTTACCGCCAACTTTCCGGCGTGGGGATCGGTCTTTTCCCATTTTGGCAGCAGAAGTACAAAGTATTAAAAGGTGCAACTCGGTTGAAGTAAAGTAATCGCGAGTGTAGTAATTCCAACGCAAAGGAAAAACTTAGGATTCCCGGACGTTTGTGCAGTGGTCTGGGGCGATCGAATGGGCGAGAATCCCAAGGCCCAAGAAGCGAAGGCAAGGCTAAGAAAACCGACAGTCGGCGCAGGCGTAACCAGTACATCGAGCGCACATAAAACCGAAGCGCAACCGTCGAACCCAGCGCAACCGTCGAGCCCAGCGCAACCGATTTAAAATTGGCAATTATTAGCGTTTAGCTGTGTAAAAGTTGTGTTTAGCGGGGAAATGGCCCTAACCTTATCTCTTGCGAGTGAGCTGAGGGCCGCTCGTATGTAAGCCCAATCGCACACCCACACCGAAATGCACAAAGCAAATTAAGTTAAAACTACCAATGATTTAAGTTCGACACTAAGGGGAGATGTTCGATCGAGCGCAGCTTCAGTTTCGTTTCCCCTCTAATTCGCGTATGACGTCGGCGCGCTCTGCTCTGAGCAGAGGCAGTTAAACCCGGAATTGGCAGCAAGTTTGGGCCAAATAAGGCTGTAACAATACCCAGGAAAATTGGCCGCGAAAACGTTCCAAGAGGGAAGAGTGATGACCTAACCAGGAGAAGTTAAATCGAGAAAATAAGTGATGATTTTTTTTTTTAGGTTAATTTATTAGTTAATTAAGTTTTTTGTTAATCGTTTAATATGGCAGTGGCGGGCAAAATAGTTCTTGAAAAACCCCAAATTGATTTTTTTTTTGTTCTTTTTGTTTTGTAATAAAATTCTTAACCCCTCTAGTTCATGGCATCCCGAGGAAAGCGCTTTCTTCGATGGATTGTATTAAATATCGGTGAGTAAGAAAACCCAATCTGAATTCCATATCATACAGAAATATATATAATCGGGTTCGAGAAGAAAAATAAAAATGCAAATTATAATATTTTTTAACCTCAAACGTCGATAGAGAATGACCAAAGAAAAAAAATGAGTGAAATCCATTGAACTCTAATGTAGAAAGAAAAAAACTCAATTTTGGTTCCGACTCAATCGCACGGGATAATTGTTCTGCAGTCGTAATTTTTATTCGTTTTTAAATTAATTCTTTTTATGCGGATTAAATTCCCCTTCCCATTGGCCTAAACCTTGATTTTATTAAGAAAAGGAAAGAAAGATTACGAGTTAATTTACGCATTTCCCACATTTAATATTTATAAATATATTACTTAGTTATATGTCGTATTTATATATGTCTATATGTAAATCTATTCTTATGTCTAGGTTAAGAATGTTCTTTTATAATGTTTTAAGAAGATATGAGATTGGCCGCAACTAGCGATATGCAGATGTAGAGTAGCGCTAAAGAAAAGGGGTCGCTCAGGCTATTGAGCAGGTGGATGGACCGACCAAAGGAAGTGCGGGCTCGACTGGACCTTCACAACATCTAAGGAGGCGAAAAGGGGAATTCAGCAGCATTTGGATAATTTTCTTTATTGAGCAGCAATAGTTATATGTGTGTCTCTATCTTTTCCGGTTCATTGTCGTTGCACGCGATTATTAGAGTAGCAGTGTTGATAGGCAAACGTGTACACAAGCAAGACCACCACAGCCTTAGCCGACGAGCCGCCAGCCGGACAACTATTCCGCGTGTGCTTGTGTTTCACTTTCAACATCTCGCCTGGAATGATTTGCAGTGTAGCTACCCGTTACAGACTTAGCATATTTGTGGCTGGCTTTTCGAATGTGGAGAACATGTCACGACTCCATAGATGACTCAAAGGAAAAGCGTACGACCTAGAAAGAGCCAAGCTTTTGTTGCCAACAATGGTCATAAGCACATTTTGGATCGCATGATCGACATAGCAATGAGAAAGCTCGACGCTCTCATCAACAATCCTATGCTTGCAAGGGGAAAAAAAACAATATAAATTGAATTTGCCAATGCACCCAAAAGACGGGTCCGTTGCAAACGTAAAAACTTTCAGTGATTAATTATACAAGATCGCCTAAGCAGCCAACACCGTGGTTTCAACATCGTACTCAAAACCAAATAACGTACACACTCACACCAGCTACAACATTGAACGGCTACAACACACCGAATCGAAAGAACCTCAACACGCTAACAGTTCTAAGAACACGACTTGCTTCATATGCCTAAGTACACAGCATCAAATCGCACAGTGTGAAGGCTTTCGTGATCTCCCCAATGAGTAAATGCAGCTAATTGTTCGTGACAATCGACTGTGCTTTAAGTGGATTTTAATCCATGGAAGAAGATGCTTCTCTAGTAGATCGTGTAAGATCGGAGGATGTGAATCAATGGAGCAGACTCCATAAAGATAGCACCAAGCGAAATTCCCTGAGAGCAATATTGTCGAATTGTGCCCATAAGAGTACATTGCAGCAATGTTTTTTAATGACGCTTTCGCTTTATTGGACTAGGGATATTCATGGAAGAACCATTCTTCAATCGCTTACTTACGCGCACTCTTGACCCAATATGTATGCAGTGGACCAATGAAACCACCAGAATGGCAAGGAACTCTGTGCGCTTTAATATTCGAATCTCAGGAGCAGACTTCCAAAAATCATACTGGCTAAATAACGTTCACACCTTCAAAAATTTGGGCCTGCCGAGTCAAACTGTCAACGTAAGTGAGTTAACCGCCAAATACCCGCACCTAAATGGAATACCCTTAAAGTCATATTCATATGCTGAACCAAAGCTTTTGATTGGCAAAAATAATTGGAAGCTTTCTGTTCCTCGAAAATTACGAGAAGAGAAGTGGAACGATCCCATTGCGTCGAAGTGTATACTCGTTTGGGGACTACTAGGCTCCGGCAACGCCAAGACCGTATAAATCCGTGAATGAGAGCTTTAATGTTGACTCTGCTACTCCAAGGACTCTTCGTTCCATCGAAGACGAAAAGGCCCTACAAATATTGGATAGTACTTGCACAAAAGTTGATGGCCACTATCAAGCTGGTCTCCTATGGCGTCACACCAACCCCATTTTACCAGGAAGCTATAAAAGCGCGATGAAAAGATTGGACTGTCAGAAATCAAAAATATTCCCTAAACCTGACTTGTATGATAAGATTGAGCTACAGATCAACAATTGTACGCAGTCGGGTTACGCAGTCGAGATGTCTAGCGCCGAAATGATTGTACAGCATGAGCGCGTTTGGTACCTTCCGATATTTATCACTCACAACCCAAATAAACCAGAAAAGGTTAGGCTTGTATGGGATGCAGCAGCTAAGTCTCACGGAAAGTCACTGAACGATTTTATGATCACGGGTCCTGACCTTTTGCATCCCCTCACTGAAGTTTTAATGGCGTTCGGGTTGGAAAAATAGCAGTTTGCGGTGACATTGCGGAAATGTTCCACCAAATTCGTATCCAGGAAGCAGATTCGCACGCTCTGCGATTTATATGGTTTAACAAAGAAACCAGAGCTCCAAGGATATTTGTAATGAAAGCAATGACTTTTGGCATATCCTGTGCTCCATGCATTGCTCACTACGTGCGTGATAAGAACGCGAAGAAGTATAAACTGAAGAGTCCCCGAGCATTTAAAGCTATTACTGAAGCACACTATGTCGACGACTACCTAGACAGTCTGGCCGACGAAACAGAAGCAATCAAGGTTTCTTTAAAGGTTCGGGACTTACACGCCGCAGGAGGCTTCAATATAAGGAATTGGACATCTATCTCCCCTGAAGTTCTGAAGCATTTGCTGGATGACTCGATTACTACAACCGGCGAAGGAGCTCGGAGATGCAGATAAAGTCCTTGGTATGTTTTGGGAACCAAAAACTGACATGTTTAAATATTTTTTCAAATTTACACGAATGAAAAGAAACATCCTTTCCAAAGAAGCGATGCCAACCAAACGAGAGGTCCTACAAGTGTTGATGTCCATATTTGACCCATTGGGATTCTTATCCTGCTTCACCCTAGGCCTCAAAATTAAGCTACAAAAAATTTGGAGCACAGGAATAGGATGGGACGACGTCTTATCGGTACCGCAGCTTTTATTTTGGGAAAAATAGAAGGGCTTGCTTTCCCAAGCCGCAACAGTTCAGGTCCCACGACATTACTCGCCATTACTCCATATCGCAGACTTCACCGAACTACACACCTTTGTGGATGCCAGCAGCCGTCTGCTATTTTCGAATAGGAAAGGGAGATGACGTCACTTTATCATTGGTCGCAGCAAAAAGCAAAGTGGCACCTCTTAAGCCGCATTCCATACCCCGAATGGAACTACTCGCCGCTTTGACTGGCGCGCGCTTATCTCAGAAAGTCCGTAACACACGTAACATAAAGGCCGATGAACACATCTATTGGACGGACTCAAGGACTGTTTTTTCAGGGCTGACAATGGATCCGTGAAATTTTTACGCCTTTGTCATGCAACGTGTTGGAGAAATCATGGAGACTACGAATGCCAGTCAATGGCATTGGGCTCCAACGAAGCTAAATGTAGCAGATATGGCCACGAAATTAATTTCCAAGCCCAACCCTAAAGAATGGGTAAATGAGCCACACTTTCTCCGACAGTCAAGGGCCCATTGCCCAAACAACCCGATGTATGCACCTTTCAAAATGTTAAATGTGACGAGATCCGAAGAACCGTATTGGTAATGAGAAGGACCAGCGTAAAAGCGATACCGTTAAGCGTTGAGTGTTTTTCGGATTGGAAGCGCTTGTACAGGGCAATCGCGCTTTTTCTTTTTATACGTAGGAATTATTCAAGCTAGATGCAAAGCTGAAAAAATAGCAAGACACCTTTCGATTGAGCAACTAACGTCGGCAAAAAACATTCTTTTTAGGAAAGCCCAGCAGGATGGCTTCAAAACAGAACTTGACACCCTTCAATCAAGCCAAAACATAACAAAACCAAGCGCATTAACGTATACATTGATGATGCGGGCATAATGCGTACTCAAGGGCGGGCGGATTCTATAAATCAAAACAGGGACCAGATCGTACTGCCAAATCATAATCACATCACACATCTTGTAGTAAAGGACTTTCACGAGAAAAACCACCATATGCTTCACGAGGGTACCATTAATCTGATACGAAGTATGTACTTTATGTACTCAGTTGCGAATCGTATACAAATCGGTTCGAAAATCATGTCAAATATGCAAGAATAATTCTGCAATCCCGGAACCACCACAGATGGCGTCACTCCCTCCTGCCAGAATCGCTAGTTTCGAAAGGTCATTTACATACACTGGAGTGGATTTTTTTGGGCCTATACTGTAACTGTAGGCCGACATAAGGAGAAGCGCTGGAGCGTTATTTTTACATGCCTCACTCTACGTGCCGTCCATATAGAAATAGCCTATAGCCTTGACACTAGCTCATGCGTAATGTGCCTAACTAACTTTATGTCCCGACGCGGGACACCAAAGGAAATATTTTCAGACAATGGCACAAATTTTAGAGCAACAGAGAAGATCGTCAAGGAGGAGCTAAAGAACATTGACTTCGGGAAACTTGTCATAAAATACGACCAGATCAGATGGCGCTTCAATCCACCAGCCGCTCCGCACATGGGCGGAGCCTGGGAGCGCCTAATTCGTTTCATTAAACTGGTTATAAAGTCAATTTCTCCGAACTCCAACTACAACTACGAAAGCCAAAGGAATGTTTTATTAAGTGCAGAATACGTAATTAACTTCCGCCCACTGACATTTGTATCATTAATGGCGGTATTGTTACCGCCCCAGTACAGTAATTTGAAATTTAATTATAATTTTAATACTTTTTTATTTTTATTTTATTTTTTCCACAAAACTATCGATGGAATAAACGATATGTTTGACATCAATCGTTGTGCATCCAGGAAGAGAGGCAACTATCGACAAGCAGTTGCAGCACGAGCCTCGAGAAGAGAAGAAGATTTTTTAAAGCTCTTTGTATCTTGAATATATTTTAAATATTTAATAAACCATCGTTTCAACTCAAATGCTGCTAGAAGCTTTGTGTTAATGGCCGGCTGAAAAACCCGTGTATCAGGGTTTAAAAAAAAAATACATTTTTTGTTAGTTATGATGTTACAAAATTTTGAAAATTACCACACATGCCATAAAATACCCCTGGAAGAAATTTTATATCATCGGCTGTAGCGGTCCTATCGACTTCATTTCTTTTGCATTTATTTCTGTATTTCTTATTCCACCACCACAAATTCAAGGGCGAAATTTTTTTTAAAAATTAATAAAGGCGTCTTGAAAATAAACTGAAGGTAGTATTACAAAATATTTATAAACTAAATTCTAAATAATATAAAGCCTATACTATGTAATTTCATTTCAATACCGAAGAGTCAAAACTTTCAGTTTAGAATTTATACTTATAAAATATTCAAAAATTTAATACAACTGTATGCTAAATAGTATAAAACGTAAGCCCAGTAGTATTAATTCAATACTTAATATTCTAAGGCCAATACTCTGTAGCTTCAGCCTAGTACTCAGATCGAAGAAAACCGTTTGTCGCCTATGAGAGAGAGCGTGAGGCAAATAACCGGCGGACACTTTTCGGCAGTGCCTTTTTGCACTCAGATAGACGAAAAAAATACTAGAAATGTGCAGAGCTTCGCCAGACGTCTGGGATTAATAGCCTGATTCCATTGCCGCATTAGTGGACTTTTTAAATGTGCCTGATTCCATTGGCGCATTAGCATTTAGTTAATGCTACTCCGACATGTGAGTGGCACGAACAGCTGATCTGGGCTTGTTTACTTTTGAATTTTAGCAAATCCAAAAGAAATTAATTAAAATTAATGAACATGAGTGAGTTTACTAAACTCTGTAATGCTCAGCAGGACATCCATATTGCGACCGAGACATTTGCCAACTTGAACGACAAAGAAGAGAAGCTGATTGCGTTGTTATGACGGGTTTGCAATGAAGGCCACCACAGTTTCTAAAAAAGGCAAGGATCCCCGTATATGCGGGAGTAATTTTATGCCAGAGATCCAGCAGTAAAGCATTGTGGTACTGCGAGCAGAATTTGCAGCGTGCGCTCTAGGTTTCAGTAATTTTTATACAAAATAGATTTTATATTCAAAAGACATCAAAAATTGCGCCAACCTTGCTTATAGAAAACAGCTGTTGTAGTGGTGGCACGAAGAAAATATCGTTAAACATCGGTATTTTCCAGTATTTTTTCTAAAAACTTTCGGGGCGAATGGTTTTTAATCGCATTTAAAAATCGCATTTATTTTAAATGCGGCATTTAGCCTTATGGAATTCCCTGTGTAAATAAATGCGCATTTGGCTAAATGCGTTTTAATGCGGCAATGGAATCAGGCTATAACTCTCAATGAATGTTTGTCAGGCCCTGGCGAAAAGTATAAAAAATTCATCTTTGGTGTTGTTGGATTTCAACTTGCAAGCGAAATGGAGGGAAAAACGACAAAAATACGAAAAAGCCGCGTATCTGGCACCATTTCAATACCAAATTAACTCTGCATTGTTTATATTCAACATCTTCTGTTTTGCTTTCTCAAATTAAAAGCCCATCTGATTGACAGTATGACCGAAGCACACGAACTCGGGTGAATGTGAAAACTTCGATCTCACTAGAAAGAATAAAGTTTTTTCGCTGCCGAAACTGTTCGTCGATCTGAGTATTAAGCTTTATGATCTAAACTAAACCAAATTTAGTTGGTGAAACCAGGATATTTCAACGTGTTTTGTGCTTTATTTCGATATCGTGTTCGCAGGCACACTGCATTTAAGCAGGCAAACTCCGTCAAGCCGAAGTTCATATACCCTTGCAGCTTATTCGAAAATTAAATATTCTTGAAAACATTAAAATTTTGATTTACTTGCCTATATGTTTAAAAGCATTGAAGCTATGATGATAGTTCGATAGTTCTGATAACAGCTATACGATATCGTTTTTCGATTTTAGTAGAACTAAAAGCGTAATTCTGAACTGTGTAATTATAAATAAATCAACAATAATTTAAAAAAATTACAAAATAGAAAAGTTACATTTAAAAAAAATTTTTTTTAATATTTTTATTGTTTCTATGGGAACTATATGATAAAATATAGTCCGATTTTGATGAAATTTAAATCGTAGTTCTAAATATTTAATTATTTCAATATGTCGAAGAACTAAAAAAAATACTAAAAACAATAAAGCTATAATATTTTTTATTTATTTTTCCGATTGTTTCTATGGGAACTATATGCTATAGTGGTCCGATCCGGCTTGTTCCGACTTATGTACTACCTTCAATTGAAAGACAACTTTTGGGAAAGTTTCCTGCAGAAAGCTTTAAAGCTGAGAGACTAGATTGCGTAGAAACGGACGCACAGACTGACAGACGGACAGAAGAACGGACGGACAGACGGACATGGCTGGATCGACTCTCCCAGTGATGCTGATCAAGAACATATATACTTTATAGGGTCGATATAAAAAGGCAATACGATTTCGTCCTTAAGGGCAATTTTGTGTAGTGAATAATATATTAGTAAGTTTTCTCGCGAAGCATATTGTGCATACAGAAACGTGTGTATTATTGTAAAGTTATTTAGGCACGCGCAGATGGAAATATGTATGCAACTATCGCGGAGCACGTAAAAACATACAGATATATGTATGTATGTATCTACAAAAGCACAAAAGACTTGTTGGTTTATTTATGTAGGTTCCCAGAAAAAAAGTTACTAATATATACATTGCAAAAATGTATATACAACAAAAGGTAAGTGCAATGTTAAAATGTAAATTTTAACTAACAAAATATATTTTTTTAAGATATTAAGGTTTTTATTTATTTTTTGTTTCAGCTTTTATAATTTTTATTAAATAAGTTAATTTTTTAATTTAATTTTATTATTTTACCCTTATAATATTAATTATTATATTTCAGACTTTAACTTTAATTTATTGCTTTCTCTTTTATAATTTTAGGCTTTTAGTAATATAAGTTTACTATTTTTTATTTTCAATTAAAAAAGTATAATAACACTAAATAAAAAGTAAACCAAATACATTTATAGTGCATTTAACTGGTAGAAATTTGTATACCACAAAACAAAATTATATAATATGATTTATTAGTATAAAAAGTAAACTAGGAGTCCCGGTATAAATACACCGATTGAGTTTAAATTGTATGCTCGTGAGTTTAGAATTGATATCCTCGAAAGTTTTATTTTAGTACTTTCGAAATTATTAAATTAATATTAATTTTTCCCAGTAATTTAAAATTCATGTAACAATAGCTTCGTTTCTATGACAATTTTTTTAGGGTGTATATGTATGTACATATGTATCTACAAATGCACAATGCCTTTTTTTTAACTTTTTTCTTTAACTTAAGTGAAGTATGCATGCGCACACATTATCGGAATAATAAAAAACACTAAAATGTGGCCACGCGTTTTGAGATCGAGCTATCCTGGATTCACAGCAGGGACAAAAACCAATACCTCATTTGGTATAGTTTAGAATCTAAACTAATACGGGTATGACATTACATTGTTCGCCTCATTCATTGACGGGTTCATTGAAGCTCAGAGACAGAGACAACTGTAGTATCAGCAGTATTCAGCTTGAGATTTTTTGGGAATAAGTTCACGGTCACTCTACCTTTTTAATGTTAATTCAAACTTTGTTGTTTTGCTTTTTATATTATATATACATTAACGTTAAACGGTTTTTAGTTGTTAACTTTAAACAGTAAAAAAATGTTTGTATACATTTAAGCCTCGTTTTTTTCCATCCGTTTTGTCGTCAACTCCAATGAATAAGCAAATAAATACAATTTTAACCATTGATGTTCCGGCCCTGGTAGTATTTTATCGAATGTTATTTTTTTTACCCAATTCTGTCTCGTATTTTTACTATCGTGTATCGTGTTCTGTCAATTTTATTCATTCATTTTGTTGTTTAATATCTCTCTCGCTACCCAAACGTGCCGTTAGCTCAGAGATTTTGTGGCATCGTTCCACCAAATTTATAATGGGTTATTATAAGAATAAGATAGATATAGCGTCGCTCCCTAAGATCGGTCTGGATTGTGTCGATAATGTGTATCGCCTTGTTCAAACATGAACACGCAGATATACAAATGTATATTTAGGTAGCGGAATTGTAGCCGCACCAAAGGTATCACATGTGTGCATACCTAAAACAACTAGATAAAAAGGTTGTAAAATAATCTCCTGCGAGTGGTCACCACATGTTCAGTGACAAGTGCGATCGGAGTAATTGCTATCTCCTCTATCGCCCTTAGCATGTCTCCCGGAATCGGGGATATACCGATTCTTATGTCTAAAGATAGTTGTAAGTCTCATGTTAGCTATTTAAGTCGAAGATATTCTAAAATAAAAACAGTTTGAAATATCAACTCAACAAAGGAAGACGTGTTTTATTGGACGCTCTTTCACGCCTAGTAGGTAGACCTAGGTTCTGCCTCTTCGCCCAGTTACCTTTATCGCAGACTCCACGCAAGGACTCCCTGAGCTCGATTTTACCACGACCTAGCACCCGTTGGATCTCAGCGTTTTAATCTCAGCCTTGTAGACTTGCAGTCGTTTGGCGTCTCGACTTTGCGATATTGATCCTGGCACTCGGCACTTGATTAACTTGCTCCTGGTCTCGCGTACACGCACTCGCTTTGTTTCTGGCACAAGTACTTCGGGGTGAGCTGCGCTCATTCCTCTTCTCCAGCTCGCGTGATCGATTCCAAGGTCTACTGCCGCACCGATTGTTCACGGTGCGTCCTTTTTGTGCAGGTCCGAAGTCCGCCAATTCACCGTTCGTCCTTGTTACCCTTGCCGTGTGAGGGCCCAATGTCCGTTAGTTCACGGTGTATCTGCTTTGCCCGGATCCAAGGCATTCTTGTCTCCTTCGCTGTTGATATGCAGCTCTCCTGCATCGGGATTTGTGGGGAGTTCTAAGACTCCTCACACGGTATAGAAATGAAATTACAAAGTATAGGCCTTATAGAGCTGCCCAAGCCCATTGCAATTTTCCTCTTTAGTTGTTGGAATGATCATTGATTATGTATGTAGGAGATAGATGGTCAGCGAGTCGCAAAGATATTGCCACCATGTTCGTCTGATCACTATGAAGTGCTTCTGCTAACTGCCTTCCTCTCCTTCGCTCGATATTCTCTTCCCATCATTGCGCCACGCTTAGCAGGGAACTCGCCCTTCTTCTCTACCACGCTCTTATTCAAAAGCTTCTTTCTCTTCGTAATTTCCTGTAATAATTCAATTTTATATTTTAAATTAATCTCCGACATATACATGTGCAACAATTGCACAGGACTCCCAGTTCGCCGCGCTAACCCGAAGGCATTCCGTTCTTGGACATTTAATATATGTACATACATTTAATTTGGAAAGGCATTTAATTAAATACTTAATTTTTTCCCCCCATTGAAAATGTATGTATTTCCTTAAGGAGACGGTCACACTAGACCGTCCTTCTTCCGGTTCCTGGGTCCTGAGACTAACGACACATTAAAAGTCACACACACACAATTATTTATAATCTGCCTAACCAGGCTTATTACAAGGTGTCAGAAGTGAAAATATCAATCGCAGATTAACAAGAAACAAAATGGAGCGAGTATTCCAGAAATGACTGCTCAATGCTGGCATATGAGTGGCCAATGTAAAAGAGGTCGTTCATTATGTACTTGATGGCGTCAGGCAAAGACTCAGGACCAGAGGCCAAGAAGATTACCACATTCCTATGGTTGGCTGGATCAAAAGTCACTGAAATATATTGTTTGCACATTGTTTCCCACCGATGTAACCCCACGTGGCATGGTGGGCACCATGAAAAAACCTTCCGACCCAGGAGGACGTACTACAGGCATTTTATGACTATAGAATCCTGTTTCAAAACAACACAATGGAATCCTACAAGTTCAACAACATCGTTCAAACTGAGGGACAGCCTTTCATAGAGTTTTAGACGCAACTTCTTAAGCAGGTACAGTTATGTGACTAGAAATGTGACTGTGGCCAAACATACGAAGAGCGTATGCTGTTAGATCGCTTCATAATTGGCATACACGACAAAAGGCCGCAGCTTAAACTCCTTGAATCAAAAAACAAGAAACTCGAGGAGATCATCACTGAGTGCAAAGCCTTTGAAGCAGCCGTCAAAAACAATGAATTTCTATGAAATCCTCAACATGAAAAATCCGTTGAGGCAGTTGTCCGTTTCTGCTATAATTGCGGAGCAATTTTCAACCCGAACCATTTGTCCGAGTGCCGTGCGAAGGGTATGGCATGCTACTATTGCGAAAAAATTGGACATTTTTTCAAGTACTGCAAGCAGCAGAAGAGACGAATGGATAACAACAACTACAACATCAGCAATGGACGGGTGGATAACAACAACAGCTCAGCAACAAACGAATGGATAGCAACAACTACAAAAACATGCAGATTGATGTGGACCGCAGGAAAACAATCGAAACATTTGTTAATTCGACAGAATCTGGTAAAAGCAGGGAAAAGCAATTTAAATCAGATGTTTACATTAATGAAATTAATCTTAGAATATCAGTTGTTTACATTAATGAAATTAATCATAGAAAAAGCGAGTGCGGGCGAAACAGAGTAAGATGGACGAAAACATTCAATATAAATGAAGAATATAACGTTTAAAGTGGACACCGGCGCTGATGCTAACTGCATCCCAATTCATTTAGTTGAAGAATTAAAACTTGAAGTTTATGTTAAGGGTAACAATTTTGGAAAACTTTAAGAAAACGGTTGTGATCTGAATTCAGAAACAGTAAAATGTATGGAATTCTTAGTTGTTAATGCGAAATGTGAACCACTATTAGGTCTTAAGACCTCTGTACAATTAAGTCTCATTAAAATTTTAAATATTAATTCAATATGTAGAATACCACAAACCAGGGAGGAATTTGTGGAAAAATGTAATAAGTTATTTTAGGGACTTGGCAAGCTGCCAAAGAAACAGTTTATAATTGGATCTGTCCCATGGATTCTGACAAATGGAACTGGATGAAGCTAGTTCAGATCGAACAACTTTCATGACTCCATTTGGGAGATTCAAATTTAATCGGGTTCAACGGAATATGGTTAAAATTTTTGGAGACATACTAAATGTAATAGTTTACTTTGATGACATAGGAATATTGGGAAAAAATTTTGAAAAGCATGTTGAAACGTTATTAAAAGTACTTCGCCGGGCTCAATAAAACGGAATACGTTTTAACCCGGACAGAGTTCAATATAGGAAAAAACAAGTTGAATTTATGGGTCCATACTACGCACTCTTGGATTTTTTAAGTATTTAGCTAAATTTATCCAACACTTATCTGATAGAACTGCAAATCTGAGAAATCTGACTAGTAATGATACTTCGTTTGATTGGACTGCACAACATCAGAACGAACTCAATGACTTGCTTAAAACAATAACAAGTGGTCCAATTTTAGCCGTTTATGACAGCGCTAAGCCTGTTGTTATTCAAACCTATGCCTCAAAAAAGGTCTCGGCTGTGTTATTCTACAAAACGGACATCCAATCAGTTTTGCGTCACGTACGTAAGAGTGAACAAAAATAGGCTCAAATTGAAAAAGAGCTTCTAGAAATCGTTGTTGCGTGTAAAAGGTTTACTATTATGTATATGGTAGAGAATTTTTAGTAGAAAGTTATTACAAGCCTCTGGAAGTCTTATTAGGCCGTGACATTGACTCAGTAACAATGCGTTTATAGCATTTGCTGTTATATCTTTTAAAATACCCAAAAATGTCCGTAAAATATAAACCTGGAAGAGACATGTTAGTAGCAGACTGTTTATTCCGAGCTCAACTACCGGATGAATCAGACATCCCAGAACTGGCCAATGTTATTTATTAATTCATTGTTAAGCCATGCAGCCTGTTTCTCGGAAGAAAATATGAATGCCATCTTGGGGTTTTGAAGAACGATGAAAACTATTGGAAAACAGCTGAATTTGAAATGGGTGGCCATCATTCCATAAATTAAACCAATTTTGTCAAAATTTCTATAAATTCAAATCAAAATTACACTTCGCAAACGGTCTTCTATTCGCGTTGGTAGGCTCGTAGTCCCGTCCAGGTTACAGAAATCAATATCTAACCAAGTTTTTGAGTCCCATTTAGGTGTTGAGAAAAAATTAGCTCGAGCACGAAAACTTTACTACTGAGCGTACAAATTAAGGAATTGTTCCACTTTTGCCAAGAATGTGAAAAGTTCAGAAGAAACAATCAAAAAGAAATGAAGATGAAGATGAAATATAATGAAAATGCTAGTGAATGGGAATAAGGAATCATAAATCAAATGAAACTGTTAATTTAACAGAAAAAGAAACGGAAGAAACTGAAAAAAGCAACGAATAGACTATAGATATAAGCGAGGAACCAGTAGTCGAAAAAACTGAAAATTTTGATATAAACCAACTGACAAAGCATGTACAGAAGAAAACATGGATCCTTTGAGTGATAGCTATTTTGTAAATTTAAGTAATGGACTGTGAAACCCCTGGAAGTTTCAGTTCAGAAGAAGAGTATCACGAAGTATCACGATCAGGGAGAACTATTAGACCCACCAAAAGATATGGTTGAAATCAAAGTCGATTAACTTGATTAATTTACTTACAATAAAGAAAGCGTTTCATAATTGTGAGAATATAGTATTCTCCTAATTAGTTATTAAGTGTCAATACTGATACTATTGAATGCATGTATTTTCTTAAGGAGACTGTCACACTAGACCGCCCTCCGTCCGGTTCCTGGGTCCTGAGAATAAAGACACATTAAAAGGCACTTCGTGCACAATCATTTATAATCTGCCAAGCCAGGCTTATTACAAATGTTACAATAATTTTTTTCAGTGAAATTAAAATTATATCGACGAAAAGCATTTTGACGAGAAAACTACACAGTGGCGCAATTCGGCTTCGTCCGATTTTGGTAACTGATACAAGATGCATCGATGAAGTTACATTCGTAATCGATTGTTTCTCCAGCTTTTAGAACATAGGATTGTAGTAAAGCATAGTTTTCGTTTCTCACTCTCCCTTTCCATCAATTCCTCGGGAATTGTTCGTGTCTTGTAATTTCTCCCAGTTGCACATTTTCTATGATTCGTTACCCAAATACCAGGTTTTAAAGAATTTCCATTACTACCCTTGTAAGCCTTGCACATTGAGAAAGTGGGGAGACTAAAGATTTCACACAGGAAAAATGAAAAAAGGAATAATATGAGTAGTTGTACTCGAAATCTGAGATTTAAATCAAAAGCAAAGGTAGTTAATTTAACTGTGAGTGCGTTTGAATGAGTTCATATGAGAGATTATGTAAATATAGTTTATTACACTTCTACCATAAAGGAAACTAAATAAATGATACAAACACTAGGAGAGGGCTGCCCGGTTCTTACGACAATTTTGGCAAATGAATTTAAGTATGCAAGGGACGTGCCAGGACTATAGTTTAGCTTTTCAATGTCAATTGAAGACTTACCAACAACTTTAACAAATCCATATTGGGTCTTGGCTGTAACCGTATTGATCTGGCACATGTAGCGACCCCTATCCTCCTCCTGAACATTGTTTATATGCAGAAACCACGTGCGGTGCTTGTCGTGCTTGTCATGGGTTACACTTATTCTCGGATTACGTGTTATTACATGGTTGTGTACGGTGAGAATCGCCGACTGCTCAAAGTGCATCCACGCGACCTGGAAAATAAAAAATTTTAATATTTCACGCTTTTTAGATAATCAAGGTCTTGATAGATGCTAGCCAACAGCCGATCGTTGCATCTTCACAGGGCACACACAAGCTATTACCGTTCAGAATGTTTTTGTAAAGATAATCGCGAAACTCGTGCTAAACGTTTCCCTTTCCAGCTTATGCATCACGAGAAGTTATATTCTTTAGGTGCACAAATAATGATGGAAAACAACAAATCTTAGCACCCAACGCTTTGGCTAAGACATGCCAGGGCCGGGCAACAAAATTGAGAATATATTGTGTCGATATCATTTCCATGATTAATCCTTGAGGAGTGTCAGGGTATCTATAGGTAATGGCGCGCAGTGCTCACTCGTGAGCTCCAAGAGGGGGACCCATTCGGAGCTAAAATAATACTAATAGTTCCACTATCCACAACCCCGAAAGGTCGCCTCGGCAGCCAAGAAGGATTGTATGGATTCAACGTTTGAAAAGAAAACGTGCATCCGGATAGAGGTGAGTCGGTAACAAAGCTTTTAACATTGTTGTGGACTTGGGCATATTAGAAGTCACGCTTCAAAATGCTAGTTTAAGGAGGGAGAAAAGAAACGAAGAACTTATGATGTCTAGTGTATCAGGCAACCGCTAAGATAGACGCTTTGAAAATCAATAAAAATGTAAGAGAAGTCACAACCGAAAACTTCTTTTACTTACTCTTTTAGTTTTTATCAACAGAAATCCGAAGGACGTACTCTTTTTATACCCTTGCGTTTTACAGTTTTCACTCTGAAGTAGATTCGTTGGTGGATTTTCCTTTAAGATAATCAAAGTTCCCTTGCTTGATAGAAAATATCACAAGAAAATTACTATTTAGGGGGAAATAAAACATTTGACTACCGCTACTGCTTCTTACAAAAGCCTATGATTTGCCTAAGTTTTCCAACATTTGAACCGCTGCTGTTCCTAATCCTTGTGCATTATTGGTGCACACATTTAAAGACTAAAATCAGTAAGCAACTAACAAATTCTAATAATTTTAGAGGCAGTAATGGAAACTGACCAAGAAAAGTCTAAAATCAGTAAAAAAAATTAACAAATTCTAATAATTTTAGAGGCAGAGATGGAAACTGACCAAGAAAAGTGTTGAACAAATCGTGTGGAAATCAGCTGTGTTGTCCGAAATAATTCAAAGATTGTTGATTTGATTTTAACAATGTTTTTGCCAAAAGTTGCAAATAACGAGTAGAAATTTGAATGGTTATATTTTTCAGTTGCCAGATCTGTCACATTCCACAAACCCCCGGGCAATGTCCACGTTCTCCTCCATAAAATTCATAAGTATGACGTCTTGTTTGTTGTACTTATGTTTCCTCCTTATAAAATTAATTTTAAATAGGGAAAATATTCGTTTTTCTTACTTACATTTTGTATTTTAAATTTTGTGCGTGAATCAGTTGCTTGGCACCAGTGTTGCAAACTTTTCGGAAGTAGTGTTCGGGACCAAAGTTGCCAAAGACGATGAAAAAGGTCCCAACACAAAACGCTTTGCACAATACGTATATTAAATTAAGGGGTAATAACAACGAAAACACTTTTAAACTAAACTTAATTTACACTTCTAACCATATAAAAACAAACCGAAATGCGCTGCTAAAATTAAGTCCCAAGAAAATAATTATTTTTTTTCGTACAATGACAACCCTTTCTTTGTTTTAAACAAATTCGTTCGGAAACTAGAACATGGGCGGCTGATTTGCAAAACTCCAGTAGGAAAGCACTGAAGCTATTCTGAGGTGCCACCACAAAACCATTTTTAAAAAGTCAATTATATTACTATTTTCCGAATCTGTTATGCAACAATGTTCTTTAAACATCAAGGAATAGGTTAACATTTCATTTGCACTTTAATTTATCGCAAAGTATTTTAAAAGAATAAATTCCTGTTCTTGCAGAGGAAACTTAGATTCCGTGCAAATCTTTCGGAAGTGAAAATTGGAACAGGTCTGGGAAATTCGAATCCGTGTGAATCTTTCAGAAGTAAAAACTGGAACATGGCTGATAGTTTCAGCCAGAAGTTCGTAACGCAGTGTTCCTTACAATCCCGACCCTGGCACATAAGTCGGACCGAGCCAACGGACGACTATAGCATAAAGCTCCCATACGAACAAACAGAAAAAAATGAAAAAATTAAAAATTTTGCTGTTTTTCAATTTTTTTTTTAGTTCTTCGAGATAAAGTCATGAATTATTATTTCAGAACTACGGTTTAAGTTTGGCTTTAGTCGGACGACTTATATAATATAGCTCTCAAGGGAACAATCGGAATATTACAAAAAATAAATTTTAATAATATGCTGACTTTTTTATTTTTGACTTTTTTTTTGTATTTCTTTTGCATATAGTAACGGCTTAACAGTTCAGAATTACAAAAGCAAACTTCAACAAGCCGAAGTTAATACACCCTTGCAGCTATTGCAAAAATTAAATATTCTTTAAAACAATTATATTTATATAGTATGATTATATTTTTAAAAACAGTAAAGCTCCGATGATTTTCCGGTGAGTTTTTCGATCGTTTCTATGGCAGATATTGAAATCGTTGTCCGATTTTACTAATAATTAAAAATCGTAATTATGAATGAATAAATCATATCTATATGCCGAAGTATATAAAAAAAAACATTGTTTCTATGGGAGCTACATGGTGGTCCACAAAAAAGGTACGTTTTGAAATGGATATGGCTTATTTGTAAGATATTTGAACGGTCCGCGCAAAAGTTGGTTGTGTGGCACGTAGCGCCGTCCTGGAACCATTTGTTGTCAATGTCTTAGGCTTCCATTTAGGAGGCATTTCCAACATGACACAATTGTAAATACCGTTGACGGTTCGGCGATTTCAAATTCTTCCATTTTCGAGGAAAAACGTGTCAATAATACCGTTTGACCACGGTTGTTGACGCATTGGCCTTTCCAAAACGAAGGCTGGTTTTTGGAGCCCCAATTGTGGAATTTTTGGATAAATATATTCATCTGACACCCAACACTCTTCGGCTCATTGCGCGAACTGAAAATGCATGAAATCGTCTTCCACAAATAAAACGAAATGTTGGGGCTATTCAATAAAAACGAGAGAGCACGCTATAGACTATAAGATACCCGTTACTCAGCCAACAAACTTAAAACTAAGTATTCCCTCTACGAAACAATTGTGGCGGGCCAAGTTAAAATACCATCAAGAGGAAAAGCTGAAAACTTAGAACTTAGCTACGATATTTATTTTATCTCTGATCAATAGTACCAAGAAATCTTCGAGAGCGACGAGAACATGCCCGACGAGCAACAACAACTGCAAGCCAGGATTCGAGAGCTCCACGCTCAGGTGGAGGCTTTGCAAGGCTTTCTACTGCAGGACAAGCGGCGAACACTGGACCAATGGCACGGGCAACAGTTCGCCTACAATAACGACGAAAAATTTGATCATATCACCGTTAACTTGTATCCGGAGGTCGTTTTAGGCGTTGTGGATTTAGTCACGCGTTTCCAGTCGCAAAGAAGTTTGCAGAGTCAAAAAAACAAAAACTACGCCGTTTACTACAAAGCTTGAAGCCCTTACAAATTCTAGCTCACTTTCGTCGGCTGGTTCCGGAATTCAGCAGCGAACCAATAATCCTAATCCGATTCAAGCCAACTGGGAGGTGAACGACCTTGAAAAACTGGCCAAAAGGGCGGACAAAATGCTTGAAACCTTCCGATCTTCCAACACGTTCGCCATCTCTGCAGATGACATTGTCGGAAACGCTTCGGTGAATGCAGTTGGTCGTCCGGAACCGAAAATACAAAAGTGTAACAATTATTCTAATGAAAGCTTGGAAATATTGCTGTCAATAGTTTATACACTGCGCAAAATATCCTGAAAAACATCAAATTTAGACCGTTTTCAACCTATTATTCCTATGAGAGCTATAGGATATAGACGTCCGATCGAGGCCTTTTTCAAACTTGATCGGCGTACACATGTTTTAGAACGACTGTGAAAGTTTCAGAACGCTAGCTTTTAAGCTGAGCTCCCAAACGGTATTGAGACAGACAGACGGGCATGGCTATATCGACTCTTTTATTGATCCTAATCAAGAATATATATACTTTATGGGGTCGGAAATGTCTCATTCTCTGCGTTACAAACTTCTGACCAAAATTATAATACCCTCTGCAGGGTAATAACAATGGTTGTATAGTTCCCAATAGTCAACACGAGAAAAAGTTGTATCGGATTAATAAAGATTTAAGTTTTCAAAGTTCTGTAATTAATAGTGCGTGCTTACTCCTTTTTTATTGTATTGGTAATTAAGTTGTATTTTAAAAATAGTTATTTGAGACAATTAATTTTTAAAAATTTCGATCTATGGATAACTCGTTATCGATGTCAATAAATGGATATAAATCTGTCAAATATAAATGGTAAGAGCGCTAAATAAACGTAAAAGTTTAAGGCACATAACTGGAGTTGGTTTAAAATGCTTTTTTTAATGACTTATGTAAATTAAATTTAGAGTACAATACGGCTGCAACACTGTCTATCGCCTGCACTTCTTTTGGGTTTCCACTCCTGCCACGTGTTACGTACCGCGTATTTGCAAGTGAAAAGTGACATGTTTGTATATTAAGTATGTGTTGAACTAGTTTTATTCATTTGAATTTTAGACGTATCGTGTCTTGTAGCTAAACTAACATTTACTTAACATATCAATAGTTTTAAAGGTAATTAATGTTGCATTGAACCGATTTTTAAAAAAACCTGCAAAATATTATTGATAATATACTAATACGCCGAACTTTTATTCATGTTGTCTTGTTGTTAATGCTAACATAGAGAGTTATAGTTTATCTTTTAATGGGCTTATGACACTACATTCCTGACCTGATTCATTCCTCATTTATTTTTTATACCCTTGCAGAGGGTATTATAATTTCAGTCAGAAGTTTGCAACGCAGTGAAGGAGACATCTCCGACCCTAAAAAGTATATATATTCTTGATCAGCATCACTAGACGAGTCGATCTAGCCATGTCCGTCTGTCCGTCTGTCCGTCTGTCCGTCCGTTTCTACGCAAACTAGTCTCTCAGTTTTAAAGCTATCTACATGAAAAAAAAGTTGTCTTTCTATTGCAGGTAGTATATAAGTCGGATCGAGCCGGATCGGACGACTATAGCATATAGCTCCCATAGGAACAATCGGATAAATTAATAAAAACAAGAAAGAAAGCAAACTTCGGCAAGCCGAAGTTCATATACCCTTGCAGCTATTGCAAGAATTAAACATTTTTGAAAACATTAAAATTATAATTTACTTGCGTATAAGTTTAAAAACATTGAAGCTATGATGATTTGCAGCTCAATTATTTGATAGTTATTTTATATATTTGTTCCTATATTGTTCCTATGGGAGCTATATGATATAGTCGTCCGACTTTGATGAAACTTAAACCGTAAATTGGAAATATTTAACCATTACTAAATGTCGAAGAACTAAACAAAAAATTAAAAAACAGAAAAGTTATAATTTTTTTCATTTATTTTTCCGATTGTTCCTATGGGAGCTATATGCTATAGTCGTCCGATTTTGATGAAATTTTTACCATAATTCTGAAATATTTAACCATTGCTTTATGTCGAAGAACAAAACAAAAAATTAAAAAACAGCAAAGTTATAATTTTTTTTCAATTATTTTTCCGATTGTTCCTATGGGAGCTATATGCTATAGTCGTCCGATTTTGATGAAATTTAAACCATAATTCTGAAATATTTAACCATTGCTATATGTCGAAGAACTAAACAAAAAATTAAAAAACAGCAAAGTTATAATTTTTTTGCATTTATTTTTCTGATTGTTCCTATGGGAGCTATATGCTATAGTCGTCCGATCCGGCTCGTTCCGACTTATATACTACCTGCAATAGAAAGACAACTTTTGGGAAAGTTTCATGCAGATAGCTTTAAAACTGAGAGACTAGTTTGCATATAAACGGACGGACAGACGGACAGACGGACGGACAGACGGACAGACGGACATGGCTAGATCGACTCGCCTAGTGATGCTGATCAAGAATATATATACTTTATAGGGTCGGAGATGTCTCCTTCACTGCGTTGCAAACTTCTGACTGAAATTATAATACCCTCTGCAAGGGTATACAAATTATAACTTTGGTGTTTTTTAATTTCCCATAGGAACAATCATAAAAATAAATAAAAAAAATTATAACTATGGAGTTTTTTAATTTTTTTTTAGTTCTTCGAGATATAGTAATGGTTAAATATTTCAGAATTACGGTTTAAATTTCATCAAAATCGGACGACTATAGCATATAGCTCCCAAAGGAACAATCGTATAGCTGCCATAGGAACTATCGAATAATTAAGCTGCAAATCATCATAGCTTCAATGTTTTTAAACATACGCAAGTAAATCATAATTTTAATGTTTTCAAGAAGATTTAGTTTTTGCAATAGCTGCAAGGGTATATGAACTTCGGTTTGCCGAAGTTTGCTTCCTTTCTTGTTTAAGTATACGATATTACGTTAGTGCGAGCAAGACGTATGACGATTCCAATGAGAAATGAATTTAGAAAATTGATAGAACCCGATACCCTATAGTAATATACCCACCGGGGCCGATACAGTAATGAGCAAAATTGCATTTTAAAAGTATTTAAAAAGTAAAATTTTGCGCATTCATTGGAGTTGACGACAAAACAGAATAAAAAAGAGAGGCCTAAAGGTATACGAAATATTTCTTACCATTTAAAGCAAACAACTGAAAACTTTACAACGTTAAAATTTGTAAAAAGGCAGTGTGACCGTGAACTTATTACCAAAAAAAATCTTGGGCAGTATCCATATAGTTGTCTCTGTCTTTGAGCTCCAGTGAATCCGTCAATGGATGAGGTGAACAATGTAATGTCATACCCGTATAATAGCCTGATTCCATTGCCGCATTAGTGAACTTTTTGAATGTTTGCAATGGAGACCACCACAGTTTCTAAAAAAAGCAAGGATCCTCGTATATGTGGTAGTTGTTCAATGGCAGAGATCCAGCAGTTATACATTGTGGTACTGCGAGCAGAAATTGCAGCGTGCGCTCTAGTTCTCAGTCATTTTTATACAAAATATAATTTATTTTCAAAAGCCATCAAAAATTGCGCCAACCTTACATATAGAAAACAGCTATTGTAGTGGTGGCACAAACAAATTATCGTTAGACATCGGTATTTTACAATATTTTTTCTAAAAAGGTTCGGGGCGAATGGTTTTTAATTGCATTAAATTATCGCATATTTTTTAAATGCGGCATTTAGCCTTATGGGATTCCCTGTGAAAATAAATGCGCATTATGCTAAATGCGTTTTAGTGCGCCAATGGAATCAGGATATAGGCCTTCTAATGCTGCACATTATGTTCATGATAGGTCGAAGATTCTGGGGGATAGACTGTATAACAATTTACAAAATACTTAAACATATCATCTGATGTATTTAAATACAATGCAGTCTTTTTCTAACATAAGCATAAGAAAAAGTATAAAATGCCTGTAACAGGGTTCTGAAACAAAATTCTTAAGAATGACCATGCCTGTATAAACAGCAATCTGCCGAGTTTCTGTTATCTTCCATCTTGGAAATTCATCAAGAGATCTTTGCTTTCGGCAAAACACAATTGGCAGAAATGTTTTTAAAACTAAAAGTTTTTCCGAAATTGCAGGCAACTGATATGTTTGTATAATTAGTAAGTATTGAACTAGTTTTATTCATTTAAATTTTGGCCGTTTCGAGTCTTGTAGCTAAACTGACATTTACTTGACATAACAATAGTTTTAAAGGTAACTAATATTGTATTTAACCGATTTTTAAGAAAAGTCTGCCAAATTAAGGAGTGAAAAGGAGGAACTAGGACTATTTCATTTTCATTAAGTAGCAGTTTTAAATACTTAAATGAAATGTCTGTAATTTAATGTGATTGAACTGCTCCGTCAATAGTGGAACTCTCCAACATTATTCCTATTGCCGTACTCGCATAAAAAGCTGAAGAAATCTCCAAATTTCCAAACCAAACTCGTTTTTTTATCCTTTAATCCTACCTTCGATTGGCAATTTTAACATCTTTTTGCAAACTCCTAATTCCAACAGGTGCATGGGGTCAAGAAGCAATCCAGCGACCATATCAATATCTAACTCTTCTATATTTACAGGGGTTTCTTTAAAGAAAGGCAAGTGGTTAAGAAAAACCCGGTTCCTGAAATCGCGGTTAATACGTAATGTAGCTTCCGAAAATTTTTTAACGGACCTTAACGCTTTACAAACATGGTGTTCTGTAAATCTATTGAATGACATTTTATTGGGTCAACCCACAAAATGCCACGTATACGTTAAATAGAGTTAAACATATTTCTGACCATTTTACTTCCATGGTAAATAAGGCCAGGGGAGTTTTTGATTGATTGATGATCCCTGTCACAAAGACTTTGTTCATTTCATTAGTTGGTTCGATCCTGGAGTGTACATATAGACCGGATAGAGTCTGTGCAAAAGAACTTTTTACTATTCGCTTAACGAGGCCTTCATTGGGATGCAAGACTGATCTTACCACCTTACCCTAGTCGACATCTTTTAATTAATTTACCAACTTTAGCTAATAGTAGAACGATGCTTGGTATTACTTTTATTCGTTAACTTATTCACGGAAATGTAAAGACTTCCGAGTGACTGGGTCGCCTACATTTCTCTGTGCCTAATAGAATTACCAGGAACTATACTCCTCTTATTTTAAACCACTGTCGATCAAACTTTGATATGCATGAACCTTTTGGAGTACTATGTACCGACTCCTTACCGATTTTGAAAGCATTAATTTTAACTTACTTAGCACGAGATTAATACGTAGTATTTTGAAATAGTTCGTCCGTTCCTTTATTGTCTCTTTTCTTTCACCTATAGCGATCTTGTTTTGAACGCCCCCGCGAGTAACAAGCATTGCTTGGTGTCCTACTGACCATAGTTTATATTGACCATAGTGCATCAACGTCCCAAGAAAGAGAATTCATCTTCGTCCATTTCTTCATCCTGACACTGCTTTCTGGGATTATTTAGTTCTGGATCTGGAAGCTCAAGAAGATCAATAACTTCTTTCGGAAGGGTTTTTTCGAAAGTATTTTTCCCTTTCTTTCAAGCAAATCGTTGGACGAAATGGATCGGAAGAATCCAGTGCCTGAAGAAATTTATTTTGCATATAATGATTTGAATTTTCCGCAGTCAATAAGAAGAAATTGCGATTAAAATTATATACAAATTGTAGATGAGTTCATAGTCCAAATTCAAAATAGCCGAAAATATTTTACTATTTGGGAATACTCGTCGAGCGGTATTTCCGTCATTGGTATTGTCGCTTCCATTTGTTTTGGAGTATCTACATTAAGACCTAGCACAGCCCAGAACTTCTCTTGAATACTTTTTTTACGCAAAGATACCTTAAGCTTTTCAGATCTATTTACGTGTAATTTCATTACCTCAACTCTATAAGAAATTCTAAGCCGACAGATTCGTCCGATTGAAAACGTTGCTTAAAAATGCTGTGCCCAGTAGGCCCATCGAATCCATAGCTGGAAATCATATTGAATTTTGTTACGTCTGACCAAATATCTAAAACTTCCTCTTGCATTGCAAGTATGCGTCGAATTGTATGATTCAGAAAATCTTGTAATGAGTCTTTTGCTTTCGTTTCACTTATTTAAAAATCAATGCCAATTTTAATTTAAGGCGAGGTCCTGCATCCTCACAGTTGGACTTCTTATTTCCAGTTTTCGATATGACTGGTTGTCTGCCAATAGAAACAACCATATTAGAGGCAAGCCACCGTGAGTGAACTTTTTTAAACCACTCCAGCATGCGATTGCACATCGGGAAGTATCTGTTAACATAGTTAGTTAGTTATTTAGACTATTTTACCTTAATAAGCCATCTTTTTATACCCTTGCAGAGGGTATTATAATTTCAGTCAGAAGTTTGCAATGCAATAAAGGAGACATCTCCGACCCTACAAAGTCAATATATTCTTGATCAGCATCACTAGGCGAGTCGATCTAGCCATCTCCGTCTGTCCGTCCGTCTGTCCGTCCGTTTCTACGCAAACTAGTCTCTCAGTTTTAAAGCTATTTGCATGAAACTTTCCCAAAAGTTGTCTTTCCATTGCAGGTAGTATATAAGTCGGAACGAGCCGGATCGGACGACTATAAAATATAGCTCCCATAGGAACAATCGAAAAAATAAATACAAAAAAATTATAACTTTAGTGATTTTTAATTTTTTTTTTATTTCTTGGACATATAGTAATGGTTAAATATTTAGAATTACGGTTTAAATTTCATCAAAATCGGACGACTATATCTTATATCTCCCATAGAAATAATATAAATATATAAAATAACTATCTAATAATTGAGCTGCAAATCATCATAGCTTCAATGTTTTTCAAGATATACGCAATTAAATCATAATTTTAATGTTTTCAAAAGTATTTAATTCTTGCAATAGCTGCAAGGGTATATGAACTTCGGCTTGCCGAAGTTTGCTTCCTTTCTTGTTTCTATGTTTTTTATTATAAAGCTCTTTACGGCGTCTTCATTGCCTGTGTTCTCCTTCCAAACGTCTAGAACCGCTGCATGAGCAAACTCATAAACAACTGAAACAAGTAATTTTTTTTCGAAAATGGGCAAAAACGGGCAAAACTATTAATATAATTTGATTTTTTAGTAATTTGTTAAACACATTTAATTTATACCTTGAAGGCGTTTGGAGGCTTTTAAATGTAAAATTTAACCGAACACGAGTACTTTTGTTAGAATAACCTAGAATTACACACACTCATTGGACATTACAACACAAACACATATAAACATAGAAAAACGTTTAGGAACTATTAACTTCACCACACTTTTTATTTTAATATTTTTTTCATTTTATATTGAGTCCGCCAGTTGAACAAATTTTCACGCAATTTTTGGCTAAATCAAAATAACACTCTAACAGCGGACTTAAAAAGCGAACAAAAAATTAAGGGTATTCGGAAAACTAGTTAAAACATTTTTTTTAAACAATCTAATTATTATAACCATCTAATTACTAATCAATAAAAGAACCTCTGTAAATTATTTAACAAAAAGAAATCATTTATGACAAAAATTTTGAATTTAGACCAAAGTGCGTTGGTTTACATCTGGAAGTTCGATATATTTCAAAGTAAGCCACGGTTTTCCCAGTCTTTCGAGTCCCCGGCATTGATGGCAACCTGCGCTATTTTGCGGACCTATAGTGGTTCCTGCGGACACTATTGATAACATAGTTGAATCCAAGTGCAACTCAGAAAACTTCCGAAGTATCTCCTCAACTCGCAATGCTTCCCATCTTGTCTATCTTCTTTTTACAACGTTAATATAAAGATTAAGTTTAATACAATATTTTCATAAATCTAAATTAGCAAATCAAAATGTAAATACCACCCTTGCTTGCTTGCTGGCAAAAACTTGTTGGTAAAACTCCACCAAATGTTCCGCCTCTCCTTCATAGATGTCGTTTCTGTTCGTCGTCTTTTCGCTTTCGGGTGCAGCGCATTTGCAACGCGCTACACATACAATAAATTTGTCCAAACTTAATTTGAAACTTCTGGATGCCTTCGCCTCTTAGCAATAACCTTGCAAAAGGTCTCAGCTTACAAGATTCTGCACACTCGCACGATAACACAACCAGATCCAATGTTTTGTCTGCCACTTATATAACTGCTTTCAGATCTGATCCGCTTCTTCTGCAAGATCACCAGCCCCTTTCGACTATCAGCTCCTTCTCAGCCCGAGTCCACGTTCCGCTGCTTCTTAAACTTCTACCAGCCCGATCCGATCTTTCCCAGCTCTAGAGCCGCTGTTTTCAGCTCTTGTACAGCTGCTCTTTCAAGTTTACCAGCCCAAACCGCTGCTTCCTAATCTTTTCCAGCTCTACAAGCCACCAAATTTCTCAGATTGTATTTTTTTTAACAGTCGATTTATTGGTAGAATGGGAAAGAGGTATTTATAGTGTTTAGAGAAGAGGTAGTAGGAATAGAATATGAGGATGTATTTGTTCTTGAGAACCCGGAGGGACTACTGCGTGACTATGATTCACAGGGTAGCGTAGCTAATCTCGAATTCCCCCGTCGCAATAAATCACGCTGCCTCTTTATGTCCGTAAAGTTTTCATAACCACTGCTGCAAGGTTGCTCATCTGGCCCAGAACACTTTGTCCGAAATCATGCGATTTCAGCTTGTACGAGTGTGACTCGTCGTTTTTCTATGCAATTGCGCATCGCTCTGATAATATTTTGTTCCGCCTTGTTGACCACTCCTGCCTTCTTAGTCACTTGCCAGCCAATTGTTTCTGCGATTTACAGATCTCCTCCATCTCAATCTGCGAAATTCTATCAGCTCCATGATTTTACCGCACTCCACGTAGTTTTGCTAGTTGTTCCTTAAGGCACTGTAGGATGGTAGGCAAATTTCGTATGAGCAACCAAATATTCCAGGGTACTCTTTTGTATTGAAGGTGGTGACCATCACCGAGGAGGGAAATATAAGCACATGAAAATGATGTAATTAGCTTTAGAGTTTATTTGCGACTGACTCTCATCTGAAGCTTTGTTCCTGTTACAATAGGAGTCTTATTGTAGAGTTACGGGCATACATTGCTTCGGATGACTAACATTTTCAATACTCCTCCTCAATGCAAGCACGTTATAATACTGCTAGTACAAATATAACAATTTTACAAATTCATGGTGTTTTTTCTTTGCCAAATTGTTAGTCAATACATCTGCAATCATTGCCTCAGTGCAAGAATATTTAATAAAAATCTCACCTTCATTAATATCTGACGTACAAAGTGGTATCTTATATCTACATGCTTCGTCCTTGCATGACGTACCGGATTCTAGCTGCTGAGCACTTAAGTTGTCTCCATACACGACCATTGGAATATTGGGGTCGCCACAATCAAGTTCGACAATAAGCCGTTTCATAGCAACTGCCTCTTTACACGCCGTCGACAAAGCCATATACTCAGCTTCAGTGCTGTTGAACGCCACGCTGTGCTGCTTCTCCGGTTTCCATTAGATCGGACCGCCGGCTAGGAAGAAAACGTATCCTGTGAAGGATTTGATCAATACTGTTACCGTCCAAATAGGCGTCGGCATAGACAAGGAACGCTTGTCCTGTCTTTTTATAGTGCAACTTTTAGTTCATCGTGTGCTAGTTTTGCAACGGAATACAAAATATCGGGTCTTGCCGTAAGTGCCAACCACATCAGCTCACCAACTGCTGATTGATATTCCGTTACGTCTACTTTAGCACACTTTTCATCACACGCAACCTGGTATTCTGCGTACAAAGGAGTTGATGCAGGTCTGCAGCACCGTAGTTCATGGCGACGCAAAAAAATCCTGAATGAATTGCGTCTGCACAAGAGTGAGTCCTCCCAGTTCATCCTCGCGTTCCACCTTCATGCCGAGAAACAGTCGTACTGCGCCTTTTTCAACACATTCGAAAACCGTCGAAATCGATGTCTTGATATCAACCTAGTCTGATTTGCTTTTGAAAGCTATAATGAGATCACCAACGTAAACCAGGATAGACGCAATATAAAATTCGCCAACTCGCTTATACATACGCTTATTTTCTGAAAAGAGTTGGTTTCCTCCCATTGGAAAATGAGCCGTGATTGTATAAAGGAGTTGGCGAAGGTTATATTGCGTTTATCCTGGTTTACGTTTGATGTTCCATTGCCTTCCAGCCTGCTTTAAGCCGTATAAAGCCTTTTTCAACAAGAGCACCTTTCCCGTCTTGCTGCCGTTTTCATAACCTTCGGATTGATGGATGTAAACTGTAGCATCCAGGTCGCTGCTTATGTACGCCGTGCATACATCCATTTGGTGTACGTAGAGTTTCATTTCAGCTGCCAAGGCCAAAATCAACCGCATGCTTTTCAATCTGCAAGCTGGCGAAAATGTTTCGCTAAAGTTTACGCCAAAACGCTGATAACATCCTTTGACCACTGGACGGGCCTTGAACCTTTCGACATTACCAGTAGAGTCTCGCTTTACACAGTACACCCACTTACAAGCAATGGGCTTCTGGTTCCCAAGTTGATCGGCTATTTTCCATGTCTGATTCGTAATCAAAACATCATATTTAGATCGCATCGCTTCAAGCCACGGGGTCGCAAGTGCTCCGCTAACCGCTTCCTTGTACGTTAATGGTGTTTGTATATCACTTGCATCCAGATTTCCAAGTACATTATACTGTTTATTTAATCGAACGGGTCTGCCCGTACGTAAAATTTTAGGCCTGCCACGTCCGACGCATTCCATTTCCAAGCCGCCGTCGTCCTCAGTACCTGCGCAGTCCCCAGTGCTTGGTTTTTCCGCGCTCCGCTGCCAATCAAACGAAATCGTCTCATCTCAAGTCTGTTGCGCTCCACTGTTATATTCATCAAAAAGAACGTCTCTCTTCTTGACTACTTGCCGCTCTTTAGGGTCATAGAGCCTGTACGCCTTGACTGTCCTCGAATATCCGACCATGCGGTACTCAGTGCCCTAAGGTTGGAACTTCCTTTTCTGCACACCTTTGTCTAATGCCACTACAATGGAGCCAAAACACTTTGAGATGACTGACAGATGGTTTTTTATCAGTCCACGCTTCCACACTCAGAAATCTAGATTCCTTGAATTAAGAAAAAAAAATAGCGTAATTTTGGGAATAATTGCTATAAATTTGTGCCTTTAATACAAAATTCAGGAAAAAGTGGCCTAAAACGTGACCCAAGGCCATAATGGCCTTAGACTTAGTTTTAATTTCCCAAGGCCATTATGGCCATGTTTTCGTTAATTAATGAAATCTAGTTTTTTGAGTGCATTGGCGTCATGTTGTTAAGTATGTAAGTATGTTGCTGTGTAAGTTAACAACCAACTCCCAGCTTAGGCTGAGCAGGCCAGTTCTTATTCCTCTATTAATATTAATCATTTATCATGTTGATCATTCTCTAGTATTAATCACCTTTTATTATTATTATTATTACACTTCTCCCTCATGCATGTCCACCCTAAATTGGGTCCACTTTATTGACCTTAGAGCTGAGCCAGCACATTGTGCCACTCCTAGCCGTGGCTCCCTTTCAGTGGATGACAGCGATCGTATGACTTCTGCAAAATGTGCAAGGTCAGCGGTCTGCCACCGGCATCCGGCTATGCATGAGCTTTTGTTCAATCTTAAGTTTTAGTTTTAATTTGGATTTGAAATAAAGAGCACTAGCTCTGTCATAAAACTCCGGCCATAGCCGTTAAATTGATTCTGATTATTGAATTTGGTTATCGTGCCTTAAGGGCCGTGACAACGGAGATAAGTATCTCCCACCATAACTTCGGAAGAAGGAAGGAGTCGAAGCGACCACCCGACTCCCCAGTGGCTGCCAAACCAGGTGGTCACCAATACCTCAACCAGCGGCGGTATCCTACTGCCAGTTCCCCACGGTTATAACACCTACCGGCTCTACCCCTGCCACAGAGGAGACGCCAGCCGGCCCGGACATTTAAATAACTTGTATACTGCCTCTGCCCAAAGTGCCTCGCATAGTCCAGACTGCAGTAATACGCATCGGGACATATTCACCAAAGTCCGGCCTAAGAGCACGGCAACTCCGTTTTGTTGTGGAGAGTAGGGGACTGTAAGCTAATCAAAAGCCCGATTCACGTACTCGCGGCCGTTTTCGCTCCGGATGCACATTAGTTTCTTTCCTGTTTGTCGCTCGGCTATATTTTTGAACTCCACGAATTTGTTAAATACTTCGTCTTTGCGCTTCAAGAAATTTATGAACACATACACGACTTGTCGTTAACGAATGTAAAGAAATATCTCGACCCACCAAGCGAACTTGTTCCAAAAAGCCCGCACACGTCAGAGTGAACTAGCTGCAACTCTGATTTGTTTCCCCTTTGGGATGGAAAAAATGTAATTCTTACATGGCGGTCTGCGCGAAAAAACCGCATTCTCCAACTTTGTTTTCATTTCCATAAGGCTTGAGTAATTTAAGTGTCCGAACCTTTTGTGCCAAAAAAATCCGTCAGGTACATGTGCAGTATAACATTTATTTAGCGATTTGGAAAATATGTACAAGCTGCCGACTTTGTTGACATTTATATGAGAGTAACTGTTTTCCTGCACAACTTTGGAACCGCTTTTACCGAAAGTATCTACTCACGGACATAAAAATACTTTTTAATCTTGGCACATACAGAACATTTCTCAACCTTAGTTTACACTCTCCAATTTGCAAGTTCACTTCGCCCTTTCCTTCCGTATTTAACAGGACATCATCAGCGAGTCCAATAATTTCGGAGTAATCTTCAAACTTCGTAAAAAGGTTTCTCTTACAGCACATGTGGCTGGTAGCGCCACTGTCGAGACACCAAGTCTTTTGATCAAGAGAACCGCTGTTCAGTGCTTTCACTTTCGAATGCAAACGTATAGAAGAACATATCAAAAGGATACGTAAAAAGTTAAACAAAAAGCGGTTTTAACAATTTTTAATAATTTACGAAAAAGCCATTTTCCCCGACTATAAGATACCCGTTACGCAGCTTACAAATTTCAAACTAAATATTTCCCCACAAAACAATCGGAGTCTAGATGGTGTGTCGAACTGCAAAGCCAACACTAAAAGCTTAAAGCGTGTAGCTGTGGGAATTAGAGCGGGCGTTGCTCCGTTTTGAAATAAACTTGCGCTGCTTAGCGCTTAGAAACTGCATGGAAAATCCCAAATCTCTAGCTTTTATAGTTTCCGAGTTCCTGACGTTCATACATACGAACAGACAGACGGCTAGATCAACTCGTCTACTGAGCCTGATCTAGAATATAAACAAAGTTTACACATTTTTTAGCGATTGCCTGCTAAGTAAGCTAGTTTTTTAAAAAGTAGTAGAACAAACTTTTTGTGTAACAAGTCTTTAATATTTTTTGCACTTGACAAACAGTTACCAAAAAATGTTTATTTCGAGATATAAAAAAAAATACATTTTTTTAATAACAACGGAGCATCGGATCCAAGCAAGTTGGGTGTCATTTTACAAAATAACTGTGCTTTGTGCCACAAACCAGCAAAAAAAGTTATATGATAAAGTTTCCGGTGATTTAAAACTGTAGTTCTGAATCATTTAACCATAGCTATATCCTAAAGAATATACAAAAAAAATGTAAACAGCAAAGTTACAATTTTTCTTCATTATTTTTCCGATTGTTCATCTGGGAGCTATATGAACGATAGTCCGACGTATATACTACGTGCAATAGAAATGCAACTTTTTAAAGTTTTTGCAGATAAATAGATGATAGACTGACTCCGCTTGTGGAACGGAAATGAAAGAAGAAGTGGACGCAAGCAATATCTTCAACAGTTGTTGTTACATAGTTGAATGCGATTAAACATGAATTGGCAAAATACAGAGCTTCGAGACCGAACGCTTTAATTGTCTTTGTTTGGTCTTAGGTGCTACTACACGGACTAAGTCATCCGCCCAGTAGCTCAATGTCACGCCCGATTAGCTTTTATGACGGCGGAAAACGATCGTGCTTGATAAATGCGAGAACGTTAGGCTTGCCTTTTGGGACCACTTTGGTCTTTGCTGTAGATGAGCCAGCCAATCGGGACTCCAAGCTTCCCAAAAGTGACTGCTAAGTTAGAAACCGTCCTCTAAACGATGAAGATTGGGGATGATATTCCGGTGGCGCCAACAATCGGTGACTCCACCGAACAAAAAGTGTGCCGGGTTAAGCACTTCCAGAAGCCAATTTGCGCGCTATCAACTTCTCGTAGTCGTCTTTCGGCTGAGCGTACATCGCCTTCATCAGATTGTCCTCACCGATAATATTTGGTGCCATTGTTGGTGCCGAACTGCTTTTATTGCCCAGACAGACGCCTTTGCAACTGCATGAATTAATTCAGTCCCATTTGGGAGATTTTTCCAGAACCATGGTTGGAACAATATATTATTTAAATGGCAGTCGGCCATCCGGTCGTTGCAGATGAGTTTTCTGAAAAATTGATTCGCACCAGAGATCCTATTCCTTAAGCAGCGAATCGGTATCCAAAGATACGCGATGACAGTGCAATTCGGCTGGGCAATTCCAGATAAGATCCATCCCAAACAAGTGCTTTGAACTATGGCCTCATGAAGCAACCCATCTCTTATATCCGGCAACATGATTTGTGATAGCAGGTCTGAGATCGATTCGTTTCGAGCGGTAGTAGCTTGGGTAGCAAAGGTCAGCCCTTCGATGTGTGACCAGCGCTGCAAAACAAAGCTAGAGCTCGGCAGCTGCTGCTGCTGGTGCAGCGAGAAAGACTGTGCGACTATCTTTTTCTTGTATCAGTTCAACGCCGAAAAGCTAGGCAACAACGCAATGCGTAATCGCCGCCGTAGTGGTGACATGAGCTGTTTAAACACCCTGTTTGCTCTTGTGTATAATGCACTCGAACGCGTCTGGTATAGTCTGTTGAACTTGGGTATATAATGCTGTTGTAAGAGGAGCTTCGGTTCTCGATCGCAATCCTCATCCAAGGCATAAACGCCGGGGAAAGCAGCCAGGCAAACATTGACCGAGTTTAACATCGAACGTATGGATTCAGTAGTATCCTTTTGTAGCCTGTGTTCAAATGGTGTGAGAAAACTAGTCAATGGTTGTTGTATCCTCTAATCATTAATCCACAAGCAACTGCATAATATATGTACATATGTAAGCTTGCTTACATATCTCAGCTTGTTGGCAGCGATTCCTTAAGAGATTTAATTTTTGGATTTTGCTCAGGTAAGTGTTGTCGGCTCCCAGGTGCCGCTGATTGTTGAGCTGGAACATTTGATCCGATCTTCTGATAGTCTTTGACAAGAGCACATTAAGCGTTCATTGGAACTTCAAATCCATCTAAATTGACAAACACCGCATGCGTGCCTCGAAAAGCAATTCTTAGTTCCTCAACTTGTTCAAGTTTTTTTTCTCGCTCGCGAATCTTTCCAAAAGTTTCTCAACACGGGCTTAAGAGCTTGGTAGTGATCTGTTTGCAAACTCACTAGTTTATCTAGAGATTGAAACTTGGAATCGGAAGCCTTGTTAACTAGTGGAAAGCCAGACTTCGCAATGCATCTCAAACTGTGCTTGTCTCGCACACAACTCGCACACTCACCCAGAAATAAACGAAGAAAAAGTCGTAGTTTCAGCGCTTAGGTATCATTTTTACTGCAGAAATCAATATGTCATTTTTGTAGGTTCCCAATGTACAGTTGTGTTCTCCGATATTGGGTTTAACAAGAGGTTATTGTAAGAACAGTTCCTGGGCAATTACAAATACAGATAATTTCTTGATTCTAACTTCAGGTTGTGCAAAATCAATACAAGAGCAAAATCGTTAGACCGGCAGCGTGCGTTCACTGCCGTTCGCGATGGCAGACTGCTCCTCCTCGTTCCGCCACTCTCTCTGCAGCTTTGGAATGGGTGAATGATCTGCTGTCGGGCAATGTTCAGTAGACTGAACATACTTGTTTTTTTTTGTGACATGCCAACCTTTGCAACAAACAAATTAAAAGTATTTTAGAACAATAAATATCTGTGATTGCGGATCTAAATTCGTCAGCCAAATACTTGACAAAAAGTTTCCGTGAGGTTTTTTCAGAGTGAATATATATATCCGTGTAAATCTTTCAAAACTGAAAACTGGAAAATGTCTGGGAAATTCGAATCCGAATAAAATCAGGGAAAAAAGCAACAGGGGCGAAAACATATGGGAAACATCACCTACATAGCGATGAAAACTTCAGGAAATTAATATACCCTCTGCAAGGGAATAGGAAGGAAAACTATTTTTCGTTCCATAAATGAAAAACTGTTTTTCAAAGAGGAATCGTTAACATTTATTCTAACTTACCTTATAAGAGCCGAGGTTTTTCACCGAACAAGCCAATTTTACGTTGCGCCCCGCGGGCACGGTTATATTTTCGATGACATCTGTAAATTCGGGATCTTCGCTTATGACTGAAATAAATTAAATGGAGTAAATTGTTAACAAAACTATTTCTTTTTATATTTCTGCTTACGCCATTTCTAAGTCTAAGAATTTTTCTTAAATACCGATACAAACAGTGACAGTACCCCAGCTGCAGAGTCACTTAATTAAACTGGCATATATAAGTTAACACGGTTTCACAGCAACACGGACGTTCCCAAGCTGATCATGCATAACCGAATAAAATATTGCAAGGCCAGCGACACCTACGGACGTTGCACAACGACGTTGCCAAAATCCCAAGCTTCGGTCAGCGCAATCAGCGGGCAATGCACTCTGATGCAACGTCGGCTACCCTTGCATGGGCAGCAGGGTCAGCACTTCTAGGGCATAGGGCTAGCTTCGGTAATAAGAATTAATGTACAGTTAGTTGAATTTTGGAAATAAACCGTGACGGTCAAATCTCGCAATTACAAAGTCTTCTCATTCGTGCAGTACAGTGCGTCTTAGAATAAAACTTTAAACAGGACATATATTTAATTTATACATATACTTATGCATATGTGTATAATTAATTTTCCAAACCCAGAATACCACAGTGAGAGCTCACGTCGGTGGAAATAAAAAGGGGTAGGTGCGTTGCGTTTGACTTACTGTCAAGCGCCCTTTACCTAGTCTATGTGCAATTTAAACATTTATATACATTAAATTTTAGGTCATATAGTATTCATATTATTATTTTTATAAATTAACTACAAATATTATTCTTGAATTTGTGTTCATTCTTAACAGTTTTATTATACTTGAATTTATTAATACAAACATTATATACACAGCATGGAATATTTCTCAGTTTATTTAATTTGGCACATAGTTTACACTTTTATTTGTCAATTAAATGTGCACCTCTTTAAATGAAAAATCTTTTCAATAAATATAAATTTATAATGTCTTGGTAAACGTCTATATAAAGGGGGAGCTGGCGCAAATGGAAAAACTCGGGTCAATAACAATTAAGTAACTTTCGACTGACGACATTGACAAAAGGGTATCGCATTGCAGTGTCCGGCAGCGATCCATCGACATACGGATTGTATGAAGGGGCAGTCACACGCTGCCGATCGAAATTCGGTCAAGCGCTCTAGCTAGCTACTTGAGAAGCTTGTGGACAGCGACGACAAATGTCAAAACAAACAGAACGAGTTCTATCTTTTTCCTAAGGCACGATAAATTAATTATCGTTATGTAGTGGAGGAAGTGGTCTACAAAGAACCCAACCCGTCCGGCGACCTGACCTAAGTACACCAAAAAAAAATATATCGAAAGAAGGTATATGTGCTCCTTTGATAGACTATTCCTTTGTGAATAGAAACAAAAAAAATGTTGATGAGTTCCTTTGAGAGATCGTTCCTTTAAGGACAAAAAACAACTTTACTAAGAAAATATTAACGGGACATGTCATAAAAAAAAACAATTAACAAAATAACACAGAGCTCCTTGAGAGACTATCAAGTGACTCTCTATAAACAAATTTTCTTAATAAAAAACAAGAAATAAAGCAAACTTCGGCAAGCCGAAGTTCATATACCCTTGCAGCTATTGCAAGAATTAAACATTTTTGAAAACATTAAAATTTTGATTTACTTTCGTATATCTTTAAAAACATTGAAGTTATGATGATTTGCAGCTCAATTATTTGATAGTTATTTTATATATTTTTATTATTTCTATGGGAGCTATATGATATAGACGTCCGATTTTAATAAAATTTAAACCATAATTCTGAAATACTTAACCATTGCTATATGTCGAAGAACTAAACAAAAAATTAAAAAAACAGAAAAGTTATAATTTTTTTTCATTTATTTTTCCGATTGTTCCTATGGGAGCTTTATGATATAGTCGTCCGACTTTGATGAAATTTAAACCGTAAATCGAAAATATTTAACCATTACTAAATGTCGAAGAACTAAACAAAAAATTAAAAAACAGAAAAGTAATAATTTTTTTTCATTTATTTTTCCGATTGTTCCTATGGGAGCTATATGCTATAGTCGTCCGATTTTGATGAAATTTAAAACGTAAATCGGAAATATTTAACCATTACTAAATGTCGAAGAACTAAACAAAAAATTAAAAAACAGCAAAGTTATAATTTTTTTTCATTTATTTTTCCGATTGTTCCAATGGAAGCTATATGCTATAGTCGTCCGATTTTGATGAAATTTAAAACGTAAATCGGAAATATTTAACCATTACTAAATGTCGAAGAACTAATCAAAAAATTAAAAAACAGCAAAGTTAAAATATTTTTTCATTTATTTTTCCGATTGTTCCTATGGGAGCTATATGCTATAGTCGTCCGATCCGGCTCGTTCCGATTTATATACTACCTGCAATAGAAAGACAGCTTTTGGGAAAGTTTCATGCAGATAGCTTTAAAACTGAGAGACTAGTTTGCATATAAACGGACGGACAGACGGACAGACGGACGGACAGACGGACGGACAGACGGACATGGCTAGATCGACTCGCCTAGTGATGCTGATCAAGAATATATATAATTTATAGGGTCGGAGATGTCTCCTTCACTGCGTTGCAAACTTCTGACTGAAATTATAATACCCTCTGCAAGGGTATAATGAAACCATCAAAACATGACCCCAAACAAGAAGTAAAATTAATAAGAAAAGCAAAACATAACAAAATAACACAGAGCTCCTTGAGAGAATATCAAGTGACTCTCCATAACAAAACTTAAAAAACAACTTATGCAAAATATTTTGCTTCTTGTTTTATATAGGTATCAGCACGGCACTTGAACTTAAACGATAACCTAAGGCGAAAAATAAGGCGAAAGGAGGATTTTTAATGGACACAAAATAATATTAAAGATGATCAAACAATTAAGGCAATAGCAAATGATTCCGATACATAACAAACTATCGATATAATTAAACTCAAAAATCAGTAATTAAAAAAGAAAATTAGTAACCTTATACCTAACATCCGTAAAAAACGCGGATTAATTAACGGATTAGGTATAGCAATCAAGTTAATTTCTGGCAATATGGATGCAAGATGCTGTAGAAATTGAAAATAGGATTAAAGGAAATTCTAAAAACACCCAAATCGAATTATCTCGCCAAAACCAATTGAGCACCTTTATTGGAGAAAAATTAAAAAACATTACTGATCATATAAATGAAGAACAAGAGATAATATCGAATTATTTTAACAACGGAATCTATGGTAACATAATTATAAAAGCCGAAAACAACTTAATCAAAATTCAATATCTTAATAGACTTGGTTATAATATCGATGTACTTTTCCAACACGTTAATGACATCCTTCTGGCTAGAAATAACATAATTTCCAAATTTATTTTATCAAAAGAGGAACATGAATTAATTAGCCTACAAGCGTACTACAAGCACGATGAAATTGTATTAATTATTAAAGTTCCAATTGTTTCTAAAACTAGTTATGATTTTGTCCATTTCCTACCATTACCGATCAGTGGAACTAAATACATAAACACACTAGAGTATGTTGCTTACGACAGGAAAATAATGCATTTTTACAAGCTAAAATATAAATATATAATAAGAGGAGATGACACCTTTATCAAAGATACCAAGAACTCTCATCTCTTCTGATTGAAGAAAACCTTTCTACTTAGAAAACACAGCTATCCTTCACGCAGCCAACTGCAAATGACATCGTCTACAAAAGCAAACCTCAGCTGGTGACAGAGAAATTTACCATCGACCTGCCTGTCCACCCACACGTTTTACCCAACTTTGGAGAGGCTTGACGAAGATCTGTGCATCTCCAATGCGTCAACAACTCATTTCGAGGAGTTAACCACTTTTCACCAAACACTTTGCCGCCCTTGGAATAATTATACTTATTCTATCCGCAGTTTCCTTCCGACGAAATCAAAGTACCACATATGTTACCACGATTCAATCGCAGCTAGCCGCTCCGATTACCGTCCCGACTCCCGCTCCGGCCTACACGCCGTTGGAATCGCTCTGGCCGCCGCTTTATTCCAAGGGGGAGGAGTTATGACCACCCCTGGCCGGACCCGTGGTCATGGAGCGTTGACAAGCAGCGTCAACACCAACTACTAGTTGAAACCGCTACACATGCATCGGACGGATGCTCGTGGCGGATGCAAGCCAGCCGTCAAGAATGGCAACTGGCCAATTGATTTGGCAACTTGTAAATTTCCAAATAATTTTAGTTGCTCTGCTGCGACAGAGCTTAGGTTTCCTTTAAGACAATTTAAAAACATAAAATCAGTCTGAAATCGCAACTGCAAAGAATACGTGTTTTATTTACATCGAACCTTAATTGGCGCACTTAGCTTCTAGTGTTGGCTATGCTGTTCGACAGATGTCGCCACCTAAACTTCTATTGTTTTGAAAGGGAAATAGTTAGTTTGAAATTTGTTGGCTGAGTAACGGGTTTCTAATAGTCGGAAAACTCGACTATAGCGTTCTCTCTTGTTTTATAATATAATATAAACACACTACTTAGTTACATCAAAGATATAAGGAAAATTAAGTGTGGAAAAACTTTTAGCAGTTTGATATTTATAATAGATTGGGGCGGTAAGGCTTAAAAATAACTCAGTTCTTATGGCTCCGGTGATGAAATTTGAATATTTATCCATTTTCTGTACATTTTTGTACATATTTAAAATAAATAAGTATAATATCTTAGTCATTTGCGGCATTCTATTTCTAAAAAAAAAAAAATAAAACCTACTATTTTGTGCTAGTGGGAGACAATTTGGAAATAAATAATGTACTGTGTTTCATTGTTACCTTCCACAATCTCACGGAAACTTTTCGCCCAGTATTTGGCTGACGGATTCAGATCCGCAAGAACAGAAATTAATTGTTTTAAAATACTTTGCGATAACTTAAAGTGCAAATGAAATTTTATCTTATTCTTTGATGTTTTAAGAACATTGTTGCACAACAGATTTGGTTAATAGTAACATATTTGACTTTTTGATAATTATTTTGCGATGGCACATCAGATTCGCTTCGATTCTAACCTACTTAAGTTTTGCTAATCCGCCGCCCATGTTCTAGTTTCCGAACGAATTTGATAGAAACAAAGCCAGGGGAGGTATGGTACGAAAAAAAAAAATATATTATCTTGGTACTTATTTTTAGCAAGTGCTTTTCGTTTTAAAACTTAGAAGTGTAAATTGTCTAAGTTTAGTTTAAAAGGGTTTTTGGTTCTTATAACCCCTTAATTTAATGTACGTATTGTGCAAAGCGTGTTGTGTTGGGACCTTTTTCATCGTCTTTGGCAACTTTGGTCCCGAACACTACTTGTGAAAGGTTTGCAGTACAGATGCCAAGCAGCTGATTCACGCACAAAATTTAAAATACAAAATGTAAGAAAGAAAAACGAATTTTTTCTCTATTTGAAACATAGGAACAATAAACAAGAAGTCATATTTGCGAAGTTTATGGAGGAGTACGTGGAGATTTCCCGGGGTTTTGTGAAAGTTGACAGAGTGGCGTGGATGCCAAATGGAGCATTGCATCTTAAATTACGGTTATTGCGTTTAATGTTCAACAGTTGTTGTCTTCTCAACTCGCTATTTGTTAAAAGTTGCAAAATATTTGTTAAAGTCAAATTAACCATCTTTGAATTATTTCGGGCAACACAGCTGATTTCCACACGAGCTGTTCAATACTTTTGTTGATCAGTTTCCATCACTGCCTTTAAAATAAGTATTATTTTTTATTTTGGGCTAGCAATGATTTTTTTTTACTGATTTTAGACATTAATTGTGTTCACCAATATTGCAGAAAGATTAGGAACTGCCTCGGGCCAAATGTTGATCAGTGATTTGCCTGGCAAATTTAGGCAAATCATAGGCTTTTGTTAAGAGCAGTAGCGGCAGTCAGATGTTTTTTTTTTCCCAAATTGTAATTTCCCTAGGAAATTTCATAGCAAGCAAGGGAACTTTGATTTTGTTGAAGGGAAATCCGCCAATGTTAACGAATTTACTTCCGAGTGAAAACTGAAACAGGCCTGAATGTCTTCAAATTGAACCATTTTTTAATGAGACAGTTTTAAAAAATCTTGTTTTGAGATGAACGTGCTTAAAGGCGATATCGTCCCACAACGAAAAACTTTTTTTTGAGCCCGTATCGAAAGACCCGTTCAAAACAATGTCAAACAAAAACACGACGACAGCACCTTCAACATATAAAATGTCTGATACCAAATTTTGTGACGAAAAATGAAGAAGAATTCGACTAAATAAATACACTTTTTAAATGTTTCCATTTGAACCACTTCATTCAGGTATTTTGCCTACACAGGCATTTTTTATTTTTAAGTGACGAATTTTTTACCTTGTTTTTGTTTGATATCAGAAGTTTTTGTTTAAAATATAGTCAAAGTACCCCAATATTGTGACCATGGTTTTTAAAAAAAAACTTTTACCTATACTTCAGTACTAATTTTGTTTTAGCAAACTATGTTTGACAAGACTTTACAGCTTAAATAACAAGAAAAGTAGCAAGCATCGGCAAGTTCAAGCTTATATACTTGCAACTATTCCAAAAATTAAAATTTTTTTAAAAACAACAATATTTTGGTTTTTATCTTTTTTTTTTGTATATCGTGGTCTGATTTTAATAAAATTAGATCCGTAATTCTGAAACAATAAACAATTACTTTGTATCGAAATATATTCAAATCAATTAAAAACAAGAAAGGAAGCAACCTTCGGCAAGCCGAAGTGCTTATACCCTTCCAGATATTGCAAAAATTGAATATTCTTGAAAACATTAAAATTATGATTTACCTGCGTATATGTTTAAAAACATTAAAGCTATGTTGATTTGCATCTCAAATATTTGATAGTTTTTATGTTAGCTATATGATATCATTTTCAGATTTTAAGAAAACTAAAACTGTTATTCTAAACTGTCAGATTATTAATAAGTCAAAAAGAATTTTAAAAAAATTACAAAATAGAAAAGTTACATTTAATTTAAATTTGTTGTTTAATATGTTTATTCCTACCGTGGGAGCTTTATGTTATAGTCGTATGATTTTGATAATATTTATACCGTAATTCTAAAATATTCAACCAATACTATATGTCGAAGAACTAAAAAAAAATTAATAGCAACAAACTTATAACTTTTTTTTCATTTATTTTTCCGGTTGTTCCATTATAGGGTCGGAAATGTCTTCTTCACTGCGTTGTAAACTTCTGACTGAAATTATAATACCTTCTTCTAAAACAGCGATATAATAGTTTTGTTATATGTTTTTTCCGATTGTTCCCATGAGTGCTGTAGAATAGAGTTGTCCAATCCGGATCGTTTCAATTTCTACTAATAGTTTAAAAACTGAAGGGCTAGTTTGCGTAGAAACGAGTGGACAAACAATAGGACATGGCTAGATCGACTTTCCTAATGATGCTGTTAGGGTCGAGATGGCTCCTTCTGAATGAAATTAAAATACCATTTGAAAGGATATACAAATTAACGAGAATGTTATTAAAATTATATTAAAATTTGAATAATTTCGTTGCTTTTAATGTTACTTAAATCTAACATTGCTAATTTTTTTTTGCCAAGTATCTGATATCAAACCTGTTTGCTTAAATTATGATTAGTTTTAAATTTTAATTTAAAACAATAAATAATATTTTGCAGTTATTTAATGAAAATGTTTCTTCCTTTCCCCTGAAACCATTTTCCTCACCAAATTGGAGGTGGATACTATCAGGAAGAAGTTCTTGCCTCTAAGCAGCGTTAACTTCTCCAAAATGAGAATAAAATTCTTAAATTATTTTATTTAGACCAATAATATTAAGGTTTTGTTATCGGCATTTCGACGTTCTCGACGTTTAAACCGACAGATGGACAGACAGTAATATATATAATCTTGTTTAGCATCAAAGCCGAGTCGATCTCAGCTCTTAGTGCTGATCAAGATTATATATACTATATAGGGTCGGAAAGGCTGCTTTCTATTTGTTACATGCTCTTCAACGAACACAATATACATTTTTACCCTACGAGTAACGAATATAAAAATAAACCCCTTTCTACTTTATGCATATTCGTTGACTTAAAAAACGTTGTAGGAAAGTGAAGTTAGCCAATGGGCTCACCGAGCGTTCGTTGTTTAACTTTTTATATGTACAACTCTCTGTCCGTACGTGCGGACCAACATTTACAACTACATTTACGAATTGACAGTAGTGTGCCACTAGATGAGGATGAGTGAACATTGCCACATTTCTCCAAGTATGGTAGCTGGCATATATACTTCGGCATATATACTTAGTGCGACTTCAAGGCTTTCGACTATGCAACTTCTAATGTCTAATTGGCGTTAGAGGTAAAAATTTATATATTCTGACACATGGCCAGCTTACTGGGGCCACTTCAAGCTACAAATTTTGTTTGGCTCTCGCATCTGCAGCGGGCGGGCTTTTATCCATTGTGCTCAGTGAAACTGGGAACGTCGTCCAAGGGATGGATGATGGACCGCAACAGTTCGCGGCATGCAAAGCGCTATAATTGAACCGCAAGCGAGCGAGGGAGATCTCTCTTTCAGGTTTTGTTCCTATGTATGTATGTTAGCCATGCAACAACTTTCGCTTTGATAAAGGACCTTGGCGTCGAGTCAAGTCGAGTCCTTAAACCGGCAGCCAGGCGTGCTCTCAGTTACATGGCATTCAAACCAACAGAAAAAAATGCAGAGTGTGCGCTATGGTGCATTCGCATGTCGCATGCCAAGCCTATTTAGTTAGATTCAGTCGCACTTTCATAACTCGAGCCACCAAAAAACAAGTTCGAAATATGAACAGTTCGGTAGCCTTGAAAGTCAACCAAAGTACTAGAGCAGAGTTGCCCAAGCCCATTGCTTTTGTTTCTCCTTTGATATAATAGCAAAAAAACGCTAATATGAAGGCATTTTGTTGTTGGATTGCCGAAAATTTGCACTGCCAGAAATCACTTCTTGTCTTTATTGCTGGCAGAATGGTCGATCTCGCAGCAATGAATTTCTTCTTCGCAGAATTATCTATTGATTTATAAATATTTTTTTTTAATTTTTTCCCCATTAAAAGTGTTACTATAATTTTATTTATTTTTTTTTTTTAATATTGTGAAAGTTTAGACTTTCGAATGATCCTAAATGTATTTTTCGAATCTCGAATTATTTTTGGAGACACAGCCAATTATGTCCGGGCCATTAGAATCGTTTCCTAAAACTACTTTTTTTGTGGTGGTTAACATAATATTTCAAGTTCTACCGATTTCTTTGAAATTTGGTACGTGTCTTGTTTATACTACTCTCTAATTAATTATTAACTTTTTTTGTTGAAGGTGGTCAACCCGATAACGGCATCTTTACTAATGACCCGCCCTGTATTTTAGTTTTTTTTTAATTTTTTTTGTTTTCTCAAAATGTAAATAAAAAACATATACAAAATTGTATATAAAATGTTATTTATTGATTTTTTATCTTAGTTTAAAAAAAATGCGTTAAATTCAGGCTTCTAGACCAGAATACCCCCTTACAGTTAGAAGGCCGAGAAAACTATTAAATTTAATTATCTGATATTTTGTACACATAATGTGTTATATTTTGAACTGTGTACATAGTACATAGTACAATACATAGTCTTAGTATTGGAAAATTTATTAGGAAAGGAGCTACATCCAATCTCCGGGAGCTTCTTTTAAAAAGGCGTTTTTCGGTGACCACAATATCTTTGCAATATATCCTCCTAAGTTAAAAAATCAAAGAGATGTCTAATCTAGTAATTAATCGAAGGAACAGGCAAAATAAAGTTTTTTGACAAAATGACAATGTTCAGAAGAACAAAAATAATCATGAAGTATAAGATTTTATGAGCTCTTGGTAAGACACGTTAATCGATCTAGAGTCACAATTTATGATCTGTTACTCAAAACAAGACATGGCCATGCATGGGTTCAGTTCGTAGCACTTGTAGTCTGTAAGTGCAGGTCACTTGAGATGCCCAATATTATCGCTGAAGATGTGTCTCACACCATCAAACTTCTGTCTTCCCTACCAGTGGTAAGAGACTCAGAGCTAAGGTTATCACCTTAAGTATTGAAAATTAAAAACGCTTGCTAAAGGTTGCTAAAAATAATTGCCCCTTGTTTCCCCCCTCCCCCCCCAGTGATAAGAAACAAAGTATATTTCAAAAAAAGAAAAAAATAAAATATAATATTTTCTGTTTTTTAAAACTCAAAAATAACACAAAATATTTTTTAAAACGGTGGTCGAGAAATCGAAAAGTTTTAAATAAAAATAAATTTTGCCGTTGTGCAATTATATTTTTTGTGTCGTTTTCGGGGCCAGAAATGTTGAAAAAGTACCTTCAAAAATTAGCTTATTTTAGTGGTCGATTATGACTACTTCAGGAAATCACATTACGAGCAGATGATGTTGTGCTTCCCAAGCATCAAGAAGAGAATAAATAGAATTTTGAGCAAAGCTGTCGAAGTTGACTTAGGGGAACCGAGTTGTATCAAACTACAATAGTTCCAAAAGTACTCTGCAAACTAGATAGTGCAATCGATCAGTTAAGCAAATATTTAAAAGAGACTTTTGAAGATATTGGGTAATATTTCTACGTTTGAAATTAGGATTGAGAAAATAGAATTTTTTTGGGAAAAAGTAGTTCGGCTTAAAAAAGTCGACCAGACTGATACCGTTAGGTACTCCAATAGTAATTCATAAAACAGAGATTAAAAACTTATTAAATGAACTAAAACTAATCAAAAAACCCTTGCAGATATTATAAAAATTAAATATTCTTTACAACACCTAAATATTGATTTATAAGCGTATATGTTTAAAATTATTATTATTACGATGATTTTCAGCTCAATTATTCGATCGTTTCTAATTAATATTGTTTTCTAATGTTAATAAAATTAAAAGCGTAATTTTAAATTACGCAAAAATTAAAATAAAAAATGTTAAATAGAAAAGTTACATTTTCTGCCATATATATATTTTTTTTCATAAAATAATCACTAGCCATCGATCTAGCCATGTCCGTCTCTTTTTAAATATTTTTTTTTATGCAATGGAATGACTTAAAAATTCAGAATTACGCTTTTAATTTTATTTAAATCGGCAATGGAATAATTAAAGTGAAAATCATTATAGCTTTCATTCAATGGCTTTTATTTAATTCGAAATTTAGATGTTTAATTTTTGCAATAGCTGCAAGGGTATACAAAATTCGGCTTGCCTAAATTGTCTGTAATGTTTCGCTTCGCATCTAAGTAGGATCTATAAAAGCTTAACCTACTTTGTAAAATGTTTGAATTATTTTAAGTGGCTTGGTATATATATCCATTTCCTTTAGCATTATCATAAAAAATAGTACCCTGGAAATGAATATGCACAAAATCATAGTATTAATAAAAATTGATTAAAATTCTTCCTAACCAAAAAAAAAAATATAATATTATTTAATTTTCAAAGGGCACAAAGGGTAAAAGGGCACTATAATTTTAATAGATTGCTTCATTCTTTATACCCTTGCAGAGAGTATTATTATTTCAGTCAAAAGTTTGTAATGCAGTGAACGAGACATTTCCGACTCTATAAAATATATATATTCTTGATCAGCATCACAAGGAGAGTCGATCTAGCCATGTCCGTCCGTCCGTCTGTCCGTCTGTCCGTCCGTCTGTCCGTTTGTCCGTCCGTCTGTCCGTCTGTCCGTCCGTCTGTCCGTCAGTCTGTCCGTCCGTCTGTACGTCCGTTTCCAAGCAAACAGTCTCGGAAGTTTAAAGCTATCTGCATGAAACTTGCTTGTTGTCTTTCTATTGCAGGAAGTACATAAGTCGGAACGAGCCGGATTGGACGACTAAAGCATATAGCTCCCATAGGAACAATCGGACAAATAAATGACAAACAAGAATGAAAGTAAACTTCGGCAAGCCGAAGTTCATATACCCTTGCAGCTATTGCAAGAATTAAACATATTTGAAAACATTAAAATTTTGATTTACTTGCGTATATGTTTAAAAACATTGAAGCTATGATGATTAGCGGCTCAATTATTTGAGTTATTTTATATATTTTTATTATTTCTATGGGAGCTATATGATATAGACGTCCGATTTTGATAAAATCTAAACCATAATTCTGAAATATTTAACCATTGCTATATGTCGAAGAACTGAACAAAAAATTAAAAAACAGAAAAGTTAGATTTTTTTTCATTTATTTTTCCGATTGTTCCTATGGGAGCTATATGCTATAGTCGTCCGATTTTGATGAAATTTAAACCGTAAATCGGAAATATTTAACCATTTCTAAACGTCGAAGAACTAACAAAAAAATTAAAAAACAGCAAAGCTATAATTTTTTTTCATTAATTTTTCCGATTTTTCCTATGGGAGCTATATGCTATATTCGTCCGGCTCGTTCCGACTTATATACTACCTGCAATAGAAAGACAACTTTTGGGAAAGTTTCATGCAGATAGCTTTAAAACTGAGAGACTAGTTTGCATATAAACGGACGGACAGACGGACAGACGGACGGACTTCTGACTGAAATTATAATACCCACTGCAAGGGTATAAAAATGATAAGTTTGCTGATTTTAAATTTTTTTTTCCGTTCTTTGACATATAGTACGGGTTAAATATTTCAGATTTAAGGTTTAAATTTCATAAAAATTATACGACTATAACATAAAACTGCCATAGAAACAATACAAATATTTAAAAAAAACATTTGTTTTATGTTACTTTTCAACTTTGTAATATTTTTAAAAATTCTTTTTGACTTATTAATAGTTTGGCAGTTCAGAATTATTCTTTTAATTTTTTTTATACGAAAACGATAATTGAGCTGCAAATCATCATAGCTTCAATGTTTTAAAACATAAACACAAGTAAATAATTTTAATGTTTTCTAGAATAGTTTAGTTTTGCAATAGCTGGAAGGATATATGAGCTTCGGCTTGCCGAAGTTTGCTTCCTTTCTTGTTGATTTTAAATTCTTAAAGTTCACACATAATACTTCTAAAAACTTAAGTAATAACGCTTTAAAAGCTTCACTGAAGCTTGTTTTGAGCTTTCAACAGAACGCAATCGAGCAGCTGCTTAGGATAAAGAAATTAGCTCCAAATTATTTTATTTACGTATGTGCGTGAATATAAAAATTATCTGTCGGAACAAATTCAAGTTAATAATGGAAATTGAAGATCAAGAGGTGGAGTATTCACTGTAAATTGTCCTTTATAAATGAAAAACTTCCAAAATTTAATTATATGGCCGAACGTTTTAAGTCAATGCTAAATGGATGTCGTTAAAAATATCAATTTCATTCAAAGCAAACTTTAAGATACCACAGCAACCTGGACGCCCAACGTCGTCGTATGCTCTTGGTTCCACTAGGATGCTCAAGCGAAAATGCTAAAATGCTAAATTCTACAAAAAAGGTAGACTCTCACACGCATGGAAAAATATTCGAATCAATACTATGACTGACGTTTTACACAGGGCGATAGATTCCTCGGATCCTTTACTGTCTAGTGTTTGTTTAAAGAAGAGAGAAAGTAAAAACATAAAAAAAACCTCTTTCCAAAGACGCTTTAAGTCTTCTGGAGTTGTCGTCTGCCGAAAACAAAAACCCAAATGAAAAAGAATTGAACGTGAAATTTGATTCTGATGAGGACCTAAACGTAGAATGCTCAATATAACCAAAAAAAGAAGACGTTGTTTAAAGCAAAAACAATTTTATTAATTAAATATATAACTTATAGAGTATAAGTAACTTGACTGAATTCGGAGTCCAACTTAATTCTTAAGAATAATACTAGGAATTACTTAGTATGGGAGGCAGAAGAAGCCGTGGTCGCACAGACTTAAAAAAAAAAGATAGTGTGCAAAGTTTGAGGGCTGTAAGTCAAATTTTAAAGTTTATGCCAAAAAAAATCGACTTTTGGACCATAGTGTAGCTGTTGTACATTCCAGTTGCTTTTAAATTAAACATGGCAATGTTCTTACAAACTCCTACTCAACTTGGATGTACAGTTTCAAAAACTCAAGTTCATTATTTTACAGCATTGTAAATGTTTCTCCTTGGATAAAACTTTAGCAAATACTTTTGCCGCGTTACCCGTTGTTGGAACATAGTCTATCTTTTAATCTCCATTTTCTGTACTTACTCTCGGAGGTAGTGAAATCGAATGTCCATGTGTTTACTTCGCTTTTGCACCATTGGATTACTGGCACTGGCTATAGCAGCTTGGTTGTCCGATCTGGTCGCTTCGTTGACTAGATCCAGAAAACCCATTGCCATAAGAATTTCTCTGGAAGGCAAGCTCTTTTGTCCCCTGGCACATGGCTTTTGCGGATGGTTGTTGAACTGTGACAATCTGAATACCGTGTGAGTAATATCTGGCCTTGATACCATTGACAAATAGTTAAGACCTCCGATTAACGACTTATATTTGGTAATGTCTTCTTGCTGTCTACAATTTTCGCAATTTTCTGGTCCATATCCCATTCTGCTAACAAATTTTGGGTACACCGTTCCTGATGAATAGATATATCCCCTTGTAGTCCAACTCGTTTACTTCTAGTCCCAAGTAATAATTTAAAGGTCCTCGGTCAACTTCAAAATCATCGTCATTTTCCTGTAGTTCGAACATGCCAAAAGCACACACAAAACAATAATCGTTAAGTTCAATTTGATCGACTGTTCAATTTCATATTTACAAGAGATTTTTATTTTAACCATTGAAAGATGTTAATTTGATGTTGGAAAATGGTATTTTTTCAATTTCTCTCTCTTTGAAAGTCGAAAAGAGAGAATCCTGCAAGATGGCGACAAAAATCAAATAACTTAGAGGGAGAAGGACAGTTACGAAATTCGACCTCCCGAACTCTATACGTGTTGTCCCGCTTACTTGGCCTTCGCATTGCTTTCGGTGATTTGACTTTTAAGTGAGAAGAAATCGGAAGTGCGTTTTACAAGTGGAGCGCAAGAAAGGGGGAGTAGGGATTTTTAATCTTTATTAATAAGTGATAAGTCGATGATAAGTTATGATTGTAACTAACTAGTTAAACAGGTTATTATTTTAACATATAAAATTTCATAATTCTTTTGTGTTGTGTGTGTGTGTCTATCCCAGCCACAGAAGTTTTTTAAATATAAGGTCACTTATAAGGTCACTTATGCATTATTTTTTCCGGCCGGCATATACACTCACACACTATAAATGTTTAAGGTTTCAAGTTTAAAATCGACTTTTAGTTAATCATCAAGACGAAATAACAGGACTAAATTCCATTTTACTTTATATTTTCTTTGCAGAAGTTAAGTTAAGTAAGTATAAGTAAGTTAAGTAAGTTAAGTTAAGTTAGTTAAGTATAATATATATATATTTTTAATAAAATATTAAATACACAAGAATATCAAATTGTTTTTTTTTTAATATCATATATACAATAATAAAGTTTTGATATTAAAATATGAAATTTACAGCATGGTCGAATCAACATTTTAATATCAAAAATATGTTAAATATTTTGATACTGTTTTTGTGTAAAATTCATATTGTCGAAATGAATTTTTATACATTTCGATGATATCAAACTGATACGTTATGTATCATGCATAAAATAATACGAAATTTTATCAGAATGAGTATCATATCAATTATATTGATTTTGATATCTGTCGAGCACTGCTAAAATCCAATATCGGCTAAAATCTCTGATATTTGTATGTTCCACTAGTGTCATTCCTGTCCATAGATCGATTTCTTCAGCTTACATATAGCATTCGGTCTTTCCTCATCGACAAACATCTCCGGCTTTCGCATGTTTAGATCTTCTTGAAGACGTTATCAATATGATTGACGTATAGATTGAACTTCGCTGCGATCACAAGTATTAATAGTATAGTCGGGTGTCTGACAACTGGCGCGTTAGTATTTCTGTAATCAATATTTATCCGTTGCTATCCAGGGCCTTCTCTGCGGTGGCTGAAACAGCAAATACTTTCCGTGGCCTTCGTCGTCCTCGTTTCCTCGTTCTTGGTAGTATGACTTCCTCGTCGCTCTCCTCCTGTAAATTCGGGCTTGCACCTTTCTGTGGATTCCCATCCTTCTGCGGATTTCTGTCTTCCTGCGGATTGTCCTCTTCCTGCGGACTGCCATCTCCCTGCGGTTTTCTATCTTCCTGCGGACTTCGATCTTCCTGCGGATTCCCATCTTCCTGCGGATTTTTGAAGGAAGTAAGGACTTTATAAACGGGTACCTCGTCTACTCTCGTCATCCACCCGTCCAATGGAAAATGATTTTTCAGAAATACAACATCTCTTGATACGACGATACGCCTTTTTAGATTGCTCTGAGTGTCCTACAAAAATAATTTTCAGATCTTTCGCTTCAAACTTTCCTTTACCTAGCTGCGTGGTAGGGCTGATACTGTCACACATGGCTTCCATCATCCAGCTTCTTGGTTATGGTTCAATTACGTACATAGTTTGATGTGTTAATGGTCCAGCGCACAGGTATTGTGGTAGAGTCGCCGCTAACAGCATACACCTAGCCATCTCGAGTAACAAGTCGCAATGAGATAAACAACAACTGAAAGCCCACGCTTTCAATAAGCTTATTATGAAAGACGATGCATTCTTAACAGGCCCAGAGCGGCAGAAGTCAAAGTTTCAAGAGAAATATCTCCAATGCGGAAAAGGAACAGAACGCAAAAGGAAACCATCAGAACGGGATCAGTCCGGAGCTGAATGTTATTTGGTCAAGAAAAGTGTTGCAGAAAAATGTAAAGGAAAGCGGCTTATCAAAATTGTAAAACGATTGGCATATGTACACAGAGAAAATTAATCAAGTATATTGCACTCCATCTGAGAATATTCGTACTCAAAAAGAATCCAAGAACAATAATTCTCACTTTAAGACCATTTTACTCAGTTTAAGTACAAATTTTCAAGGATGAAAAAACTCAAGATGAGAATCTACCAAAATAAATCAGCCAAAAATGTATCTAACATTTTCTTTCAACTTCATTGTTGGTTTTAAATTATGTTGTAATATTAATTTACCTGTTAAATGAAATAATTTTTTTACGAAATATTTTTTTATGAAAAGCACATGCCTCGACTGAGAATTGAACCCGGGACCTTTCGCACTCTAGATGTAAGCCTTAACTACTCGTCCACGCACGATCTAACTTCTCAGTAAGCTAAGGCCGCACAACTATTTTATTTCAAAAGGCGAATTCGTATTTTAAGCAAAATATTTGCGGTATTTTTTAAAAATGATAAAGAGTTACATTAAATAAGCATTATTAAAATAAAAACAATGAAAAACAAAAAAAAAGAATCACACAACTCGAAGTGAACTCGGAACCTCAAAACCTTGGGTGTTGGCTTCCTGGTCCGGACATCTCAGACCGCTAGACCACGGATTTTGATTACATTTTGTCTCATTATAAGCTCATTTTTCAAATTCAAATTTCTCAAATTCAGAATATATCCTCAATTTAAGTATCTTTTCTTAAAATGAGTACAAATATTCTTAATGTGAGTTTTTGGGCAAAATCAGTACTCAAAATGAATATATCCTCAAGTTGAGAATTCAAATTCTCAATTTCTGAACGTCAGAATTTTCTCTGTGTAAGGACTCCATCTCTAGAACATTGCAACTTTTTCTATAATAACCCTGCAGTTCCTTAAAAAATATTTCCACACGTGAATCGTGAGGTGAGTCACCCGTGAAAGAGTGTAAGTCACCAGCGATGCACCCGTGAATTTTCATATTTACTTCTTATATAGGATGTCCTCTTTTTTCAATCGTGTCACTTCATATGAAAAATGTACTAAATTCATCCATGATTAACCCCGTGTCTTATACTTATCACTCGTGTATGAAATCACCCGTGACACTTCATACATGAAATCATCCATGATACTTAAAAATATTTCATAAATGATTTTACCCATGACTTTTAATAAAATTTCATATATGAAATTTTTATTACTTCATATATGAAACCACCTAAGAAAATGGAGGAAATATCATATATTAAATCAGCCATGAAATTTTAAAACATTTCATATATGAAATCGTCCATTAAATTTCAAAATATTTCATACATGAAACAACCCATGATATTTCTGTGAAATTCATGCACAATTTTATATCGAAAAAAATATATATTAGAAGGTTTTTATATATTTTTTTTATTATTTTTCACTTATGGTTTTTTGTTAATTATGTATACCCTTGCAGAGGGTATTATAATTGAAGTCAGAAGTTTGCAACACAACGAAGGAGACATTTCCGACCCTATAAAGTATATATATTCTTGATCAGCATTACTAGGAGAGTCGATCAAGCCATGTCCGTCTCTCTGTCTGACCGTCTGTCCGTCCGTCTGTCCGTTCGTTTCTACGCAGACTAGTCTTGATCTAGTCGATATATCCATGTCCGTCTGTCCGTCTGTTTCTACGCAAACTAGTCTCTCAGTTTTAAAGCTATCTGCATGAAACTTTTCCAAAAGTTGACTTTCTATTGAAGGTAGTATATATGTACGTCGGAAAAAGACGGATCGGACGTAGAAACAATCGGAAAAATAAATGAAAAAAATTATGAGTCTGCAGTTTTTTAATTTGATCTTCTAGTACTTCGACATATAATAATAGTTAAATATTTTAGAATTACGGTTCAATTTTCAACAAATTCGGACAACTATAACATTGAGCTCCCATGGAAACAATAACAATATAAAAAAAATTGTTTTTTTTAATGTAACTTTTTTTTTGTGTAATTTTGTATTTTAGTTTTGACCTATTAATAAATTGACAGTTCAGAATTACGCTTTTAATTTAATTAAAATCGGAAAACGATATCATATAGCTGCCATATGAACTATCGGATATTTGAGCTGCAAAACATCATAGCCTCAATGTTTTTAGAAATATACGAAAGTAAATCATCCTATACCAGTATCGTCTTAAACGTTTTTGGAAACGACTCCGTTCCCAAAGTAGTTTGGAATTTATAAATAGAAAGAAGCATATGGAAATGTCTGAAATAGCAAGAACGCAAAAAAAAAAAATATTAAAAACAGCAAAGTTTTATTTTTTTTCGGATTGTTCATATGTTTTCAGTGATTTTTAAAAACGAGCTAATACTAGAAGTTATACGGTAATTAATTCCGGCCGCCGCTCTGCCGCGCCTCTGCCGGTGTTCTGCAGAAGGCAGAGAGGTGGGGGGTGCTGCACGCTTTTAGCTTCTAGTGTTGGCTATGCAGTTTGACAGATGGCGCCACCTCAACTTCGAATGTTTTGCAGGTAGAATACGTAGTTTGAAGATTTTACATATTTTTATGAAAAAAAAAACAATGTAATAAAACGGGTATGTCAATTTGATTGTTTAGCAAACAAGAAAGGAAGCTTGCAGCTATTCACAAAAACAAATTTTGGCTTAAAATATATAAATCTTAAAAACAAAAGAAATTATATAAAAACTATCAAAAAGTTAGTGAACAAGAAAGTAAGCAAACTTCAGCAAGCCGAAGTTCATATACCCTTGCAGCTATTGCAAGAACTAAATATTCTTGAAAACATTAAAATTATGATTTACTTGCGTATACGTTTAAAATAAAAACATTGAAGCTATGATGATTTGCAGCTCTATTATTAGATAGTTATTTTATATATTTATATTATTTCTATGGGAGCTATATGATAAAGCCGTCCGATTTTGATGAAATTTAAACCGTAATTCTGAAAAACTTAACCATTACTATATGTCCAAAAACTAATAGAAAAATTAAAAAACGACATAGTTATAATTTTTTTTTTCTTCCGATTGTTCCTATGGGAGCTATATGATATATTCGTCCGATTTTCATGAAATTTAAACCGTAATTCGAAAATATTTAACCATTACTATATGTCGAAGAAATAAAAAAAAAAATTTAAAACGGCAAAGTTATAATTTTTTTTTATTTTTTTTTCGATTGTTCCTATGGGAGCTATATGCTATAGTCGTCCGATCCGGCTCGTTCCGACTTATATACTACCTGTAATAGAAAGACAACTTTTGGGAAAGTTTCATGCAGATAGCTTTAAAACTGAGAGACTAGTTTGCGTAGAAACGGACGGACAGACGGACGGACAGACGGACATGGCTAGATCGACTCGTCTAGTGATGCTGATCAAGAATATATATACTTTATAGGGTCGGAGATGTCTCCTTCACTGCGTTGCAAACTTCTGACTGAAATTATAATACCCTCTGCAAGGGTATAAAAACAAGAAAGAAAACAAACTTCGTTAAGCCGAAGTTCATATACCCTTGCAGCTATTGCAAAAATTAAATATTCTTGAAAACATTAAAATTATGGTTTACTTGCTTATATGTTTAAAAACATTGAAGCTGTGATGATTTGCAGCTCAATTATTTGATAGATCCTGTGGCACCTATAAGATATCGCTTTCCGATTTTAAAAGAATTAAAGGTGTAAACTGTCAAATTATTAATAAGTCAAAAAGATTTTAAAAAAAATTACAAATCAGAAAATTTCATTTAATTTGAATTGATTTCGTAGCCTCTCCGCAAGCAGCTTGGCTTTGGAACTTTGACAAGCCACGTCGTGAAAAAGTTGCACCTGAAATATTAATGGAAATGTTTTTGACACGTTTTTAATAAGGTTTGTTTTCCCTAACTTCACCTTTCGTTGCTTGTTGCTGCGTTGACTGACTGCGCTGGCTGCGTTTGACAATTCGTGTTGTTAATTTAATTAAAGTCGACGGTTGTGGTCGAGGACGTTTTCGACTAAACCGTCAATGCGTATAGTAGGCAATTTAAAACTTAAAAAAAATAGATTTCTAGAAAAAATTTCATCGCCTTATGCTGCTTAAGAAAGGTCGGCGACGGTAGAAATAACAGAAAGACCATGACCCTTTTGATCTTGGTTAACTATAAAAACTTATAAAGTTAAACAAAGGCTAATTTTAATAAGCATCGAATTTTAAAACTAATTGGCTCAGAACGGTTTCTCATCTATCCGAAAAAGTGTAACGAACATTGATATTTTTTTTTTTTTTGCGGCCTGATATTGGGCTTGACCACTAAGCGCACGCCATGTTTACCTCGGCTCTGGCTCGTCAGTAATGGGGGGTGTTGTTCTTGCTAAGAAAATCAAGGCGGCCTAACTAATTATTAGCAAATTCAATTTGCGTGCTGCGACAAGCAAAAAAAAAATCTACATTGAACACTCTCCTACACTTTAAGCTATTGCAGTTGGCCAAGAGAGGCCAGGCACTTCACTTCATCTGCTACCGCATCTCCACCTCTGCTGTTATTGAGACTAGCTTTGCCCACCCTTCCATCGACCGTTCCCCCTTCCCTTTACTCCCGGAACAGCCCCTTTGCGGCATTGGTTAATTAAGGCATTGTCCGCCCAGGACAAACATTAAAATATAAAACATTATAAAAATTTATTTACCAACTAAGAAAGACAATATTCTAAAGTTTGGAAGCACTCCATAATTCGTTAACATATATATTGTAAAAATGTAAAAATATAGGTCAAATGGCAAAATTATAAAATATAAAATAATGTATAATAAACAATATAAATTATAAATTGGGTGCAGTTCTTTGTAATAATGTGGTATTTCCAATCTAATTTTTGCTTGTGATTACATTTAACCAAATAAAAAAAACAATTTGACCTGCACCACGTAATCATCTTGCTTTTCATTTTCTTCTTTAAACAATTAAATAAAAACTTTTAAATTTTCGCTCACCATGACTGTCTGGGCGGATCCAACGAAGAAAGCGCTTTCTCGAGGGTCGCTGAAATGCTGTAAAAGAATTCACTTTTCACGGGTAAAAAATCATGGGGCAGGCAAGTCTGGGGATTAATTTTTCAACTTTCAAAAGGCAGTTCGAATGCGAATTTACATTTTTTTCTTTGGCATACAACCACAAACGAACTCAAATCACTCTCACATAGAAAAAAAAGAAATATTAAAACTGATTCTTAATAACTAAATTTTATAACTATTATTAAAAGATGTTTTTTTTTTTCTTTTCCTTTTCTTTTTTATTTTGCTCCTTTCTTTTAAACTTAAATTTTCTTGGTTTTAGGGTTTATTTCTGCCCTCGTTTTTTTTTGCTTTTTTTTTACACCGCCAAATTTCTACTTTTTCCCACTTCCGAGATCTCTTTTTTTCTCTTCTACAACGGGCCACATTTACTTTTCGGGTCGGGACAGGGACAATTATATCAGTCCATATTTTTTCTTTAGCACTCTTCGTCGCTAAACTCATCCGCTCGCTTTGCGAGGCGGTCGCGTTGCCACTGTCGCCCCTCCCGCGAAGCACTCCAGGCGTAGGCGGATTTCGGTGATCGGCTTGAGTGTTCCCACTAGACTTCGCTTCGTTCGGGCGTTGTAAAAAAAATACAGAAATGCTGCAGGCCTAATGCGTACAAATAACTTTTTTATTCTTTTGCCAACACATTTTTTTCCTTTTTATTTTTCCCCTCCATGCCAGCGTCTAAAAAAAATCTTTTTATCTGCCCTTTATCCCAATAACTCACCAAATTTCGTTGGCTCTATTACCACTTTGAATCGTTGGCTGGGTATAGCGTCTCTCTCCCTTCCGAGTGAAAACTTCTGGCACCATAAAGGCTCAATGGGAAAAGAACGCTGGTGCCGCCCAATTATGGCGGCAAGCCCCTTAACAGCGAAAGAATAGAAATGCTCTCTCCAGTTCAGTGCTTGACACTTAGCCCTGTTGACCCGCCACATTTGCCACGAACTGTTTCCGCCACCTGCTCGCAGATGGCGCCAGAAACTGGGTTCAGTTTATGCTACCAGCGCTGCAAAAGCCCCCCCTTAAGATCTGGACTGGGGTCCGACAACCCCAAACCAGATCCAACCAAAGCTGGTAGCACCGCCTCGTTACTGTTTTAGATTTTTGGCATGGAAACGCCCTACTGATCGACCTCGCAAATCCTCTAATTCATAGCAGGCATTTCCAAGTTTTTCCGGACTCTGACCTTAAGATAAGCGGGCCCTAACTTAGAACTGTATCCTCCCCCGAAACTGCTCTGTTTAAAATTCTTTCTAAATACTTCCTGACCTTCATGGTAAGACACCTCACGAGACCTTAAGTTATACTGCCGCTTGTTTTTCTCATTCTGTTTCTGCATCACCTCCCGATCTTTCTGACGCACCAATTCCAAGGAGTCCTCTTGCGTAAATCTCGCGGCTTTTTCCTCCAACATCCCCAGCGATCTCAATAATTTATATGTTGAACATGATGAAATAAAATGATGCCAAAACGCCATATAATACGGCGTAGTCCCTATCCCAGAATGCACTGCTGAACGCAACGCACAGCAAATACTACTCAAATGCTCATCCCAATCTTTCTGGTCGTCCCGAATATAAGACCTTATGGCCGCCAGGCCTGAACGATTGACTCGCTCAGACGCATTAGCTTGTGGCGCATAGACTGCTGTCAAACTATGGGTAACTCTATATTGCCTCAACAATTTTTGAAACGGTTCTGATTTGAATTGAGAACCATTATCTGACACAATTGTTTCGGGAATTCCAGAAGTATGAACAAATCTTGTTGCAGATACTTTATTACGACGTCGGACGTCATTTTCTTCACTGCCTTCAGGAAAACAAACTGCTAGCACTATAAATATGGCCACATTACCAGATCGAGACCTAGGGTATGGCCCGAGGAAATCAATATAAAGTCGCTGGAAAAATCTCTGCGTCTTGGGAGCGGTACCCATCGGCGGTCGCTGTACTCTATTTGGTGCTTTTGTACTCTTACAGACATCGCAATTACCAATGTATTCTTTGACATCTGCCACTAGTCCCGGGCAAAAGTAGTACCTACGAATTCGCTCTAAAGTGTTTTGTACGATGCAAGTGGGTCGTCGAGGGAAAACCTCTGGAATCAAATCCCTTGGAATCCAAAGCTTCCACGCGCGCATCAGCTCTCCTGTCTCATGCTTAGTCCTGCGGTACTACAAACCATCCACAACCTTTAGATCTGGAAATTTATCGCTGTTGGCACTGACTTTTGCCTGCATTTCCAAGTAATCACTTCTTTTAAACGTCGGAGATTGCATCTAAAACCGCCACTTCCTGCTCGTTCACTCTGGACAACGCATCGGGAACAACAAATTAAAGCTTTGAAGCTTTAATGCCCACCGAGCCAGACGACTATTCAGATCCGTCTGAGACATAAGCCACTTAAGGGATGCGTAATCAGTGATCACCGTTAATTCATGTCCTTCTATATACGCGCGGAATCTTTTGATGCAGATAATTGAGGCCAAGCATTCCTGTTCAGAAATCGAGTACGCCCTCTGACATCTATTTAATTTTTTTGACACAAAGGCAATGTGATATTCGTCCCCTTCATCCGTTTTCTGAACCAGGACTCCACCCACACCGGACTTGCTGGCATCACACTGCACAAAAAACGGTTTTGTAAAGTCTGGGCAGACGAAGCAAACCACCCCACCATGCCGAGAAAACTCCTGAGCGCTTTTATTTGATTTGGGCAATGGGAAATCCTTCATGGCTGACACCTTTTCACGCCTTCTCCCACTATATGCCCCAAATGCTTGACCAATCGCATATAAAATTTGCCTTTCTCAACATTTAGAGTCAATCCAGCGGAACGCACGTTCAGCAACTGTACTTAAGACCCTCATGTGAGCTTCAAATGTATCTGACACGACCAGCAGATCATCCAGATACACAAAGACTTCATTTCTCAGCGATGGAGGAATTACCTTATCCATGAGCCGGGTCATTGTTTGTGGTGCGTTTGTCAAACCAAATGGCATGACCTTATACCGATACAGCGGCTTTCCGGGAATGGTAAAAGCTGTCTTCTCTCTGGAACTGGGCTCTAGCGGTATTTGCCAATAAGCATCCTTTAAGTCCAAGCTGGAAATGTATACTGCCTTGGGCGGTCTGATAATATACCATCGATTTGTGGAAGAGGATACGCGTCCTTTTTCGTCACAGCATTGACTTTCCTACTGTCGAGAGACATAGTCTGACCTTACCACGCTTCTGAACAAGGACAACACGAGAAGACTAAGGACTTTTCGATTCCTCAATAACTCCAAGCTTAATCATTCGGTCTACTTCGGCGTAAAATAACTTTTCGATTGCTGGAGATACCGGGAATTGGCGTTGTTTAACTGGTTTTGCATCGCCTATATCTATAGAATGCGAAATAAGTGCGGTCTTTCCAAGCTTTGCCACAGCAAATGAGGGAAACTCAGCGACTACCTTTTCCAAACGAGCCTTCTGCTCCGCAGATAACTCATGTGAATCGGACGAAATTTCATTTATTTGCATATCCGGAGGAAGGAGATTAAAATTTTCCTAAAAATCGATTTCTAAATATAAATCTTGGCTTAAAGGTGTTATTTTTATACCCTTGCAGAGGGTATTATAATTTCAGTCAGAAGTTTGCAGCGCAGTGAAGGAGACATCTCAGACCCTATAAAGTATATATATTCTTGATCAGCATAACTAGGCGAGTCGATCTAGCCATGTCCGTCTGTCCGTCTGTCCGTCCGTCTGTCCGTCCGTCTGTCCGTCCGTTTCTACGCAAACTAGTCTCTCAGTTTTAAAGCTATCTGCATGAAACTTTTCCAAAAGTTGTATTTCTATTGCAGGGAGTATATAAGTCGGAACGAGCCGGATCGGACGACTATAGCATATAGCTCCTATAGGAACAATCGAAAAAATAAATTAAAATAAATTATAACTTTGCTGTTTTTTAATTTTTTTTGATAGTTTTTCGACATATAGTAATGGTTAAATATTTAAGAATTACGGTTTAAATTTCATCCAAATCGGACGACTATATCATATAGCTCCCATAGGAACATTCGCAAAACAAATACAAAAAAATTATAACTTTACTGTTTTTAAATTTTTCTTTTAGTTCTTCGACATATAGTAATGGTTAAATATTTCAGAATTACTGTTTAAATTTCATCAAAACCGGACGACTATATCATATAGCCCCCATAGGAACAATCGGAAAAAAAATACAAAAAAATTATAACTTTGCTGTTTTTAAATTTTTCTATTAGTTCTTCGACATATAGTAATGGCTGCTCCTGTATCCAACAGCCCTGTGACTATGCTGTCCAACAACCGAACCTCAGCTTAAGGCCGTTTATCATTCCCTTTGAACCGAATTGTACTTATAGTTTTTACGGATCGCCAATATGATCGCATGCGTTTTGTATGCCTATCTACGGGTTTGACTGGAGCTGCAACATTATTATCAATAACCAGTGCTTCGATTAGTTAAGGCCAAACCAATTGCTGAGTTTCCGCCCCGCTCGAATCCTTCGGAAAAATGTTTGTGCTACATGACGGTTTTATTGGCTCAGCTCTGTATTCGTGCTTTTGTTTTTCGGAGCACTTAGTTGCTGGCGGTATTGCGTGCCCTTTTTCACGTTTTTTTGGCAATGAACACAGGAAGGCTTAAAAATATTTTTCGCCCCACAGCCATAGCAAAAAATCCTTCTCTTATCCTCGCAGTCTTGGTATCGATGACCCTCTTTATGGCAATTCCAACATATTAACGCTAGAGCGCCGATTTCTGCTTTATCGTCGACATCTGAAAATTCTACCGGCTCATTCAACTGCATTTCCTCGACTAGCTCCGCCACTTGCTTGCGAAAAGGAACTGTCTTCTGATAGCCCTGATTTTTCCTGACATCATCGAGAAAGCTTTCACGACGGCCACAAATTTCCCTTAACCGAGCTACAGAATGAATGGACAAATTCAAAATCTCGTGCCTTGTTTCGGGTCTCAAATTCCTCTTGAGAATCTCAACCACAGTATACTCGTCCATAGGCACCTCTAAGCCATCCATCATCTGCATCTCCTATTGCTTTCGATCGCGAATTGCCTCCCGAATGTCAACGTCGCTTCGAGTATCCCTTAACTGCTTCCTCAAAGCTTGGCAAAGAAAATCCCAACCCCATGGCATTGGAGCCGCCATGTGGAACCGCCAATAAAAGTCTCGGGCTTTACCCTCGAACAGAATGCTTGCATTACCACAAAGTGTGTTAAAATCCGATGCCAGGGTCTGTCGTGAAAGAGCTTCGACTCTATAGATAAAATTATCAATATTAAGTCCGTCTTCGTTTCCACTAAAACGAATTTTCCACCCATTCATAACATGAGCAACATTATCAGGCCTCTGCGATAGCTCGGAAACTCCGCATCCAAATCTATATTTCCTAGACCAAGAGGAGACGCATTACCAGCACCTACAAGCCCCCCTCTTTAAGACAGGTTTTCATTAGGCGGCCGCAAATGCTCAGAAATATTTGTTAGAATTAATTGAGCTATTTGCGCCGACAGTTGAGCTAATAAATCATTCTGCATTGATCGAACTGCTCGAGATACGGCATTCGCTACTACTTCCGACAGCACGGCGTTACTCTCTTGTATCTGACCAGACGCAGATGGAGCTGTTGAGCCCTCTTGGTTTGATCGAGTTTGCCCCCTTGTATTTGGAGGCGGAGGTTTTTCAAAACAAATAACATTACAAGATGGGCATGTGGTTTTTTTTAGAATGCGCTAAAATACAGGCTTTATGGAATTCGTGCATGCATTTGGTTCTGAAAGTGGTGGTTACGGTTAAAGATTTTCCGCACAGCGCGCAAATCGCTACTGGGGTTTCGGGAACATCTTCCTCATCGCCTATTTTCATTAAAAATTTAAATATAGTTTTAAAGATAATGAATTATTAACTATATATAATTATACCCAAAATTCTTTTAATAACTGACCTAACTAACAGTATCTGCCAATTGCTTTTAATTCTCTCCCTTCGTTTTTTCTACTTAAAGTTCAATGCCCTCAGTGGTCGAACAGCTGATCGAACGCTTTTCGCTTTGCTCTCAAATTCTCTGCGTAAAGTTTAATTAGTATGTATGCAGACTCCGCGGCGAGAACATTGAATATAAGTGAAAAGCAAGTGAGCATTAAAAGAATTTTGATCAAAAAAAAAAAAACCGGAACAAAAAGTAACCAATATAAACAAATTCGGAAACAAAATATTAATTTGCCTCTAGCGTGACTAATCCCTCAAAAAAACCAAATTGAAATATAAACCAAGTCAAGTGCATAAAGAATACAAAAAAAGAGGAAAAAAACAAGAAAGAAAGCAAACTTCGACAAGCCGAAGTTCATATACCCTTGCAGATATTGCATGAATTAAATACTTTTGAAAACATTTAAATTATGATTTACTTGAGTATATGCTGAAAAACATTGAAACTATGATGATTTGCAGCTCAATTATTAGATAGCTATTTTATATATTTTTATTATTTCTATGGGAGCTAAATGATATAGACGTCCGATTTTAATAAAATTTAAAACATAATTCTGAAATAATTAAACATTGCTATATGTCGAAGAACTAAACAAAAAATTAAAAAACAGAAAAGTTATAATTTTTTTTCATTTATTTTTCCGATTATTCCTATGGGAGCTATATGCTATAGTCGTCCGATCCGGCTCATTCCGACTTATATACTACCTGCAATAGAAAGACAACTATTAGGAAAGTTTCATGCAGATAGCTTTAAAACTGAGAGACTAGTTTGCATATAAACGGACGGACAGACGGACGGACAGACGGACGGACAGATGGACATGGCTAGATCGACTCTACTAGTGATGCTGATCAAGAATATATATACTTTATAGGGTCGGAAACGTCTCCTTCACTGCGTTGCAAACTTCTGACATGGCTAGATCGACTCTACTAGTGATGCTGATCAAGAATATATATACTTTATAGGGTCGGAGATGTCTCCTTCACTGCGTTGCATACTTCTGACTGAAATTATAATACCCTCTGCAAGGCTATAAAAAGTGACCAAACTTACTGACACCGCCAAGACAAATTTATATTCCCATAAATTCAACAACGCATCTTCCACTGCTTCCACTAAACCAAGACTTGATTTTGATCAAAAAAAAAAAACCGGAACAAAAAGTAACCAATATAAACAAATTCGGAAATAAAATATTAATTTGCCTCTAGCGTGACTAATCCCTCAAAAAAACCAAATTGAAATATAAACCAAGTCAAGTGCATAAAGAATACAAAAAAAGAGAAAAAAAACAAGAAAGAAAGCAAACTTCGACAAGCCGAAGTTCATATACCCTTGCAGATATTGCATGAATTAAATACTTTTGAAAACATTTAAATTATGATTTACTTGAGTATATGCTGAAAAACATTGAAACTATGATGATTTGCAGCTCAATTATTAGATAGCTATTTTATATATTTTTATTATTTCTATGGGAGCTAAATGATATAGACGTCCGATTTTAATAAAATTTAAAACATAATTCTGAAATAATTAAACATTGCTATATGTCGAAGAACTAAACAAAAAATTAAAAAACAGAAAAGTTATAATTTTTTTTCATTTATTTTTCCGATTATTCCTATGGGAGCTATATGCTATAGTCGTCCGATCCGGCTCATTCCGACTTATATACTACCTGCAATAGAAAGACAACTATTGGGAAAGTTTCATGCAGATAGCTTTAAAACTGAGAGACTAGTTTGCATATAAACGGACGGACAGACGGACGGACAGACGGACGGACAGATGGACATGGCTAGATCGACTCTACTAGTGATGCTGATCAAGAATATATATACCCTATAGGGTCGGAAACGTCTCCTTCACTGCGTTGCAAACTTCTGACATGGCTAGATCGACTCTACTAGTGATGCTGATCAAGAATATATATACTTTATAGGGTCGGAGATGTCTTCTTCACTGCGTTGCATACTTCTGACTGAAATTATAATACCCTCTGCAAGGCTATAAAAAGTGACCAAACTTACTGACACCGCCAAGACAAATTTATATTCCCATAAATTCAACAACGCATCTTCCACTGCTCAGACATGGAAAATAATTAAAAACCTGGCAATATGCAAAGTTAAACCAAGACTTGAACAAGACATGAATGTAAATGAACTTAATAAAAAGTTCTTAAGCTGCACAGTACCTGAAATCACTGAAAATAAATATCTGAACCCACGATTTGTACCTGAAACTGTCTGTGATATTAGATTTAGGTTTTTGTGTGTTAATCAGTGTGATGTCCTTCAAAGTATACTAAGAATTAAGAGTGACGCCACTGGGTCTGACAACATAAACCCTAAATTCATAAAAATTCTGCTGCCAAAAATCCTGCCATACATAACCTATACCTTTAATACTGTACTGACAAAATCTACTTATCCGGACTGTTAGAAAGCGGCAAAAATAATTCCGATTCCTAAATCAAATATGAGCACAGACCCATCTACCATACCTATCAAAGGTATTTGAGAATCTCATGGCTGATCAAATTAATAAATTTATGACCGACAATGCAATGCTTACTAATAATCAGTCTGGTTTTAGGAAAAACAGAAGCTGTACCTCATCTATTTTAAAAATTGCAGACGACATAAGGGAACAAATAGATGAAAACAATGTTACACTCTTCGTTTTACTGGACTATAGTAAGGCCTTCGATACAGTAAACCATAAAATAAAATGTAAACCATAATGTCCTTTGTGCAAAACTACGTAATATGTTTATGTTTTCTAAAACTTCTGTCAAACTTGTGTCTTCGTACCTACAAAATCGTCGTCAATCTGTTGTACTGTCTAGCGTTTCGCCTTTATATGAAAATGTTAATCGTGGTGTACCCCAAGGGTCTGTGCTTGGTTCCTTATTGTTTACCTTATATGTTAATGACCTTCCCAATGCGTTATCTGAATGTAATGTACACTTGTATGCTGATGATATCCAAATGTATGTGAGTCGTCCTTTAAACAGAATAAATGAATGTATAGATGTTTGTAATAGAGAACTTGAACGTGTAAATGAGTGGGCCGGCAACAATGGACTAGGGATCAACCCATCAAAATCAAAATGTCATGTCATAAGTAAAAGAAAGATAATTTTTAACAATTTGCAGCCACTGAGTATGAATAGCACGCCACTTGAGTACGTTGATACAGCTGTAAACTTAGGTTTTACATTCAACAGAACTCTTACCTGGAATGATCATATTACAAAGTCTGTAGGGAAAACTATGGCATAATAAGGACATTATCCGTAACTAAAAATTGCCTGCCCATCCATATACGTTTACTATAGCTAAAACCTGCATTGTTCCAGCGCTATTTTATGGAGAAGAAGTTTTTTCAAACTGTGACACTACCAGTAAGAACAAAATTAAAGTTCTATTTAATTGCATAGCCAGGTATATATTCAACCAACCACATACAGATCACGTATCCGAATTTTCGCTGGAAATATTCGATATCTCGCTAAATGATAAAGATGCGAAACTTAATTTTTCTGCAAAAAATTATTTTCCAAAAAGAACCTTCGTATCTTTTCGAAAAACTTCAATTTACATCCTCTAGAAGAGCAAACAATCTTACTTGCATAAGACCTAGATCATTGACATCCGAAAGACAATTTTTAATTAATGCTATTCGATCAAGGAATCAGCTCCCAAGCCATCTTAAAAATATTAGCAGTGCCACGCAATTCAAGATAAAATTATTCACATACATAATTATTCATATACACTATTCACAAACACTATTAAAGTAAAAATAGAAGGCCACTTAGGTTAGTTTTTATGAAAATTAGTTTTTATGAAAATTAGTTTTAAGTATAATGTAACAATTAAATATTTGCAAACTCTTAGTGAATAGCGGATTAACTTATAAGTTCCAAACTTGTAGCGTTAGGATGAAATTTTATAAAAAATACAAATACAAATACTGATTCCAGCTGAAACACCACTGCGAGACGACGAATGCTTTTGGGCTTACAGCGATGCAGAAAAAGCGAACTTTTTCGCCTAACACCTCTTCAACGTTTTTCAGCAGAGTGGAGCTGCTGGCACGTTCACAATACGTGCACTAAGTCAAGGCGACCGGTGTGGTGTACTGATGTATAATTCTAGAATATTGAGATCTCCAAGGCCAACAAGGAGCATCTAATTGTAGTGTATTGTAGCTAGACACTCAGGAGGTATCTGGCGGAAGTATCTGGCGGCAGGCTTAAAACGCAAAGGGGTTGGTTCCCCCCAAAAAAAACAGTCAGCCCAAGCCACGGTGAGAAGCGTGACTGCTACCACCGGCGGGCACGGGGAGAAGCAATCCTTTCTGCGAGTCGCCAGCGGTCACCCCTCTTAAATGAGGCCATAGACTTGGACCTGGAGAGCGTGCTAAGCCTAAGCAAACAAGAAGAAGAGAACCTTCTCCGCACGCCCGAACCAGCTCCCTGCGCAGAGACGGGTCGAAGCGACCCAGCGACGGGAAGAAAGCCAAAGCTCAATATAAAGGACAAGGCAGACCTCTCCCAGGAGGATAAGTCGAAGCTGGCCTGGGCCGAGCAGAAGGTCGGGGAAGGCAAGCTATGTACCTCTCTTATGGCATTATCGTAAACTTCTGGTTTTTTAGCTTTGATAATGAATGTTGAATGCATTGTCTATTTGAAAGAGATCTGCTTTCCGAAAAGCCTACGCAATTTATATCCATTCGCAACATGCGACATATGTTTGGGCGAGTAATTCCCTTTTTAATATTGGGTTGGTGAATTGACAATTTATTTTGAATACGTAAATCGAAGTGAAAATGTCGAGGTCATAATTGGCTATAACACAACTTTTTTTTTTATAAATTTCATCACACTAGCACTTATCCCAGGATGAGAAGTCGAAGCTGGCCTAGGTTGAGTAGAAGGCAGGCTACACTACGCCAAACTGACTCAAATGGAATTGACGAGCGGATTCGCTTATAAGGCGGAGGATATGCTGCCCAACAAAAGGCAACGCTCAGTCGAGAGCAAGGATGCACCGGTGAGTAAGCGGCATCGCGGGCTGGCCTCCCTCGAAAACTATCGAAGAAGCTAACGCGGACGGCGAAGGTTAGTGAGGTGTCTAATCGACATTTGATCGTGGCCCTCATTGGAAGACGGTGCATGGCGGCTGGTCGAATCCCTCTTTGCGCGGATGGAGGAAGATCCCACCGCTCCCATGTCCACATTCGATGGTGCAGGGTGGCTCAACGGGGTAAAAATTGTCACGTGCAACAACGATCCGGCCTTGAAGTGACGCAAACGGTCTGCAGGGTGGAAGCTTTGTGGGAGGGGGCCAAGCTGGAGGTGGTCGTCCAAACCAAAGACAAAAGTGCTCTTCCCCATCGTGATCCAAGGAAACTTCAAAGGTAGAGCCCGGAAATTCGAACGGCAGATTGGAAAATACTGCACAACGCGAGCCCACGACCCAACGAGGATGGCCAGAGTGTAGTTCTCCAAATAAAAATGAGACAGAGGACCTTCCTTACCCCAGGTAAGAGAAGATGGCGTAAGGCATTGTTAGCGTCTCAAAAAGCGCCAACCCGGGGCCCAGGACCTTAAGCTGGTAGACTCGGATGAGTCAGTGATAGTCAACCAGTCGTGTGGAGGTGAGCCAGTTAACCATGACGCTGAGGGTACTGCAGCTCAACATACATAAAAATAAAATCGCGTCGTCGGAGCTCCTCATTACCCCGGAGCAGGAATCCGTCGACAAATCGCCTCAGGCAATTTCGTGGTCGGAATAAAGTCCTCAAATTACAACCCACTGTACACACCACCGGTAAGCAGAAACAGGATCGCCATCCTAGTGCGAAAGGGTACCCACGCTCATCTCATGTCTCGTTACAGCTCTGATGACCTTACTGTCGGAATGCTAAAGAGCGAGGAGAAGCGCCTTCTGGTAGCTTCCTGCTATGAAGCGCACGATAGACCAGCACCACCTGAGGAACTTAGAGGCCAGCCCAAAAGCGCAGCTTCTCATGGGTACAGATGCCAACGAACACCATAACGTGTGGGGGAGTCCTGACATCACCTTAAGAGGTGAGACACTCTTAGAATTTATACTTTTAACAAACCTAGAGATAGAAAACTTGGGAAGGTGCACACCTATGTGGGCCCAACCTCGTCAAACGTAATAGACCTAACTCTCGTAGCGGAACAAAATAGTCTGGTATCTGGATGGAGAGTCTTCGAGAGACCATCCTTCTCAGACCATACAGTCAGAAAAAAACGCCGCTCTAAAATTAAGTACGATAGTACTTGATGTTTGATATTCTTGTTTTGGGTATTTTTTTTCCTATTCTGAAAAAATAATTCTTAAACTACAATTAATCCTTAATAATACTTGATTCAAGTATAAAATTCTTAAAACAAGTTATTTTAAGTATGATTTCGATTTATATTAAGGAGAACAAATTCCAAGAGAATATTCCTCATAATAAGTAGAAAATTTTCTTATATTAATCTATCGCAGTTCATGCTTTCAGAAAATCAAGTATAGGAAATTCTTAAATTAAGGAAGGCATGTACTCAAATGTAGTGAACACATTTAAGAAAAAACATTTCTTTAATCAAGCTAAAATCTCTCTAAGATCGGTCATTCTTTTCTCTCATTATTTTTAACAGGATAGAGCAAAATTAAAACAAATTTATAGCGTCATTCGTATTTGTTTTTACTTACAAGTTTGTGCGTACTATATAGGATATGCATTTTTTACGACATAAGGGATTCTTGAAAGCAACGCTTTCCTGGAATAAGCCCAAATAACTGTTGTCAAACAATACATACATAAATGTATGTGTGCTTTTTGTAAAGCGTGTGTGATGAGTAGATATGGAAAAACATAGATAGTCGGTATTTAATTTTTGTTTTATTTTGTTTGTAGCCCCAACATAAACAAAAACTAAAAGTTGTTGCTTAAATAATAATCTTGTTGGAAAACTACTCCTGGGAGGATATATACATAGATTAGAATTATAACATGAGCAAATCTGGCCATACCAACTGCTGAAAAATGCGTCTATCGACAATCGATATTATTCTGAGTGCTTAGGCCAGCTTTAGGAAGAAGCTCCTCGTTTTTAAGTTGAAGTGTGAAAATGAGTGCAGAAGACGAAAAGCCGGAGGAATTTTTGAAGGAATACGAATATGAAGACATTCGTGAATACCTTAAAGGAAATTAATATAAGCCAAGCGTAATAAAAAGTTTATTCAATAAAAGTGCGCGTCGGAGTTTTGTATTATGTACTATTTATTTATATACTTAAAATAATGTGTGTGCGCGACCGGCTTAAAAAACTTAACCTAATGAACCTGCAATCCTAAAAAAATAAATAATGCGTTGAAATCGGTTGCTTATAAAAAAACGCTTAGAAAATAGCAAGAAAACCAACTTAAAAAGTGAGCATATATACAAAACGTAAAAAAAAGAGCGGTACGAAGCTTGTATAGAAAAGTTTCAACCTATTTTTTTTCCTGGAACAAGCTACGTACCGCTCTTTTTTTAACGTTTTATGTGTAAGATCACTTTTATGTTGGTTTTCTTACTATTTTAACATTCATTCCTATGTGTTCTGTATGTGTTTTTTAAAAGACCTGCAAATTATTCTTGGTTACTCGTGCACGTGCGCTAATTATGTGCACACATAGTATTTTACACATACATATACATGTATACGTATATACACTGATAAAAAAAATGAAATACTGTATTTTAATATGTTACTCAGATATTGACATCTTTAATATTAAATCATAATATTAAATACAATACATATTAAATAGCATGACTTATTATATTCATATTTAAACTAATGTGGTTTTAGTTATTTTAAATATGAAAATATTGATTTCAATAGGTGAAAATTTTATTTTAATATAAGCCATATTACACTTAAATATCAACCCCTTTAAATCTACAATTTTTCATACTAACTTAATTATAAACATGTTAAGTCATGCAATTTAATATTCTTTGTATTTTATATTATGATTTAATATTTAATTTAAATATAATTATATTAAATGTGTCAAATTAATATTCACATATTTAGATTTAATATTTCGTTTTTTACCATTTTAATTTTAAATTTTAAGATGCTCAAATAGGACATAGTGATTTAAAATATATCATAACGGAAGAAAATTTAAGGAAAGCTGTGCCACCGTTGGGACCCCGCCTGAGGTTTCGGGAGAAGCTGTTATAATGGAGGAAGGCAGAGGTAAGTTATTTCTTCAGCTAAAACTTTAATAAAAATAGTTTAAAATGCAGTTTGGATCAAAAGACGAATCAATGTTATTGCCTACCAATATCTTCGATCTGCCAAAACCCCCACTCGATCGCTATTGCAAAGCAAAACAAGTTCTTCAAAAGAGCTTGGGGGCTTTGTTGGCAAGTCAAAAACTGGCAAAGCGATTTTGGAACACGGGAAAAAACACATGTCTTTGAGTCAGGCAACAAAGGGCGACCTCATTAAAATTATACTTGAGGAGAATTTCCTTGAAACCTAGAGAATATCTATTGCTGATTTTAGTCTCTTGATTGATGAAATTTGTATTTATTTTCCTGACGAAAAAATGTTCAAGGTAAATACGAATTAAAAACCAACTGTTTTGTTTCTAACTGTTTTTTTTATCTTTTTATTGATTAGGACTATTATTTTATTCCCCGAAACGGAAAACAAAATCCATCTGAAAAGCTTGACTCAAAATATACAAGCCGCCAAACCAAAAGGTTAAGGCTAACCCGTGAAGGACAAAATTCTTTACACGATATGGAAGAAATTTTGCCGGAGAAAACTTGTGACGGTGAAGAATCCGATTTTGATGCTTTGTCCAACAAGCTTTCTCTAAATAGGGATGGTGACAATTGGGACATGGATTGCGAAAAATGGAAGAAGACATTCTACTTGCGTCAAAAGGACGTTAAAACACTGGAAAGTCTAGAGTTTTTTAAAAACTGGTCGAAATTTTCTCATGCCAGGGCAGGAGACTTGGTAAGATTTTGCTAAAACATATACTTCCCGTCAACTCATAAGAAACAGACTTAAATGGCCTTATCTTTTCAAACCATCCGGTTTTTGATAAACTGGCTTTTCGATTATAAAGTAGTTTATTGAAATCTTATTATTATTATTATTATTATTATTTAAGTAAAACTGTCCAGTGGGTTTAAAAGAAGCTACTAACCTTATTCAGTTGCGAAAGAGTGGGAAAAGGTTTTATTACTTACAATTTTAAACTACTTTTACTTATAGATTGACATCGATTTTGATATAATTTATCCGGGAAAAAGCGTTCTTCTATTTTCAAAATGGGAAGTCTTCAAAGGCCAAATTTTTAAGTTCTACGACCTCAACATCGCAAACGAGGCCTGTAAAAACCTTCTCAAACTGGCAAAATCATGCCAAAGCATAGGTACATTTTAAAATTTGTTTAAAAATAATAGTTAATATAGAATTTAGTGATTTTCGTATGTTTTTATTTTACAGATTCCCAGGATTACTTGATCATCATTCTTTTAAACGGGGTGCTTAGACCGACCACGCGCTTCAAAAACGAGAATGGAAAAATAACCAAAAGAGCCACCATTCTGGACTCCCAAGAGAGCCTTGTGTTACGGCTGACCACAATCAACGACTATGTGGTTTAAGTCGAGCGTCTTATCGCTAAGTATTATCACTAACCATACAACATATAGACTGGTCATTTCATACGACGCATTTGGACACAAAAAAAGCGGACCGCGGAAGGTCCACCGTGCTCACAGCAGCAGGTCCATGCACTTCGTGTGCGTTCGGGTTTTTTGCTCTCTCATTCTTATTCTCATTTTTATGCTCGCGCACTCATTGCACGAGTTCAGTCGTTCAGTCGCAGAGAGGCGCTTTTTGAAGAAGGCTGCCCTGCGCTTGAATTCGTCTTTGTATGTATGCGTGATCATGCATTATCATACACGGGAGCATGTGTGCCTTTATTTCATTTCGGCGCATCAAGAATATTTTGTCTTTTGCCACTTTTCAAACTTGGTACCCTAAGAATATGGGCGTATTTACTATTGGGTTATGATATAAATATTAATATTATATGTTATAATATATTTTTTAATATTTCAGCATATATTTTATTTTTGTTTGCAAATTCAAATCAGTGGTAGCAGTAAAATGTTTTACTTATATGTATGTATTCGAATTTATAGAAATCAGTCCACTGAGATGGGAACAGGGCATATCGCAGTCGTGTCACTTGAAACACCGACTGCTCTTTAGTGGTTGAGAAAACTTCAAACTAAATCAGCTCTTGTCGATGTTTTGCGAGCGGTTGGTGCCTGCATACCCTACCGACGATTGCGTTTAAGGGGATCGGACTTTTAGGACACTTGATTTAAATGTTATGTTTAGTGATCTTTCGTTGATTTATTTTTAATGATTCGCAGTGTTATTTTAATTGTCTTATCCTAATACTTCTACAAAATAGAAACTTAATTCGATACAAAATCATCAAGTGTTACAGCTTTAATTGAATATTTAAGTAAATTAGTTCTCCTAAGTTTAAAACGCGAGAAAAATTCAAAATGGTGTATAAATGTTTTCAATGTAACAAGCCCTTTGCGGATGAGAATATTCTAGTAACTCATTTTAAAATCGATCATTTTATGAAATCAAAGAATCTCAAAATTCAATGTGTTCAAAACAATTGCAATGCGAACTTTTCTTGCTTTCGATTTTTCAAAAGACATTTACAAAGGTCTCATTAAACCATTGTCGACGCAGATTTTTTAAAACCAAACAATGTAGAAGAGACTCGTAAAAATATTTTTTCAATTTTGCCCTTTAATGAAGACATTTTGGTTAAACCTGCTGTCGTTGAGTACAAACCCGGATTTGAATAATCTTAAGAAACAATTTATTAACTTTTCATTGAGTTTTGATGATCAAAACTGTTTGCCTAGGAAGCAAGTAATTTAGTTTCAAAATGCTACTTCATTAATTTTGTTTTCCATAGCTTCAGCAATTGAAAGTTAACTTCCCAAAAACGCGGTTACAGAAGAACTTAGCACAATTTTAAACTTTTGCAAAAACCCATTTGAGGAAATAAAAACTGAGTATCGATTTATTAAATTATTAATGAAAAAAAATTTATACAGAGATCCGTATAAAATCTGTATTGATCAAAAAATTCAAAAAAAAGTTTCTCGTGGATATCCCACACTAGATTTAAAGTCACATACTCTTTATATAATGACACTTACATGTATGTTTCAAGAAATTTGTAAAATTCCTAAATTGTTAGACTTAGCAATAAGCAAAGCTAAAATTTGTTCCATGAAGAACTCGTTTTCTAATTTTTCAAGTGGTGAAATATACAAACAACAAATTAGTTATTTTAAAAATCAGATATAATAATTCCCTACTTGTTGTATTTTGATGACTTTGAGATCGACAACCCTCTAGGAAGACACAAAATTTCGATCTGTGGAGCCTTTATAAGCTTTCCAACAATGCCTCGTTATTTACTTTCAAAATTAGAATACATATTTCCAGCAGCTTTTATTTTAACAAATGACTTAAAATCTCTTGGAATAGAAAAGTGTATTTTTCCATTAGTAAGAAAACTTAAAGAATTAGAACAAGGAATTGTTATTGATACAGGTCTCAAAACACTTAAAGTTTATTTTAGTTTAGGTGCCGTTATAGGAGATAATCTAGCAGTAAACACAGTTAATGGATTTGTTACTTCATTTAACTCGACCCGATTTTGCCGAGTTTGTAAGAGATCAAAAGAAGAAACTCAATTTGATGTAGCAGAACAAAAGGATTTTTTAAGAAATAAAGCTAATTATGCGCAAGATTTAGTTGAAAATGATGTTAAGGCAACAGGGGTCAATTTTGATTGTATTTTTCATACACTTTCAAATTATCATATTACTGAAAGATACAGCTTTGACATTATGCACGACATATTTGAAGGAGTTGCGAAATATGATGTGTGCAAAGTCATTATGGGATTGATACAAAAAAAGTTCTTACTTTAAACATGATAAACAACAGAAAACATTTATTTAGGTACGGAGAGATAGAAATTGGAAATCAATCTAGTTACATAAATTTAACTCGCTTAAAAAATTGTAATCTGAGCATGACTGCAAGTGAAATGAAAAGCTTTGTTCATTTTCTTCCATTAATGATAGCGGACCTTGTTCCTATTGCTAATCCGGGTTGGCAATTATTTATTATTTTGTTAGAAATTATTGATATACTCTTAAAGCCTGAATGCGTTTCCACAGATTTGTTAAAGCTAGAAAAGTGTGTGGAATCACACCATGCTCTTTATACCAAACTGTATGGAGCATTGAAGCCAAAACATCATCTCATGGTCCATTATGCCTCGGCAATTAAGAAGTGCGGTCCACTCAAGTATTTATGAAGTATGCGTTTTGAGTCAAAATTGTATACCCATAATATACAATCCAGGATCAATCCGTCATGCTCCATAGCCAAAAAAGCTGCATTAAAATTTGCTAAATTTTTAATTTCTCATGAGAGTTCGATTAAACCGACATTCACTCTTTCTTTAAGTCTAAACATACTTCTTAGGGATGTTCACTATTTCGATAAAATTGTAAGCAGTGAAAGAAGTAATATTAACTTTAACAAAAATAATCTGTATAAGAAAGTTATATATAAAGGAACAAAGTACAAAACTTCTTATTTCCTTGTGACGAAAGAAGTTCACTTGAAATTATTTAAAATTTTAAGTTTTATGAATGTTCATGAAAATTTGTTTGTTATATGTGAAGAAATAAACTTACTAAGTTATGACAACCACTTTTGTGCCTACGAAGTTGGAAATAATACTGAAAAAATTTATATTAAAAATATTCGTATGTTTATTACCTTTCCAATACATGTATATACTGCAAACAATTCAAAGTCGTATATAAGGCTAAAATATGTTTAAGATCCAAAACATATCAATAATAAAATACAAATTGTAATCCAGTTAGTTGTAAGAAAACCATAATAAATAAATTTAAGCAAACAATTAAAATTTAAAATAAATACAAAAATTTAAAATGTCAAAAAACCAAGGTTTTTGCGAGTATAATTTAATAAATAACTCACCTTATATTTCCTTCATTCAAGAACTATCAGTGCTTTTTTATAACTTTTTAGGTTTGGAAATGGATTTATATGCTCTTAAATAAAGCAACATTTTTTCTTATTATAAGAACCAATAGTGCTCATGCTAAGAGTTTTATTTAATTAAATTGGGATAATATCTTTCTTGAATTGAGATTAAAATATTCTTTTTTAAAGAGTTCGCAATGTTTAAAATATGAATTTATTGTTCTTTATTTAAGCCGCATGCATTCTTCACCTAAATAATGATCTTTCTTGATTAAAGAATTTTTAATATTTGATTCGAGTATAATTCGTACTTCAATTAAGTGCACGTTATACTTGATTTAAAAAAAATTAAAACTTAATTTAAGCAGAATTCAAAATTAATTTAAGTACTATTTACAATTAATTATCGACCAAACGTTTCTTAAATAAAGAATTATGGTTTAAGAATGAAACGTTCTTAAAAACAGAATTTATGACAAAAATAAGAATTTTCCTAACTAGACTCACTTTCATGAGCGTTTATACTTAAAACAAGAACAAAACTCTTGGATTTTTTTCTGAGTGTACTAGTGGGAATTCTCACGGGTCGCTGTCTAACCGCGACGCACGCACTCAAACTAGGCATCACCAACAATGGCAGTTGCAGGAAATGCGAAGACATTGGGCTCTCTCAAGGGCAAGGAGAAGAAACTGGAAGAAGCCTTCAGGAGGACACCGGGAGAATTACTTGCCTTCACCAGAAGCACCTCCATTCTCAACGACTTCGATACACCACGTAACATTCGCTAGGCTCATATTCAATAATCCGGCTAAGCTAAGGGCCATATTGGCCTATGCGAAATGTCCTAAAACATTAAGGAATGTTAATTTTTGCAATAGCTGCAGGGGTATATAAACTTCTGCAAGCCGAAGTTTGCTTTTATCATTAAGGAGACACTAGAAGTACCTGATGTAATAGCATTTCTATACCCGTTACTCGTAGAGTAAAATGGTATATTATATTCTTTGAAAAGTGTGTTTTAAGGAATGTTTAATTTTGCAATAGCTGCAAGGGCAATAAACATCGTCTTGCCGAAGTTTGCTTCATTTCTTGTTTAGGAATATTTCGCCTTAGATTTTTTAAATCGTTATTAAGAATTGATGTTGAATGCTAGTTTGGACAGATATGAATTAAATGTTTGGTAAAGTTAACTATGGCAGAACCAGCATACACAAAAAATAAATTCGCTATTTTTGTCTGTAAGGAGACCATTGCTGTACCTGACGTATAAGCATTTTTAAAGTCGTAGAGTAAAATGGTATATTGCAGGTATAAGGAAGCGTTTCCGACTCTAGAAAGTATAAATATTCATAATCAGGACAAATATCCGATTTATCCGATATCCTATTAATGTTGTACAGATAGGTTTCTTTATATAGATGCTAGAGCATCGGTGGACATTCGTCGTCGACCCAATTAGTGCAAACTTAATTCCCCCGTTTTCCTCGTAATCACCACCACTTTGGGGTATTGGTATTTGGCAAAGTACTGCCGTAGGGCTTATATAAAATATATAAAAACACTATAGGATATTTTTGTCCTTTTCTCAGCACTTAGCTCCCCTCCACTGCGTGTGTTCGGCATATTACTCGTAAGATTTTTTTTTATTACACACAAACGAGATGTGTTCATGAAAAGTATAAATCGAACATATCGCTTACGACTTACGTTTGAGCTATAGTTTCGTTTAGAAATCCTAGATACCCTATTTGAAAATGCTTGACTTATTCAAAATCAAATATCACTATGGACGACAGTAGTGATGAGGAGACTACTTTTATATAGCCGCAGAATTAAAAATCTGCTGTGATAGTCCGATCGTGACGAGTAAAACACCAATCGAAAGGTATCACTTAATAAATAAGAATTGCATACCAAGACCTTAGGAAAATTAATTGGTTTGGGCGAAAGGGCGGTGAAAGTGACATACTACAAATTTTTTAAAGTGGAGTTCCTGAGCTTGGGTTGGTGAAATATTAAACTTTTTTAACACAGTTTAAATTTTATCCTAAATACTCGTCGAATGAAACCAAATTTGCTTGGATCAGATGCTCCGTTTAAAAGTTATTAGTTGAAAATACTTTTTATTGGTATATTTAAAAAATACAAACGTTTTTTTACGTCGTTTCTCAATTTCAACAAATTTTAAGGACTTGTTTTAGAATTCTGGAATAATTTTTTTTGTGTTGGGCAGGTCGATACAAAGAAAGTTTGTTCTATAAATTTTTGAAAAGCTAGGTAATTTAGAGCGGCATCGCTAAAAATGGATGAACGGCTTCAACTTCTAAATTAGTATTTAATATAATAATATAATAAAATTGTTTAAAAATTATTTTTTTTTATTTTTGTTGTTTTTTTTTTTTTTGCAAATTTTTAAAAATGGTTATAGTCGATTTTTGTTTATTTTTTTACGTTTATAGCCCTTGAGATTTCTCAACTTTTGCTGTATAACTAATTTTTCTGCATGAATGTTTTCGAAAGCTATTAAGCAACGAAACCCGTTACTTATCACAGTTTGGAGCAGTTAAAGCTGCTTGGGCAAGAATTTCCTGCTAAAAGTATCCAACTCCAATTTGGTGATGAAAATGCAATAAAATGGTTTTAGGAAGAAATAATTTCATTTAATAATTGTTAAATATTAATTATTGTTTTAAATTAAAAACAAATCTTAATTTAAAAAAACTTTTTTGAAATCAGATACTTGGCAAAAAAATGAGCAAGATCTAAGCAATTATCTTAAAAGCAACGAAGTTACTCAAATTTTAATGTCCTATAGGGCCACACAACTTTTTCGTTAATTTTTATATAATTGCAAATGGTATTTTAATTTCAATCAGAAGGACAAATTCCCAACCCTAACAGCATCGTAAAGAGACTCGATCTAGCCATGTCCGATTGTTTGTCAACTCGTTTCTACGCAAACTGCCCCACCAGTTTTAAAACTATTAGTAGAAGTTGAAACGAGCCGGATTGGACGACTATATCCTACAGCACTCATGGAAACAATCGGAAAAAACAAATAACAAAATTAGAGGGTATTATAATTTCAGTCAGAAGTTTACAACGCAGTGAAGAAGACATTTCCGACCCTATAATGTATATATATTCTTGATCAGCATCACTAGGAGAGTCGATCTAGCCATGTCCGCATAGTACATAAGTCGGAACGAGCCGGATCGGACGACCAAAGCATTTAGCTCCCATAGGAACAACCGGAAAAAAATGAAAAAAAATATTAGTTTGTTATTTTTAATTTTTTTTAGTTCTTCGACATATAGTAATGGTTTAATAGTTTAGAATTACGGTTTAAATTTTATCAAAATCATACGACTATAACATAAAGCTTCCATGGTAGGAATAAATATATTAAACAACAAATTTAAATTAAATGTAACTTTTCTATATTGTAATTTTTTATACCCTTGCAGAGGATATTATAATTTCAGTCAGAAGTTTGCAACGCAGTGAAGGAGACATCTCCGACCCTATAAAGTATATATATTCTTGATCAGCATCACTAGGCGAGTCGATCTAGCCATGTCCGTCTGTCCGTCTGTCCGTCCGTTTCTACGCAAACTAGTCTCTTAGTTTTAAAGCTATCTCCATGAAACTTTCCCAAAAGTTGTCTTTCAGGTTCAGAAATAAACTTTGTGAGCGATGAGTCCGCGCAGAGACTCAAAATTACAAGAGGGGACGTGTGCGGGTGCTGCACGCTCTTAGCTTCTTGTGTTGGCTATGCATTTCGACATTATTTTTCGATTATTTTGTGGTGGAAAGTTTTTTTTGAAATTTGTTTGCTAAGTAGTCGGGGAGTTCGACGATAGTATTTTTCTTCTTTAATATAGTTTAACTGTGCAGAAGCGTTAGTGAAAGCATGATCTACATAAAAACGACGGCAACGCATGCAGACAAAATATTTGACGCAAATTATCTTAATGTATTGTGAATAAATTAAAATAAATAATAAAAATAATAACAAAAAACTCATAACAATCTTAATTTCTGAAATTTTTACTTCGATTGTTAAAACTCAAACTCGGATTTGATTGTCATCGATGGGGGAATTATAAATACAAGTTTCTTAGAATAAACTTGTGTGGATTAAAATATTCATATTTATAAATAGTTCTTCCGCTTAAGCTAAATGCAAAAATCGTCGCGTTTCTTAACTTAAGGAATGGTATATATATGGTGAATTTCGAAAAAATGTCATATAAGGGTGTCACGGGAGAAAAAATATGTCATCCCATACAAAATTTCCATAAGAAAAAAAATTGGTTACTACCCATGACGTAAACCCTGCCATAGGTATTTTATTAATTACACAGGCCAACAGAAGATTTGGTAGAACAAGCGCATATAATTATGATATATTAGACTTTTCTAAGCATAGTTTCCCAGTACAGCTATAGTCCTTCAGGTCTGGTATTTGCGCTATTTTTTCTTTAGTTTAGTAATATCTTTAAAAATGGTCAACCGATTTTAGTACACTTTTTCCGAATTAAAAGCCGTATGGCTCTTCTATATGGTCTTTTTTGATTTGCTTCCCTATTTTAAGCAGAAGCGAATATGTATGCATTTTAATTTTAAAAATCTAAATCTAAATTTATGTAAAATATTTCCATAAGGTAGTATATTTTTTTTTTAACACATGTACGTAGTCTTTTGAGACATTAAGAGGGTTTAAACCCTTGTAATAATCGTTAATAATAATTATACATTTAAAATGTTATTTTTAATCTATGTTTAAATATTTTATAGTGGTTTTAAAACCCCTCCACAGACTTATAATTTACGCCCATGTTTACTTAAGTAAAAAGAAAAACCAACTTATGTTAAAAAAATTGTTGTATAATACTTAAAGCAGTGACAGGTTTGCGCACAGTTTGTCATTTGTGATTGGGTTTGAAAAAAAATATTTAAAAATCTGAAAAAGCTCAGAGAAACATGACCAATGTCTCAAATGATAGAAACACATTGTAATTCTATGTAAAAAAAAATGATGGCAAGAAAGTGTATTAAAATTGGTTGACAATTTTTAAAGATTTTTATCAATCTAAAGAAAAGAAAGAAGAAAAGATTTTCTTAAATTATAAATTGCGCTAATAGCAGAGCTGATGAACCCTATCTGGAGTGGGAAACTATGCTTATAAAAGGCTAATTTACCATAGTCAAGTGCCATTAAGCTGCATATAAAAAAGAACAATTTTGTCGGGCTGTGTTATCTATTGGTGATCAATTTTGTTTTTAAACTGTAAGCCAATTTATTACGGCCATAAAATTGTTTGAATTTATGGACTTGAGCACCTTTAAAGTTTTTGGTCGGCTGTGCTAGTTCATTCAACATCCTACGCATTATCCTTCTTATTTTTAGAAATAGGGTAAGATTCTCCCGTCTTGAATTAATTAATTATTTATTCAGCAATACTTACCGTCATTAAGGGTTTTACCTCCAGCGTTAACAGCGTTCCCATCACTTTTTGTGTCGGTGCTTAATGCCACAGTTGTGGCGAATAGTCCTCCAAGACATACATACAGAACAGTAGAAATTGCTTCGAAACGGCTTAGCATTTTGATGGAAGATGGATGTCACTTCGCTTAACAGTTAAACCTTTTCTTTCAGCAAGAAAATGATGTAAATGAAAAATCCATCAAAAATATTTTTAATCATTCCTGAATCCATTTCATTTTGGTTTTTTGTTATGAAAACTGTTTTACTATTTTGTGTTTACAATTTTTGTTTATTGTGGTTGGTTTTTATTCTGAAATAAAGGAAAAGTGTGTATGTGATACCATTATTAATAAAAAACATTAAATTAAAGACATCGAAATTGAATGTAGCTTTCTTAAAGGGAGCACCCTTTTTATAACTTTTTCGAAAAATCGTTTTAAAATCTTTTAAGCGAAAATCATTCTGACAATGGTTTCAGAGTTATCCGTCAAGGAACTTGCTTGCGCCGGGCCGCGCCACGTGGTAATGCCGTACCTCTCGTGCGGTTTCTCCAAACCATTTTTTTAAGTCAGTAATCACGATTGCGACCGCGAGCCTACATTAATTTTGTTTAATTATGTTGTCTCTTGTGCTTTAAATTCTAAACTAAAACAATTTCTAAGTCTCTTATAATAACAAACAAGTGTATGTACCCTTGGAAGCATTTTTTTTTAAATTTTCCGTCGTCCGGTGCTGATCAAATTTAAACCAAAAACAAGAAAGGAAGCAAACTTCGGTAAGCCGCAGTTCATATACCCTTGCACCTATTGCAATAATTAAATATTCTTGAAAACATTAAAATTATGATTTACTTGCTTGTTTAAAATCTTTGAAGGTACAATGATGATTTGTAGCTCAATTATTTGATAGTTCCTATGGCGACTAACTGAACTTAAAAAAATATACAAAATAAAAAAGCAAAATTTTTTTTTATTATTTTTTTTTAAATATTTTTATAGTTCCTATGGTAGCTTTACGTTGGAGCTATGTGCTATAGTCGTCCGATCCGGTTCGTTCCGACTTATGTACTACCTGCAATAGAAAGACAACTTTTGGGAAAGTTTAATCCAGATAGATGTAAAACTGAAAGACTAGTTTGCGTAGAAACGGACGGACAGACGGACATGGCTAGACGGACGCACCTAGTGGTGCTATAGAATATATAGACTTTATAGGGTCGGAAATGTCTTCTTCGCTGCGTTGCAAACTTCTGACTGAAAAACAAAATATTAATGATTCCGAAGAAACGGACGGACGGACGCACAGACGGCTAGACGGACATGAATTTCGACTCATCTAGTGATGCTGATAAGGAACACATAAACTTTGCAGTGTCGGAAATGTCTCCTTCAATGCGTTGCAATCCTCTGAATGAAATTATAATACCCTCTGCAAGGGTATAAAAAGGGTGAGAAACCGACTTTTTCTACCCGTTACTCAGAGAGTAAAAAGGTATTTTGTACTCGTTGAAAAGTAGGTAAGCAGGTAGAAGGAAGTTTCGACCCGATAAGGTATATAGTTAACACGATTGCCCAGCAACCGGAATGCTGTTAGGCTGAGGAAACAAGCTGGCTCTGTACTTCTGCTAAGTGTGCGTGGGCACCAAGAACCGCAGTAGATACAGCCAAGACTGTCGCGCCACGTGCCGGGCAAAGTACCTTCACTTATGCGGAGAAGCGAACTTCCGCGCGGACTTCCACAGCCATAACCGAATCCCTTGCTTACCTAGGTGTTCAGACCCCAATTGTGGAACTAATTCTTAAATTGCTGATAAGCAAAATTTAAGAGGTTACCAACTCACACATCTCAACTCAAACCTGGTTCGTAAATAGGGGTACCCCTCAGTGAGGGGAACTGTCACCCCTACTGTGGAACATCGCAGTAGGGCGGATACAGGTTGTGGCATATGCAGTTGATGTAGCCATCATCTTCACAGGCTTATACCCACAAACGCAATGCGATATGAAGACCAGCAAGCTAAAAATACTCTCTGACTGGACTGCAGAGAAAGGACTGGGAGTAAATCCCTCAAAAACTGAACTAGTGGTATTTACTAATAAATATAAGGTTCTACAATTAAACAACCCAATACTCTCCTTCAGAAACAACGCTTAATACCTTGGGTTAGTACTAGACAAGCGTTTGAAATGGAGACTGAACAACCAAGAGAAAAAGCCATGGGGACGAAATCGGACATGACCCTAAAAATCGTCAACGACATATATGCCGTTACTCAACGGAGTATTTATCTGGTGGTCTTCGCTAAATACGCAGAAAACCACAGCAAACCCAAAGAAGGTTCAACGGATGGCATCCCAATGCATATGTGGTACCCCAAACGACGCGCTGAACGCTATGTTGAGCGTTCCTAGTCTGGACTTAGCCGGCATGGAACGGGCTAAAATATCGGCGGTTCGGTTGAGAGACACTGAATAATGGAAACCCCAAACATATGGTCATGCCTGAATTCTCGAGTAAGACAAATCAATCTCAAACAAAACGGATCTATGTAAACCAATACAATTTGAAAACATCTACAGCGATTGCCAAGCGGCTATTGGGTATATGCGACCAACACAAACTCTCAAACCATATTCAACTGTCGCAGATCTCTGCACGAGATTACTCCACAGTATAACATCAACCCGATATGGGTTCCCGGACACAGGAACATTGCAGGCAATTGTATAGCTTGGCAAGACACCGCACTACGATACATCTCCTTCCGGATAAGGAGAACATTGATATGCCGATGGCTACCTGTAAGCTAAACATAAGAAACCAAAACAAAAGACTAGCGAATTTAGCATGGCAGAATGTAAGACACTGCCGCAGCGGGGCGCTGAGGTCAACCCCCACAAAAGCGCTCAAAACTATACTCGGAATCAACCACCTAGACATCCAGGCTAAACTGATAGCAGGCAAGGCAGTTCAACGCCTTATTGCATTAGACAACATAACGCTGCAAACATGATCTGCTCCAAAAATGTACTGGCGAGCAGGGAAGCGCTAGATATCCTAGAACAGTCAACAGGGCGTCAATAGAACCGCGCACGTACTAGCAAGGAAAGGCGTCAGACTGGGGAATGACGGAACAGAGGACGTCTCAATCTCCCTATGAACGCACCAAAGTGATTTAGACAAACGGGCGCTAACCAAAAGCAAGTGGAGGAACAGCGCAGAGAGAAACTCAGCCACTAGGTACTGCAAGTATCACGGAATGTGATGATGCTGCGACAAACGAAGAACAGGAACATCTTACTTGTAACAGCCCGACCTTCACAAGGACCATCGCCAGAAGATGCTTCCAGAAGGACGCCGGGAGAGCTGGACGCACACAGAAATAACCGCTAGGTACATACACAATAATCCGGGGAGCTAGGGGCTATATTGACCTTAACGAGGTCCCCTCTTGATGATAACATAACCTATCAACAGAAACTCACAAACGTACTCGTAAAACCCTCGATGGGTATAACCAGAAACTCACCGACGTACTACTAAACCCTCGATACGTAATTATAATATTATATAATATTATAATTTAAGACAAGAACATGGAAGTGCAATATTCATTGATAAATATTTCCCAACTTTTTCTTTGCAGCCAATTAAAAAAAAACCTTAAAAACTTTATGAAAAGTGATTTCAGAATATATCTATAAAGTTTTTTTAATAGAAAAATCAAGCAAAAATATTGAAATTTTGATAGCCACAGAAGCTCTCAAGAACTAAATAGTTATAAAATATTATTTCTGAAAATGCACCATTTCGTGTAACGTCAATCAATGATCTCTATACAGAAAGTGCATGATGCACCTTATCGTATTCTCTCCGTTCAAGCTTCTAAAAGCTAAATCGCAATCCTTACCTACAACAGATTATGGGTCGAGGCTCGTATTTAAAGGAAAGGCGTACCGTTTTATTTTTTAATAGAAAGAGAAACTAAAAACTTTTTAGTGAGGTTAGTTTATACGTGACAGCAAAACTTGATGGCGAGAATTACGCGGTATGGTCTGTGCAAATAAAGAGCATCTTGGTGCACAATGAAAATCGGCCTGTCGTGTGCGAAAAGTAATAAACCAGAAGAAGAGAACCGGGTATGATGTTTGAGACACTGGACGAAAAAGCACTGGCTTGCATCTTGCTCGGTGTGAAGGCGTCGAAGATCAACATAATAAAAAACTGCAGCTTAGCAAAAGACGCTTGGGAAAAGTTTGCAGCGATTTACCAACCCCGCGGACCTGCAAGAAAAGTCCAACTACTAAAAAATTTGCTCAAATTGAATCTTAATGAAGCTACTACATAGTTTGCATAATTACAATTACATAAGTGAGTTCTCAGACATAACTGACATGGTAAAAGAAACGGGAAGGATGTATGTGAAGACATTTTGATAATTTTCCTACTATCCGGACTCAGCAAATCGTTTGAACAGTTATTTCCTTTTGCAATTGAAAGATGAAGATCATGGATGAGGGAGAAAGGCAAAAAAATGTGCGACGACGACTCGGAGAAATGTTACGGATGCGGATCCGAGGGCCACTTGTAAAAAGAACATAGATCTCGAAGACGAGGTTTGTTTAACGTGCGTTTTGTTGAAATCTGCGAAAAGTCGTTTTCAGCCTCAGGAAGTCGGGCACGCGAAAACTTAGAGTTGGTACATACGGATATATGTGGGCCAATGAATATAGCCTCTGGCGGTGGGGTGCGTTATTTTGCTACCCATATTGACGACTGCTCGCGCTTTGTTTTTGTAAACGTTGTATAATCACAAAATCAATTACTCAGAAAGTTTAATCACTTTGTGTCCTTGGCAGAGAGAAAACGGGTGCGACTATAGCGGCAAAGACCTCGAAAATTTTCTGGTGGAAACGGTATTAAACGGGTATCAACCGTTCCGTACACACCATAACAAAACGGAGTGGCATAGCGTGCAAATCGCACTCTCGTTCAGATGGTTCAGGTCAGAGACAAGGACGTTGGACAACAAAACGCCCATGGAGGTGTGAACAGGCAACAAACAGTCTAAGGATCTTTGGCTCGAAGGCAATCGGATTGGACAAAACCAAGAAGAACAAACTCTGTGCGAAAGGAGAAGAGTGTAACATGGTAGGCTACCCACTAATGGAAAGCAGAGACGTCGTTTTCTTTGACGAAATTTCTGAGGTTCTGAAGTTATCGTTCGATCATAGTTTATCGCTGATTCCTTAGGTAACTGTGGGCCCTTACGAAGGAGATGGCTGCGAAGAGGATGTTCCAAACGACGTTGAGGGGAAGACCGGTTATTTGGAGGTCACTGAAGAATACCAATCCGCTAGTGGTGGCGACACAGAGAGAGACAATGCCGTGGAGAGGAGAGGTTCAGCACGTCCGAAGAAGATTAGAACCGGAGATCCAGGCCAGCCACGTAAACAGTATAATGTGAATATGCTTAGGTCAGAGGAAGTGCCAATACCTACGACAATCAAGGAAGCGTCAAATTCTTCGAAGAGTTCAAAGTGGACAGCGGGGATTCAGAAGGAGCTAGGTGCACTGTAATCAACTCTACGTGTGGGCTTACAGTTTTGCCTGGACAAGGACGGCTATTTGGAGCGATCAAGACCAGACTAGTTGCGAAAGGATGCGCGCAACAATTTGGAATCGATTACTTTGAACCGTTTGAACCGACAACGGCGATTGGTTTAATTCGTGATACCATTTGGTTCGTCTAGTCAAGGTCGGCAGATATTCTTTATTCCATCGACTCCAAAAGTGATCCTTGTTGCGCAATTCGGTATTGCTTTCGATGACAGAAGCTGTTAACATCTCCTGGAGTTTGAGTTGAATTGATTGTCCCGAGCAAAAAATGGATGGGCGTTAAAGACTCCGGATCATCTATGTTAATGGGTAGATGACTCAAGGGACGGATATTTATTATATTTTCAGCCTAATAAGCTAACTCCTAACGGTTTCGACGTGAGGCGCATTCTCCTTGAGCCATACGCTCAAAACTCGTTTAGTAGACCTTATCAAGCGTTCCCATCATCCTCCTGAACTGCGATTGGAAGGGCAATTGAAGTGCCAATCGATTGCTTTATTTGACATTTCCGATTTAATGTAATCTTAGTCAAAGAATTCCTTAATCTTCTTAAGCTCATTATCTGCTCCAACGAAATTAGTTCTCATGTTCGATCGTATAGTTATAGGAACACCTCTTCTGTTAACGAAATTCCGTACGCAAAAACTGCAAGCGTCGGTTGATAAATCGGCAGCCAGTTCCAAATGCATGGCTCTGATTGTCAGACACGTAAAGAGTGAAACCCATCTTTTTTCTTTCCGTTTTCCGATGGTAACCATAACCGGACCAAAGTAGTCTAGTCCTACAAAGAGAATGGCCGTTGAAACGGTGTCACTCTCTCCTTGGGCAATTGACCCATCAAAGGAGTGATTGGCTTGGCATTACGATTCTTACAATATTGATAATTGGACTTTGCTCGAACGACCTTTTTTCGTTGGTTTGTGATCCAGAACTTGCGTCTTATTTCGCTTACAATGGTCTCATCATTTTGATGATGATAAGTCTCATGGTACCATTTCACAATTAGTTCGGTGAAGCTATGTCGAGAAGGCAATATAATTGGCTGTCGTTGAGTAAATGGAAAACATTCCAGTCCAATCTCTTCGCAACTACTAAAACGCAATAAGCATTCAGCCTTGGGGAGAGGGTGTAAATGGAACTACCCTTAGCCACAGATTCAGAATTTTGTAACTCTGGAACCTCTTCTGCAAATACTTGATTTTGCACAACTTTGCACAACTTAACTTCAGCAAGGAATAACTCATCTGCGTATAATTCTCCTTTTTCTTTGCCTTGAGTCTGATTCTGATAATTTTTTACGAATCGCAAAGACCATCCCATCATGCGCTATCGAAGATAGTTTGAGAATCGGCTGATATCCAAAAACTGTGTGGTATGAACGATCATGGTAGTTTTGCGCCTTTCAATGCTGTCATCTGATGAAAAAGTGAAGTCTATTATTGGCCAAGAATCTTCTTCAGCAAGCAAAAACTCTGGACCGCCTATCCATTCGCTATCAACAACGTATTTTGGGCATTTTATGGACTTTGTTGCCTTGTCTGCTGTGTTTAAATGCGTTGGAACCCAGCGCCAGTCACTGTCTGATGTCGTTTCCAAAATCTCGCTTACCCAATCGACAACGAAAGGCTTAAACTGTCGATGATCATGACATCATAACAAAATAGTTTTCATTAGACGCGTACCTAACACCGCTCCTTGCAGCTCAAGTCTGGGAATAGATAACAATTTTAACGGAGCGCATCTGGTCTTTCCGGCTATAAAGGCTAGTTTAACACCTTCACCACAAAATACGCGCCAATATGCTAAAGCTGCAAAGGCCTGTTCGCTCGCATTCACGAAAATGTGTAATTCGGTATTATCTTTGACAAAAATTCTGGCAGATAGCATCTATTTGGTTGAAATTGTTTTGCTTGCTCTAACTGAAATACCCAAAGCTTAAATTTGCAAAATAGATTTTCCGGTAACATGTCACTCCAGTGTATCCCAGATCTCCAAACATCTTGGATCAAGATTTTGCCGTGCATCATTAGGTCTGATAACATTCCAAAGGGATCATAAACGGACATAACTAGACTTAGCAGTTGGCGTTTAGTAGGGCACTTCATTCCACTCACGATTTCCTTGTCGACACGGTTAAGCTTGAGATCGATGTATTGAGCACAACAGGGCGAGCATGCTGCTCAAAATATAAGGACAGTCTCCTTGTATGTGTCATGAGCATTTCGATTACCATGTCTCCAAAGAAACCTCAACGAATCTTGATCTTCTCTACAAACTTGCAAGAACATTTTCTTGATGTCAGCACATACTGCGACTTGGCCTTGCCTAAATTTAAAAATAATCGTCGTCAATGGTGGGTTTTCATCAGGTCACTTTAAAAGCATGGTATTTAGAGAAATACCGTTGATCGTAGCTGCCGCGTCAAATACTTATCTCATCTTTTTGGGCTTGTTTATGTTTACGACACCGAAGTGAGGTAAGTACCAACAAGAGCAGCTTCACGATCAGACATATTTACCGCGTATCCTTTATGTATGAAATCCATAATAGCTTTAGCATATTCCTCCATTTTCCCGAGTCCGTGCATATTGTTTTCTACGCCCTGTAGCCTCTGAAAAGCCATTTTGTAGCTGTCCGGGAATTTAATCACATCTTCTTTCCAAAGAAGACCAGTTTCACAGCATCCATTTAGTCTTTTAGATGTGTTATTTAATATATCTCTGGCTCTAGATATACTTGCAGATTCTAAAGGCTTAATTGGAATCTTTACACCACAATTTTCTGTAGTGAAGTAATCTGATATCATGTCGTACATTTCCTGTTCAGGGTTTTCTTCTTTGGAACAGGCGTGTAGGACAACAGATAATCGCGATGATCCATAAATAAGCCAGCCTAACGGTATTTTAGCTGCAACTAGATTTGTATCTTTTAATGTTTGCTATTAAGTGACAGTTATTAATTCCAACTAAAATCAAAGGATCTGCATCTGTATATCCGTTTATTGAGAGATTCCTTAGCAGAGCATACTTTTTCGTGAGCTTCTCGACATCTACCGACTGCAAAGGTAGATCCAAAGTGGAAACTGTGTTTACATATATATACGCAGCCATTTCTTATTAGCTCCAGGTGATTTTATGCGAAGATTGCAATCCGTATACAATAGCTTGGTATACCTTTAGCATGGTTTTCTATCCAGTTCAAAGTCAATTTTCTCTTTGGTTCAAGTACACCCAGACGTTCTGCTAGTTTCTCGTTTATTAATGAAGCAGACGAACTTTCGTCTAAGAACGCATAAGTCTGTATGTTCTTATTGCTTGACCCCATAATCTCAACTGTCAATACCTTAAATAATAATTGTAGAGAAGCTGGCTTAATCGTGTTAATCGTAGCTTCTTTTGGTTAAATTTTATCTTCCTTTTGAGAATCGTCTGAATGTAAAGAAGTATGGTGGCTTTTCTTGCATCCATTTTTCTTACACTCTCGTTTGTACTTACAAGCTTGCAGAGTGTGTCCGCGTCGAAGACAACCAAAACAGAGGCGAAGAGTTTTTAGGCTAGAGTTTTCGGCTATATCAGCCGTTGAATATTTATCACTGTTATACATATAATGTTCGCCCTGACATTGATAACATTCCTTCTTGTTCCCTTTAGGTGCATTATTCGAAGAATGTAAAACAGATTTCTGTAAGCCTTTGTCATTCTTCGTCCGTTTAATATCAACTGGGGCTGCAGTGGTTGCCCTTGCAATGCTTCTTGCCATAGTGCTCAGCCAATTGCTGAAGTGGTCTAATTTAGGATATGGCTGAGTTGGCGATGAATATTCAATCCATTGAACTCGCTTACTGAGCGGCATCTTACCTACTAAGCTCTCTATCAGAGAAGGATTCTCTAAAAGTTGAGTTGCATTTGCTGATTTCAAAAATATAACCAAGTTGAGTACCTCAAAAGCGAATACGACCAACTTTTCTAAATTATTTTCTGTAACCGGGGTTATTTGGTTAACTATGTTCATTTGACTATTTATTAATATATCTGGCCTTCCATAAGTAAACTGAAGTCTTTCCATAATGTATACATCATTAGCCGGATTAATTAATAGACCCTTAACAACTTCTCTAGCCACTCCTATTAAACTCTTTTGCAACCTCAAAAGGTCCAAGTTGGTATATCCATGCGCTCGATGATTCCCAAAACATGGTTTAAAATACAGGCCACGATTCTGGACTGTCATTGAATTCTGATAAATCTACAAGTTCTCTTGGATGTATACTTCGGGAGTGCTGATATTGAACTACATTGCTATTATTGTTACCTAAACCACATCCATGAACACCACCAACATTATCAAGCCCGTACATACCGACATTTCTATTTTGACGTTGAAAGGTTTCTCGAGCAACGTTGAAGCCATGACATCCTCCAGTAGGTCCGCGACTGAATGCTTCTCAAGAACCGATTAGCTGCGCCTCCAAGCGAGCCAGGATTGCCTGCGACTCCATGAGAGCCAAGAACATATGCGCCGCCATGTGAGCCAGGATTGCCTGCGACTCCATGAGCGCCAAGATCAGCTGCGCCTCCAATAGCGCCAAGAACGTGTACGCCTCCAGTAGCGCCAAGATTAGCTGCGCCTCAATGCGAGCCAGGAAGGTATGCGCCTCCAGTAGCGTCAAGATTTGATGCGCCTCCATGCGAGCCAGGATTACCTGCGACTCCAGGAGCACCAAGATCAGCTGCGCCTGCAATAGCGCCAAGATTGTTACGGGAGCGGGGTAAGAAATAAAACCAGAAAGAAATAGATACCGTAACCAGAGACAGAAGACACTGTGAACTGCAGGTGGCGAAACACCGAAGTTGGTCAATACAGTAACCAGCAACGAATTGGTCAGAGTAAGCAATTCATACGAACATACAACCGACAATAGGTGTATGCAGCAATTAATATGAAACCTAGCAGAACCCAGAAGTGGGACAGTAAGCCCGAAAAAGTGGAAATTCTGTACCTAAGTGGGAACACTTAGATGACCCGGAAGCAAAACCACCGGTATAAAAGAGCCCCACCTCAGGTTCAAAAGAGAGAGTAAAAAAGATCATTGCGAATCGAGCAGTCGGAGTCCAAGATAAGTGCGAATCAGACAAGAAACGACCGCGGAACCGCGTTAGGTCCACTACTGGCAAAAACAGTAATCGCGGAGGACCTATCCGAGTGATCGAATTTAGAACCCGATAGAAATATAACTTATATATCATGGGATCTACAACCTCGAAAGCATCCGACAACACGGCAAACGTGGTGAACAACGTTGAAATTGTAGACCACAAGGAGGACATAACCAAAGTCTACAATGTTTTGTGCCTCATTACTGGACTCTTGATCTTTATGTTGATTCTGAGCTTCCTCCGGATATACAAGCGATTTGTACAGAGACGTCGGGACCACGGACACGAGCTGGAGAAAATCATGGCTGTCGCCGCCAATTGGCCAGAAAGGAGCCAGCACTAATATAACAGCCCGTGCAAAGATAAAAAAACCACATCATTATTATTATTATTTCAATATTCGACAAAAACAATAAACAATACCCATTCATAATGAGCCAGCAATTAAATACAAGCAAAAGACCAAAGTTTTGATTTGTAATTGGAACCACCAGAGAAGACCTCAGCTAGAAGTGCTACCGTCAACCGTCGCGAGTGCCGTTTTCACTCTTCTCTTACTCGCAATTCGTAGCGCCGTAAAGCGAATAACTTTTTTTCTCTGTTTGTGAAATGAGACCAACATCGCGCAATTGCCCAAGAAATGACAATTAACATAATTTTTTTTATATAAATTAATCCAACACCTTATTAATAATGCTAAGAGAATTGCACTAATATAAATATATTTATGCATAATTAATTTTCCAAACCCAGAATACCACAATGAGAGCTCTCGTCGATGGAAATAAAACGGGGTAAGTGAGTTGTGTTCGACTTACTGTCAAGCAAACTTTTCATATATATATATATTTACACATATGCGTATATACCTAGATCTTTGTGCAATTTAAACATTTAGATATATATATACATATATATATATATAGTCTTCATACATTAGATTTAACGTCCTGTAAGATTCATATTATTATTTTTATAAATTAGCCCAAAATATTATTCTTAAATATATATATTCATTCTTGATGTTTCTTTTTTTTATACGTTAATACAAATATTACATACACTATATACAGAATATTTCTCAATTTAATTAATTTGGCACCCCAATTTACTCTTATATTTGTCAATTAAATGTGCACCTTTTTAAATAAAAATCTTTTTAATAAATTGTAATATGAAGCAGAACTCAATAATGTCTTGGTAAACGTTTAAAAGGGGGGAGCTGGCGCAAATGGAAAAACTCGGGTTAAGAACAATGACATAACTTTCGACTGACAACATTGACACTAGGGGATCGCATTGCAGTGGCCGGCGGCGATCCATCGGCATACGGGACGTATGAAGGGGCAGGGTAAAACAGCCACACGCTGCCGATCGAAATTCGGTCAAGCGCTCGAACTAGCTACTTGAGAAGCTTGTGGGCAGCGACGACAAATGACAAAACGAACTGAACGATCTCTATATTTTTCCTAAGGCACGATAAATTTATTCTCGTTATGTAGGGGAGGGAGTGGTTTCCAAAGAACCCACCCCATCTGGCGAGCTTAGCCGGCAACCAGCGTGCCTACTCAGGACGCAACTCCCTCGGCCCAAGTCCTGTGGACTGGGCACTAATACACCGACGTAACAAGATTGCCTGCGACTCCATGAGCGCCAAGATCAACTGCGCCTCCAATAGCGCCAAGAACGTGTGCGCCTCCATGCGAGCCAGGTTTACCTGCGACTCCATGAGCGCCAATATTAGCTGCGCCTCCAATAGCGCCAAGAACGTGTGCGCCTCCAGTAGCGCCAAGATTACCTGCGACTCCATGAGCGCCATGAACGTATGCGCCTCCATGCGAACCAGGATGTGGGAGTGCCAATGTACTCTTTGTAGTTTCTTCGAACATTTCTACAGCAGATCTGATTTCACTTTTACACATGTTCACCAAACGGGATTCAATAAGTATGATTTGGTTTACCTGACCATCACTCAGGCTATTAACTCGTGCAGTTAATTCTTTTTTTTTTTTTTTTTTTTTTTTTATTGAATCTTCTCTGAATTGAGACTAACAATAAGTATATAAAATCTTAAATTAAAAAGCTATATCTGACAGTCAAGTTGACTGACGCGGAATGTAAGGGCTCTAATAACTATTGCTGAGCTGGAAGGTCATTTCGTTGCAATCGGGTCCGGTTGGAAACCCTGGCTAGGCCCCTGGCGAGCTGGTTTGGATGAGAAGTTAGCTTGGTGTGGTAGGACGCCTTTTGTTTTGAAATTTCATCTTTTACGGGTAGAATGCCCAGATCTCTGTGGATGTTGTCGTTCCGAACATACAAAGGTGCCCCAGTGATAGTTCTCAGGATTTTTGATTGTGCTCGCTGGATAATGTCGATGTTACTGCTGCTCGCGTTTCCCCACAATTGGGAGCCGTAAGTCCAGACTGGCTTAAGCGTTGAATTGTAGAGCAGAACCTTGAAGTCCATGCAGAGGGGGGAGCGAGCGTTTATGAGCCAATGGAGGTTATTGGATTTTAGTTTTAGATGAATTTTCTTAGCTTCGATATGTCTCCGCCATTCAAGTCTTCTGTCAAGGTGGACGCCAAGGTACGTTACATCGTCAGCTTGTGGAAGTGGCGTGTTATTCAGAGTTAGCGGGGGACACGTTTGTCTGTTAAGAGTAAACGTTATGTGTTTACACTTTTGCGCATTTATTTTTATACGCCAGTCTGATAACCACCTCTCCACTACAACGAGATGATCAGCTAGTTGTGCTGTTGCCTGAATTGGGCATTTGGACCGACTTAAGATCGCGGTATCGTCTGCGAATGTAGAAGTAGTTAGCCGCTCGTTCGTGGGAATATCTGCGGTGTAAAGGAGAAATAGAGTTGGACCAAGGGCGCTACCTTGAGGAACTCCAGCCTCTATCGTGTAATCGTCGGATATTGTAGTGTTGCATCTCACGGCGAAGGCTCTGTTGTAAAGGTACGATTCAAGTATCCTGTGAGTGTTTTCCGGTAGTAACGTTCTGATTTTATGCATAAGGCCATCGAGCCAGACTCGGTCGAAAGCCTGCGCAACGTCAAGGAATACCGCACTGCAGTATTCCCGAGACTCGAATGCTGTTCGTATTTCTGTTGTTAATCTGTTAACTTGCTCTATTGTTCCATGGCTTTCTCGAAAGCCAAATTGATGCGCCGGAATAATGTTGTGCTCTTCCAGATATGGGATTATGCGTGTCAAAAGGCATTTTTCGAACAGTTTTGACAGACACGAGAGTAAACTTATAGGTTTATATGAGGCAGGTATTGTGTGATCTTTTCCTGGCTTTGGGATAATTATGATTACCGACTTTTTCCATTTTTTTGGGAAGTAGCCAAGTCGTGTAATCCCGTTTAATAGTTTACAAATTACCTCAACTGCACAGTTTGGGAGTTCAATTAGCATCTTAGGAGTTATTAGATCACCACCTGGGGCCTTTTTTGTTTTTAATCGCTCGCTGATGACTTTTGCAACTTCGTTTGTTTGGAACAGAATAGGCGCCGTCTCAGTTCCACCTCGAATTGGCGGCGACGGTAGTGTGAATGAATTATTTGCAGGGTTTGGCTGAGAAACATTTCGAAGGTGTAAAGCAAATGTACAGGCTCTGTCTTTGTCGCTTCTGGCCCAGCTGCCTGAAGAGTCTCTTACGGGAATTACTGTTTGGTGAAAGTTTCTCAATGTACTGGCGTTGTGCTTTTTCTTCTTCGTGCCTTAGAGCCCTGGTAAGTCTGCGACCAGCTTCCTTAAGACTATGCTTTGAGGATGGCGATCTGCTGGTTTGCCAAGCACGCCTCAAACGTCTTTTCTCCAAAACAAGCTGTTCGATTTCAAGGTTAGTTTTGTATTGGTGTGTGTGCCCATCCCTCCCTTGTGGTGTAGAGACTTTGGCTGCTGCGACGAGTACAGACTCCAGTGCATTGGCATAGCAGTCGATGTCCTCCTTGGAGTTGAGCTGTGGAGTTAGTTCGATGTGGGAACTTACGTACTTTTTGAACTTCAGCCAGTTGGTTCGATGCGACGTCAGCCTGCTCGATTAATTCCGGGCTTTGAAGAGTTAATTCTGATTGAGCATCTTTTATGCTTTTCATCATGTTCATCATGTCATATTCCGAAAGATATCATTTTCGGGGACCTTCTCTTTTAAATCCATGATTGTATTATCCTTGTCGGAATCCATTTCTGCTTCTGATTCTGGTTGACTCTTTGGCGTCGGCGTAGATGTTCCAGCCATTTCGCTCAATTCGAATCCCAACTTTTCTTACTGCGCAGATTCATGTGTATACAATTATGAATTTCACAACTGTGCAAAATATTTCTCCAGAATTTTCTGCGCACTTTGACGACCAGCTATTACAAATTTAATAAAGATGTTTCCACACCATGTGGCAAATAGACAACAACAACACTAAATAAAATTTCCACTTCTTTGCTTTCCAGATAAAGTTTTATTTGGCGAAGGACACTAAGCAATTTTCATATAGAATACAAAATTTAAAAGAAATAAAAATTTTATTAAATTGTGTTGTGCCGCCAGTCTCACATATACTGCTTTACTGTGATAAAAAAAGAAATATTTGTTGAGGTGTATTTAAAATATATTATAAGTTTGGCACTTCTATTACTAGGGATGTATCTCTGATTGCTCTCTATTTTCTTTTTCCCACTTCGGCTCTACCTCTTAAACCATACGGTCGCATACGCATTATAAAGACATTGCCATTAAAGCTTGACCGAACTTGCCTTATTCTTGGTTGTAGATGAAAAAGGGACTGACTGAACAACAAAGAAAAACGTTTAGCAATAGACTTAAAAAAACTAAATTTAAAAACATATTACATTAAATATTTTATCACTTGCATTGACAAATTCTTAAGATTTTCGGCTGTCCAACCAATTGGTTCAGAACAGAATCTAACAGCTTTAACAAACCTTTCCTACAAAAAATCTTAAAACTAGCTACATTTTTGAAGTCATCAAATTTTTAAAATGTTCAAAAGTGAACATTACAAAGGCCAAGAATATAGAAGTACCCCAGGAAATTAAAAAAACTTTTAAATTAATATTAGAAAACCGAACGCTTGTTTTTGCAAAACCTAACGATGTCTCCTTTTATTTAAATTTGTACCCATACCCGATTGTTCAAATTTAGAAACTCAAGACATTTTAATTGACGGTATAATACTTCAACCTCGATTAACCTAGTTTGGTTGTAGATGAAAAAGGGACTGACGACCAAAAAAAAACGAAGAAAAACGTTTAGCAACAGACTTAAAAAAACTAATTTTAAAAACATATTACATTAAATATTTTCTCTTTTGCATGGACAAATTCCAAGATTTTCGGTTGTCCAACGAATTGGTTCCAGTACAGAAACATATGTGAAAACCGCAATCAAACAGCTTATGACTTCCTATCGGCGAACAAAAACTATGTATTGGAATAACACGACACATATTACTTCCGAGACAATCAAATCACAATTAATAAGCCAACTTGTTAACGCACCACTTCCTCATAGTATTTTAAATGAGCATGGGAGGGTGGTCCATAAATACAATTTTTTTTCTTTTTTAGCTCTCTTACTATAAACAAATATCTGACTGCCTAAATCTAACTACATACCAATTATGAAACTAGATGTGACTACTTGGAAAAACTTTAAATACTTAAAAAACTTAACTAACCTAGCCATGTAATTTGCTTCAATATTGGATGACGATGGAATTATTTCTGCCGATATTTCGCTGGCTGTACCAACTAATGCCCGATGAAGGCTTTGGTTGCTCTCCCTCGTGTCCACCTGTCGGTCCATCTCCTGCACCAGTCACACTTGCAGCATTGACTCCTAAATAGTCTATTTTTGTGTCGAGATTATTGATGTGAGTCAACATATTGTCACAAGACTCTCCCTACCTGACCTTAAAGTTTTCGACATCACCAAATTTAACTTTAAAACAAAGTGGCGGCAGAGGAGTTCATTAGGTCTTCATATAGGGTCGGAAGCTCTTCATTCGACCTGTTTCATACTTTTCAACGAATACAATAAAATCTTTTACTCTACGAGTAACGGGTATAATAACATTCCTTCAAACGTTCCGACAGCTATATCACTATGGACGACAGTATATGTGCATAGGGGACTATTATTATATAACCGCAGAATTAAAAATCTTCTGTGATGGTCCGATTGTGACGAGATATACACCAATCAAGAAGCATCGCTAAATTAGTAAGAATTTCATACCAAGGCTTTGGGAAAATTGATTGGTTGAGGAGAAAGGGCGGTGAAAGTGAAATACCAAAATTTTTTTTCTCATTCGTCACGCTGAAATAATACCCGAATGAAGCGGTCCGAATGGATATATTTAAAAAGTGTATTTATTTAGTCGAACGCTTATTCAATTTTTGTCACAAAATTTGATATCATTGATATTTTATATGTTGAAGGTGCGATCGTCACGACTTTTTTAATAGTTAAGAGGTGTTTTTGTTTAATATTAATTAAAATAGAGTTAATTAACGTCGGTTAATAACATAGTTAACAAATTCAAAATTAAACAAATTACATAAGAAACGATATGTAACATTATGAACTAAAATTTTAATAAATGAATAAAGAGAAACATATTTTGATAAACCATACGATTTTTATTAATTTATCACATTTAGTTTGAGCTATTATGATATTTATTCCTCGTACTCAGAAATAAAAAAAAAAATTTATTTTTTTTTTTTTTTTTTTTTTTTTTTTTTAATTTTTTTTTTTTTATTTTTTTTTTATTTTTTTTTTTTTTTTTTTTTTTTTTTTTTTTTTTTTTTTTTTATTTTTTTTTTTTTTTTTTTTTTTTTTTTTTTTTTTTTTTTATTTTTAAAAAAAATAAAAATAATTTTTTTTTTTTATATATTAATAATAGGGGGTTGTTTTTAAAAATTTATTTAAAAAAAATAAAATTTTTTTTTTTGTAAAAAAAAATATTTTTCAAAAAATTTTTTTTAAAAGTTTTTGGAGTTAACCGTGCGATAGTCACGTTAATTTTATCTCTTCAAGAAGTGTTTTTGTCTGTACGATTCAACCACAAAATTTTGAAAAATCATTTTCATAAAAAAATATATTTTATTTACATATTAATATATATATATATAAATTAGATTTTTCACTTTGCGATATATTAAAAAAAAAGCGATTTTTATTTTAATATACAGTGGAGTTTTATTGGTAATGTCTTAATAGTTAGATTCCCAAAATTGAACTGTCTTTACAATTGCATTATTCTTATAACTATGGCTTTTATCGGTGACAGCGACGCTAGCAGCGAAAGTGGACTTCGATCAGAAGATTTGGATTGGTCGAATTAGTGGCCTGATGGGTGGGTTGTCAGGCTGCATCTTTTGTTTATTAAATTTGGATTGGTCAAAGCTTTTATGCTGATGAATGGGTTCTCATGCTGGACCCTTTGTTTAAAAGTTTACCTCTTGTTTATGTCTGCTGTCGTCGGTAAAGGCGTGTGAAATGTTTATAATAAGGGGACTGTTGATAACAGGCGTGGGAAATGTTTATGTCTAACGGGAAATGTTTATGTCTGATTAATTTGAATAACTCCTATAGTAGGCTCTGAAATGTTATGTTTGACAAATGAATTAATGGGTATCTCGGGATATACAGGCTGGGTGTTATGTTTGACAAATGAAGTAATGGGTATCTCGGGATATACAGGTTGGGTGTTAGGCTTGATGTCTGGAGTATTTGGTAATACGTCACTCGCCCCTCCTTTAGAACATTCAACATCCTTGTTGAATCTAACAAAAATTTCTTTTTTGTTGGCTAGGCGCCTGTAGGTAAATATGATGTAAGTAGTGATAGTTAAAACTATAATTATTAAAATTGTGAATACAATACACTTGTAAACTGTTTCTTGCTTTTCTTGATAGCTAATTGATTTCTTAATTTTTAACAATGGAATTGGTTCATATAATGTTACATTGGTGCTAGATAATATAATTTTATATTCGTTTATAATCTTTGAAGTAGTAAATTTTATGTTTCTTATTTCTAAAGTGCATTGACTTAATTGTATTATGTTGTTTCCCTGTATCGTTTTGTTGAATATTTCACAATCTTGTTTAATTTGTGTTTTGCTTAAATTATAAGTTATAATGATGTTCGGTTCAATATATTTTATAGATTCATTTTCTGATACAAACGTGTGTTGACAATTCGCTAGTTGATTAGTAAGAATTTGAGAGATACATTGATCAGTGATTATAAATTTTTGGTCTAAACTTGGTGTGTTTTCTAAATAAAAAACAATGTTTTTATCAGTTACAAAATATTCAAAATTATCATTTATGTCAATTTGTCGGCCTATATTATCTGGGTATTTTATAATTCTATATTTTTGGGTTTCCTTAAATGAAGTTGGTATATGAACTAAAATAAAAGTGTCTTTAGTCTGGCTACTTATCCAAGCTGAAGTTTTGATTGCTAAAAGTTTTTCTTCGTCTATATCATCCAACTCTTCATGTTTCAATATTTTAGGATTGAATATTCCTATTCTTGTTAATTGTAATCCCATTTGTAAATCTTCAATATACTCAAGGAAAATGTTTAATGAATATCTAAAAATGTGTAATGCATCCATTTCTTCTTCATCTTTCACAAGTCTTTTTATGTCTTCGGATTGTTTATTTATTACTGTAACTATTTCATTAAAATCTTTATTTTCAATTACTTGATCTTGTAAATTTTCTAATTTATCTTCTAGCTCTTTTTTATCGTCTTCTGTTAATGTTCCAAATAAGTATTTATAAGCAGTTCCTACAATATTAAATAATCCTCGTTTTTGTCTTTGTGTAGAAATAATTCCCTTGATTTCATGTTTTAGTTGTTTTAGTGCTAAGGCAATATCTGGTACGTAATTAAACTTGTTTTCGTATTTCATAAAGTCCTGGTATGTTTCTAATATTTTTGTTTGATTAATCTGTATCATATGATGTTCGTAACTTAAAGGTATTTTTACAATCCCTGTGTTCAGAAGTAAATAACCGTTGTTTGAAGTGATAGGTGTAATACTAATTTGTTGAGCTGTTGTCAATGTTACATTCGTCCACGTCATTATCAAGATCATTTTCAAGATCAGAGTCAGTACTGTCAGATTCCCTGGAATGATTAGAGAGATTTTGCGCTTTAGCTTTTTTAAATTTACTTATGTGCTTTATTACTTTATGACCCCTATTAGTTTCTTGCCAATGCTTTTCGTCTTTCTGTTCTAATGCTCCTGTCTTTTTGAATGGGTTTACTAATTTCGCTTTACGTTTCATATCTTTTTCAACTTTAGTATATCTAAGATCTACTTCATGTTCCTCACGATTTTTATTAATTTTATCTATTTTATGTTCTTTTTGTTTTTGCATATTTTTACTCGGTTCCATACCATAAAGAAAGATTTGAGCAGGGGTTTTACCAGTGGCATCATGGGTTATTTCGTGATTATAGACATAAGTTGCTTTTTCTATATTCATTAATTTGTCTTCAGCATCTGAGAGTGTATTTATGATTCTAAGTTTTTCGTTAATTGTTTTATGAACCCTTTCTATGTCAGCTATACCGTTTTTACTACTAGTGATTTCAATATTGATATTTTCTTTCTGTAGCCAGTTTTGTAAAGATTTGGATACTAGACCGGGATCTTGATCCATTTTAATAGTTTTCGGTTTACCTATCATATTAAAAATTTTGAGTAATGCTTTTTTACTTTCAATCCAGTCTGTGGTTTTTGTTTCTATGATAGAAATGAATTTTGAATGAATGTCAATACATGTCAAAAATTTACGTTGGTCAATAAAATAATAGTCAATAACATATTTGTCACGAATATTTTGAGTTTCAGGAGTCTTTTCAAAAGGGAGTGCAACTTTTCTGTGCTCTGCTTTGCATAAATTACAGGCCTCGCATTTATTTATTATGTTTTGAATAAGTTTTTGTGCGTCTGGGAAATAGTATTTAGTTTTAAAATCGTCATACGTCTTTTTAATGCCTTGGTGTATCGTCTTTTCGTGTATTTCTAATATTTTTTCGTGGAAGTCTGCATATGTGGACAAGTTGGGAAGTATTACTGAAGTTTTCATTAATTTTGTACCAGTGTTTGGTTTAATTAAATCCATATAGGCTCGTTGAAAGATAGCAAAGTCTTCGTCATTATTAATGAACATAACAAAATTGTGTCCACATATGAATTTTATAATTATATCTTTTGCTAAACGGTCAGTCATGTCACTGTAAATTATTTTATTAATAGTTTTGTTAAAGTAGTGAGTAAGTTCGTTAGTGTCTTTATTTCCTTTTTCAAATATTAGTTGGTGATTAAAAACGTTAATAGGTCGTTCAGTGATCTGTATGCAATTGCCATTATCTTCTTGTGCACTATGCACTGTTGCTGCAGTAGTTTCTAATTCATCATCATTTTGAAAAACTTCTTCAAATTTTTTATCTTTAGTTTCCTTTTTTGTAATTCTTGATAAAGCATCTGCTACGTGATTCTCTTTTCCTTTAATGTATTTTATTTCATAATCAAACTCTCTAAGTTTAATTTTCCAACGTTGTAACTTCATATTAGGTTCTTTTATATTATGTAACCAAACAAGCGGTTTATGGTCTGAGCATATTTTAAAACTTCTTCCAAAAAGATAAGGGCGGAAATATTTGGTTGCCCATACTATAGCTAGTAATTCTTTTTCAATAGCTGCGTAATTTAACTCATGTTCATTTAAAGTTCTACTGGCGAAACAAATAGGCTTACCTTCTTGTGATAAAACAGCACCTAATGCATAATTGCTTGCATCTGTAGTTAAATCAAACTTTTTTTCGAAATCTGGATATGTGAGAATTGGGTCGTTACTTATTAGAGTTTTTAATTTTTCAAATGCTTCGTTATAAGTTGGATCTTTAACATTTATTTTGGCTCCTTTCTTTAAACAAAGAGTCATTGGTTTTGCGATTTTTGCGAAATCTTTTATGAATTTGCGATAAAATCCGCAAAGGCCTAAAAATGATTTTATTTGTTTCGGAGAGTTTGGAATTTTAAAATCTTGAATAGCTTGAATCTTATTTGGATTTGCTTTGATTCCTTCAGTTGTAATTATATGTCCTAAAAATTCAGTTTCTCGTTTCATAAACTCACATTTATCTAATTGCAGTTTAAGATTTGATCTGCGAAGACGTTCGAATACTTTTTTAAGAGATTGGATATGCTCTTGCAATGAGGTTGAAAATATGACAATATCGTCCAAATACACAAGACAATGGGTACCTATTATGTCGTATAAAATATTATTCATGCAACGCTGAAATGTCGCTGGGGCATTTTTTAGACCAAATGGCATCCTAGTATACTCATAGTGACCTTTCTTGGTGGAAAATGCAGTTTTTTGTATAGATCCTGGGTCCATTTCAATTTGATGGAATCCTTTAGCTAGGTCTAATGTTGTAAAGTATTGACATTTACCTAATTTATCTAAAATTTCATCCATGTTTGGAATAGGAAATTTGTCATTTATGGTTATTTCATTGAGTCCTCTGTAATCAATGGCCATACGAAATTTGGGAATGCCCGATGCATCCTTTTTCTTTGGTACCATTACAATAGGACTACAATAAGGAGATTTTGATTTTCTGATAATACCTTGATTTATCATTTCCTCAATTTGTTTTTCTACTTCTGTGTCATAAATGTACGGATAACTATATGGTTTCCTATAAATCGGTTCTTCATGTTTTGTTTTTATTATGTGTTTGATTTCGTTCGTGAAAGTCAAATTGTCACCTTCGCGATACTGAATATCAAAATACTTGGACATTAAATAATGAAGTTCAGTTTTTTCTTCATTATTTAAGTGATCGTCTCTTAAATAATTATTTGTTAAGTCTGTTTGCATGGCATAAATATATTCGTCATCGTTTGTTATACTTGAAAAAGTTTGATTACGTTCCTCTGTTATATTTATCATTGGGAATTCGTAATTATTTAGAATAATAGTATTTCTCATGAAATCAATTTTGGCTGAGGTTTCTTTTAGAATTTTTCTTCCTATGAGAATATCATAATGATTTGAAAAGTTTTTTAAAAAAAATGTTTGCTTGGATGAAAATAATTTTGGGATGCTAAATTCGATATATTTTTCTAAAGTTACAGATTCTCCTATCGTTTGGACTTTTGTCGAAATATTTTTAGTTGGATATTTCAAAAAGTTTTCGTTTATCAAATTTATGCTTGAGCCTGTATCAATAAGACAGAGGCATAGTTTGTTATCAATTTTAATTTTTATTGCGGTGGTGTTTCTTCCGAGGCTATTGTCTGAAAATTTTCACTTGTGTCCATTGGCTCAGTTCTACGTTGTTGACCTGAGTCTGAGGTTCGGGCACGTTTTTGGGGAATATTAGTACTTTGAGTAGTCTGGGCATTTTGTACTTGATTATTTTGAAAAGATCTAGGATAATATTGATTGCCAGAAGAATTATTATTATAGCTGCTATTATTACCCCAGTTCCTATTTGAGTCGAACTTGTTCTGTCTCTGTTGATTGTTGTTATATCGATTTTGGTAGTTATTATTTTGGATTTTTTCTCTTTGACTATTATCTGACTGATTATTTGGGTTAAAGTTTCTTGCTGATCTAAAGTATTGATATTCGTCGTCATCATTAGAGTTTTGGGATGTATACGAGCGGGTATTTAAAGGTTTATCTACAAACAATCCTACAGCTTGGGCAGCTTGTTTTAATTTGAGAGGAGTTGATATGTCAAATTTGCTCAACGTAATGTATGTTTGAACTGGCAATTTTTCACGAATCACTTCAGCTAATGTATCATTCAAAGTTCTTGAAACTAAAACCGTGTTTGATGGATTGTTATCTAAGCTGAGTTTACAACATATTCTACTTGTTTGTTCTTCTAATTCTTCGACAAATCTACGTAAATTATTTTTATATTTAGTCTCACGTAATTCCATAATCATCCGATGTGGAGGTGTTGCGCTGTTGTATTCGCTGATAAGTAAAGTCCTTAATTCCTTCCAGTCCTGTGGTATATTTCTCATCAACAATGTTCGGGCTCGTCCTATTAGAAGGTTTCGGATGGCTGCTTGTATAATTTGATGTTGGGCTTCTGATGTTGTCGGATAATGGTAAACTAGTTCGTCAACTTCCTTTATGAAGAGAGCCAAGTAGAGTGG